>NC_140954.1:61959932-62594098 GCF_014529385.1 Adiantum capillus-veneris | reverse complement strand
CCTGGTGTGGCTAGCAAGGATAAGCAGCAATCCACAGTCTCTGCATATGAAGAAGTTTGCGGCTGTAGTGAGGAAACTTCAGAGCTTGGCGATGGCGAATGAACAATTATAGACAAGTGTCGTGCAAGAGATTTGTGAGGAAAAACGCTTACTTGCCTCACTGTTATACGCGTTCGCGCCATAAAAGCTCCACCACTTACTATT
The DNA here is from genome assembly GCF_014529385.1 of Adiantum capillus-veneris. Classification (NCBI taxonomy): domain Eukaryota; kingdom Viridiplantae; phylum Streptophyta; class Polypodiopsida; order Polypodiales; family Pteridaceae; genus Adiantum; species Adiantum capillus-veneris. The sequence continues at coordinate 62,593,894 of NC_140954.1, read as the reverse complement.
CCTAGAGTTTTGTGCACCGCAAGTGACGTGGCAGACATGCATTGGACAAAACTCTCTCTTGTCTTTGAAATGATTACAACTGATAGTCCTTCCGACCGTTGTTCCCATAAGAACTGATATTGGTTTCCATACTTTTCTGTTTTTGGTATGGACATAGTTTGGTCGTACTGGTACTGTTTTGACTTTTTGAATGGCTCTGGAACTGGCTATACATGAAAAAGACCTAAAATAGCTGATTCTGGAATTTCCTGGTCTTCCGTTCCCAGACCATCAGTACCCCTTTCCCGAAAAGTTTCTTTGGCTTCTTCTGAATAATAGAGCTTGATTTTGGCTCCATTATATACCCCTGGAAACAGTAATCTAGACAAATCTTTCAACCTTACCGTGCCATTTGAGAACACCCAATCAACTTCAAATCGTCCTGTCCAAGCTATCTTTAAGTTCGGTTTCTTAGGGCCTAGTTTTGATTGATAAGGAGAACCAGATCGCCTTTCTGAAACTCCCTGACCTTAATTCGTCTATCATGCCAGTGTTTTCTTCTTTGCTGAACAATTTATTGTTCCAGCATAGCCCTCTGCCTCAACTCATCTAGCTGTGTTAGCTCCTCCAGTCTCTTTTTTAGATTGTGATTAAAATCCAAGCCATGCTCTACTGCCATGCTGAGATTGGGTATGACAAATTCCATAGGTACAACAGCTTCAATGCCATACACCATTCTAAATGGTGTTAACCCCGTAGTGACCTTATAAGCTGTTCTATATGCCCATAGAGCAGTTTGAAGTTTCAAGTCCCACTGCTCTGGCTTTTTCTGCACAATCTTGGTGAGGATAGTCATGATAGTCTTGTTGCTGCTTTCAGCTTGCCCACTGCATCTAGGATAATATGGTGTTGATTTTCGGTGCTTGACTGAAAGCATATGCATGAGAATATCCATAGTCTCATTTATAAAGTGTGTACCTTGGTGTGACACAATCTCCACAGGACATCCGTATCGGTAGACAATAATCTCAAATAGAAACCTAGCAGTGGATTTTGTTGTGTCGTCGGGAAGAGCCTTAGCTTTTACTCACTTGGTCACATAACAGGTAGCCATCAATATATACCTATTCTTCCTTTGAGTAATCTTCTTGAATGGACCCATAAAATCCAGACCCCATTTCATGAACACACCCAGTGGCTGGACTGGTGTTGAAGGAGTCATATCTGTTGCTGTGGGTCTGCCCATTCTTTGGCATATATCACATGTTTTACAAAAGCTTCTGACATCAGATATTAAAGTCTGCCACCACAAACCAGCTTGCAGAATCTTCTTGAAAGTAATATCAGCAGAAAAATGTCCACCAGATTCCCCATTATGTGCCTCTGATATAACTTGCATTCTACCCTCCATAGGCACACATCGGCGAAGAATCCCATCGACACCGAATCTATAAAGTGAGCCACCAATGATAGTGAACTTTAGACTTTTAAGAACCAGAGCCTTCTTCTGATTCTGAGTCCAGTCATCTGGGAACCCACCCTTAGACAGAAACTGATATACTTCATACAATTCTGGATCAATTGATTATGCCACTTCTAGCTGAAATAATTCTGCATCTACTGGCTCGTCTCTTAAAGACACCTCAGAGTAGCCCTCCGTACTCCTAGACAGGAAATGAACACCACAATGGTTTTTGCTAGGTTTATGGAAAATACGAAATTCAAATTCCATAAGGAACATCATCCACCGTATCAGCCTGCCTTGAATAATGAATTTATTGATAAAAAATAATAAGGCTTGATGATCCACATAGAAATGAAACAGCTTGCCCAACAAATAATGTCTGAATTTAGTAGCACTAAAAACCATCCCTAAGGCTTCTCTTTCAGTAGTTGTATACGCTTGTTCAGCCTGACTGAACCTGCGATTGGCAAAGTATACTGGATAATCAGTTCTTCCTTCTGGCTCAGCTAGTATTGCTCCCATAGCCAGTCCCGAAGCATCCACATGTACATGAAAAATGACATCCCAATTCGGTTGTCGAAGAACTAGTTTACTGAAGATGGCATTCTTTAATTTCTGAAAACTTTCCTCACATTCAGCAGTCCAACTGAACTTGCTGGTTTTCTTTGTAAGTTTATACAATGGTAATGCTTGGGAAGCAAACTTGTGCACAAATCTTCTATAAAAATTAATATATCCCAAGAAAGAACTTAATTTTGATGCATTTCTAAGCGCTTTGGCCTGTTGAACGCACTGGATCTTGTCATTGGCCATTTCTATTCCATTTTTGGACACCACATGTCCCAATAGTTGTCCTTTCCAGACTAAGAAGACATATTTGAATGGATTCAGACAAATCCGCTTTTCCTGACAGCGCTTAAAAACCATCTCCAGAAATAGTAAATGTTGTTCCTTTGTTGAATATACATTGAAGTCATCCATAAATATGGCGAGGAATCGATGAAGAAATTCACTGAATATTTCCATCATACATTGTTGAAAAGCGGTTGGTGCATTGCAAAGGCCAAATGGCATTACCAGATACATAAATGCTCCCCACTCCGTAATAAAAGTGGTCTTACCCCGATCATCAGGAGCAATCTGTAACTGGTTATAGCCACTATAACCATCCATAAATCTATACATCTTATACCCTACAATTTCATCAAGTAACATATCTGTGAAGGGTAATGGAAATGGATCCTTAATGGTTTGAGCGTTCAATTTCCTATAATCCACACATACTCTCAACTTCCCATTCTTCTTGGGCACAACCACAATAGGAAACAACCAATCACTACTGGCTACTTCATAATGAACCCAGCTTTTAGAAGGTTGTCAATCTCTTCCTTGACCTTCTTAGCATAATTTGGATTCATTCGATATCGCTGTAGTCGTACTGGTCTAGCATCTGGTTTCAGTGGTATTCGATGTTGACAGACCTCCGGATCCACTCCTTTGAGATCAGTATGTTCCCATGCGAATACATCTTTATAGTCCTGGAAAATATGTCGTGCCTTCTCTTTCAGATGTTTATTGACCTTGATCAATCTAGGGTTTTCCTCATACCCCAAATTCCATTCCTCTATCTCCTGATCATCTGGAAGCAACCAGTTAGGCCCTCCGCCCTTTCTCTTGGTTTCCTCGGCGTAATCCCAAGACGATCCTCTGAGCTCTAAATTACTATTCTGATTTTGAGTAGCTCCTCCAAAGTGTGCTTGTTCTACTGGTGTGCTGAAATAAACTGGTTCTTCTGGCCTTCCAGTTAGCTGAACTGGACGTTCTCCTGAATTCAGTTCAGTGAACTGGTATGGAAATTGTTTCTTTTGTTTTTCAGCTTGATCTTTGTTCAGTAAAACTGCATTGAGATCTATCTCTGTTAATGGAAAAATACTCATAACTGCTAACATTCTCTCAATTTTCTTCACCTTATACTTCTGGCAAAGCTCTTTGGGTCTCAATTCCTTTTTCCAACTTCTAATGTTATTAGTCTGAATCTGGATTTTGCACCACTGGCCCCTTGTATTGTCAAAGTCTGATTAGCATAGTCATGAACAACCCGTGCCGTTCGTAGCCATGGGCGTCCCAATAGCATCCCATACGCTCCTTGCACATCTAGTACTAGGAAAATAGCTTTGAACTTTTCTTTGCCCACTCTTATCTGCATACTCTCTATCATACCAGTTGCCTGCACCACTCGATGATCCGCCATTCAAACTTTGAAAGGTTCTGGTTTCAGGTTTGTAATTCCCATCCTTTGCTGAAGATGTTCTCCCAGAATGTTTACCCCTGCTCCTCCATCTAGTATGACGCTCGATAGTGGTTACCACTATTTTCGAACTTTGTAATCAACATGAATCACCAACACTTCATCATCTCTGACAATCACCAAGTCAACTGATCTGGCCTCTGCCTCAGCCTTCATTCGCTGTCTGATGAATTTCACTGTTCAAGCAAAGTTCTTCTAATGTCCTCTAACTCCACAGTGAGTTTCTGAATTCTATCACAAATCCTGACATGAATTTCCTCTTTCTCATCATGATCAGGGTTGTTATCAGAACTTGAAGAACTGGTAGTATCTTCAAATACCATTCTTTATTTTAGTTCTTTCAGCTCCTTTATCAATTCCCAACTCTTCCATCAGTCCTTGTACTGCAGCCAACATGGTCTCAGGTATCCCGGATTTAATTGATATGGTTGTGGTGTCTCAGACACTGGGCATGTATCTTTTGAATGACATGGGCGTCAGAACTCTCTGGCTGCTCTGGCAGCCTCTTGGCTAAATCCTTCGTGATTTTCGCCGCTAGTTCTCTCTACTCCTGCCATTCATCAACCACCTTTTCTTTACCCTTGGCCTTCCATACCTCTCTCTGCTGAGCCCATTTGCTACTTTCAAGAGTGACTGGTTTTGCTGGATTTTCTGGAATTTCCTCAATTACCACCCCTTTACTTCGTGTAACTGCTTGTACAGGAACTGGTTCTGGAACCTTTGCCTCGGTATCCGTAGTCGCAGGTGTGTCTGGACACTGAGCCGCGAAATGCCCATACTTACCACAAGTATAGCAATCCAGGCTTCGACTCTGGAAATTACCACGTCCTCGGCCCTAGCTAGTACCCCCTTGGTATCTGTCGTGCCCTGTACTAGTACCACTGATACGTGGTTTCTCTTCTTAAGAAGCACTGGTAGTTTCCACCCTTACTGGTTCAACATTGGTAAATGCCACCACCGACAAATCTTTTCCCTTCTTGAAATGATGAATTCGAATACCACAGTTGTTCCATAGATGGCCATAGGCTGTGCAATAAGTACACTGTGGGCATTCATTTGAAACATGGTCTTTTAGATTTACACTTTGAACACCAGGTTTCCATTCTTCTTACCGGTTGTCTGGTCTGGCTAATTTCAGCAATTTGCTAGGCCATCTCTTCAATCTTCCTAGACCAAGATCCCTTCTTAAGCTTATCTTTGGTCTTTTCATCTGAGCTACTTTCAGAACTATTGGAGGCTCTACTGGAATCAAAATCTTCAGTAGAAGTACTGCTACTACTAGTCCTCCTCTTCTTATGACTCTTTTCCTTCCTAGCTGGTTGTTCTAGCTTCAGGGCTCGCTGCACCAAATCATTGAATTTCTTTGTTGGTGCTGGCACCTCCTGTTTCCTAAGCTTCTTACTGTGAAAACCATTCAAAAACCATGCTCGCAACTGCTTTTGAGATGGTGGATCCTGCAGTTGTCTAGTCAGTTCCTTGATTTTCTCAACATAACTTCTGACTGTCAATTTTCTCTGCTTTATCTTATCCAGTTCACACAGTATATTCTCATCTCCTTTGTTGTCTGAATATTCCAGTCGGAAAGCTTTAAGCAGTTTATTATATGATCTGAGGTCGCAAGCCGGGTAATGGTAGTACCATTTCTTTGCTGCCTCCTTTAATGTTTGCAAAAAGTATTCACCCCAGTCATCTTCATCAATATTTTTTAACTCAACATATTGCTTAAAGGCTTGGATATGAACATCCGGGTCATCCTTCTTTCCCCCTTTGAACACGGGAAAAAAAAAATTCAATGAAGATGTGTAATCATGTCTATCAGCATCATTTCTTCCTCTTCTCACCTTGGGGTCCTGACTCCTTTTTGAAGCTTTCTTATAATGGTCTGTGTCTGCATCCCAATTAATTTCTGCCTCCGTCTCAGTTTCTGTTTCCTCCCTGGCTTTTCTACTGGAACTATGGCAACTTCCTTTACTGCCTTTGGCTCCTTCGTCCCTCTGTATGGTCCGAGAACTCTTGGCCTTGCGTTTTTCCCTTTCAACCCTTCTTCTTCTGGACTGACTAGAATGCTGAGAGTCCTTTGCCTCATCAGCATGACTGTGCTCCTCCTGAGCCTCAATGTCAGTTACTTGTTCATTCTTGGGATCAGAATCTCTTTCTGACTCCTCAGGGATAGGATCAATGTGGTAGGATGGTTTTCGGCCATGGCTGGGTTTGGGTGCCATCACTGCAGCTGAAAACTCAAATTGGAAGAGGAGTTTTCTGGTCAACGAGCAACAGCTCTAGCCACTGTGATCACCAAAATGGAATTCGAGGTGATCTCTTTAGATAGTTGATTCCAGTGTTAGAATTTACAGCTACTGGTGATTCGTTAGTTCAATTAGTAGAACTGGAAGAGACGATGGAAACTGAACTAGAATAATTACATGGATTGAAATACATCTGCTGAGGCAAGAGACAAACTGAATGACTGGAAATAGTTTCAGATTCAGATTTAGATTCAGAGTTCAGGAAGAATGAATACAAGGTATATCTGACTGAAGTACACTCGACTACTGTATTAAGGATTATAGAGTAGGATTACAAGTGAAGATAGTGTAGCTCAAGAACAGCTTTAGGACTAAAACCACACAACTAAGAGTAAGAAGTCAAAGGATAAGCAGCCCAAAAGTACAGCCAACCCAATTACAATGTAATGGGTCCTATTTATAGCCCTTTGAAGTTACTGTTGTAACCGCCATGGTAATTACTGACTGGTTCGCTTCCAGGAGCCGGTTCCCACCTATTGAGATTGTCTCCGCCATCTACACACACACACACACACACACACACACACACACACACACACACACATATATATATATATATATATATATATATATAGAGAGAGAGAGAGAGAGAGAGAGAGAGAGAGAGAGAGAGAGAGAGAGAGAGAGAGAGTAGGTATTCTTGTAAACACACAGAGAGACAGCGCAGGTATTCCCTTAAACCAAGAAACCCATGTAATTTGTTTTGTATACCTTGTTTTGTTTACTTTTATTGTCTTTGTTTATCATGTTATTTCTAGCAGATGCGATGCGATAGCCTGTCTCCATACGCACTCTCACAGAGAGAGAGAGAGAGAGAGAGAGAGAGAGAGAGAGAGAGAGAGAGAGAGAGAGAGAGAGAGAGAGAGAGAGAGACATAAAATCTAATATCTAACCAACCCAAATGATTTTCTCATATTAAACTAATCACTTAATGTGGGAAAATAGACGAAAACAAGGGTTAGAATATAGACATGTGCTTACGGGTCTATCTCAACACGGGGCTAATGGTAAAGGGGTCCAAATGAGAGACGGTCTGTCAAAGAGCAGGGCTAGCCAATGGAGCTTAAAGACCTTAGGGTTAGCTTCATTAAAGACCGTATACGATTGGTACACACTTGTAGTTTACTATTGCACGCATTGAGCTACCATGTAGTGGTGCTTTACTAACGCATGAGGTCCATGGCGTGTTTCTCGGCATGCCCATCATTGGGGTAGGCATGGTAGCCGTGGTTTCATTAGGAAAAAAATGATCTAGACCTGGAAAGGTAAAGCTATCACTTGTGGGCTTAGATTGCACCGAGACCCTTGGCGAAACAACATATGGGGGATTCATCGGACTTACCGAGGGAGTCTCCATTTGCGATAAGGTCGGTTGTTTAGCCTTTCCTGTATCCAAGAATCTCATGAGACCCATTGAAGTCATGTTGATCCCCTTGTTCTGTCTCTCTAGCTCAATGACCCTATGGATGACCTCACAAACTCCTTGTTCTTGATCCTCCACATTAGTAGCACCCATTGTGGATTGTAGGACATCTCATTAGGGGAAGTATGAACCTTGCATGGGTCTTGTAAGGAATCCTAATTTTTAGGGATTAAGGCTAATGTTGTGTGGGGTAATGGGAGCAAGGGTATTGAAGAAGGTAGTTTTGAGTAGGCTTTTCTTTTCTTTTTTTTAGACAAATGTAAGATGTGGACCTAAGGGGTTACTTTCTCTCTCTAGCTTTTTTTAAAGTGAAGGAAGCATAGGGGTGTGACCACATCAGCAAAAACGTGAGTCACTAAGAGTCAAAATTTGATTATTTTTTTAAAAATTTTGTTTTTACTTATTTTTTACTTAAAACTCCTTCCCAACATATATACATATCCAAAAATCATTTTTTGACCCATTTTTTAATCCACAAGCTTAGAAAGTCCATTTTTTCAAAAATCTTTTCCCCCAAAAAGTAAAAAACACTTTGTTCTTTTCTCCTCCTCCCTCCTCCCTCTCCTCTCCCTGCCTGCCTCTACCTTCCTCCTCCTTCCCAATCTCTCCCTCCCCCCCATCCCTCCTTCTCTCCTCCCATCTTCCTCAATCTCCCTACCCCTCCCCCTCTATCTTTTCATTATTTGCTTCATCACTCAACAGATTCCATGGTGCTCACGGACATCACAAATGGTTTGCTTCCACCACCACGTACTCCACACACCAAAAGCATACTTATTCGCTTACCCACGACGTTTGCACCAAATACCGCTAGTGAGGGTGATCAAAGGTCATCACATGAATGTCTCACCGCTTGTGAGACCAATGTTGACATTTGGGTGGATGGAAATTTGTATCCTTACGATCCTATAAGCCGCTTCCTTCCATCTTTTAATAGCCTTTTGATATTTCTTCAATTTCTTGGGAGGGGAGAAGCAGGCTTGTTAGGCTATTGTACGCGGTTGTGTATGGGTGCAGGTGCCTCTTTGCATATGTGGATGCACGAATGTCAAGCTCTTCACCTCAAGACGACGGCATTACAAGAGAGTGTTGCCTCTTTGGAGAGGGTGGTTAAAACTCTTGAACAACAAATGCAAGAAAAGGAGTCCCACATTAAAAAGCTTGCCAACACCATCACATACTTGAAAGAAACACCCCTTGGTGCAAGGGAACGCAAACACACGTATTCATCCATCGAAACTCTTGCATATTCGGGAGGAGCACGAAAACGACGAGTTACAGCCACAAGGTGATTTGGTCTTTACTTGCATGATGCATTCTTACTTCACACTATTTTCTAACATTTATTTTTATTTGTTGCTAGAAACTTCATCCAGGAGGCATGCGGTGGAACAAGCCAAGATGATCAAGTCAACCTTGTCACTAGTTGTCTCAATACCCAGGATGTGATTTCTATCTTACATCACCTGGAGGTAATCACATTAAGGATGCAATCACCAAGGACCTTATGTGTGAATTGAGAAATGTGGTAAGTGATGATGACGTGCAACAAGCTTGTGGTGAGGCTGGAATCAGCACCAAAGCCTATTAGGCTATTTTCCAACTCCTAAAGGATGCCCTCAAAGAGCATGGCATTGTGGAAAACCTATTTCCCGTTCCTCACAAGGTCAACCTCGCAAAGAAGGCCACAAACAAAGATTTGTTCTCCCGCATTGGGATATACCTACACATTGAGGACACAATGCCAACTTCTCTTTATGCTTCGTGCGCAACAAAGACAAGGGGAAAAGGTAAGAAACAATCCATAAAACCTTCAAAGAAGGGCTTTCCTTACACAATGTGGAACAATATTTTTATGGATCTTAGAAGGCTTCAACAAGCCATTCTTAGATTTTACGAGTTACCTGAAGAAGGTGACACACTTTACGTTTTTCTTTGGTATTGTTCTTATCAAAGACTCTGAAGTTTAAGGTCTTGGCACTATTTATTTTGTAGTGCTTGGCACGAAGGTCGCTTTTGTGGTGAAACTCAATGAGTGTCAAATAGTGAAAGGCCGAAGGTTAGAGAGGCTAAGTGTCACTCTAATGAACAAGGCCCTTTTGCAAACCAAGCGAAGGGATTCAATCGAGCCATCTCCCACCCCATCTTTTAGCGTGCAATCAAAGAAATACATTTGGTGGTTGGGTGCTATTGAGGTGCCCAAAGAGACCAATGGAGTACTTTCATGGATTTTTGAGAGAACTCCATGGATCACAGAAGTAGTACACTCCCAAATTGCAGGTCAGAAGTTGGAGATTGAGGGTTTTGGTAGTTATGATATGGAGTGGCACTTAGGTGGGGATTTGAAGACCATAAAGTGTTTGTTTGGCTGCAAACAAGGGGCTTTCTCTCATGCCTTGTCCATTTTGCACTCGAGGGTACAAACCTAATGGGACAAAAATCAGATAAGAGCACTGCAAAGGTCGGTTCCATGCTTCCATGGCAAGGGCATGGAGAACAAGGGTTAGATTTTTGTGATGTCGGAGATGAAGGTAGAGAATGGGAAGCGTCTATTCTGAGATGTCCCATGCTCAATGCCCCAGACCGTGATCAAAAGGACCACGTTTGGAATCCAATCTTTCCATTTCCTCTATCGAATGTACATTTTTGTACATTATACGCATTCATACGCATTTTTGATAGGCTATTGAAGCTCCACATTGACTATGCTTTCACAATGAAACCATTGGAAAAGTCCCAAGAAGCGATTGAAAGAGTGGAGGTACTCTTGAATTCCATTGGCTGTCACGGTAGAAATGTGTCTATCGTTGCTGCAAAGAACACAGGGGAGGCCCATAAAATTGCTCAACAAGTGTCAATGAGTGGACAAAAAGCTATACAATTTTTGAAGAAAGTTTCCCAAGGAAAGCCAAGTCAATATGATGCTCAAAACAGCTCCAACCAACAGGCAGGTAACCTTTGGGAGCTTTGGAAGGAGTTATGCAAAGCTACTACTAACAATGATTCAAATGGCGAGCTTGCAAACAAGCGCAAGTAAGTTTGGGCACATTTTGATACAATGGTCAAGCTTATGGGCCTTAACAGCACAACAGAAGAACAACGCCAATCATTTCAAGAAGCCTTGGCGGATTTTACCAAGGTCTTCACCCTTTCTTGTGGTGAAAGTAACATCACACATTACATGGTAAGCCATGTTATGTGGTGTATTTATTACAAGGGATTGTTTTTATTGAATAATGTGGATCGTTTACTCATGTGAGCTTCATATCTTGTTTGCGCATGGTGCATTTTTTATGCACAAGTATGGATCGCTTGAAATTTTTAGCACTCAAGGCATGGAGAAGTCCCATTATCGAGCAAGGGGAGTGTACTTAAAAAATACTCGACATGGTGGTGGAATGGTGCAATCCAATTATTTGGAGGAGATGTTCAACTGATTTTTTCGCACAACATTTGCTCGTAAGCTCATAATGGAGCGTGCGCGACAATCCAAGATTACTATTGAAGTGCGAAAATGGAGTCATCAAGAGCATAGCAACAAGAGGCAAATGTCGCAAGGTCCCGCCAAGCATGTTGCATGGCGGTGATGCAGAGTACGACAAGGATCAAAGTGGATTCTGGGTGAGTCGCTACACGTGAACGCAGAGTCCAACTCTTAGCGACATGTTTATTTAAAAAATAATAGCTTTTTTTTTCAAAATTAGTGTAAACAGGGCCCTTTTTAAATGGGCCCTTATAAATATTGCATGCTCTCATAAACCACTCATTTCTTAAGAACAGGTGAGCTCTTACCATACGAAATGGCGCGCACCAAACAAACCGCGAAAGAGCATCCGCCTGCCAACAAAAACACCCTCCAAGGATGTGAGAAGCCGGCATGGCTTAAAGGCACAAGAAAACGGCCACGAACACTTGGCCGTTCGAGGAACTCTTCTGGCAGTGGGCATGGTAGTAGGGCACTAGAGTCATCGACGGCTGTTGAATCTCCACATCCTCAAGATATAACACCTAGAAAAATAATGAAGCAATGTGCCCAGCGCTGGAGAGAAGAAGAGGGCCAACAAACAACAGAGTCCGATAGGGAGGAGCCGTTGCGCCACCAATCACAAGTAGGACCATCCAGGACTCCGGTGGTCCATACAGACATTGAATCAGAGAGTGAGCCACCATGGCTGCAAGCTAAAATACCGTGCACACACTGAGTGCCCGTTGGGGGGAAGACACTGCCTCGAGGCCAGGGATCTCTCCCCACAGGACAAGATCGGGAGCCAAGGGAAGAGGATGAATCAGGAGAGGCTGCAGATCCAGTCCCTAAGCATGTAAACATGCGCAAGTCTAAGCTTTTCAAGAAGCCTAAATGCCGCCAACCAGCAAATGTACAAGTGCCCCCAAGACAACCGCAGCGGCGTCGAAAAATAGCAAGGGCGTTTGCAGAAATTCGCCACTACCAGAAGACTGCAGAGCTTTTGATTCGACGCGCCCCCTTTGCTCGCACAGTGAAGGAGGTGCTTCAAAGCTATGGAAATCGGTATAGAATGCAAGCAATAGCGCTAGAGGCTATTCAAGAAGTTGCAGAGGCCCACATTATTTCGGTGTTGGAAGATACCAACCTATGCGCCATTCATGTAAAGCGAGTGACAATACAGCCAAAAGATATGCATCTTGCACGTCGATTGCGACGAGACTTCGAGCATTAGCCGAAGTTACCCCTCTTTTTGTATTGCACACCCTTATCTTTGTAATGTTTTGACTTTGCAATGACAATATGATCAACAATTGTGTCTACTGTGTCTATTATCTTTGTAATGAGATGACTTTGCAATTTCAAGTTCTGTTTACCCATAAGATATCAAAAAAGTTAACATATTGTGAAACCAGGTGTCTATGCAACAATAAATTAGGTTTTTCAAATGTCCAATGTAATTGGGCCTCTTGGTGCAGTTAATGAATTGCTTTTAGTTAATTTATGTATTTTAAGTATCCTAGGCGGTAGAGATGCCTACCAGGTGCAAAAAAAAGGGTGGCCACAAGGGCGCACAAATGGTCCATCCACCAGTTTTGGATGGCCCATTTGCGTGCCCTTGTGGCCACCCTTTTTTTGGCACCTGTAGGATTCTCTATCCCCCAGGATACTTAAAAAACACAAATTTACTGAAAGCAATTGGTTTTGCATTATTACTTTAGATGGAGCCTTGTGGCCACCCTTTTTTTGACAATTTCAAGCTTTGAATTCCCCATAGGATATCAAAAAAGTTAACATATTGTGAAACCAAGTGTCTATGCAACATTAATTTGGATTTTTCAAATGTCCAATGTAATTGGGCTTTTTGGTGCAGGGGTGTACTAGGTAGAGCTAAAGCAGGTGATAGTGTGCATTGGAAAACTTAAATTCAGAGTTTATTTCACCTTTTCTAGTGTCCTTGAGTGTTAACATATGCTGAAATTGACAAAAAAAGGGTGGCCACAAGGCTCCATCTAAAGTAATGATGCAAAACCAATTGCTTTCAGTAAATTTGTGTTTATTAAGTATCCTATGGGGTAGAGAAGCCTACAAGGTGCCAAAAAAAGGGTGGCCACAAGGGCGCGCAAATGGGCCATCAAAAACTGGTGGATGGACCATTTGCGCGCCCTTGTGGCCACCCTTTTTTTTTGCACATGGTAGGCTTCTCTACCCCCTAGGATACTTAAATAACACAAATTTACTGAAAGCAATTGGTTTTGCATCATTACTTTAGAGAAACCACTTCTCACTCAAATGTGTTTTATACTTTCCCCAGTATCATGTGCATCCAACTTCCGTTGTGTTGCTACTTTAAGCAAAAAAGACAGCTTATTGAAACATATCACCAATTACAACAATTTTCAAGATTGACAAATCACATTTAGAAGAATTTGCAAGATAGAGAGACAATTCCGAATATTTTTTATTACGTCCAAAACGGTCATTTTACATCATGTATATGAGGAGTTCATAATTTTCTTGACCATTTCCTGGCGCCTATCTTGCGCGTAAGGCAACTCCCTAGTCAAGAGGGACTGCGCTATGGCCTTTGGGTCAGTTGAGCCAATGGAAGCATGTATCCCTATCTGGGCAAGCACTTTACCATGGAAGCCAGTGCCAAACGCTGTGTATACAAGGGATCTACGCACTAGGAACACAAGATGCGCAGTTTGAGCAATGGTGCTCAAACACAAAACTTGCTCAAAGCTTTCAATGACCAAGTCATAAAATAGGCTTGGGGAGTAAATTCCTTATGGATAATGGCCACATCGCTAGGGGGGAGTTGTCGTAGGTAATGCGCAAGGGAAGCTTGAGGTCCAAAGCTCGTCCGCTTGCCACCCGTCCTTGCAGCAAAATCACGACGTCCTATCATAAACCGATGAAGGTTGAGAAAAAAGACAATTAAGGATAAAATAGTAACATGAAAATTAAGATACAGTTTACCTCCTGCTCCTTGTCGTCCTCCTCCCTGTTGCCCTTTGCATCCAAGTCAATGCTCCCATGCACCGCAGCTACGAGCTTTGGATCATCAGATGGGAGGTTGCATAATGGCATAGGCATCCTAGCGGCCTCAACCTTGGCTTGTGTTGGGGTATAAAGCCCAATGTGGTCGCCCAGGTAAGTGGGCGGGCCGCTAGGTATGTACACATATTCTTTTGTAAAAACCTAATAAGAACTCACTATGCTCTACACATTACAGTAGAGCGAGTTCACCATATCGTCGTGCTCTTCTTCTCGCACTCTCTCTCGCATCGCACTTCCGCTCGTACTCCTTCAACTGGTATCAGAGCTCAGATCGAGGCTCGGGGCAGCACTGCAGGAGGCTAGAGTCACCAGCTCAGATTGGAGTGAAATTCGACAGGCGAAGACACGGCCCCAAATCCTGTGGGATCGGTCGAAGGGCTCTGTGTTCTCAGATTTTCATTCTGAGGTCATCTCGGCCACCATTCGGCTTCGACAAAGGTCTGCGCAGGCCATTTTCGACTACGTGGTCTTGGCGGGTGCAGATTCGACTCTGCAAATTTGGGGTTTTTTCGGCCTACGACTACAGGTGCTGAGGATATCGACACTCCCAGAGTGTTGATTTGTGGCTGTCTACACATCGAAGGACGGCTCACAGTTCTTGGAGGCGTGTCACATACGACACGGGCGCATCTACACACAGTCTGTAGGCGACATCCACTAGTTCATCAGGTAGCTTGTGTTTGTTGCTTGATATTCCAGATTTCATCCTGACATTGCAGGTACTTCCACATGGGATGTATTGTTAGAGATGATGTATGTCTGTTGAGGGTTTGCTGGCTGTGAGTCACACAGCAAACAACCGCCGCAGCGGTTACAACATACAGTGGGAAATTTATGGATGTATGACTTTGTGGGAAGTCTATATACTGTCAGATCTACTGCAGCCTTTGTTGAGGGTTGAGTGAGGTTTTATTGAGCTGGGGGATTCTCGAATGTTGAGATCCTTTCGGTGATACAGGTCTTGGAGCGATCCCTCGAGCACCCTTAGATAGGCAGCTAGGATGTATTGATTGTGAGTTAGACAGTTGGGATTGCATCTTTGCTTTACTGCCGTTGAGGCATTGTCGCAGTCTATGCTTACAGGATAGTGACAGGACAGTCAGAGACAGTACAGGTGCAGGACAGGTTTACCTGCAGCTTACAGTGTCAGAGAGACAATGTTTTTGAGCTGTGTTTTGGTCTGTTTTTGAGTACACCAGAGCCATTTTACAAAGGAGACTCTGCCGAAATTTATGCAGAATCTGAAGCTTTTTTGGTTCATTTGACAGGTTGATATTGGTTCAGAGGTCAGTTTACAGGGGAAACTCTGCCGAATTTTTCCCAGGAAAGTAAACCACTGTGAAGCGTAGCTATGGCTGGATCACAGGACACTGCTCTTTACAATATCAAGAAGCTGGATGGAACCAATTTTCCATTGTGGAAGAAGCAGATTTGGCACGTGTTGGTACAAAAGAAGCAGATAAAACCTATAAAGCTCAAAGGGATAAAACCAGAAGATATGGACCAAGATGAATGGAGTGAAATGGATGAATTGGCACTTTCTACCATTATGCTGACTTTGGCAGAAAGCGTTTACTTCAATGTAGCAGACGAGATGTCGGCTTATCAAGCATGGTTAAAGCTGAGTGATCTTTATGAGAAGCAGAGTGTAGCTTCACAGGTATACTGGCTTAAGAAGCTTGTTGATTTGAAGATGAAAGAAGGGACACCTATGTCCAATCATATGAATGAATTCAACACAATCTACAGTCAGTTGTCAGCTCAAGGTGTCAAGTTTGATGAACCTGTTAGAGCTATGTTCCTGTTGATCACATTGCCGGAAAGTTGGGACACTTTTCGCACAGCTTTGAGTAATTCTGCACCTCCAGATGGTTTGAACATAGCAGGCGTAGAAGGAAGTCTGCTTACTGAAGAAACCAATAGAAAGACAATGGACAAAGGCAAAGGAACAGCCTTAGTTGTCAGGGGAAGGACCAAAGAAAAGTACAAAGGTGGAAAGAGGAATCAGTCTCGTAGCAAGTCCCGTAGTGCTAAAGGCAAGAGTGACATACTATGCTACCATTGTGGCAAGAAGGGTGTTGAGCCAGCAGAGGATCACACCCACATTTTTGCTCACACTCATCATTTTTGTAACCATTGATTGTAATAAATGTCTTTCCGACATTGATTTTGAATTGAGCCATTCATTAAGTAACGGGACTCAATTGAGTTTCCAGCTTGTAATCCCGAAGTAATTTCACTTGCTGATGTAATTAGTTAGAGATGTTCTCACCTCCAAGGTTGAGGTATATAAGCCAAAGTTTTTGTAACCTAAGGAGATTCAGTTTATTAATCAAAGTGAGTTTTTGGAGCGCCGTGACTGTGTCTGAGAGAGAGAGAGAGAGAGAGAGAGAGAGAGAGAGAGAGAGAGAGAGAGAGTCTTATCTACTTGCTACGCGAGCTATGGAGCTGCCATTGGAGAAGCGACACCGCCATTGTGTTAGCAACGGCGAGAGCTATGCACAGATACCAAGAGTGCGCGCTATCAGCTTCTATGTGTGGTAAGTTCCTACGAGCTTCGGTGTGAGTTTTCTTCCAACTCGTGTGTCGGAATGGAGTGTGCAGCATATCTATAGAACCACAATGAGTAGAGCTACGCATTAGTACCATCGGGGTCAAGTTTCGATCACCTGTATTTTTCGGCCTGTCTTCATACGCGTTTACCGCACGGGGGGATTATAGGTTGATTTTGCAGTTCAAGTCTTTAGGGTGTTGTTCTTACCTAGTGTATAGACTTCCCCTTAAGTTTGAGATCGATTCAATGATTCTAGATCCTGTTTCGTATAGCATTCGTTCGTAGTACGGATTTCAGTCACTTGCGTATTTTAGAACTTATATTTGATTTCCTTAGTAGTGATTGTCATTAGAAGGTCGAGTAGGTGATTTGACACCCACCTAGTTGTTTCCATGCGCTTGCGGGTCAAGCTCCGTCCTCGTCTGACAAATTCTGTTGTTGGTTGAGTTCTCGCTATTTAGCTTCCGCTAGCGGCGTAACCGCCTTAACATTTGGCGCCGCTGCCGGGGACGAGAGCCCTAAGTAGGTGACCTTAGACTAATTCTACGAGGTGAGTCGTATAACCTACTTTGTATACTTTAGTTAGAAAAGATCTAGGAGTGGTGGACTCCGAAGATCTCGAGAGATACTAGGAAGTGGGGTATTCCTGGGTCTTCCGTGTTGACAATATTTTTAGATTAGCTTAGATTTGTTTGTTGTTTTGTTGGTGTTGAGTAGTTGTTGATAGAAGAAGAATTTGCTAGTCCGTGAGTGACAGTGGATATCTTTAAAGTCACAATTACCAAACCCATTTTATGATTAGGAATAGCTTAGGTAGGACTTCATTTGATCCTGATCTAGAGCTAGTAATCATTGGAGTATTTGCTTGATATGGTTGATTGCATGTTAGATCACTAAACCGTCGAGTTAGTAGTGAAACTTGCAATAAACAAAAGTCAGAGAAATTTTCTGTGTATCTGGGAGTTGCTGAGCACTTGAGAAAGCTTTAGGAAGGATTCTGTGTCAAAAAATTGGAAATCTGCAACTTTAGACATCATACGTGTATGATGTCTAAATGACCAAACAGAGACAAAAACAGAAATTTTGACTTTACCAGAGTGTTCAAAAGGGGGGTTATACCCTAATTTCAACTTAAAACAAGAGCATTAACACTCACAGAAACCCAAAAAGACAAGTCGGAGTCCAAGAAACGCAAAGAATAGAAAATTTTGGATTCAGATCTTGTTTTTACATTCAAACCTGACAAAAACACTTGAAACTCAATTATAAACATTGGAGAAGGCTTAAAACCAAGAATAGTCAAAATCTGGGACAAAAGACATCATACGCGTATAATGTCTTTTGGCACATCCACTGCTTATTTTTAATATCTGACTTGACAAGATTGTTACAAGCACTGTAGGAAGCATAAATATCAAGTTTTGACCCAAATTGATGAAAAAGACATCATACGCGTATGATGTCTTTGACCTAATTTTGGACATATTTTGATACTTTGCCAACACAGATCCATTGTAATAGCTGTCTAGAGGTTATATTTCAAGTTTCATCCCATTTGGATCACAATTGACCCAAAACAAGTCAAAAGCGGAAAATTACCAAGAAAAGCCTAAATTAGTCATAACTTGCTTAAACAGAGTTCAAACTAAATTTTGTGAGTGGACAGAGCATAAGGGGGCTATTGAGAGTGAGCATGACCAAAATAGTCTAAATCTGTGAAAAAAGACATCATACGCGTATAATGTCTTTTTCAGCATAACTGCAACAAAATTCTCACTTGATGAAATAGAAGTTGTCCAACTGACAAGATTAAACAATTGACCAAGTATCAATCAGTTTGGATCAATTCTGACCACAAAAACTTGGGAAAACAAATTGCCGAGACGGAGAAGTTAAAGTCCTTTAGGGGAATTGATGAATTTGAGATCGGGCAGGAATCTCCAGAATAACCAACCAAAACAAGGGGAACCAGCAAGTGTCATATCAACCGAGGGAAGTGTAAACCAAAGTTGGGTGCAACCATTAGAGTCGATCTTTGAAGGAAGTGTTTCTGATACTTCTTCGGAGAGATCTTACGAGATTTTCACCGAACACTTGGAACACTTGAACCTGAACAACAGAGAAAATATGGCAGCAGGATCATCAAACCCTTCCGCCACAATGAAGCTATTGTTCATAAAATACCAGTACGACAATGAGCAAGGTGCCAAGATCTACAAAGATGGAATGGACCGCTATTGTGTAAAGATAGAGGAGAGACCTAGTGAGTTCAAGGACTTAGTGCCTGTGAGCTATAGCGGAGATAGATATCTAGATGACGAGGGTACCATGTATTGGTAGTCCTAAACCCTAACATTGTGGACAAGTGGGGATTGATGGGCACCAAAGCCAAAGTAGATGAAGAACTCGAGGAGAAAGCACCAATAATGAACTTCCCTGATGCGAGGTCAAGAAGAGAGAATGAAACTACAAGGATCAACACTGATAACATCTATGTGGGGCTATACAAATATAATAATGGGGAGCAAGATCTCTATTATAGATGTGAAGAACCCTACACCGGAGAGTTGACAGACCAAAAAAGACTTTATGTCTTTACCTACACAGAGGGATCGGAAGTGAAAATTGCTGCTTACGACAAGTATGGGAGGCAATACTCAACAATGGGCAAGAAAGAATTAGAAGGATATACATACTTTGGGGGACCACTACATCAGTATTATGTTACTTCTAGCTCACAAAGACCAGCACCAACAAATGGAGGGCAAAACCCAATGACGATAGGAGGACAATGAACTCAGGCTGCTGACTCTTTCAGTCATCCTCAGTACTCGAAGCTCGGACCAATGGGATCATTACATTCCAGAGAGTCAATGGATACGAATCGAGGTAGTGCAGTTCCAATCCCCACATATACCACTCCAGGTCCAAGGTTCGAAGCGGAACCATCACATTTACCTCCTAGTAGTAGATTCAGAGCAGGGGAACCGACAAGGGTAACCCATAAAGTCCATGATGCTAGAGAAAGCTTTAGCCGGGACACAGAAGCAATGAGATTGGTAGCAGACCATAGACGTATGAGACCATCTCAAGTAGCGAAGTGTATGCCAAAGAAGTATGGTGGTTCAGGAGATCCGTATGCACATGTGTCACTCTTTAAGCAAGTCTTAAGAGCTGAGCAGATAACCGATTTCCATACACAATACGAGGGATTTGGTCTTACTCTGGAAGGTACGGCATTCACATGGTTTCAACCACTGAACATAGGGGGATTCCATGACATTGACCATTTGCTAAGAGAGTTTGCTGAGGAATTCTCAAAACGAGGGATTAAGCACAATACGGTCTCACAAATATATGCTTTTAAACAGAGAGAACACGAAAAAGTGAAGGAAGCTTCACTTCGCTTCAAACAATACATTGAGAGATGTCCAGTACGTGAACGACCACAAGATGACAGACTATCTGTTCTCTTTATTGAGGGACTGAGAAACGACACTCTCAAGAAGGACTTGCACTTGAAAGCTTGTACAAGTTTCGAGCAAGTAACGAGAGAAGCATTGTACTTAGTGGATAACTGTACGGTTTATGGAGAGGTGTCAGCGGATACAGATTTTGCATCCAGTAGCTCCTCCTCCGTAGCGAGCGAGACTACCACTAAAAAGAATGTTCAAACAACAACCATGCCAAATGTAGAGCAAATGATAGAAGATGCTCTAAAAAGGATGGCACCATACCAAAAACCATTGCCAAAAACACTGAAATGGTGTGCTATTGAACAAAAATGGACAAACCATCCAACAGAGGAGTGCTATTACAACAAAGGGTATGTAAGGGAGCGTCAGTATGCACCTCCTGCTCAATTAGCACCACCTCAAGTACATCCAGTACCTCGATACCCAACGGGAAATGTACCAGGACCTATGGGGATAGAAAGACCGCAACCGGTATTGGGACAACAACCACCTTTACCAGGAGCAAGACCAGTGGGCATTAGATATGCACCAACCTTAGAGAATCAGGAAGAACAAGCCTTAGTGCCTGTTCAAGCCTATTACGAAGAATCTGGTGCACACATGTCTCCAACTGTGTATTACCCACCAGAAGAACCCAAACAACCAGAACCATGGGGCATGATTGGGAATGTTGGAACACCAACAGTTACAAGTGCTTCTGATGAAGAGAGATACAATTTGGACGCAAGAACATTGATGTTCATAGCTCATGGAGGGTTAACAGGACAAAGACCATCCTATCCACAAAGGACGAATCAAATGGGACCAAGACCAGCACTAGGACCCTGTTACAAGTGTGGAGGTGACCATCTGATGAATGTTTGTCCACATACGGAAATCATTAGAATTAACGCTTATTGCACTGAGTGTGGGGTTACTCACTTCATTGAGGATTGTTCAAAAATCCAAACAAAGTGCAAAAGACGACATTGAATATGCTAGAAACTATTCCTACCAGCAGTGGGTCTGAAAATGAAACTCTGATACCAACGCAAGTTGTTACTAGAGCTCAAGCTAAGAAAACCACTAGAGAACCTGAGAATGGAAAGTTAGCGACTGAATGGTTAGTCAAGGACCGCGGAGTCAGAAAAACACATGGAAAGCTAGAAAAGCACGCATGAAGTTGAGAAAAGAACGTGAAGACGCTATTCTAGCTGAGGAACTAAAGCAAACTAAAGATAGATTAGAAAAACTTGAGAGTCAAAACGGGAAACGAGAGATGAGCCCGGAAAGAACGAAACAAAAGAGTATCAAAGAAACAACGAGCTTAAGCTCAGGGGGATCAGTGCTAGTCGACAAAGTACACGAACCATTGGACGCACTGATGAGAGCTTACGAAGCTAGGTTAAAGAACAACCAAACACAAGAACAGAGGTGGATGACATACCCAAACGCGGAATTGGAAAAGCAGAGACTTGAAATGTGCCAGAGAATGATCGAGACTGCACAAGCCTTATTAGAACCACCAAAAGAAACAATGAATTGTGGAACGGAAAACCCAATTCAGCAAGAGACTATCGTTTCACGGGTAGCTGAAAAGACTCCCAGTGCACAAAAGCCTGAAAATACACACAAGGATGACCGCATAGTGTTGAACACAACCGATCAGGAGATAGAGAGTTTTCATCCAGTCATACAGAGGTCTTACGGAAGAGATGAGGATTACAATGAATTTTGGAAACAAGTGAGAGAGGCAAACTTTGCAAACGAGCTAAGTTGCCAAGCTAATCAGACAAATTGGGAAAAGGACATCAGGAATCCTCCCATAGTGGAATTTGAGGCAGGATCTCAAGTGGACTTGGATCTGCAATCTTACTGGGGAGATGGGGGCTCTGTTAGAACAATGGAGAGCAAACCTCACTCACTGAATACCTTACCTTCATACTTAGGAGAGTATGAAGCAAAATCCGAGATTAGAGCACTTCCCTCACGAAGAATCTCATCAGAAAAAGTCATGGACTCGCAAGGATTGATAGAGATTTTGTCAACACCAGTGACATGCACTATCACTCTAGCTGAGCTTTTGAGGCTAAGACCACATATGTGGACCACTGTAGGAAAATGCTTGGAGAAATTCGGGATAAAAGACCCAACATCGAGACTGCAAGAGGGTATACAAGAGCTGAGTAAACCACAAAAGAACGCTAAGCCTGTACCCTTAAACAAGGTCGGAGAGTATTGCGAAGGTGAAGAGGGGAATACAACCTTACCAGTTGAATTCCAAGGAGTGAACACGATGGCAATACTAGACAGCGGAGCTGGGGTAGCCATTGCTACAAAAGAAATCTGGAAAAAATGGGGGAAACCAGCAATAAGGAAGACTAGGTTGAAACTCCAATTAGCAGATGGACACATGGAGAAACCTATGGGGTTATTAGAGAAAGTTGTAGTGACTTCTTGCGGCATTGAATACGAACATACTTTTGCTATTGTCGATTTTGGCAAGGAGAATAACTATGATATCATATTGGGAAGACCATTCATGAGACAGTTGAAAATGGTCCAGGATTGGGGCTACGATCACATATACCTGAGAAATATGGAAACCACTACACGTGTGAACCTGAAAGACCATAGCTACAAAGATGTGAACCGAACACCGGTGGAGGAGTTTGATTCAGCTACTTTGGCGGGATCCGAATTTCCAGCTTGGTTAGGTAAACCCAAGGAGTTATGGATGTGTGGAGCTTCGAAATGTGGAAGTCTGAAACGAGAAGAATGTGTTTTAGAAAGGGCTATCGAAGACGAAACTTATATAGGAGAACCCTTTCCAGAGGACACGCTTGAACCATTAGAATGGACACACATTCTAGCAACCCTAGATGTTTGTGCAATTCCGGATGGTCCCACAACGAAATTTTGCGACAAGGACGGGTACGACGTGGTTCCGTACTTCATGTTGAGAACTGTACTCGAAAAAGAAACTGAAAAGAACGATACACTGGAAAAGGAAGATGAAGAGGAGGTGTTTCACGACATTCCCGATCATCCTGAGTGGGGAAATGAAGCAGACAACGAGTCAACGGACAATTCAAGCGGAAACGAAGAAACTATAACGGATGTCCGATTTTATGATTTTCCGAACCAAACTAAACAACGCCAGAAACGCTATAGAGCAAAGAGAAAAACAAAGGGGGTTAGAACCAATCCGATGCCTAGAATAAGGGAAAAAATCAATTCCTAATGCTAGTAAAGGCGGAAGATTGTGTTAAGGACAAGATTTCTGGAAGAATGAGAGGCAATGATCAAAAGAGCTTACGAAAAGACAAAAAAGGCTCAAGAAATCAAGTTCAAAGGAATGAAACGAAAACTGAAACAGAAAAATCAGAAAAGAACAAGCGCAACAGAGAACACACGGAGTCCAAGCTAGAACGTAGAAACAAGTACAGAGAGCTCAAGAAAACTCTGAAAGAAGTTTGGACGACAGAAATTGAGAGTGGAGAGGACGAAAACGCCAAAATCAAGGAAAACATGGATGTTCCCTCTCACTATAGGAAATTCACAATAGAGGATAGGAAGGTGGTATTAACCCCACCTATTCGAGAGAGAAAGGAGAACGAATCTTATGACGGACCGGAGGATGCAAAAAAAGTTGATTTAGCAGCTCCAGGTGAGCCACCTAGACCGGTGTACATAGCCACAGATTTGTCTCCAGGCGAGGAAGAGAGACTTTTGAGTCTTCTCAGAGAGTATAGGGATGTGTTTGCATGGTCTTATAAGGACTTAAAGGGAGTTGACCCATCGATATGCCAACACACAATCCCACTAAAACAAGACGCAAAGCCTAGCAGACAGAGACCATACACATATAATGATACGTTTGCTAAGCGAATCAAAGAAGAGATAGATAAGCTAATGGAAGCTGAATTCATATACGAGATTGAACACACCGATTGGGTATCTCCAATTGTGGTAGTACCCAAGAAGAACGGAAAACTCCGAGTGTGTGTCAACTTAAAGAAAGTGAATGCTGCAACAATCAGGGACAATTATCCCCTGCCGATAACTGATCATGTTCTAGAGCGTGTATCAGGGAAAACAACATACTCTTTTCTTGATGGTTTTTCAGGATATAACCAGCTAGCCATAGCACTGGAAGATCAACATAAAACAGCTTTTGCAACGGAGTGGGGAATTTATGCTTATCGGGTTATGCCTTTTGGTCTAACCAATGCTCCCGCAACCTTCCAGAGGCTGATGACGCATGCTTTCAAAGAATACTTAAGGTTGTTTCTAGAAATATACATGGATGACTTATGTGTACATTCTCTTCTGAGAGATGAGCATCTAGAACACCTAAGAAAAGTATTTGAGAAATGTAGGACATATCGCATTTGTCTCAATCCTGAGAAATGTGTGTTTATGGTCCGACAGGGCAGAATTCTGGGACATATTGTCTCACAAAACGGAATATCCACGGATTTAGAGAAGATAAAAGTTATAGTGGATATGCCTAGACCAACCAATGCGAAACAAGTACAGAGCTTTATGGGACATTGCGGATATTATAGACGATTCATTTACATGTACGCTATAATAGGCCAACCACTTTACAGGCTAATAGTGAACTTTGAATGGACAGAGGAGTGTGAGGAATCGTTCAAGAAATTGAAAGAGGCACTCATTACTGCTCCAGTCTTGAAATCACCAGATTGGGAGAAGATATTCCATGTGCATATAGATGCTTCGGCATATGCAATAGGATGCATTCTGGCTCAGCCAGAAGAAGGAAACATGGATTTTCCTATCTGTTACGCCAGTCGACAGCTCAACAATGCAGAGAAGAATTACACCACAACAGAGCGAGAAGGATTAGGAATGATATATGCTGTGAAGAAATTTCGGCATTATCTTCTAGCCAACAAGTTTGTGTTTTTTACGGATCACCAAGCCTTGCTCTACCTAGTGAATAAACCATGCAATACCGGGAGAATAGTGAGATGGTTCATTATCTTACTGGAATTCGACTTCACGGTAGTAGTAAAGAAAGGAAAAACACATCTTAGAGCTGATCATCTTTCGCGATTGACGAATGGAGAAGACCCTATAGGAGTAGATGACGACATGCCAGACGCGTACTTGTTCAACATAGAAATGATACCGAAGTGGTCTCAAAATGTCGTTAACCTATTAACCTATGGAGGAGAGTTTGATAGAAGAGAATACAACCAGAAACATATTGCTATTCAGCAATCCAAGAATCTTCAATTGATTGCAGGAAGGTTGTATCAATTGGGAAATGATCATGTTTTACGACTATGCATCAATCCTGAGGAATATAATATATATCTGTGCGAAGCACATGTTCAGGAATGTGCATTTCATTGTTCAAGAAGGAACACATATAGGAATTTGTTACAATTGGGAGTCTATTGGCCAGGAATGAAAGAAAGCGTACATGAATATGTCACTGTATGTATTGTATGTTCATCAAAACCGCCAGCAGAGTATTCGACATTATATCAGATAATGATCGCTCCAGAATGGAGTCAGTATATTGTTGAATATCTCACAAATAGAACTTTCCCAGAAGGAACGTCAAAAGCTCGTCAGAAATCTGTAGAGACAGAAGCTAGAGATTACGCTTTAATAGGAGATCAACTCTATAAGAGAGGTAAAGACAACCAGCTTAGGATTTGCGCATCAGAGTCTGAGTATGTGATAATCCTAGAGCAAGCTCATGGAGGAGTAGGTGGAGGCCATTTCTCAGGTGATAAGACAGCAAAACTTGTCTTAGCCGCAGGAATATGGTGGCCAACATTACATATGGACGCTGAGGAATACGTTAAACGGTGTGATGACTGTCAGCGGACCAAAGTACCACTTAAAAGAGATGATATGCCGCTTAGACCAATGATGGGGGCAAGAGCTTTTGCAAAATGGGGGATTGATTATGTCGGACCCATTTCACCTCCTGCATATAAGACTCATGCACAATACATCATTGTGGCTACAGACTATCTAACAAAGTGGGTCGAAGCAAAGGCAACTCAAAAAGCAGATGCCAGGACCACGGCACAATTTCTATATGAATACGTCTTTGTACGATATGGATTGCCAATAGAAATTGTGAGTGATCGAGGCACACATTTTATAAATGAAGTGATAGAGATCCTTCTAGATGAATTCATGGTAATCCATAGGAAATCAGCCCCGTATCATCCACAAGCAAACGGACAAGCTGAAGCAACAAACAAAACCATATGCACGGTCCTTACGAAGATTGTATCTGAGTCGAGAACTGACTGGGACCAGAAGTTGCATTCAACATTATGGGCATATAGGGTAGCATATAAAACATCAATAGGAACGACCCCATATAACATGGTTTTTGGGCTAAATGCTATCTTACCAATAGAATTCTTGATTTCAACCTTAAGGGTGGCTAAGGATCTAGAGTGGACAGGGCACGAGCTTTCTGATAGAATAGATGACCTGGAAAAGCTAGATGAGCTTCGCCTAAAAGCAGTAGCTTCTATCTACGCTCAAAAAAGGCGACAAATAGAAATTTTTGATAAGCATGTGCGGACTAAAGAGTTTAAGGTTGGGGACTATGTCCTAGTTTACACTTTGAAACAGCATGCTAAGAAGCTTAAAAAGCGAGGGATGGGACCTCTGGTGATTAAAGATCTATCACCAAGTGGAGCCGTCAAGCTTGCTACATTAGACGGAGAAGAAATGCCCAATTGGATTAGTGGATGCAGAGTGAAAAAGTATCTTTTGCCGCTACCAAGACATGCTTCTCAAAATACATCAAGAAAAGCTGCGTGTCCAGAAAAAGAAAAAGATTGTGGAGGAAGCGCAAGCCGAGGCGAAGGAAAGAATGGAGAAAAGAAACTACTGCGTCAGAAACAGCGCAATGAAGGAGCAATACGAATAAACGCAGTCAGTATAACAGAAATGGATAATGACAAAGAAGAACCCATCATTGAATGCAAAGTAGGAACCAACCAAATCAAAGCCAGAGCACTATTGGATTCAGGAGCTCAAACTAACCTACTTTCACTCAGTTTGTATAGACAATTGACAAATGACACTAAACTACAAACTGCCAAGCAAGAGTTAAAGAGTTACTCTGAGAATTCAATCAAAATTGTCGGATGCACAGTTTTACATATACAGATTAACCAGTATGTGTATCCTCATATGTTTTACGTGGTTGAAGACCAAGCTACACAACATCCATTATTGCTAGGACAACCATGGCAGAAGCAATACAATGCAATGATTGACTGGAGTTCTAAATCAGTGCTTATCAAATACGAAGGTGAAAGTCAATCAGTTAAGTTCACCAAAGGAGAAGAGCCAACTCCAAAGGACGAATCCAAAGACAAAGGTAAACAACAACCAGAGAAAAAGAAGAAGCAATGGCAACCGAAAGTTTCTATACAACCGGATTACTCTTCGACGAGGAACTCTCAACAGTGGATAAGGAAGACAAGCAATAATATAACAGCTCAACCTTGGGAAAAAACGGAGTCAAAGTTGATATGGAGACCAAAAAAGGTGGTGCCAGAGAAAACAAAGGTGGAAAACAGAGTCTTCAATACCAGACAACAGAGTGATTCCAGACAATCAAGGACAGTGAAACAGATCTGGATTCCAAAGAAGTTCATGACGGCACAAAGCTATAGCAAGCAAATTTGGATCCCAAAGATTTGTAAACAGGAACTCCCTTCAGTACAATCAACGGAAACTCCTAGGTATTTCAAGTCGAGGAAATCAACACAAAGAACAAAGCAGGTTTGGGTCGCAAAGAGTTTGTGGCAAGCACAAGTGAAGCGGAAGCAGATTTGGATTGTGAAAAAGAACAACAAAGTAAAGAAGAATCCATCTACTGATTCTACTACCGAAGTGCCAAAAACAACCCAAAACCCGACCACCAATCCTTCAATCAGACAAAGAGCAGCTTTATTGGAAAGGCTGTTGTATCGTCGCTCTACAATTGCATTTGGAACTTATGACCAAAACAACTACAATGCTTCGCCCACAGACACTTCATAGTCGTCCGGGAGGACTCATACTAGGAGGGGGGGAGGTATACAGGTATACAGGAGTTACAAAGCAGCTACAAGCGCCAAAAACAAAGAAAAACAAAAATTATATTACAAGGGCAGTGTCTTACATGATTTTGCAATTTTTATGTTTGATTGCGGATATTGATAATATTTATGCCCTTATATACCTTGTTTTGCAACAAGAAGAGATCAAATGATGAATTTGGGTCTCTAGACGTGTAAATATCACTAAATAAGAGTGTTTTTGGAGCTAAAAAGTGGTAATCCAAGTCCAAAAATCACAAATAAATGTATATTCATATACACAGAGTTACCAGCTATTTATTGTGTATGTTTGGAATTTTTTGGCTTCAATTTGCTATTTTTCTTTATTTTTTATGATTTTCTTAATAAAAGTAAAAGAAAAATAAAAAAGCAGGTGAAATGAGATCGGAAAAAAGAAAAGAATAGATGGTGATGGTCCTAATGACAAGGGCAACCCATGGTAAAAATTGGGTACAATTCTGAAAAAGTTGCGGAAAGCCCGAAATGACAGAATTTTGGCAAAGTGGACAGATTTCTCAGAAATAGGTCAAACGAAGTCCAAATTGAGAAATTTCAAATCCTAAAGTGCATTTCACGACGAGATAGGAGCACATGTCAAATTTGGTAACAAGTGATCCGGGAAGTCCGAAGTTAAGTATTTTTCACATCACTTTCAAGCTCATTTCCACTATTACCTTCTTGGAGAGAGCAAAGAGCACACAGGAGCATCCGACCTTCTACCGCCTTCTACGACTGCTACGAGAGCTCAGAGGACACCAGACATGAGAGGTAGACTCGTTGCCATAAGCTTTTGGTGCTTATCGTTAACTTTTGTCGCGAAAACTGACCAAAACCAAGAAACAAGAGCAGACGGGGAATGGGGAAGAACGCTAGGTAGGGGCACAACCGCCTAACCAAACCTTGCAAGAGCTTAGAGGTGGGTTACCCTAACATAGAAGATGGGTTTCTAACACTCAAAGCTTGAGAAAGAACGACTTGAAAAACCCTAGGTCAACAGAGCCTGCAAGAGGCAAACAGGAAAAAGTTGTCGAAACGACACAAAACTTCTCAGGAAGCTTAACAACATCGAGGGCAATGCAACCATGGAGTATCTCCGGGTTTGGATCACCAAAAGTAGGTCGGAACAACCGATTTGGTTGCGGACACACAAAGCGTCATTTTGGCATAACGGCTAAAATTGACGACCAAATGACATGAAACGTCACAAGCAGCTTCAAATATACATGGATGACTTATGTTTGCAAGCAAAACCCAAAAGAAAGCTGATTCACTTACCGATGGTGAAAAAGACGCTTTCGGGCAACCAAATGGAGAAAGATGGAGAACGGGGAGCCAAAGTCAAGTTCAACCAAATAGGTGGCTTCACAACATATCCAATGAGCTGGAAATGCAACTCTCGAGAAGAAAAGTTGAAGAAATTCAACTCCAAGGCAAAAAGACGACTTCGGAGACTGAAATGCCTATAAGGGGGCTTTTTAGCTAAACTGATGACTTTTTAAGTTGAAAACTAGTTTTCAGGGCTTAGGGCACTAACACAAAGCATTCTTTGCACAAAAAGACCAACATTTCCAGAAAAGACATCATACGCGTATGATATCTCTAGCATGATTTTCACATCCATTTCAACATTTGAGTGCATAGCCTCATTCCACATGTTAATCACATCCTATGAACCAAGTATCATGAGAATTGGAGTTAGAAAACCCAAGGAAACCAAAAAGACGCAAAGTAGGCCATAAAATTGATTTTTGGTCCTAATTTTGTCAAAATAACTCCAAACTCATTGAAACTTTGTAGGATTGTTGATTAACACATCTATAAGCTATCTGGAACCAAAAAGCACCATTTTGACACAGAAGACATCATACGCGTATGATGTCTATTTGCACTTACAGAGCCAAAACTGCTCATTTGTCATCATACATCCATTATATATATCTAATACATGCTACATATGAAGTTTGGAACCATTTGGTCAAGTGGATCACCCCATTAGCCCAATTGAGGGAAAATCCTTCATCCAAAGCCTATTTTAGCCCAAATCCAACATACTCAAGTCCAAACCAAGATTTGAGTAGATATAGTCGTTCACTAGTACATGAGGAGTCCACAGAACCAATCCCATGCAAAATTGATGAAAAAGACATCATACGCGTATGATGTCTCCAGAGCCATTTTTAGCCCAAAATCTATCCAAAATTCATAAATCCACTGAATAAGCCTATCTAAAGCCATATCCAAGCTTATAGAGAAATTTGGTCCAAAAATACACCAAAAGACATCATACGCGTATGATGTCTCACTATGTGATTTTGGCACCTCAGGGCTTCAACCACCAAACAGAAGTGATCTACATGCCATTTGAAGGTGAACCACCAAGTTTTATCCAATTTGGATCATAAAATCCAATTCCCTTTCAAAATTTTTCCAAGAGCCTGAACTGGACTAAACTGGCCAAAACTTGACCAAATGGTATCCAAACTCAAATCCAAGCATATGATAATCATGTATACACTATCAGCTACAAGCACAACCAATATGAAGTCATTTTGACACAAAAGACATCATACGCGTATGATGTCTCCAGCATGATTTTGAGCCCATTTTGCATATTTTTTCACCTACCTTGCATCCTTAGGCCCTGAATAGCTCATGTTTCAATTTTCAAGTCATTTGAATAGTTAAAAGTTTTATTTCGGCTTTCAGCACTAAAAAGACGCTAACTTCTGAAATTGGAGTTACAGGATCCATGGATTCCGCCAAGTCATCAGCAACAAAGAGAAAAAGACCGACAATCAAAGATGCTCTTGCAGAAGCAGAACCCTTTGACATTCCAGCAGAAACCCTCAAGCCAACCAAAACTTGGGTGGAGGAAGCAGTACTGGAACGAGAGGGAATAAAGATCTACCAGGGGACTTTCAGAGATCCTCAAGGGCAAGCGGTGGATATACCGATGATCCCACAAGAATTGGTGGATTATAGCAGGTCAGAGAACATCAGCAGGTACCTGGAAAGGGCAGACTTGCACAGATTCTTCACCTCGAGACCATCAGGTGTAGATACAAAAAGAGTGTATGAGTTGGCAACCTCCATTCAGAAGGATGGGAAAGCCACATTGACAGCAATAGATGGAGAGAAAGTAGAAGTACAGGTCACTCCACAGCTCATTGCAGACGCATTGAAGCTGCACAACAAAGGGAGCTCTGTCAGGGAAAGAAGGGAGGCTATAGAGGTTTATGGGTCCAAGAAACAGAATGCAACCTATGGAGATATGGCAGACCAAAGAGCGGAAACCCTTTGTCGACTGTACAACCAGTTTCTCCATATTTGCAGTAAAAGACCGCAAAAGTATACGACACCACCCCATGCCATTGCAACTACCATCACATGGGCTTTGAAGAGCAATATGCCAAAAGAGGTGAATTACGCTCAACACATCCACGAGCAAGTAATTGCCATGCACAACGAGAAGCCAAAGTATATAGGAGGAGCTGAAGTTCTGACAGGAATAGCTTATGAAGCTATTGGAGCCAGAGATCAATGGCCAAAGGTTCCCTCCCAGAATGAGTGGCTTAGAGAAGCCGATGAGGAGGAAGAACAGCCTGAAGTATCCAAGAGGGCATCCACAAGAGCACGCAGGAAACTAGAAATAGTTTCAGAACCTGTAGAGGATGTGGATGAGCCGCTTATGAAGAAAGCAAAGAAGAAGGTTGCTCCCAAGCAAACCAAAAGTCAGAAAGTGGCAAGAATGGAAAGACTGGTGGAGCAGTTTAGAGCGGAAAGAGCTCTAAAGGGGGACTTTGAAGAAAAGTGGGTGCCAGACCCCACTAAAGTCGGAACTAGCTCAGCCAAGCCACATGTTGATCAATATGATCAATATATTAGAGCTTATGAGGAGTCAGAGGCTATACTGGAGTAGCAACCTGTCGAGCCATACACTGAAGAGGAAGTACAGCTTTTAAAAGCTGAGCTGAAAAAGGACGACAAGGGGAAGAAGAAAGTAGATGAGTCGACTGAACCTCAAGAGAAAGACGGGCAAGCAAACAAAGGGAAAGCCAAGATGACTGAGGACAATCAGCCCTCCTTTACTGATGTACCAAGGCCGAAGAAGACGGAAATCATTGTGGAAGAGACCACAGTAGAGATGGACACGGCTGGTATGGAAAAGCCGGAGGCCGGGACCAAGGAAAAGGAGATAGATCCAATTCAGCAAAAGAAAAACGATTATGAGGATCTGGTAGCGATAGGGTACACTGAAGAAGAGGCCCTTGAGGCAGTCTATGGGATCCACCTACAAAAACAAGATGATCGGAGAGGGACAGAGGAAAAAATAAAGAGTACAAAAGAGAGTGAAGAGAAACTGGACGAGCAGAACGTACTAGAAGAACCGAAGCCCATGGAGGTGGTGGCAGAAAAAGCTTTAGAGTTGACAGATGAAGATGAAAAAGACATGCACATGGTGCATGAACTGCTCAACAAGATCAAAGAAAGATCCAAGGCAAAGGAAGTGGAGATTGAGACAGCCAAACAAAGGGAAGCCGAGTTGCAGAGGAAATTAGAGGATGCTATGACTGAATCTGAAAGTCATAAAGCATCACTCTACGACGCGGAAAACGAGAGAGATGGCTTGATACTCCAGCTAGCCGAGGCTTCAAGAGAAGTAACAAGTGCACAGGAAGCAAGGGAGCGGATGGAAGACGACTTGGAGGCGGCTAAAGATGAGCTCATTGAGCTAAGGGAAAGAGTCGAGCTCCAAGAAAGAACAATCACTAGACTCAGGACTACTCCTAGAGCTAGCAGAGCAGGAACCGAACAAGAAGGAACTCTTGTACCAGCTCTGGAAGACCAGGTCCGAAGCTTACGAAGAGAGCTAAGACTAGAGCAAGTGCAAAGGTTGCACATTGCGGAGGGATCATTGGCAACAGAGGAGAGGCTCACTTTAGAAAATCAAACACTAAGAACAGAGAATGAGACCCTCCGCAAACAACTCCAAGATCTACAAGAGCAACAAAGAAGAGAGACAGAGACACCAAAAGAAGAATCAGGTGGAGCAGCCATAGAGCTACCAGAAACTGGAGAGGCAACCACAATTGAAGATCCAGCCCCAGTTCACGAGGTGGCCTCGACTTCAGGAATCTCTGAAGAAGAAGAACAAAGGCTCCATGACCAAATAGCAAAGTCAACAGAGGAGAGTGCCAAGGCGGAAATGGAATGGGAGAGGAGACTCCTCATCTCCATTAGACTTCAGGGATTAGACACAAAAGTGCTCCATGAAGAGTGGATGCAACCCAGCCTGCCTTTCCCTTTGATGAAGTTTGAAGTGATAAAAACGAAAAAGAGAATAGAGGAGGAGCAGTATGTCGCTCTTTACGAAGGCGACATCACAAAAGAGGAACAATCAAAGAAGATTGTAGATTCGCAGCCTAGATGGAGGAAAGGTTGGCTGAACAAATACCCAGCCTACCTCATCTACTTGGTAGAGGCACCAAAGGAGATTCGGGAGGATGCAACCTTCTGCCCGGTGCCAAGAGTCAGAAGCTGGAAAGAGCATGGCAGGATTGCAGAAAAGAAGCCAAATTGGCTTAATTACCCCAGGATGCCAGGACCAAAGGCAGGAGAGAGAATAGGTAAAGCCTACATGGTGAAAACCCTAACAGGCACCATCAAGCTCTTTACTGGCTCTCCTGACCTTTCGTGTCAGATGCTCAAGAAAATTTGCAGGACTCTCTTAGCTTGCATTGAAGTGTTCGCGCCAGATAAAGCCATGACCTCGAGTCTACTATCGACGGCCGACACAGTGACTGATATGATGTATGATCTTTCATTGCAGCCTTCTCCAAAAGTGTTGCACCTCCTATACCAGAGGATTATGTTTTTGCCAAGCTTCCACATGCAAACATTCGAAGAAGCTTTCTACACCGGCTTTTTCACCCACGAAAGCAAAATATTCGGCCCAACCTTGACCATCGGCAACCTGCGATACGAATCACATTTGCAGATGCTCAAGACGACAGGACTTTATTGACCAAGCATAAAGGTCATGTCAGGGACGACATGAACGCGGAGGGGGGGAGTGTTGAGCCTGCAGAGGATCACACCCACATTTTTGCTCACACTCATCATTTTTGTAACCATTGATTGTAATAAATGTCTTTCCGACATTGATTTTGAATTGAGCCATTCATTAAGTAACGGGACTCAATTGAGTTTCCAGCTTGTAATCCCAAAGTAATTTCACTTGCTGATGTAATTAGTTAGAGATGTTCTCACCTCCAAGGCTGAGGTATATAAGCCAAAGTTTTTGTAACCTGAGGAGATTCAGTTTATTAATCAAAGTGAGTTTTTGGAGTGCCATGACTGTGTCTGAGAGAGAGAGAGAGAGAGAGAGAGAGTCTTATCTACTTGCTACGCGAGCTACGGAGCCGCCATTGGAGAAGAGACACCGCCATTGTGTTAGCAACGGCGAGAGCTACGCACAGATACCAAGAGTGCGCGCTATCGGCTTCTATGTGTGGTAAGTTCCTACGAGCTTCGGTGTGAGTTTTCTTCCAACTCGTGTGTCGGAATGGAGTGTGCAGCATATCTATAGAACCACAACGAGTAGAGCTACGCATTAGTACCATCGGGGTCAAGTTTCGGTCACCTGTATTTTTCGGCCTGTCTTCATACGCGTTTACCGCATGGGGGGATTATAGGTTGATTTTGCAGCTCAAGTCTTTAGGGTGTTGTTCTTACCTAGTGTATAGACTTCCCCTTAAGTTTGAGATCGATTCAATGATTCTAGATCCTGTTTCGTATAGCATTCGTTCGTAGTACGGATTTCAGTCACTTGCGTATTTTAGAACTTAGATTTGATTTCCTTAGTAGTGATTGTCATTAGAAGGTCGAGTAGGTGATTTGACACCCACCTAGTTGTTTCCATGCGCCTGCGGGTCAAGCTCCGTCCTCGTCTGACAAATTCTGTTGTTGGTTGAGTTCTCGCTATTTAGCTTCCGCTAGCGGCGTAACCGCCTTAACAAAGGGTCACATGAAAAGAGACTGCAGAGAATGGAAAGTAGAAAAAGGCAAAGAGAAAGCTGAAGACCATGGTGAGAAGAACAAGTCCTCAGTGAAGATTCAAGAAATAAATGTGACAAACACTGTTGCAGAGGATGACAGTCTAGTGTCAGGAGACATCTACTTCTTGAAGAATACAATGGACTCAGCTCTTCTTATAGCATCTGATGGAAATGCACTGAGTGACTGGATTATAGACTCAGGGGCATCACTTCATGTGTCTCCAAACAAGGAGTGGTTTACTTCTTATGTGACCACTAAAGATCATGTTCGGCTAGGCAATGGGCAGACATGTGAGATCTTAGGTGTTGGAGATGTTCAATTGAAGTTTCAGAATGGCTCTTCTTTCACGCTGAAGAATGTGAGACATGTTCCCGCAATTACAAAGAGCTTGATCAGCACAGGTTTACTTGATGATGCTGGCTACGTCACCACTTTTGGACAGAACATGTGGAAGATATCCAAGGGTTCTATGACAGTAGCACATGGAGTAAAGTCTGGAGGACTTTACATGATTTATGTATCAAATGTCTCTAAAAATGTAATCAATGTAACCGAGCAGCCGAACATTTCTTTGTGGCATAGCCGGTTAGGACATATGTCCAAGAAGGGAATGGAAATCTTGTCTCGTTCTGGTTATTTGCCTGGCTTTTCATTTAATGATTTTGAATTCTGTGAACATTGTCTGTATGTAAGCAAACACAACAACCACATAAGCATAGAAGCAGTAGAAGAGATACACAGTTGGCACTTGTTCATAGTGATTTGTGTGGACCTATGCCTAACCTATCTCTAGGGGGAGCTTCTTACTTTATGACATTTATAGATGATTACTCGAGAAAAGTATGGGTTTACTTTCTCAAGCACAAGGATGAAGCGTTTAGTGTTTTCAAAACGTTTGTGACACTTGTGGAGAATCAGAGTGGCAAGAAGCTTAAATGCTTACGTACTGACAATGGTGGAGAGTATGTTTCAAAGGCCTTTCAGGACTTTTGTGACTCAAAAGGTATAAAACGTGAACTTACTGCTCCTTACAATCCTCCTCAAAATGGTGTTGCTGAGAGGATGAATAGGACCATACAAGAGAAGGTCAGAAGTATGTTGTCTAATGCACAGCTGCCAAATGGGTTTTGGGCTGAAGCTGTATCAACAGCTGTTCATCTTGTAAATAGATCTCCTAGCAAGGTTTTGCAGAAGGATTCAGTGCCAGAGATGGTATGGTCAGGCAAGGTGCCCTCATACAAGCATCTCAGAGTCTTTGGATGTGAGGCATATACTCACGTTGCAAAGGAATTTAGGAACAAACTTGAGCCAAAGAGTAGAAAGTGCATCTTTCTAGGCTATGGTAATTCTGGTGAGATGGGGTATAGACTTTGGGATCCCGAATCCAGAAAGGTTGTCCGTAGCAATGATGTTCACTTTAATGAATCCAAATATCATTCTAAACCAGAGAGGGTTGAGGAGATTAGAAGAGTTGTCTTCCAAGAAGATGGACCTACACGTGCAAGACAAAATGTCAGGGCTCAAGAGGAGCAAGGACAGGATAGAGTGGAACCACAGGTTGTGGCTGAGCCTGAGCCACCTATTGTGCGTAGATCTGGACGTGTCACGCGACCTCCTGATAGGTTTGTTCCATCTATGAACTATGTCATGTTGACTGATTGCAATGAGCCTTCATGTTACAAGGAAGCAGTGAAAATGAAGGACTCCAGGAATTGGCAATTGGCCATGCAGTCAGAGATGACAGCTCTGCATAAAAACGAGACATGGAAGCTAGTTAAATTACCACGGGGCAAAAAGGCTCTACCCTGTAAATGGGTTTACAGGTATAAGATCACCGCTCATGATAGTCAGCCAAAGTACAAAGCAAGGCTTGTTGCCAAGGGCTTTAAGAAAGAACAAGGCATTGACTTTGATGAAGTCTTCTCTCCGGTGGTCAAGATGACTACATTGAGATGCTTTCTTGCATTGGTTGCCATATTAGATTTGGTGTTGCACCAAATGGATGTCAAGACAGCGTTCTTGCATGGTGATTTAGATGTGGAAATTTACATGCAGCAGCCAGAAGGGTTTGTTGAGAAAGGCAAGGAAGATTGGGTATGCCAGTTGTTAAAGAGTCTTTATGGCTTAAAACAATCACCGAGGGCATGGTACCATAAATTCCACAAGTTTATGCTTTCTCAAGGCTACAAACGTAGTGAGTTTGATCACTGTCTGTATACAAAGAAGGCTAAGGATGGCAGTTGGCTGATCCTTATTTTGTATGTGGATGACATGTTGATTGCTGGCAAGCACTTGGAAGAAATTTCAGCTTTGAAGTCAAAGATGGCAAAATCGTTTGACATGAAAGACATGGGTGAGGCAAGTCATATACTTGGTATGCGCATTGAGAGAGACAGATCAAAGAAGTTGATTTGGTTATCTCAAACAGAGTATATTGAAAAGGTTTTGCAACGTTTCAATATGGAGAAGGGAAAGGCACTGAGTGTTCCATTGCCACCATATGTGAAACTTAGCAAACAAGATTGTCCTGTGTCTGAGGAAGAACAGGCTGAAATGGATAAGATTCCATATGCGTCTGCAGTGGGTAGTTTGATGTATGCAATGATTGCTACTCGCCCAGACATTGCATTTGCAGTGGGAGTAGTAAGTTGATACATGTCAAACCCAGGCAAGAAACATTGGGAGGCAGTGAAAGGAATATTGAGATACCTGAAAGCTACAAAGAGTATGCGTAAAGCGAGGCCTTGCAACTCCCCTCGTTCCACACTAGCTTCGAGCGTCATGATTAAAGGGTGTGATCCTATGGCGAAAAGTAGGGGGGCCAGAGGGCATCCCTGCTTGATAGACCTTTTGACCTCAAATGAGCCCACAATTCTATGGTTGAATAGGAGCTATGACTGGCTTCCAGCACCCAGTACACGTACCGACCGACATAGGCGAGGCCCAAAGCCCAGAGCTTCCATGACGACTTCTATATATGTCCATGTTATTCTGTCATAAGCCTTGTCCAGGTCCAATTGTATCAGAATGCACTCCTGCTTTGTGACAATTGTGTATTCAATGCCCACCATTGCTGCCAAGATGTTATCGTAAATGGACCTTTCTTTTATGAACCCATGTTGATGGGGAGAGATGATCTTGGTTAGTAAGGGGGCTAGTCTGAGGGCTACTGCTTTAGCTATAATTTTGTAGGCCACTGACATCATTGTTATAGGGCACCAATGTTTCAGTTGTGAACAACATATCTGTTTTGGGATGGTTTTGATAAGCCCTCTCTTTACACTTACCTCCAACGACCCTTTGACCATGGATTTATTGGCCAATCTTGTGATTGGGGCCTTGAGATCATCCCAAATTTCTCTATAGAACTCCACCGTCATCCCATCCGAACCAAGGGACTTTTCCTTGCCAAGGGCTGGTCTGATGTTGAGCTATCTTAGTCAAATCATTGGACGGCCAGAGATCCAGTCCCAAGAAGTGGAAAACGCCAGAGGGACACTACTGCAGAGTGTCAAGAAGGAAATTCCCCACTTAGAAGCTAATTTCTTGGAACGGGCATTCTTCGAAGACGAATGTTCACTAGCATTGTAGTGGTGCTCTCTTGACCAAGCGCCCTAGTTGCTCCTTTAGTTTCTCTTCATTGGCCTCTACAATGATCCCACTTGTCTTCTAGCAAATGATGGCAAATTTACCCTTTTTGCTCAAGCTTTTCACACAACGAGTGTATCTTGAGCTTCATGCACATTCGATAAAGGCCATACATTTCCCTACTGGCTCTTGCAATTGACAACTATAAGGACATCTACCTGAGATTCACTCTTGAAGAAAGAATCTCCTAATATTCCAAATCTTAACGATTTTTCCTGAAATCGTGCTGCATACTTGAGTATGGCAAAAAAATAGGCAAAGGAAAAGAGAATGCCTATGCATGTTAGTTTGGGTAGTTCTTCAAGTAGATTTTTGGTGTGCATGTGCATGTACATGCACTTGTTCATTCATTTTGTGCCTTTATACCTTTCAATCTATAAGTTGTCACAGAAGGCTGCGGAGTGAGACACACTCACTTATCAATCAACCTAGATTGCAAACAAACAAAGGAGATAAATAAAAATGTCAAAATTAAGCATTGTGTTGTCACCAAGGGATTTGTGCCTAGTTCAAAGGTTCAATGATAGAGAAAGCTAGAGACAATAGGTCATGGCTTCAAAAATTAATCATAGGTTTTGTACATTTCTTTGTAGTTGGTGCTATAGGCAACACCACCATCAGAGGTGGTGGGAGTCCCACTTGTATTCTTAAGGAAGGTAAGTCAATACAAACTTTTGTATGCACTTATTTAAGCTCAAGACTTCACGTTCTTAAGGTAGGTTCACTCTAATTGGGTTCACACGTGACATTCACCTAGAGATTCTTCTAGGATCGATGTGCCCCCCCCCCCCCCTTCCTCCTTCGACACCAAACCCCATGAGGTGCAGATGATGGGATCTATAACATGGATAGAGGGACAACGATCTTGAGGCAATTGGAGGTTCAAAAAGAGAATAATCCGTCTTTGCCCACGAGCCTTGAACCCTCGCATGTGCCATGGTAGTGATATGCTCTAACCTTCATGCTTGCGTGCACATCTACAGTCTAATGGGGAAACATTTATATATACTAGTAGAGTCGGACAATTGGCATTTGTTCGAGTTCACTTGCATGGTCCTAGTTTACTTCGTGCCAATCCTACGGCCTGCCCCTCCTTAAAATGTACGTGCTCACTTCACTGTTGTGGATCCCATGATGGGGTCTTCATTAAAGACACATCGTAGATAGTCCTGAGTCCCCCCCCCCCCCCCGCCCCCAACACACACACACACTCACCCTCAAGACTGATAGTTACGTCCCACTGGGGGCATGCAGCGATTGCATGTGCTCTAGGCTCCAGATGGTTTCCTTCCCACAGCGGGGGGACATGAAATATTTCAAAGTTACACTCTAAGCATTATAGACACTCATTTTTTGCAGTGCTTCCAGTGCTTGACCTGTTGGAGCCCACACATCTACCTGCTGTAGCCATTGGAAATGGGAGTTGGTCTCTTCCGACAGCTATTCTAGTGTTAGAGTTTAGAGCTATTGATTATCTAGGCGGTTCAGTTAGTAAGGACCGGAATTAAGTACTGGACTGAAACAGAGAATTGAACTGGAAAAATGTACTGAAATGGAAGACACAAATTGGAAGAGTGGGAATGGTATTATAGATTTAGATCAATAGTACAAAGATAGTCAGTACATTGTACAATAGGCTTAAGCTCGGATGAAGCCTGAGGATTGATTACCGGAATAAGTGACTACAGAGTTGAAAGCCAAAAGCTTATGAAGCTAAGAGTCTAGAAGCAAGAGCCGTAAGCCAAAAGTCTAAAAAGGCCCAAAAGCCAAAAAGCGCCAAAAGCCCCCGAGACATTATAGTAGGTCCTATTTATAGGCTTACAAAGTTACAACAGTTAATGTGGTAACTACTGTAATTACTGCCGAATTATTGCCGGTGTAGCAATTCCCGCTACTTGGCCTTCTAAGGAGCAGTTCCCGCCTGATGGGACTGTCCGTGTCTTCTACATCCTTCCCTCCTTTCTTGAATTTTGGTATAATCCAAAATTTCCTTCTCATTGGAAAAAAACCCACCGCTTGATTCTAATTTGTTATTTAGAAAACCAATTTGGTTTTCTGAGTTGGCCAATGTTCCTCATGATAGTACTCTTTTGGTATTGCTAGCTTTATACCATACTTCATGCTTGTTGAGTGCTTGACACCCATATAGTTGTAATTCCAAGGGTGCCCATCCAAGGAGATTCTTGTGCCTACTGGATAGTTGGGAAAATCCACCGTCTGATTCTGAGATGGAACTACCCAGTATCCTTCACCTGAACCCGCTTCCTCTTGCCCTTCTTCTTTGGTGCCTCAAAAGTCCCAGTGCCAGCATTGTCCTTGTGAATAAGTCTTTAAATGGCCCCCTGATCAAGATAATCCCACATTTTTGTGGTTATCTCAAATTCATAAGGCGTCAGGGCGTTGTAAGTTTTGGTCTCGGGATCATATAAACTGCATTTGCCCTTAGTCAAACGGGTTCTAGCCAGTTTATGACAATGCGAGGCTGTGTAAATCCATCCTTGCAGGAGTGGCTAATTCGTCTTCATTCTGGCTTCAAAGAGAATCTCCACCATTAA
Organism: Adiantum capillus-veneris; assembly: GCF_014529385.1. Classification (NCBI taxonomy): domain Eukaryota; kingdom Viridiplantae; phylum Streptophyta; class Polypodiopsida; order Polypodiales; family Pteridaceae; genus Adiantum; species Adiantum capillus-veneris. The sequence continues at coordinate 62,552,493 of NC_140954.1, read as the reverse complement.
TCTATATTGTGGTCCCAGTCCTGGTTTGGCAGTAATATCCTTGTCAAGAATCTTGGAAGACTCCACATTCAATTGAAGTAACTGATTTGTGATCTTTATTAATCCACGGAGCTGGATCTTCCACTGTCCCATACAGATTTTGAACTTTTGCATTTCTCCTGTAGATCCATGACAGTGTCCATTTTGAGGGCATCATTGACAAGTGATTGCCAGGCTTTCCATTCCATAGTGGCTCACTCATACCAATCACGGAGTTCGTCAGTGATGCTGAGATAAGTGAGATGATCTACTGGTTTCGTACGTTGAGGATACAAGGGTGGGAAGAATCTTGGCAGTTCTGCCTCCTTGTTGGCAGGTAAAGCATACAGGAGTAGTGGAGAATTAGGTACAAACTCCAAAAAATTGAGAACAGTTTGGTTCTCCTGCTGCATCATCTTCTTAGTAATCCGGACCAGCTGAAAGATTTTTCGGAAATCAGTTGTCTGTTCTCCTACTGACATTTGAATTCAAGGTCCTTTACTGCTCGAAGGCTGATCTTCAATGATGGCCTACATCCTCTGATACAAGACACCTCTAGCAATCTGCATATAAAGCAAGAGTTCTTTTAATTGAATCCTGACCTCCTTCATACATCTATATGTAGGTCTGCTTCCTAGCAGGAAATCCAGCTCAATAGCTATGGAGTGGCGATCTGCAGTAGACTGTCTTTGCCAATGTGAATTGAGTATCATATCATCAGAAGTCAATGTCTACTGAAGCACCCTTTCCAGTAGTTGAATATTGCTGGGATGAACAGGTAGTTGGCACAACTCTTAATCATGAGAATAAGTCGACCTCCAGTGATGAACCATCTCTCTGACTCCTACATACAGCCTTTGGAAGCGTTCCAAAAAGTGTCATCCTCAAAATAATGTCTAGTAATATGAGCTTGTTAATGCCTTAATCTCTTATTCAGTGTGATGAGCTGCAAGGAGTGTTGTGCATCATCTTCAAAAGATTCAGTCACAGCTTTGGCTTTTCCTTTACTGTCTGGAATGTGTTGTGACTGGTGTACTAGAGGTTCTCCAGTGTTTCCCTTATTGTGTTGGTCACTACCTTGCTCTGCTACTGATCATTTGACAGTTGGTTTTGCTAGTCCAGATCAGTACCGGATTGCCCTTGTTGGGTCCACTACCCCCACTTGCAGCGGATCCTCTAGCTCCAGCCTGAGGGTGGGAAAGGAGGAGAATCATCATCATCATCAGGCTTGTCATCCGGCTTATCATCCTCTTCCTCATCATGCTCTTCTTCCTGCTCAGACTCCTCTTTAGTATCATCTTGCTTATTGATATAATCCATAATGGCCTGATTTACCAAGGCTGTATTATATCCAATGATCTTATCTCGCAAATCACTCTGAATAGTCTCAAGGAGTGCCTTCAGATTATCCATATTCAGGATTACGTTTCCTTGTGGATTAAGGATATCAGCAAGGTTACTGTATAAGTATCTCTCAGCAAGGGAATTCGTTAACACAGTGTGGGTGTTGAGCAGTTCTTTGAAGTCTACATTCTTCACACATAATATAGTTTGAAATCTGTCAGCATCTCTCAAAGAAGCTTCCTTCTCTTCATTTAGTTGCCGATTATCGGTTTCTAGTTTTAGCATCTTTGTCTGCAGCTCCTTAATTGTTCTAGTTGATTGATTCTCAGCAATAACATACCCAAGAGACTGATCATCCATTTTTTGGTGAAGTTCATGAAGCTAATGTTGGTTGCTTTCCAGTTCTTCTTTCAGCCTAGCCACTTCTTCACTGGAAGCTGATACATCCATCATCTGTCCTAAGGAATGGACAATAGTGTCCATGATGCTTAGATGATCACCGAGCAGCCATCAACTACTGTAGTTGAATCAGATTCAGCTGGCTCATAAACCATGATTGGAGCCATATATGGAAATGCTGCCAAATCTGGTTTTTGAAGTATCAATCTGCCTTTGAGAGGGTTATTTTGCAAGTTGCAACCGATCCTTCTTGGCCACTAATAAAGCCAGCTCATTGAAAGGAGTTTTGGTGATTTGGGTTGGCAAGTGCTTTGCCCTTTCCTTTGTCAGTATCAACTGCCACCTGTTCAATGCTTGCTTCTTGCTGGCTTCTGCCAGTGATGACTATTGTTCGAGTATGCTCTTTGGTCATTTCTAAAGTTTGGCCTTTAGAAGATTTTTCTGTGGGAGGGGCTGGACCTGACTCTCAAGTTTCTTTAGTAGAGCAGTACTCTTTTCTAACAGAACCGTGGGTTTCTTTGAGCTACTGGCCTCAGCCAATGCGGCCTTCCTCTTTTGTCTAGTGTGACAGCTAGTTGATTACCTGGGTCCCCTTCATCTGAAGATAACTCCACATTCTTAGTTAATGGAATAGGCTTAGGACTCCAAGCCAGCTTTACCTGGCTAGAGCAGTAGCCCAGTACAAAACTGTTAGACATACCAAGTTTTGAATACACTTTGTGACTTCAGCTTAGCAGTCTGCTGTAAGATGTTGTGAGATAAAATCTGGCATAGATTGATTTTGTCTTTATCATCCAACCTTTTTGCTAGCAACATTGCAAACAATTTCTCAGACACATATGTCGGATAGTTTTTCAGACTGACAGCTTCTGCAATAAACCTGTAGGCTAAGGGAACATCCAATGCAGCTACTAGAATCCCTTGCCCACTAGCCTTCCTTTTCTTCTTAGCAGCTTCATCTTCCTTAAGAACATGACTAATCTGTTCTGTAGATTCTGTGCTGGGCTTTTTCCCGTTGGGTAATCTGAAGGTAGAAGCAATAGCTTCATGTGTCACTGGTATTTTGATTCCGTTAACATTGGCACTGGCTTCATCAACATCAAAAGAATCAAGGACCTGTTTAATAATGTCTATATCAAAATCAAATCTCGTAGCTTGTACTACCACATGCAGACCCCATATTGCAACATCAATTCTACCTGCTCATTAAACACATATCTGTGTATCTTTTTGTGTGGAATGAGTAGTAGGGAGGCTTGAATAGAAGTAATGACTCCTGCAGTTTCATCCACTGTGTCCTGTAGCTTCTTTGACATTTTCTTGGGACCCATACTCTGTGAAGCTATAGAGGAAGAAGACTTACTTGTATATGATGACCCACATCGAGGTGTATCAGGTAGTGTCGCATAGGGACAAGCAGAATCTGTCAATGAGGAGGTTTCTGGTTGGAGCAAAGAGTTCTCAGAGCTTGGCGATAGTGAGTGCGTGACAACAGGTAGTTGTAGTGCAAGAGACTTGTAAGGAACAGTGCCCACACGCCTCACTGTTATACATGTACGTGCCATAAAAGCTCCACTACTTACCGTTCCTAGAGTTATGTGCACTGGTGGCAACGTGGCACACATGCATTGGCCATGTTGTTCAACAATCACCTTAATGATTACCACATTTATTCCAGTTGGCCCTTTTCCTAATAAAAGCTGGTACTGATTTTGAAACTCTACTGTCTCTATTACTGGTACTGGTTTGTTATATTGAGACTTTACTGGTTTTGATACTAGATTGACATGGAAAAGATTTAAAATAGCCGAATCTGACAATCCCTGGCCATCAGTACCTGGAATACCAGTATCATCACCTCTGGAGGTCTCCTTGTCTCATTAGAAAAATATAACTTGATCTTGGCCCCATTATAAACACCTAGCAGCAATAATCTAGATAAGTCTTTCAGCCTCATTGTGACATTTGAAAATACACAATTAACTTCAAATGGACCAGTCCAAGCTATCTTCAAATTAGGTTTCTTAGGTCCCAGTTTGGACTAATATAGCACCACCCTTCTAAAACTCCCTAACCATTGTCCTTCTATCATGCCAGTGCTTTCTGCGTTGCTGAACAATCTCCTGTTCCAGCATGGCTCTTTGTTGTAACTCATCAAGCTGCAATAATTCCTCCAGTATTTGTTTGAGAATATGATTAAAATCTAATCCATATTCAACTACCATTTTGAGACTGGGAATTACAAATTCAATAGGCGCTATAGCTTTGGTACCATATACCATTCTGAAAGGTGTCATTCGAGTGGTGACTTTGTAAGCTGTTCTCTAGGCACATAGAGCAATCTGGAGCTTGATATCCCACTGGTGTGGCTCCTTCTGAACAATCTTGGTCAAAATATTCTTGATGGTTTTATTACTGCTCTCTACTTGACCATTGCACCTGGGATAATACGGAGTCGATTTCCTGTGCTTAACTGAGAGCATCTCCATCAAAATGTCCATTGTGTCATGAATGAAATGTGTCCCTTGATCAGACACAATTTCAGTAGGGCATCATAGCGGCACATAATGTTTTCAAACAAAAAAACAGCAGTGGACTTGGCCGTATTATCCAGAAGAGCCTTGGCCTATACCCATTTAGTGACATATCAGTTAGCCATCAAGATGTACCGGTTCTTCCTTGGGGTGACCTTCTTGAATGGTCCCATGAAGTCCAGACCCCATTTCATGAATACTCCCAGTGGTTGTACTGGAGCGAGTGGAGTCATATCAGCTGCTGTTGGTCTACCCATTCTCTAACATATATCACAGGTCTTGCAGAAACTTCGGACATTCGCTATCAGGGTTTGCCACCATAATCTTGCTTGCAGAATCTTCTTATAAGTGATATCAATGGAGAAGTGTCCTCCAAAATCCCCATCGTGTGCTTCAGAGATGACTTGCATCCTCCCTTCCATTGGCACACACCTTTGAAGAACACCATCTATGCCCAATTTGTACAACAATCCTCCTATTATGGTGAACTTCAGAATCTTAATGATCAGAGCTTTCTTTTGATTCCGAGTCCAATTATCTGGGAATCCTCCTCTTGAAAGAAACTGATATACATCATACCATTTAGGATCTGAATTTTCCTTAGCTGTCACTTGAAATAGCTCTGCATCTACTGGCTCATCCCTCAAGGATATTTCAAAGTAGCCCCCAGTTCTTCTGCAAAGAAAATCAGCACCATAATGAGATTTACCAAGCTTGTGGAATATGCGGAACTCAAACTCCATCAGGAACATCATCCATCTGATTAATCTTCCTTGGATAATAACTTTGTTGATAAAAAATAGGAGTGCCTGGTGATCCACATAAAAATGAAATAATTTGCCCAGTAAGTAATGTCGAAACTTGGTGGCACTAAAAACCATCCCTAGAGCTTCTCTCTCCGTGGTAGTATATCCCTGTTCAGTTAGACTGAATCTTTGACTAGCAAAATAAACTGGATAATCCGTCCTTCCATTTGGTTGAGCCAGTATTGCCCCCATTGCCAGCCCCAAAGCATCGACATGCATATGGAATATAACATTCCAGTCTGGTTGTCGGAGTACCAGCTTACTGATAATAGCATTTTTAAGACACTGAAAGCTTTCTTCACATTCAAAAGTCTAGATGAACTTACTAGTTTTCTTGGTAAGCTCATACAGAGGTAATGCCTTTGTAGCAAACATGTGAACAAATATTTTGTCAAAATTTATATACCCTAAGAATGAACTCAATTTAGACGTAGTGGACTTATCATTGGCCGTCTCTATGCCATTTTTGGACACTGTATGCCCCACTAATTGTCCCTTCCAGACCGAAAAGATAGACTTGAATGGATTTAAGCAAATCCTCTTCTCCTGACATAGCTAAAAAATCATTTCCAAAAACAGTAGATACTTCTATTCGGTTGAGAATACAGTGAAGTCGTCCATAAATATAGCTAGAAATTTGTGAAAGAATTCGTTGAATATCTCCATCATGCAACACTGGAATGTTGCTGGAGCATTGCAGAGACCAAATGGCATGACTAAATACATGAATGCACCCCATTCAGTAATAAAAGTGGTTTTTCTCCTATCTTCAGGAGCAATCTTTAACTAGTTGTAACCACTGTAGCCATCCATAAAACTATACATATCATGGCCTGCAATCTCATCAAGAAGCATGTCAGTGAAGGGTAATGGAAAGGGATCTTTGATAGTTTGAGGATTCAATTTCCGGTAGTCCACACAGACTAGACTCTGAGTTTTGCATGCTTCTTTGGTATGACCACTATAGGGAATAGTTAGTCACTGCTGGCGACTTCTGTGATGAATCAGGCTTTCAGAAGGTTGTCAATTTCCTCTTTGACCTTCTTAACACTAGAATGGTAACCTAACAGGACATAAAAGTGTCCTTTCAGGGTTTTGGAAACAAATTCCAAAACCATAGTAGATCCACTCATTTTGAAAAATCCTTTCATGAGCTTATAGTTCAAGAACTACTACATATGGAAAAATGAGAAACTTGAAATTTTTCTCATCCCTTGGTCACTACAAGCCTCCAAAGTTGATGGACTAGTGCATTTTGCCCAAAACAGCAATTGCTTACGGTTGATTGCCCCATTAACTTCAATGGGTTGGTGATCAAAACATATGGTTTCTTTTACCTCACTATTTGTTTTTTGGGCAAAAAAATAGGTACAAAAAAGTTGCATTTTTGCCATTCTGCGGACCTATCATCAAACTCTCTATAGTCACACTCAATACAGATACTATATACATGTTTTCTTAGTTCCCTTTGGGCCTTTGGATTCAAAAGGAGCCATGGAGCATGTCAAAAGGATAATGCATCTCTTACTAAGTGGAACCTTGGGGGCAATGATAAAGTGCTAAATACAACAAACATGAAAAAACTAGGTTTAACATTATGACCTCTAGAAACCCATAGAAACTACTCAATATCTAGCCAAGTTGTAGTCTATGATTAGATATGCTTACTACCTACAAAATACACACAATTGGCCTAAGAAACTAGCAATATTGAGAAAGTTATACTTGCTACTTTAAAATGTATCGTATTCTTCAGCAATCAAAAAACGCAACCATCATCATATACTATGCTATATAGCATATTAGGTCCCCCAAAACTCAAGGAAGATTAGATTTATGTTATACTTTACACTTACACAATCAAAATTGAATTTGGATATCAAGAAAGCCACCAAAAAAATAATAAAAGTGCTAATTTTGGCCAAAAAACAGGATTATGCAATTCTTGTAAGTTGGTCATAACTTTCAATTTTAACACTTAGCTCTCCCTACAAGCATCAAAACATGTTGAGAACTATGAAGGCCTAACCTCTAGCCATCTAAACCTCACAAACATGAAGTTTAGAGTGGTATAGCTGCCAAAAATTGGGAAAAAAACCAAAAATACGACCCGTTTTTTCACACAGTTTAGGTTCAAAAATGTTGTGCAAGAGTAAGGTTAATGGTAAGATCGCTACTCCAAAGAAAAAGTCAAGTTTTTTTCAGCTCATAAGGCAACTTTGTGGATATATAGGACCTAGAAATTCATTTTCATACTCTTCAAATAATTGAAGCAAAATGGTCACTTAACAGGACACAAAAGTGTCCAAGGACATAAAAGTGTCCTGTTACCATTCTAGTGTTAACATAATTTGGATTCATTTTGTACCTCTGCAGATGTACTCGTTGGCATCTGGCTTCACAGGTATTCTGTGTTGGCAGACCTCTGGATCTACACCTTTCAAATCAGTATGTTCCCATGCAAATACATCGTTGTATTTCTAGAACATAAGTCTGGCTTTTTCCTTCATTCTTGGGTTCAGATGCTTATTCACCTTGATTAATTGAGGACTTCCTTTAGAACCCAAATTCCATTCTTCAATCTCTTGATCATCTAGAAGCAGCCAATTCAAGCCACCTCCCTTCCTTTTGGTTGACTCCGCAATATAATCCAAGGATGGAACTGTTAGTTTTGGATTCTCATTCTGAACTCTAGTGACCTCTTCAGTGTGCACTGGTGTACTGGAATCTGAATATCCCTCTTTGGAGTCAGATGGTTCCTCTGGCTGTCCAATCAACTAAATTGGTCTCTCTCCAGGATTTAGTTCAGTGAACTGATCTGGAAAATGCTTTCTCTGTTTCTCATCTTGAGCCTTGTCGAATAACACTGCATTCAGATCGATTTCAGCTAACGAAAAAATGTTCATGGCTGTAGGCATCCGTTCAATCTTCTTAACCCCATATTTTTGGCAAAGTTCCTCAGGTCGAAGTGCTTTCTTCTAGATTTTGGTGTTATTTGTTTGGAGCTGGATTCTCCTACTAGTTCCTTGATTAGTTAAGGTATGATTCGCATAATCATGAACGACCTGCACCGTCTGAAGCCATGGACATCCCATTAGCACACCATATGCTCCTTGGAAATCCAATACCAAAAAGTTGGTTTTGAATCTCTCTTTTTCCACCCTAATCTGCATATTCTTGATCATACCAGTTGCTTGAACAACTCTACGATCAGCCATTCTAACCTTAAAGGGTGTTGGCTTTAAATCAATGATACAAAGCCTTTGATGAAGATGTGCCCCCAGAATATTCACACCTGCCCATCCATATAGTATAACACAGGATAGCAGCTCCCATTGTTTCTAGACCTTGTAATCCACCTTTATTATTGGCACCTCGTCATATCTGACAGTCAACAAATCAGCTGCTCTGGCATCAGCTTTTGCTTTTCTCCGTTGTCTGATAAACTTTGTTGCTTGAGGCAAAGTCTTCCTGATATCATCTAATTCGACCGTCAATTTCTGAATTCGTTCACAGATTTTGACATGAATCTCTTCTCTCTCCTAGTCAAAATTATTATTAGAACTTAAAGAATCAGGAATATCTTCACATTGCCAATCCTTTATTTTGGTGTTTGTATTGAGCCTTGACTGACACTGAGAAAGACGTTGTGCTTTCCCCAGTTCAGTGTTTTCTATTGCAGTCAAATCTGATTTGATATGCCCTAGATCATCCACCAGTCCTTGCACTGCAACAAGCATGGTCTCAAAGATTCCAAATCCTGACTGATTTGGTTGGCTTTTCTTAGAAGACAAGGCTGGTATCTTCTGAATAACACAAGCATCAGAACTCTCAGACTGTTCTGGTAGCTTCTTAGCTAGATTCTCTGTGATCTTAGCTGCTTGTTCTTGTTGCTCTTGCCATTCATCGACTACCTTCTCCTTGCCCTTAGCCTTCAAGACTTCTCTCTACTGGGTCCATTTACTAATTTCAGGAATGAGTGGTTTCATAGGCTTGTCTAGAAGTTCTTTAATAATCACCCCTTTATTGCGAGTGACTACCCGTAGTACTGGAACTGGTTTCAGTGATTTTGCCTCAGTATCCTCAGTATTGGGTGCCTCTAGACATGAGCTGCAAAGTGCCCATATTTTCCACAATTATAGTAGTTAAGATCTTGGTTCTGGAAATTTCCATGACCTCGGCCTCGGTTAGTACCCCCTTGGTATTTGCCACGCCGCCCAGTACCAGTCCCACTAGTACATGAATTTTCTTCTTTAGGTCCACTGGTTGTCTCTACCTTGGGTGATTTGGCATTTGTAAATGCAATGAGAGACAGATCCTTACCTTTCTTGAAATGACGAATTTGAATGCCACAGTTATTCCACAGATGGCCATACGCTTTGCAGTACGTGCACTATGGGCATTCGTTGGAAACATGATCTCTGAATTTGCATTTGGAGCACCAGGCTCCCATCTTCTTGACTGGTTGTCTGGTCTGGCTGATTTTAGCAATTTGCCTGGCCATTTTGTCGATTTTTCGGGACCAAGATCCTTTCTTAGCCTTGTCCTTGCTCTTTTCGTCTGAACTACTATCAGAACTGTTGGAAGTCTCACTGGAGTTGAATTCTCCGTAGAAGAGCTACTACTGCTAGATCTCCGCTTTTTATGGCTTCGCTTCTTCTTGGCTTGCTGCTCGAGCTTCAGAGCTCTCTACACCAAGTCATTAAACTTCTTTATAGGTGCAGGTACCTCTTGCTCTCTCAACTTCTTACTGCAAAATCCATTCAGAAACCATGCACACAGTCTTTTTTCTGAAGGTGGTTCTTGCAAGTGCCGAGTTCTACCAAACATCGAGCGACTTATCCGAGAAAGCTCAAAACCGAGCAAAGTTTCCAAGTAGACTTAAGTCCTTGGGATCCTTCCCATCCACAGAGCAACCAACAGAATCACAGTGCCAAGAATTTCCTTTATTGTGCCAACGAGCTCCTTTGCCATTGAACAGGCACGCATCAAATGGGCAGTCTTGATCAAATCATCGAGAGAAATGTTGCCATTGTGCTTGATGTTCTTAAATGTATAAGGCGAAGGAAGAGGAATCTGTAGGTTGGAAACCACCTAAGAGCTCATGTGGCACACTAGCATGGAGCAAAACCTTAACGGCAATGCTAGGACTAAGGCAAGCTGAAGAAGAAGAAGAAAAAGGCAATTGAGTGCTGCAGCGGCTTGCATGATCAGATTAATAAGAGGAATTGTGACAACACAATTATGAGAGTAGCCACTGGCCACCAATCATGAGGAGCACCTGCAGTATAACAATGTCATAAATGCAAATGATGGAATCTCTCCTATTTCTTTCAGTCGGCTTCATCGTTGTGGTATTAATTATGCATTAAATGGACAGGAATCTAATTGTCAGAGCTCACCCTCTTCAAGATTAGGAAGGGAGATAATTGCTGCACGAAACTTAGAGCGGATTAACAAGGCCCTTAGCACTAATCATGAGCAGCTCCAATTGTCTTCAGAGTAGGGTGTGTGCACACCAGAGCACAGATGCCCACCACAGCAGTACTCGTCCTTGAGCAACGATTATAACACTTTTAGCTACTATTGTTAAGTATAGAGCCTGATTTACCCTTGTAATTTTCTGTGGTAAAAGCGCACATTTGTAAGGCCCCCATTATGAGGAGAAGCCATCGTGCGTGAAGGAAAATCACTCACCGGAAACCAAAATTTTCACGGACAAGAATCAGGGGCAACTTTAAAGGCCTCGGGGGCGGAGGCCCCCGAGACTTTTTTTTTCGCCGGAATATTATGGCCGGACGGCGGCCGGAAAGTGGTCGGAAAACAACTGGTCGGTTGGCCGGTAGTCAATGGCCGATGGCCGGTGGTCGGAAGTCAATGGCCGGTGGCCGGTGGTCGAAAGTCAATGGCCGGTGGTCGGTTGCCGAATTCAATGGCCGGTGGCCGAATTCAAAAGCGGACTTGTCTTCTCAAGGGCGGCCACACATGGGCGGATTGGAGGGTCCGATTTGGACTTATTCGCACAAGGGCGGCTACACATGGCTGTCTCTCATAAGAGAGGGCAACCCTTTTGGCCTAAAAAAGGAGGCCATTTCTACACACATTTCATAGTGTGAAGTTGATGCAACAAGGTGAGTGTGAGGTGGTGAGAGTGAAGCAAGGTGGGAGCTCCATTAAGGGTATAATCCCTTTGTAAACTACTTCTTGTTTTGAAGTACTAAAGCCATTGAGTGGCTGCTTTCCCGTGGACGTAGCCCACATTGGGTGAACCACGTATATTGTGTGTACTCTCTCTCTCTCTCTCTACTCTATAATCTCGTGTATATAAATCTGTCTCTCTCCATTAAGTAATCTACTCAATTATCTATTTAGCTACGTCTTATTTCATAACAATTGGTATCAGAGCAAGGTTTGCTCGTAGCTAAATTATCTCAAGGAAAGGATTCCTTGAATTGAGTGGGAGTTATGGCGGAGGAAGGGAAGCTCAAGATTGAGAAGTTCAATGGCAAAAACTACCAACATTGGAAGATGCAGATTGAAGACTATCTCTACCAGAAGGACCTCTATTTGCCACTAGGCGGTCTTGCGAAGAAGCCCGCAACAATGGCAGATGAAGCATAGATTGTCCTTGATCGAGAGGCACTGGGAACAATCCGGTTAAGCTAGGCGTCAACGGTGGCCTTCAATGTTTCGGAGATGAAGACCACGGAGGACTTGATGAAGTCACTTGACGACTTCTACGAGAAACCATCGGCATCCAATAAGGTATTTCTTATGAAGCTCTTGTTCAATCTAAAGATGGCAGAGAATGGTTCAGTTGCAGAACACCTAAATGAGTTTAACACAAACATAAGTCAACTTCGATCAGTGAAAATCAATTTCGACGACGAAGTGCGAGCTCTCCTTATACTATCATCTCTACCGGATAGTTGGGACAGCCTTGTGATGGCTGTAAGTAATTCTATCTCTGGCACAAATACTCTTAAGTTTGATGATGTTGTGGGTGTTCTCCTAAGCGAGGAAATGCGAAGGAGAAGCACAGGAGAAGCATCAAGTGCTGCACTATCAGTGGAAACAAGAGGAAGGCTTAAGGAGAGGTTCAAAAACCAAAAGGGTCGTGATCGCTCAAGGCGGAGCAAGTCACGCACAAAGTCAGTTCTTGAATGTTGGAACTGCGGCAAGAAGGGCCACGTCAAGAAGGATTGCTGGTCCAAGAAGAAGAAGGAGACAGAGTCTCAAGACAACAAGCCAACATCGGAGGCCAATGTGGCAGGTAAAGTAGAGCAAGATGCTCTAATTCTCTCATTAGACAATGTGTCTAATTCCTGGATAGTAGATTCCGGGGCTTCATTCCATGCGACACCACACAAGCAACATTTCCAAGACTACACCAAAGGTAATTTTGGGTATGTATACTTGGGAGATGATGAAGCTTGTGAGATTGTCGGCAAAGGTACAGTTTCTGTCAAAACTGCTAACGGAAATGAATGGAAGCTTAAAGATGTTAGGCATGTTCCTTCTCTTCGCAAAAATTTGATCTCTACAGGACAATTGGACGATGAAGGTCACAACATTGCATTCGGAAACAAACGGTGGAAGATCTCAAAGGGATCTTTGGTGGTTGCCAAGGGTGAAAAAGTCGGTACACTTTACTTGTGTACTGTTAGCACGCAACCTTCAGCTTGTGCAGCAACTACAGAAGTTGACAGTGCGGTGTGGCACTACCGACTTGGGCATATGAGTGCCAAAGAAATGCAAATCCTTCAAACAAAGAAGCTTCTACCAGGTTTGAAAGAAGTGGACTTAGAGTTCTGTGAAGATTGTGTTTATGGTAAACAAAAGAGGGTAAAATTTCAAAAATCAGGAAATGAAAGAAAAAATAAAAAACTTGAGTTGGTTCATTCTGATGTTTGGGGTCCTGCAAGTACACCATCACTTGGTGGCTCATTGTACTATGTAACATTCATAGACGATGCGACTAGAAAAACATGGGTTTATGTCATGAAGAATAAATCCAATGTATTTTCCATATTTCAAAGGTGGAAATCCTTTGTGGAGAATGAAACAGGTACCAAGGTTAAATGCCTCAGATCCGACAATGGAGGCGAATATTGCAGCCAAGCTTTTGAAAGCTTTTGTGCTAGCAATGGCATTCGGAGGCAAAGGACAACCCCAAGGACACCTCAACAAAATGGGATTTCGGAAAGGATGAACAGGACAATCATGGAACGAGCACGAAGCATGCGGCTACATGCAGGCCTACCGCTTGAGCTTTGGGCGGAAGCTGTAAGTACGTCTGTGTACTTAATCAATCGATCACCCTCAACGGCATTGGATGGGGGAGTTCCAGAAGAGGCATGGACAGGTAAACCGGTGAATTATGCATTTCTCAAAGTGTTTGGGTGTGAGGCTTTCATGCACATAGATAGAAGCCTAAGATCAAAGTTAGATGCAAAGTCCAAAAAGTGTTTCTTCATTGGCTATGGAGAAGGAGACTTTGGGTATCGCCTATGGAATCCTGAAGATAGTAAAATCTTAAGGAGTAGGGATGTAATTTTTAACGAACAAAATATGTACAAAGATTACTTGGAAAGAAAACAAACAAAAGAAACAGGTGATGAGTACATGGAGCTTGAGGACGGTGAAGACTCAAGGATTGCAAACGGTGACAATGTGCAACAACGTCAACCAAATGAGGAGCCTCAACCTATTCCCCGAAGATCTACAAGAGCAAGTAGACCTCCAGGAAGGTTTGTTCCTTCCTTCAACCATCTCTTGATCTCAGATTCTGGAGAGCCGGAATCATATGAAGAAGCTATGCAACATGAATCCAAAGAAGAATGGACGAAGAGCATGCAAGTGGAGATGGACTCACTACATCGCAACCAAACATGGGAGTTGGTTGAGTTGCCTAAAGGTAAGCGGGCACTTCAAAACAAATGGGTGTACAAGCTAAAGGAAGAAGAAGGTGGGAAGAAAAGGTACAAGTCTAGGCTTGTGGTAAAAGGTTTTTCTCAAAAGAAAGGTATTGACTTCAATGAAATATTTTCTCCTGTTGTAAAAATGAACTCAATTAGGCTTGTCTTAAGCCTTGTGGCTGCTCATGATCTAAATCTCGAGCAAATGGATGTAAATACGGCATTCCCTCACGGTGACTTAGAGGAGGAAATCTACATGCTTCAACCAAAGGGGTATGAAGTAAAAGGTAAGGAGAAAATGGTTTGCAGATTAAAGAAGAGCTTGTATGGTTTAAAGCAAGCATCAAGACAATGGTACTTGAAGTTTGATCGATGGATGTTGGATCATGGATTCACAAGATGCAACTTGGATCACTGCGTCTACACGGAGAATTTGGGAGATGGGAAATTCATCATCCTAATGTTGTATGTTGATGACATGTTGATTGCAAGTGCTAACATGCAGGACATCAAAGACCTAAAAGAGGAGCTGTCCAAATCTTTTTCAATGAAAGATTTAGGTGCTGCAAAGAGGATACTTGGTATGAAAATATCAAGGGACAGGACGAAGAAGACAATAAAGCTATCTCAAGAAGATTACATCAAGAAGGTACTAGAAAGGTTTGCAATGCAAAATGCAAAACCAGTTTCTACACCTTTGGCTGGTCATTTTAAACTAACGAAGGATATGTGTCCAAAGACACAAGAGGAGATAGCCTATATGTCTAAAGTTCCATATGCTGCAGCGGTAGGTTCTCTAATGTATGCTATGGTCTGGACAAGGCCAAACATTGCACATGCAGTGGGAGTTGTGAGTAGGTTCATGGACAACCTAGGTAAAGAGCATTGGCAAGCTGTGAAGTGGATACTTAGGTATCTAAAAGGGACAACAACAAATGCTTTGTATTTTGGAGGAACTGATATTTTTCTAGAAGGGTATGCTGATGCAGATATGGCAGGTGACAAAGATACTCGAAGGAGCACTACTGGCTATGTGTTCACGGTTGGAGGCACAGCAGTAAGCTGGGCTTCAAAGCTGCAGAAAGTGGTTTCACTTTCTACCACGGAAGCAAAGGATGTAGCAATGACGGAGGCAAGCAAAGAAATTCTGTGGCTTCACAGATTCTTAGAAGAGCTTGGATTCAAACAAGACAATTGTGTCTTGTACAGTGATAGCCAAAGCGCTATCCATCTTGCGAAGAACTCAGCCTTTCATTCAAGGACAAAGCACATTGAGGTGAGATATCACTTCATACGCACTCTTTTGGAAGAGGGACAACTAAAGCTAGGAAAGGTGCATACAAGTGAAAATCCTACAGACATGTTTACAAAGGTGGTCAACAAGGAGAAGTTGAGCTTTTGCTCATCTTCAATCGGCATTCAAGGATAAGAAGCCAGAATGGAAAGCAGTCACAGGTTTGGTTTGGAGATCAGTCTCCAAGTGGGAGATTGTTAAGTATGGAGCCTGATTTACCCTTGTAATTTTCTGTGGTAAAAGCGCACATTTGTAAGGCCCCCATTATGAGGAGAAGCCATCGTGCGTGAAGGAAAATCACTCACCGGAAACCAAAATTTTCACGGACAAGAATCAGGGGCAACTTTAAAGGCCTCGGGGGCGGAGGCCCCCGAGACTTTTTTTTTTCGCCGGAATATTATGGCCGGACGGCGGCCGGAAAGTGGTCGGAAAACAACCGGTCGGTTGGCCGGTAGTCAATGTCCGATGGCCGGTGGTCGGAAGTCAATGGCCGGTGGCCGGTGGTCGAAAGTCAATGGCCGGTGGTCGGTTGCCGAATTCAATGGCCGGTGGCCGAATTCAAAAGCGGACTTGTCTTCTCAAGGGCGGCCACACATGGGCGGATTGGAGGGTCCGATTTGGACTTATTCGCAAAAGGGCGGCTACACATGGCTGTCTCTCATAAGAGAGGGCAGCCCTTTTGGCCTAAAAAAGGAGGCCATTTCTACACACATTTCATAGTGTGAAGTTGATGCAACAAGGTGAGTGTGAGGTGGTGAGAGTGAAGCAAGGCGGGAGCTCCATTAAGGGTATAATCCCTTTGTAAACTACTTCTTGTTTTGAAGTACTAAAGCCATTGAGTGGCTGCTTTCCCGTGGACGTAGCCCACATTGGGTGAACCACGTATATCGTGTGTACTCTCTCTCTCTCTCTCTACTCTATAATCTCGTGTATATAAATCTGTCTCTCTCCATTAAGTAATCTACTCAATTATCTATTTAGCTACGTCTTATTTCATAACAACTATTTTAGACCCGCGAGGAGTAACAGCTGTAGCAATGCATTCATATTCTTCCTATCGCGCTCGGGCTCCTCGAGGGATTTGATCACAAGGGCAGCGGCGCTAATTGCTCCCTTACTTCTAGTCCAACTCCAATTCAGAGTCACCATTGAGGGAGCCACCCATAAACTCCACTAGATGGTAGACATGAAGCTGAGTGATGCATGTTTTGCACCCACGATGAAGATGGAATGCTGATAAAGAAAGGGCAAGAAGAATATGAGGAGGTGGTTTTTGTTCATTTAACATGAGGGGAAGTTGGAGATGCCCCTTCTTTGGCACCCAAGATCGGGCCTCTGAGCCTATCGCCCAAGAAGGTAGGAGAGGACATCGCCAAGGAGACTGCCAAGAACTAGAAGGGCCTGTGCATTATCGTCAAGCTCACTGTCCAGAATTGTCAAGCCAAGGTCGTTGTCGTCCCTTCCACTATCTGTGAGGGATCCAATTGGGATGGCATCTCTACTGGTTTCCTCTCCTTTCTTTCTGTTGATTCTGCTTCTGCTCTCGCAACCTTGCGTTGCCCTCACTCACTTGACGATCTCTCTCTCTCTCTCTCTCTCTCTCTCTCTCTCTCTCTCTCTCTCTCTCTCTCTCTCTCTCTCTCTCTCTCTCTCTCTCTCTCTCTCTCTCTCTCTCTCTCTCTCTCTCTCTCTCTCTCTCTCTCTCTCTTTGTCTATCTGAACGAGTGGAAACCTCACAAATTAAAAAGTGTCATTCTTTGCACTCTTACAGCTGCAAGAACATGCCATCATAGCCCACAATAAGCATGACACATTTCAGTTGTATGTATGCAGCACCCCCCAACCTCATAAGGCACGACAAAGCAAAAGGTTGCAAGAGTGCATTGACCTATCTTTTTTTGAAACCATACTTCTTATGTTCATAGAACAAATCAGTTTTGGAACTGCCAAGGTTCACAATTTTGGGGCAACCATCTCTATCCTTGTCCTGTTGGGTGCACTCTTTGCAGTAGTAAGCATCAAAAATGCTGGCACCTCCGCAGATGATGCAGCGCCCTTGGAAGGAGCCATAATTGCACTCATCACACACTCAAACTAGAGTACACGGGTGCACGTATGAATCGCAAATCACGCACGGACTCCCATGTCTGCTGCTGAGAGAGGAGGGAAAGGATGGAGGCAGTAGTCTGCCTGTGGGGTTGAGGGTATTTGAAGAAGCGCTGCTTGCAAGGGAGAGCACTCGGCAATTGAGTTTTCTTCATGAGCAAGGACCTGACGGTGACTTCACGAACAGGGGACATTGCAGAGATGGTTGGGCTCTGCGGATACCGAGTAATGGTGGGACCCAGACAGCGCAGTGCCCCTACGGCCAGACATTCCCGGGCTTCCCCTTCGTGCGCTTCAGTGATGGCCACCTGCTCGTCGACCTCTTGGGTAGGTTGCCCTTGCGCTTCTTGCAGAGTCTCCCTTCGCCATGGGTGCTCGTGAGTGCCCATTTGCCCCACGTATGCTGAGAGAGAGTCTCTCTCTCTCTCTCTCTCTCTCTCTCTCTCTCTCTCTCTCTCTCTCTCCAAAAAAAAAACTCAACTCTCTCAAAGAGCGCACGCTGGCACGCGCTCCTTGAGAGAGTTGAGTTTTTTTCTTAGCAAAGTATTCACTAGTCAGACGTAGCGTTTGAGTCTGCCATGCTGTACTGCAATGGCGAGCTCTTCTTATGTGGGTAGCAACAAGGGTTTGGCACTGCTGCTTCTTGCCATGCTTTTGGTGATGCGAGTGGTGAGCCTCGCGACCGCAGTAGTAGCGATGAAGGAGCCTGCTTTCGGCCTGCAGAGGCCCTTGGAGTTGGCCTCACCAGACACTCACGGATGCCAAGAAGACAGCTATAACCCAGCGATGGCAGACCCGTATGAATTCCTTGTGAGTGAAAGCACGGTAAGTTCATCTCAGGAGGACGTTTTGAAGCGCATTCCTGGCTGGGAAGAGAAGGGAGCGCCTGCTTTGTCGCCATCGCAGGAAGGTCAACCTCTTTCTAGGCTATGCGGCACCTTTGGCAGCCGGTGGGGACAAGGGCCACGTACCTATGGCGGCAAGGGCAGCGGTGGTTATGATCAGCATGGCGGTCAAGGTGGCAAGGGCGGCTATAACAACGGCCATGGAGGCAACCAAGGCAAGGGCCATGGCGGCAACTCCGATAAGGGGCATGGCGGTCATGGTGGCCACGTCCCACATGGCTAGCTTGCTAGCTTCCAACTATAAGCATTGGCTAGTCCTCTCTTGTATCTAAATTTCCAGGTCTCTTTAACACGGTTGAGCTTGCGCTGCAGGTGATGGGCTAATAATAAGGGACTTCATATTGGCGGTTGAGTAGATTGTTCTCTCTCTCTTCAAGTGCTGTGCAACATAATGCAAGTTTAATGTCTTATCGTGTCAACCTAGGGTAATGTCTTATCATGTCCGAGTGCTCTCTCACAATCCAAGTTTAATGTCTTATCAGCAAGTTTAATGTCTTGTCATGTCAACATAGGGAAATGTCTTATCTTGTTAATTGCTCTCTAACAATGCAAGTTTAATGTATTATCATGTCAAGATAGGGTTCCCTTATGCTGCACAACACTTGAAATTGGTGTTTAATTGGAATAAGCCAAATATATCACTAAACAAAGAGAGAGAGAGAGATCTCCATGACAAAGAGGAAGTAGAAGCAGTTGCGGCATAAGTAGTCATGATGGTCAAGCGTCGTAACGGTGGGCGTAACAAACATGGAAGAGGCAACACCAACCCCATCAGGTGCTCCAATTGTGGGTGATGTGTGCCCAAGGACAAGGCTGTCAAGCGGTTTCTTGTAAGGAACATTGTTGAACAAGGTGCTCTGTGAGATGTGCATGATGCTTTTGTTTATGATGGGTATGCACTTTCCAAGCTTTACGCTAAAATGCAGTACTGCGTTTCATGCACCATTCAGTCTCACGTTGTCCGTGTGAGATCCCGCACAAAGAGGAGAGTTTGGGAGCCACCACAGAGGTTTAGATGCAAGGAGAATATGCAGAACCACAATCAACGTAGCAATGAGGTGCTATTAGGAAGTGAAGAGGTGTCTAATTAGTGCGTAAGCCAGGAGAGGAAGAAGGCTCATGAATTTTGACTTCTATCATAGAACTCTTAAAAGACACATGCTACAAGCATTGCCACTGTGGTTGAAGCCATCAATAAGATGGACGTTGAGGGACTTTTGAGTCTTTTGGACGGGCTTGTATCTGATGTTTTTGAAATGTCTTTCTAAAGTTTTTTCAGAGAGAGAGAGAGAGAGAGAGAGAGAGAGAGAGAGAGAGAGAGAGAGAGAGAGAGAGAGGAGAGAGAGAGAGAGAGAGAGAGAGAGAGAGAGAGAGAGAGAGAGAGAGAGAGAGACTGACTTGCTTTTGAGACTCTGAGAGTGTGTGACAGAGAGAAGCCCTACGAGTGAACAAGAGACATGACACTGAAAATTCACTAAACTCAGGCGCTGAGAGTGAGTGACCACTGCTCAAAAAAAACTTTTTTCCAAAAACTTGTCAAACCTACATGTTAGAAACAATAGAGGTAAACTCACTAAATGTGAAGGTTTTTATACCAATTTACACTTTTTTTTTCAAAATTTGGACGTTTTCTCACCTTCACCTATAAAATTTAGAGGTAAATCTCAAAATTTGTAGGTGGGGTTACACTAAACCTAGGTTTTTCGAGCATTGTGAGTGACTTATAGAGGCGGCGCTGAGTCTGAGAGGAGAGAGACTGAGAGAGAGAGAGAGAGAGAGAGAGAGAGAGAGAGAGAGAGAGAGAGAGAGAGAGAGAGAGAGAGAGAGAGAGAGAGAGAGAGAGAGAGAGAGAGTAATTGACTAGATTGTTTGAGAGCATGCACACCCCTTCCATGTAGAGCTCGCTGCTCAGTGGCGCACTCAGGCCTACTTTTGTGGAACTCTAGAAGAAGGTGGAGGTAGGGATTGTTGAACAAGGGTATCGGCGCATCAAAGTCATTTTTGATGCGCGACCAGAAAGGCTGGTGTTTGAGAAAAGATTCCTCAGTTGTGATCCCGCAACTGTGAAAGACCAACCTCATTCTCTCTTTCTCTCTCTCTCTCTCTCTATCACACACACACACATACACACACACACACACCCCCAAACTCTTCATCTTTGTTCTCATTGAAAAATGGGGCCGAGGTGATTGTGAAGGCATTGCATAAGAGGTGATTGCCAAGATGTTGCATGCAAGTGGTGATTATCATTCATGTTGACAGTACCTTATGATGTTCATCACCTCTCCCGCCCTTGTCCACAGAGTCCTCATGATTGGGGCCTCCTCTTTTGCAACTCACCATGCAAACTCTAAGAGTGTCCGTAGTTCATGAAAACGATTATTTTCAAGTATGTGATGTTAGGGATATTTTCCTTTTCCTCTTCGTTTCTCAAGTGTCATGATTATACGCTGAAATATCTTTTTTGCGAGCTAGACAAAATGGAGTCAGTCATTAAAAAAAAATTATCTCCAATTTCAATAAGGTACAATCTAGCACCAAAGATTGCAAATACACATTGTTCATATTGGCTCCAACCTACCAATACGATCTACCAAATCTACTTCTTCTATAACTTCCTTAGAAGCACTTGCCATAATAATATGTATTGAGAAACCCTCCTCCCCCCTCCACAACATTGTCCGCGCGCACACACACATACACATTTTAACTTGTCCAAGCATCTACCATGGCTTTAATATTGATGACCACAAGGTGTGATTCAGAGGAGGGAGCATAACCTTGGATAATCAAGGAGTTAATATAAGGGTGGATGATTAAATTCTCCATAAGGAATGCTCTAGACGTTTAGAGACAATGATGGATAGATTGTAATATGTAATCTGATGCTAAATGTTTCTATTATAATTTAATTTCTATGTACCTTGTGGGGTTTTGCTTCTTTTTTATGATTTCTCAAAAAGGTTTGCTTGGAGTTTAAAATTTCTCATCCTGCACTCAGCCATGGCTAGACACATAACCATTTATGGATGACAATGTGGCCACAAGATTGTTCTTATGTTTTACGATAGGATCTATGAACTTTCTATATTTTTTATGATACAACGTTATGAAATAATAATGCATTCAATTTGTATCCATTAACTCTAATGTGAGAGCAGGTGAAGATAAAGGCTATTGAACTTGCTAGTGGTGAACAAATCTTGCTTCTCAATCATGGCCAATGTCAATTCTAGAAGTTTCGAATTGCTATTGAAAGCACACAAGGCATTCGAATGAAGGACACACTAGTAATAGTTCGATGGTCCCTCCATATTAGCTGGTATACTACATGCATTGCCTTCACACAAAGCAACCTACACATGGCACTCAAGCAAGCAAAGGATATCATTCAAGTTCAAGAGCTACCTATGCAAGATGATGGAAATGTGGCATTTGAGTTACCATCTTTTGATCTATTTGTGCACGAACTTATCAAAATTGCAACATATGAATTTACCATGGAGAATAAGTTTGCACAATAGAGTTTTGGAATATGCTCATCAAGATGGTTCCGAAGCAAGGATATGATTATGTATCAATGTGTGTGTGAACACATTAAAGGAAGAGTATGGCTCTTTTGTTCGAAAAGATTTGAGATGCAACATGGTTACTTTGCTACACTATACTCTATAGAGTGACTATTGAGATCTTGATCTAATCTTTTTCATTGCTTATGCTCGCTCGGTTTCTTGTCTGCTCGGAAGTACTCGCTCGGGGATTGGGACTCCTCGCAAGTGCCTAGTCAACTCTTTGATCTTTTCCACATAGCTTCTTACATACAATTTTCCTTGCCTGATCTTGTCCAGCTCACAGAGAATGTCTTCATCACCTCTATTATTTGAGTACTCGAGACTGAAAGCCTTGATCAGTTTATTGTAAGACCTGAGCTGGCAAGCTGGATAGTGGTAATATCATTTTCTTGCCGCATCCTTCAGTGTTTGAGGAAAATATTCTCCCCAGTCATCTTCATCAATATGCTTTAATTCGGCATATTGCTCAAACTCTTGAATGTGGACATCAGGATCATCTTTTTTCCGCCTTTGAAAACTAGAAAGGAGATCTTTAAGGAAGTAGTGTAAATATGCATGTAAGTATCATCTGTGGTTCCTCTGGTCTTGGTAGCCTGATTACATCTAGATGACTTCATGTAATGATCAGTGTCGGCATCCCAAGGACCTTCCTTTTCACTTTCAGTCCTAGTCTCTTCCTTGGCCTTCCTACTTGTACTATGATGACTGCCTTTGCTACCCTTGGCCTCAACTGTCTTGTGTGTGGACCGAGAACCTTGAGTCCTGGTTTTGTGTTCCTCACACTCAGCCCTTCTCCTCCTTGAGTGACTCCAATGCTGAGAGTCTCTGGCCTTTTCAACATTAATCTGCTCCTCTTGAGCCTCAGTCTCACTCTCGGGGTCCCTCTTAGTATCGGACTCTCTTTCTGACACTTCTGGAATAGGGTTGACTCGTGTGGAATCAGTGTGCAACCGGTTTGACGATTTTCGACCAGATCGACTTTGGGCGGCATGTTTGTAGCTAAGAATGCTAACTTAGAGACAGAGCTTGCTGGTCTAAGAGCAATCAGCTCTAGCCAATGTGATCGCCAAAATGGAATGGGAGCTGGTCTCTTGAGATAGCTATTCCTGTGTTAGAGTTCAAAGCTACTGATTATCTAGGCGGTTCAGTTAGTAAGGACTGGAATTAATTATTGGGCTGAAATAGAGAATTGAATTAGAAAAATGTACTAAAATGAAAGATACAAACTGGAAGACTGGGAATGGTATTATAGATTCATATCAGTAGTGCAAAGATAGTCAGTACAATGTACAATGTACAACAGGCTTAAGCTCAGATGAAGTATGAGGATTGATTACACGAGTAATTGATTACAGAGTTGAAAGCCAAAAGCTTATGAAGCTCTAAGGAGCAGTTCTCGCCTGCTGGGACCGTCCTTGCCTTGTACACCATTTTTTACCGACCCACCCTTATTTTTAACCCACCAACCCTTGTTCATTGCCACCTATTTTGACTCAGCTCATGAAGTTTTTCCTCCATCGATGACCACTTTCTTGTGTTTGGCAAAAGGCTTGATACTATGATTTCTACAGAAACCTCTGCTTCTCTCCCCTCTAGAGCCCTTCAACTTCACGTCTCCCGTTGTTTTTTTCCCTTGCAAAGCCCTTCAATGTCATGTAGACTCTCCCTTTCCTTTTTTCTTAATTCCAACAAAGCCTTTCACACCTGTTGCAATTCATGTACACTTGCCTCTTCACTTGGACAATAGTTGTGAGGAGGGATGTCCTTCCTACAACCCTTCTCCTTTCCAAGCAGACTTGCAAATTTGTTGAGTAGGTGTAGCAATACATATACCAAAACATATTACACACCATAGTAGCCATGGCTCCGAAAGCCATGGATATTCCACACCCTACATTCCATCTCCTCCAACAAGCCTTGGCAACATGGAACTTAATCAACCCCAATTTGAGGAAGTTGTTTTTTACTCTCAATTCTCCGAGCATGATTGATATGATCAACTTCGATAGTTGTTTACATCTCCTCCTTTGTGCAAATGTTTGATCCAATTTGCATTCCAATCATGAGGCATGCCATGCTAAAGTGCAAGATTAAACATATCGTGTATCCAATATCGTGTTTTCTTGCTTGTCCATTTAATCATTTCAGCCTTGACACCTTGAAGGTCCCCTGCCTTATGAGTAGCAAGTTTCTCAAGCGCGCGGCATACATCTTCAATGGTAAAAAAGGGAGCTACAACACTCCATCTTATTAACATTGGGTTGCTCATAGAGGTTCTTGCAATGCAGATACTTATCCTCAAGAGTCAAGTCACTAAAGCTCTCAACACGCTTGCCTTTTAGATTTTGCCAAAACTTGGCACGTGCATGTGCTTTCGAAATCTTGCGCTAAAAAAAGTTGTTTTTTGACTTCCCACCTTCTCCTCTTTTTTTGAACAAGTGCTTTGTATGTGTGTGAACACTCCCAAGTAAACTTCCTTGTCTTTGCTTGCATCCAACCTTTGCAACTGTTTTCGGACTTGACTACATTCCATGTCAAACCATTTCTTCTTGGTGCTACCCTTCTTAGACCTTTTGCAAGACATGTGTTTCATCAAAAAGCATTCCTTCGCACAAGAGCAAATTACTTATTTAAAAACTTTCCACTTGCATTCTAATGCTGGACTCTCTTGATGCTCTGTCATGCTTAACATTTGGTCCACCATATCAGCATATATAAGTGCTCGTTTGAAGCCTAGATGTACGTACAAATGATTCACATCATAATTGGAGGCTACATGCTCGGGTCTTTTACCACACTTGAGGTCAATACATAACATCCTATGATCCGATTCCGGATTCCATTCACCAAGTGCAAAGCTTTGTATGCATTCTAGAGTGGCTTCAAAAAACAACATATAGTCAATCACCATTGTGCTTTCTACATGTAAAGTCGTTGGTGCCTTGCCATAATACACCATTTGCAATGAGCATTCCGGTACTATTGCACATATGTAGAAGTGACTTTCCATAGTGATCCAGTTCTTTTGCATCATTAAAACTTCGATTATACATGTATGAGTCATCCATTCTTCTTGAGACATGCGGCATGTCGACTTGTTGTGTGTCGTGTTGTAACGTATTTGTGTGAGCATTCATGTCTCCAAAGACAATGACTTCACCCTGGTCCTTGTATGAGCAATGTCTTCCTCTAGATCAACAAAGGGCTGATCTCTATCCCTATCCAAGCGAGCATAAAAGTTGGAGTCATAGTGAGGAATGTAGCAACCAGCCACAAACATGACTTGACCATTTGGTGGGTTGATTTTTAGCCATAAGTGGCATTTATACTTATCTTCTTTGACAATGGAAACATCTTTCAAACCCTTTTTTATCATACATGCTACGCCTCCTTGGCCTCTAAGTTGCTTTGTATTTTTGGCCCACATCAAACAATGCACATCGTATATGTCAAATCCAAGAATTTGTTGCGTATCATGCTCCCTTGTTTTGACAAGAAGTATCATATCGGAGTCATTGATAAGCTCATCAATGCCAATTCCCGCATTCCATGGATACCCGTTACAATTCCAGAAGCTTATTTGCAAGCGTGAGTTGGTCTCATAGATCATGTGTCCCTATTTGTTGGGTGGACTTGCATCCTCCTCAAGTGACTTTTCTTCTTGAGATGACACCTAACCTTCTTGCTTATTTCCTCATATGCTTTGCGACGTACATTTTGTTGCATAAGAGTGAGATCCTCATACACATTATAACCCGTTCCTTTGAGGTAGATCCAACTATTGTCAAGGATGATCTTTCTCTTTACCTCATCAACCATGGTACATACAATAGGTCTTTCTCCCGAGCGAGGGACTCCTTGTTTCCAAACTCGATGTGCACCATAAGCCATGATTCCAGACATACCAAAGTATGTAGCAAAAAACTCTTCAATAGCAACCGCAAGAGATTGGGGTGTTTCCACGATTTCCTCCTTGATTCCACAAATGACGATGTTCTTTGAGCATTTTTGCCGCTCTTGCAATTCTTGAGTGTCCACATTCTCTACATTCTTTGCTTGGACAACGGCTTGCATGTGATAGGAGATGTAGAAACCACATTATCTTTACATATATCAACCCATGATTTGGATGCATTTCTCATCTCACATACATCATGTCGTATTGTATCTATCGTTTCCTCTTTGAATACATGATCACTCTCAACTTTGCTCAAGCGCTCTTTCAATACATTCATGTCCACAAGAGAGCGCTTACATTCTTGAACTTCATTCTCAAGATGCATCAAACGTGCTGTTTGCATTTCAAGAACCTTCTTGAGGTGCTCATTCTCCACAACAAGAACTCTTAAAGTACCATTCTCCATTGCGAGTGCGCGCAGCTCTTCACCTTGCTTGTTGACGGTTTCTTGTAATGAGACCAAGTAAGCCATGATCATTGATTTCGTTGTTGTAGATGATGTGGTTGGATTAGCATCCAAATTTCTTGGATATTTTGCATCATTCTCCATGGCGAGTGTGGATTTTCCACCCTTGCGAGTTTTGTCCGACATTGGCTTCAAGTCTACAACAAAAATGCAAAGTTTTGAAAGTTTTTTCACTTCTAAGATGTTGTTATAGTAGAGACTTCCATTGCTAAAAAAAATAATATATCTTTGAATCAATGCGTAAAGGGCTTCGTGCTCTTTGATTGAGGCTACACATCACCTAAATCGAAGTTCAAATAAAGAAGTTACGATCAAAAGAGTGAACTGTTGTCTACTAGGTCGAAAAACGGCAGAGAGAGAGAGAGAGAGAGAGAGAGAGAGAGAGAGAGAGAGAGAGAGAGAGAGAGAGAGAGAGAGAGAGAGAGAGAGAGAGAGAGAGAGATGGCTGAGCGATATGGCAGAGAAGAGACAAAATAATGGCTATTTTTGTGTGTGTGTGGGTGTTGAGATGGCAGGGGATTAAAAAAAAACCATGCTATCCCTTTCTTTTTTAACTACTATGCCTTGCTTGTTAAGCTTTGGAGGAGGTAAAGTGTGCTAGTGAAGATCGTGCAAGGCACGAAGTTGGAGAGTTCAGAAGGTGGTCGTTGTTGGTGTCTTCAAATATCAAAACACATTGTAGCACACATTGAAGGAGGGTGAAGGATGTTAGTGAAAGTAGCTGACTGGAAGAAGAATGGGGAGGTTGGAGGAAGACAAGGAATTTGTTGATGTTTTCCAGAATGAATTGTGATGTGCATAGTGGAGAAATTATTGAGGAGCAATAGCAAGGAATACTGTCAATCTGTATCAAAGGCAAGGTGCAACATGGGTACATGTATAAGTTTGTTGGAAAATATATTTGTTGCTACATGGTATGTTTCTTATTTGGTGATTTTTTGAAAGAAGTATCAGACATGGAAGGTTATGGGATTGTCCATTTTTGTTGATGCTATTGCAAGGCACCTAAGTAATGTGGACGAATAAGTACGTTCAAAAGTTGTTCAGTGGCAGTACATGTAGCTGTTGAACTGTTAAATGAGAAAACTGAATGATGTTGTTGTAGAAAAATACAGAATAAAACTTAAAAATTCTCACATACAACAGTCACAAGACTCTTGAAAAGCAGTTGGGTACACAAGACAAACATGAACGACATATATTACCCTAGAACAAAGACTGAATTTCATTGCAAGCTATATCTTTCATGTAGTTTGGGGGATGTCCCTTCAAATTATTATATCCTTTGGTGGAAGTTGCATCGTGAGTAGTTATCTCTTGTGTTCTATTGCAATAGTAGTACTCCTATCGTGTGTATCATGCAATATCCGAAACATGAAGTTTTGAGAGAACGGTGGAAGGGATGAAACCTCATGTCTCATCCATTTTGGTGGATTCTTCATGTGCGCCCTTTTCCTAGCTTCAAAATTGGATATCATGCCTATATAAATGCAATTATTGATTTTGCAATTAATAGAGTATACTATGTAGCTCTCTTCGTCTGTCATTGTCTTTTGGGAGTTGGAGCGACGTCAAAACGGACTGCTTCCTCTTGTGAACTTGTTATATTGTTGGGTAGCTCCTTGCTTGTATCCATGTCGTTGTCTTGTACTGTAGTGGTGCGTTCAGTTAGTGTTTAATTACATAATGATATTCTTGAATCGGGGTACAAAAGCTCACCAAATAGCGGTTCAAGTTTTCGGAATGGATCGGTTGTCTCCCCAAACGGGGCATCAAAAAGGTCTCTATTGAAATGCCATGTGAATTTCTCATCATTTAAGAGTGCCCTCTCATTCCCTTTGAATTCATTGCCAGAATCTTTAACCATGTTTGAAAGTGCTTGGCTTGTTGTATTCTTGTTGAGGATGACCGATTTATCAAGGGCAATTTTGTATCCGTAGTGAAGCATCTTGATTGCATAGGTGCTGATTCTAGTAGTCTTCGTGTTCAGTATGTCTTGTGCTTCTGTGTCTAGCAGTATTTTATTTGACTCGTAAAAATCAATTGCCAAGGATAGCATTATCTCTTTTTGCAACCTTGCAAAAAAAGATAGAGGGTGTAGGAGCAACAAAATTTGCTAATGTCTAGTGTCTATAATACGAGAACACGAAGAATTAGAAGTACCTGCTGCCAAATTTAGCTCACAATTTCAATATTCTTTGTTTCGGTTGCTGCATTTATTTATGTATGAGTGGAGGAGGTGAGTGGTGCCAAACCCTTCAATGAATGCACTCGGGGCCTCCCAACCATATTTGCTAGTTGCATTTGATTTGAAGTTGGGTATACTGAAGAACTGTTTTTTGGTTTTGAGGTAGCTGCAATGTTGATGAACCCTATCAAATATCTGAATGATAGAGGTATATCATGGCTGAGTCCCTAAAATCTTGAATGACGGAAAATGTAGTCACAAAATAGATTAATGCAAGGAATGGTTACCTGGTCGATGTCCATGAGGAGATGTTGGAGGATCTCACTTGCCGCAAAGAAAATCTGCATTCAAGAAAATGGTCATCAGGTAATTGATTGTATAGATTATGTAGACAATGAGATGGAAGATCCAGATAAACAGAAAAGTTTTTGTCAAAACAAGGGGGGAAATGTCTAACCATTGGGGAGCATTTTACTGGCAAGCCAGAACATCCGTGGGGTTAGAATCTTCAGTATCTTGAGATGGCATCTTTTCGTCACAAGAGAGAACATGACGTATGCCAACAATGGGGCAAAAGCTTAATTTATGATGAGGATGGATTTCTTTGATATCATTGCCCCTTGATATTTGAGTCCATTGATTGCGTATACGAATGACAAAGGGAGTGATTTTGTAGAACCATTTGCAATTGATTGCCCTGGTAGCATGCTTTGTCCTTCATACTGTCATGGTGGCACTAGTGGAAAATAAAATTACTTATATAGTAGCAATATGATATGTGCAGTCGTATGAATAAGAAAGTATACGACAGGTAGAACCATTTGCTGTACCTATAGCCTTAATATTCTCTATAATATTGTCCATCTCATGGAATTCCTTGTCTTGTAGCCATTGCTGTAGCACTGGCTTGTTCAGAGCATTGGTTTTGAGTGCAATGGTGACTATATTGGATGGCAAGAAATACTTTTGTAGAATCAAGTTGTTGTACTTATAGACATCCTGCCTATGACTGCATATCAGTGTAGTTGAGTGGTCAATTGCTCTTAGGAGTTTAGGTTCGTCAATTACACATTATGATAGCATCTCTTCTATTTGCTGCTATGTCGGTTGCCTGACACTGATTGTATCCAGGTATCGACCGTATGCGGGGTCTGTGGCATGGCGAGCTGAGAAGCGCAACGACATGGGGGACCAAATTGATGGCCAATGTTGTAGTACGCGAGGCGATCTTTGCAGTGGGTATGTTAAACCATGGAATTGTGCAATATGTTGGCATTCAAAAACAAGAGGATGATCAAACTGTATATGAATGGGAGTCCACTACATTTCCAATCGAAAAGACAATTGATGCCGATGAAATGAGGTTTTTGGAGAGCTATACAATTCATAATGGGGGCAATTTCAAATGAGAGGAAGGCTAATGTGTATGCAATTGGAAGACCTCGGCAATTCCAATCGAGAAGACAATTGATGTCCGTGCAATAAGGTTTTGGAATAGTTATATATGCCTCTGTATCTACTCTACAACATAAATAAATTCAATTTTAAAGTTTAAGACGAGGGCATGTACAAACGAGACTATGACCACATTGTGTGTGAATGGGAGACAACGACATTTGCAATCAAGAGGATGATTGATGTTGAAGTAATCAGGCTTTTGGAGTGTCATACAGGCCTCTATATCTACTCTACAACATAAAGAAAATCAATTTTACAATTTAAGATGGGGACGTGTACAAACGAGACGATGACCACAATGTGTGTGAATGGGAGAG
Organism: Adiantum capillus-veneris; assembly: GCF_014529385.1. Taxonomy (NCBI): domain Eukaryota; kingdom Viridiplantae; phylum Streptophyta; class Polypodiopsida; order Polypodiales; family Pteridaceae; genus Adiantum; species Adiantum capillus-veneris. The sequence continues at coordinate 62,522,210 of NC_140954.1, read as the reverse complement.
AACGACATTTGAAATCGAGAGGATGATTGATGTCAAAGTAATCAGGTTTTTGGAGAGTCATACAAGCCTTCACATCTACCCAACAACACAAGTAAAATTCAGTTTTCAGCTTAATACCCTTAATTGATATGCATACAACAAGGACCTCTAAAAAATTCACAATACTAAACAATACATTAGCAATCATTTGATCCCTGATTTTGTAACAACAATGTCACAGTATTGGACAATAGATGAGCACTCTTGACCATCCAATAATAGCAGAGTTTTAAGGAAATATGTCATGTTAAAAAAAGACAAACCAAATGTTATGCGTTTATTGAGAACATGGAATTATTTGTTGCAATATACCGTGCAACATGGCATCATGCACATGAAAAATGCTAGTGTTTTCTGTGCGAAGATCGTGCATGGAATGTTGGTGTGTTGTGAAAAAAAACCATACATAAGTATGGTGTGGAGTTGGCAAAATTCTCCACATTGTTTATAATACTGTAGGGAATGTGCCCTTCCCCCACCGCTTTTATCCCCTCCATTGTTGAAGGGGGACTTATGCTTTTCCTCTAGTGTTAGAGGGACTAGGTGTTTTTTTGTAAAACCAAAATAATGACGACAGTTTGTTACCTTTGCTTTCTTGCATCTGATTCAAGGAACACTGGAAGTTGGCATGAGTCCAACGTTTAGATTCTTCATGCACGGAGCAGGTACGCATGCAATACTATCGATATGTAGCATAGCAAGATTTGAAGTAGGGTTTCTATTCCACAACTCTCAACCGAAGCGGCAAGCATTTGGTTAGCTTTGAGGTCGTTGGAGATTCAAGATAAGGGGACTTTGACACATATGGCGAACGTTATGACCAATGTCGAATTGGCTATGCCTCTTTCTTTGCAACAATCTTATAGCTGGGCTACTTTGGTTTTTTTTTCTTTCAATATTCATAGTGCACCTCTCTCTCTCTCTCTCTCTCTCTCTCTCTCTCTCTCTCTCTCTCTCTCCCCACCCACCCCACACCACATACATATGCACATATACTCTAGGCACGATATGGGAGACACCCAATACGACTATTTACAAAAGCAAACATTGGCGAAGCTCTTTGGCGACATTGGATTAGATCCACAAAGATTGTATTCATAAGTCATGTTAACCTTTTGAAGACGTTTAATATAACATTGGATTTCAATGTACTGCAAACAGCATTTTAGTTTAGTGCTTCACTTTACTAAAAAAGAAGTAAAATCAAAGACTAAAATAAAAAACAAAATTTTGGTGCCCTGCAGCATTAGATGACATCCACAAAGATTGTTTTAGTTTGGTCTCACAGGCCTTTTCAAGACGTTTGATATAACTCTCCATCTCTCTCAACCACCTATTGAAAATGTCGCACAGCGTAGAGCTGTAAGCTCTCTCTCTCTCTCTCTCTCTCTCTCTCTCTCTCTCTACCCCTTTTGCACCTGCTGAAAATAGCGCAAAGCTTCCTGTCCGCTGATTCGCCCCCTCACTCCTGAGCCTCTTCTTCTTCTTCTTCTCTCTCTCTCTCTCTCTCTCTCTCTCTCTCTCTCTCTCTTTTCTACACTCAAACATTAGATTACATCCAAAAAGATTGTATTAGCTTGGTCTTATAGGCCATTTTGGCCTTTTCATTAGTTTGCTCTCATAGATCTTTTTGGCCTTATCAAGACGTTTAATATATTATTTAGTTACCAGGTTGAAAACAACACAGGGCTTCTTGGGCTCGAACCAGTGCAGAGCTTCGTCCCTAGTGCAGGCTGAAATCAGTGCAAAGCTTCTTGCCTACAACGTAGTGCTTTTTGCTCTCTCTCTCTCTCTCTCTCTCTCTCTCTCTCTCTCTCTCTCTCTCTCTCTCTCTCTCTCTCTCTCTCTCTCTCTCTCTCTCTCTCAATTCAAAGCACATAAGCTTTGCTGCTTGGGAGACAAAACTTACTGACAAAGCTACCCTCTCTCCTCTCTCTCTCTTTGCTAGATAAAAAGCTTCCTGGTTGATCACTACAAAGCTACTGGCGAAGCTTCCAGCCTCTCTCTCTCTCTCTCTCTCTCTCTCTCTCTCTCTCTCTCGTTTTGCTGGATGCAGAGCTTCCTGGCCCTCTCTGTAATGGAAATGGCCTATGCACTCTGAGAATAGCGGAATTAGGAGAATTAAAAAGAGCATTTTTGTGAGACTACTTTGAGAACATAGAGGGTGAACTTACTTGATGGTAGCAACATAATCATAGTACTTAATTAACTTGGCATGAACAATACTTTTGCAAGAGAGAGAGTTTAGAGAACTTGACAACAGTTGAGGACCGGATTTATGTGGAGCCAGCGGTGCCCCCTCCAATAGGGTTTTGTATTATAGATTCTCCCATCAAGAGAGACTTGGTACAATACAATCTTTGTGTTCCTTATGACCGAGGTGATGCAATGAATATGGAAAGCTTCATGGATCACAAGCATAGCATAGACTTTGTAAAAAGCATTGACTATCCCCAATCTCAGTCCCAAGGCCTCAAAAACCTTCAAAGGTGGAGAGAGCTAGCAAGTAATGAGGGTAGGGAAGAGGAAGAAGAAACATTCATAGGAGAAAGAAATAGTTCCTCACTTATCATTACTCTTCTTGCTAGCATACATAATAGCATAGTAATGAAGATGGAGAAGATGGCAAGCTTAAGCATTGAATCATGGCTCTTGGTTGGATTTGCATTCCATAGCCAAGAGTATTGGTGTAGGCTCTCAACTTCTCTACTAGCTTGGAAAAGGAGATGGAGCTCTTACACTTTGCATTTCACACAATGAGTGTGTGTGTGTGTGTGTGTGTGTGTGTGTGCACGTGTGTGCGTGCGTGTGTGTACGCGCATGTGTGTGTGTGGGAGAGTATATCCTGCAAGCAGGCCCCTTCCTTACTTGGATCGGCCCCCTCTTCTAGCTCTAGATGAAAGCTTATTGGCCTTTCCAAGCCTAGCCAATCATAAGTTGGGTGCATATCAAGCAACAAGGGTAGCCCTGGGACAAGTGTCCCCATTTCCCCTTTGAGAGAGAGGACTTGATAAATTCAAAAAAAATTAATTAAATTAACTAAATTACCATTGGACCTCTCTAGGGATCAACCAATAGGCTTTGGACACTCCTTGAGGGTAACCTACCTAGGGGCTTAACACGTGTCCTACTTGCTTGCCTCTTGGGCAAGGGGTGCCCTTTGGGAGAGAGAGAGGTTAAGTAACCACCCCCCCTACCTGCATGGCTCGCCCCCTCCTTGTAGGGATATTTGTTGTCTATTGTGACACCTCAAGTCCCTCAACCTTGGGCCCGGTTCTCACCGCAAGCTCGTCCCTTAAGCTCCTCAAGCTTGGGCCGGGTTCCTACCTCAAGTACAACCCTAGCATCTCAAGCATGATAAGCACCTCAAGCATCTCCGTCATCGGGCATGACAAGCACCTCAATCTTGGGACAGGTTTCCACCTCAAGCACAACCCTAGCTTGCCTAAGGTCAAAGGACTTTTAACACTAACCATTGGAGGTCTTTAAGGATTCACCTAACCCTAAGGTCTTTAAGCTCCATTGGCTAGCCTTGCTCTTTGACATATCATCTCTCATTTGGACCCCTTTACCATTAGCCCCGTGTTGAGATAGACCCGTAAGCACATGTCTATATTCTAACCCTTGTTCCCGTCTATTCTCCCACATTAAATGATCAGTTTAATATGAAAAAATCATTTGGGTTGGTTAGATATTAAGATTTTATGACATTGCCTCTCTCTTGAAATCATAGTCGTCCTCAACTATGATGTAGAAGAGGTAAAGCCTTAGTCATTAATCAATGTTTCTTAGCGGGTAGAGGATCCATTTTTACCCTACAACATCTTTCCAAAATGGGTGACTAATCCATTTGGTGCTTGAGAGTCATAGTTGCTGCAAGAATGTATGCTCTTTAGTCCATTTGATTCTCCCAAAGTAGAGTGACAAATTCTACTTGGTGTTTGAGAGACGTGTCATCACAAACATGATTCTAAGCACGCACACGACTTAAACTTGTGCACAATGAAAAGAGAATTAGTCTTATAAGAAAAAAACATAGGTCATTCAAAAGAATTTTTTACATTTGCTTACTCTAATGTAGCATTGTAAGCATTGACAAGGTTCATACTATCCTTAAGTTGTATTCCTTGTATCCATCTATCATCTTCAAAAGGATAATTTTTGAACTTAATAAGATACTGTCTGATAATCTTACCATGTCGTAGTACCTTGTCTTCATGCCGAAGGATAGCTTCAGGTTGCAGCACCTCTTCTTGGTCTTCGATTTCGGGAGGGTCTTCAATTATTGGTTCACTTGGTGGCTCTCCTTTGTAGGGCTTAAGTAGGCTCACATGAAAAGCATTGTGTATGAGACAATGGTTGGGAAACTTGAGTTGATAAGCCATCTCATTGATTGGCTTCAGAATTTGAAAAGGACCATAGTATCTTTTTGCTAATTTAGCATAATACTTTTGATGGCCCATAGGATTTTTGCTCGTCATTTGCCTCAATCGAGCCTTGGGAAACTTAAGTAAGACCCAATCATTTTCTTTAAATGTTAAGGTCCTTTTGTGCTAGTTAGCAACATATTTTTGCCTTGGTTGAGAGATGGATATAGCCTCCTTAATCTTTTGAAAAGATTCTTGTAGGTCACGGCTATACTTATCGGCAACAAAGATCTTCCCATGTACTTTAAGTAACAAATGACTTTTAGGTCTTCCCTCAATGATTTTAAAAGATGCTTTTTTTTTGTAGATGTATGGACATTGTTATTCTATGCATACTCTGCAAGAGGTAAGTACTTTTCCCATTGTGAGCGTTGATCTACTTTTGTAACATAAGTCTTTAGTAGATCAAGAATCGTAAGATTGGCTATCTCACTTTGGCCATCTGTTTGTGGGTGATAGGTCGAAGAGAATTTTCAACAATTATTGGTCATTCTAGGATCTCTATCTGACACGATGGATGTTGGCAATCCATTGTGTTTGAAAATCTGGGTTATGAAGAGAGTTGCCATTTAGTGTGCCTTAATAGTCTTTTTGACAGGAATAAAGTGTGCTTGCTTGCTAAACCTGTCGACTATTGTCCATATTTCTGTATTCCCATGGATAGACTTGGATAATCCAAAGATAAAATCCATGGATATACTCTCCCATGGTGAACTAGAGATTGGCAATGGATGGAGTAATCCAGGTTGCTTCCCTCCATCATATTTAGTCTTTTGGTATACCACACATTTTGAAACATACTCTTGTATGTCCACTTTCACAGTAGGCCAATAGAAGTACGTCTCTACTCCTCGAAGAGTAGGTTGAATGCCACTTTGCCTCGCATAGGGAGGAGCATGGGATTCATAAATGAATTTCTCATGAAGTGAGAGGGCAACACATAGCCTATTTCCATGGAGAAGATAACCATCCTGCAAGGTGAATGGTTCTTCTTTCTTCCCCAATGCAAGGGATGACATTACGTCTTTAAAGTCAGGGTCAGTAGCATACTCATCTATCATAGAAATAGATTATTGTGAGTTGCTATAGACACCGCATTAACTTTTTCTTGTCGTGAAAGTGCATTGGTAACTGGATTGTGCTTACCAATAATGTGAGAAATATGAAAATAAAATTGCGAAAGAAAATTTTCCCACCTCATTTGTTTATCGAAAAGCTTGATTTGCGTCATGAAGTACTTGAGACTTTGGTGGTCTGTTCGCAAAATAAATCGAGTCCCCAATAGATAGTGCTTCCATGTGTCTAGGGCATGTAGAATAGCTAAAAGTTCTTTTCTTAATATGCTCAAGACTTGTTCATTAGCATTGAGCCTTCGGCTCTCATATGCTATGGCATGCTCTTCTTGAGGCAAAACTGCTCCAAGGCAATCACCACAAGGATCACATTGGACCTCAAATGGCTTTGAGAGATCCGGAAGCATAAGGACTGGTTGGGAGGTAAGCTTCTCTTTGAGCTTGTCAAACGCATTTTTCTCTTTAGAAGTCCATGATTAGTTTACGTTCTTCTTTGTTAAATCAAGTAATGGTCCTCCTATTTGAAAGAAGTTTTCTATGAAGCATTTATAGTATGCACACATACAAATAAAGCTTCTTAGTTCATGTAGACTCCTTGGGTTAGGCCATGCTTTTATTACCTCCAACTTTGATGGATCCATACGGATACCATCTTGAGAGATAATATGACCTAAGTATTGAATCTCTTAAAGGAAAAATTCGCTCTTCTTTTGATTGATGAAAAGCTTGTTCTCCCTCAAAGTTTGAAAAAGCACTTGGTGATGTTTCTTGTGTTCCTCCAAGGACTTGGAGTAGATGATGATATCATCAAAGAACACTCCAGTGAATTTGCAATAGGGTCTAAAGATTTTTTCCATTAAATGATTGAATGTGGCTGGAGAATTAGTCAAGCCAAGAGACATGGCTAGATATTCATAAAGACCAAACATTGTACGGAACGTGGTCTTTAGTATATCTTCATTCACTATCCTTATTTGAGTTGATAGCCACTTTTAAGGTCAATCCTATTGAAATAGGTAGAGCCTTGTAGCTTATCAAATTGATTTTCTTCCTGCAGTACTGAAATCCCTTCAGCCAAAATGACAAATCCAAGATAGTTGACCTTTGGTGAGCAAAAAATGCACTTGCTCTCTTTCGCGTAAAGCTGGTGTTCTCGAAGGAGATCAAGTACTTTGCGAACATGTTCCTTGTGATCTGTTTCATTCTTAGAATAGACTAGAATGTCATCAAAGAAAACCAAGACAAAGTCGTCCAGGTAAGGTTTGAAAATATCCTGCATGAGTCGATTGAAGCTTGCAGGAGCATTTGTTAGACCAAAAGACATTACTGTGAATTCGTAGTGTCCATACCTGGTGTTGAAAGCTGTCTTTGGAATATCTGATTCCTTGATCCTGATTTGGTAATATCCTGACCTTAGATCAATCTTTGTAAATATTTTGGCGCTGTGGAGTCTGTCCAAGAGTTCGTCGATCGTTGGAATTGGATACTTGTTCTTGACAGTTACCTGATTCAGCCCACGATAGTCTATGCATAGCCTTAAGGTCCCATCCTTCTTCTTCTGAAAAAGAACTGGAGCACTCCAAGGAGAAGTACTGGGTCGAATGAGTCCTTGCTCAATGAGTTGCCTAAGTTGTTCTTTGAGTTCGATGGCCTCCGGAAGTGACATTTTATAAGGTCTTTTTGAGATAGGTTCACACCCAGGGATAGTCTCAATCCCATGATCTACCTCTCTGTGTGGTGAAAGATTCGTAAGGTCTTCGGGGAATACGTCATCATACTCCCTCAGCCAGTCTGGTCAAAGTGAGGTATCTGATTGGTCCACCTTATTGAGTTTAACTGCATATATTTGCTGACCCTTTCTTAGTCCCTTCAAGAGTCTGCTGGCCTTAACTAGAATAGCCCTAGGTTTCCCATTTTCCCCCTGAATTAAGGCTTCATTACCCAAGTTATCTGTAAATGTAAAGTTTCCTTGTGCACAATGGATATGGGCCTTATTTTGCTTTAACCAGTCCATCCCTAGTATCCCATCAAAGAATCCTAAGGGTAGGGTTCGAAATTGGACAGAAGTTGGGTGTCCCCCTAAATCAAAGTCAATTTTGCCTGCGGAGTGTTGAGATACTACCTCCTTGCCGTTTGCTAACTCGACAACTAGCTTGCTTGACGGATACTTATCTAGCTTAAGCTTTCTCATGCATCTGGGTGAAAGAAATGAAAGAGTACTGCCACAATCTATAAGGAAGTTAACTTGTTCACCTCTGAGAGATCCTGGTGTATGAATGACTGCGTATTGCTCGCAACCATTGGGATTGTCAATTGCAGCATGTAGGGTTGCTCTCTCCACTGCTTCATCACCCACAGTTGGTTGAACTACTGCGGCATTCACTCTGGTGGTAGCTCCACGCCCTCGCCCTCTGTTCATTCTTCTGCGTCCTCCTCTTCCATTAGCTTGGCCACGCCCACGGGTATTCAAGGGTATGGCATTGGCGTTGGTTGCATGAATGTTCCTGGGGCAATTGGATTTGTAGTGTCCATGCTCGCCGCAACCATAGCATCGAACATCAGGGAACTCCATGGTTGTGGTGGTAGCCACAATAGGGCGCTGGTTATAGGTTTGGTTGGCTGGTCTGTTTTCCCAAGCAGTGTTCCTTGTCCTCTTTGCCCAATGATTCCTCCTATTCTGATTAGCCTTTTGTACTTCGAGAGCTAGAGGTTTAGCCCTCAACAAGGCATCCTGTAGTGTTGACGGCCTGAGAGCCTCCAGCCGAGTGTTCAAGGGATCGATTAGTCCTTGACAGAACCTTGCCACCTGTTGTTCTAAGGTCATCTTAGGAGCATATCTCCGAAGAGTGACAAACTTTGCATAGTATTCTTCGACAGTTGAATTCAGCTGCCGAAGTGAAAAGAATTCATTCATTCTCAAGGTCCTATAGGCAGGTGGTAAATAACGTCCCCTTATCGCAGCTTTGATGTCTTCCCAAGATTGGGAAGATCCTTTAATGTCCAGGTCTCTGCAATGTTGCTTCCACCATAGCTTGGCATCGCCAGTCAAGCGGAACATCGCAAGCATGGTCCGATTTACGGGTTGGGTTCCCGCAGCTTCAAAGTAATCGTCCATGGCTTCCATCCATACTTCCACATCTCTCTCCACATTTGCCCCCTTGCCCTTAAAGATCGGAGGTTGGGCTTGTTTGAGGAGAAGATTCTTCTCTTGCGCTGCCGAGTACAGAGCAACAGGCGGTACCTACATGGGTTATACGAAATTCTTGATACCATTACTTGAATTTCAAGATAGACAGGAGACTTTAATAAAATTCAAAATTTCACTTTATCAAGAGACAGAGATTCAGAGACAAAAAGCACTTTATTGGTGGAAATTTATTACAATCGAAACTCCTCAAGGTTTAGAATGACTGTCCCGCTTATACATGGCTTTATGGATTGCGTATAACATACGCCTAGGAAATGGTATTGACATGATGCACTACTTCATTCGTGTAATAGTTCTTATACACATTCTTGAGGGGATAATAAACTAAGATATCGGGCCGGAGTTCCGCTTTCAGTAATCCAAAGGTTTTGACTCGGTTTGCTGGAATCACATTGGTGACCTTCTCCAAGAGCCAGTCGTTGATGGTTTGGTTGGAGTTTCCCGAAACAGTCTGGTCCAATCGTGTGGGCACCAAGTAGAATATCTCTATCACTCTCAACTCTTCTCCCCAACGTATCTTCTTCAAGTCGGTAGCCAGGCACCCTAGCTTCTGAGCATTGATGTAGTAAACGCCTCCTGGAAATGTCCAATCAAGTTCCCATCCTTTGTCAATGCGAGTGGAGTGTGGCGTATAAGCCTTCAACAGTATCTCCATGACATCTCGCTTGAACTGGTAAACAGGGGATCTTCGAGCTTGCTCATAAATAAGCTCAAACACTTGGATCTTCCGATATTCGAGCACGGGGTCTTCCTGCAACACCAATGCAAGGAATTCGGATCAACTACCTATATACTTTCAGTTCCTTTTAAATGGTCAAACAATACGACTTTATTTTCCCAGCCTAACCTAGGCTTAGCTCTGATACCAGGTGTGAGGTCCCCACCCCGTCGTCACAACAATGGATCTGATGGTAAACCTGGTGGCCACTAGATCTATAGCGGAAGCAAACAGAATGGTTCAGGGCTCAACTAGCGGACGATCTCTCATCACAAAGTGAGTCGAGTTCGAGCCTACTAGCAACGAGATCTAGCTCCACCTCGCAGGGGAAGCGTACTTAACTATCTAGCGATCCTAAGACCCACCTTCCAAGAGGAGAGAAACCCTGAGTGCCTTTTTCCCCATGTTTCAGAGGCACGTACTCTCGAGGATTCGCCGCTCTAGGGGCAATGAGTAATACCAATATCGAGTAAGCACTATGGGGACAGAGAGTTCCCGACCAATCGGGACCACCCATCTCGTAGGCATTGGCAACCTGAGCCAAGCCCCCACTTTCCACCCCCACACTCACACTTCCTCGTGTGACCTAATTACTACCACAAGGTTGTTCAACATAGATATTCCTTGTTTAATTCCGAATCACATGGTTCGTTAAAACAACCCTTCAACCAGTATTGCAAACAACACCAAGACAGAATTCTAGTAAAAAATCTACTCAAACTTATTCATAAAAGTTCCAATGTTCTGGAGGTACAACATCCCCCCTCTAGCGAGAGTTCACTCCTCCCGTTGTCGCCTAGCTGCCCATACAACTAGGTATGTCCACCTCATAGAAAGCACGTCATGGACACTCCCACCGCATAGAAAGCAAGACGTGGGTTCCCACCGCATAGAAAGCAAGTCGTGGGTATCCACCGCATAGAAAGCAAGTCGTGGATTCAAGAGCCCTAACGAGGAACTCTGCCAATTGTGATCAGTAGGGGGGTCAGGACTGATTCAACATTGGAAATAAAATGAACATGTCGAGCTAAATTCTCCCTAGCAAACATTCTTTCCTCTTGCAAACAGCATACCTATCAATTATTTCTTTCCTACTTTATACTTAAATGTACTATGCATTCAATGCTGAGGTTTCTGTCGGATTTCTCCAACATGTTCGGGGATATGTTCATTCCTAACTAATCGTATGTAATGTTAATTAAACAACTTGAATAGAAATTGGGACCTACCTCTTCCATTTCTTCGTCAATAACCCGTGAGATGGCCTGTATTAGCTCGTCCATGGGAGCCTTTCCTTTTCCGTTGACATTGCTTGTTCCCGCCTCGCGGTCGTGGGCTCCACCGAAGCGAGTTCTCTTAACCGGGGCCATTTTTCTCACTACTTAAATGATAGATTTGAAAAAAAAAAGAGCTAAGGTCCGATAGTAACATGACAAACCAATCGGCAGATTAGATTTATTTAAAGACTCCTCCTTATGCACGAGGTTAGATTTTTCCCTATTTTGCCCTAGCAAATTTTAAGGGTAATTCTGTATCCACCCTATGGGAAACGACTCTAAGGTTAATTACTTGGCTTAGATGATTAAGAAATTCAGAGTTTTTCTAATTGATTCACGAAAGATATGAAGTAAGCAAGCTCATTCATTTTCCTAGAGCAATATGAAGGTGCAGAGTGACCGCATGCATGTGTGATGGAAAAACCTTCTTCTTATTGGACTAATGACGGATTAATTTTCAGCCTTAATCGCATCTAACTGTGGGAGAAGATTAAGTATAATTTAATTACAACTCTATTGAGTAGTGAAAGATTGAATTCTGACAATTCTACACTATTACTAGCTGACAATTTATTGACTATACCGCCTAGAGAGAGAATCTTTCCTAATCATGCATTAATCCTTGATTAAGGATGATGAATGGCTGAATAAATTAACTAAATGAATGATAATTATGTAATGAAGTACAACTATGAAAACTTAGAGAGCAGCTATAGAGAATTATAGCTAAAAGTAGGCATAGTAGACAAGAATTATGAGTGGGTGATGATGAGATTAAGAAGAGCAGTAATTAAACCATAATTACCGTGAGTAGGGGCTGAGAATACTCTTAAATTTCTGATGCAATGAATCCTCGAGATGGGAAATTCGGCAGCACCTCCCTCCTTGCTTCTCCTTCAAAAGCTGTGTGTGTGCCGGCAGCACCTTCCTAGTGTGTAGGTGTGTGAGTATGCAATGTGTGTGTGTGAGCATATATGTCTGTGTGTGTGTGTGTGTGTAGGCCTTTAAATAGGCTCCTACAGGCTGAAAATCGATTTGTGTTGCTAATTGCATCTGGATGAGCACTCAGTCTTTGCATGGCAAGTCCAGTTGCCTACCCACCAAGTGTCCAGTTGGCTCAGTAAACTGACTCTCACACTGAGTTGCAGGCTTGGCAGCTTCCCCAAGACTCCCACAAAGCAAGAGGGCGCCCCCTAGCTGCTACAGCAGGTCTGGAGTGGGCTGGGACCTGTTCCCACACAGCCTCGGGCCCCCGGTGCTTCCCGGACAATTTTGTGAAAAATTGGTTTTATGCTAAAACGGGTCATACGAGTCGGATTTTGATGCCGTAAATTGCTATACTAAGCTCTAACTAAGGCGTACGGGCCTGAGTACCTGCCATAATTAGCAGCCCCCCTCGGGGTCCGAAAATGCATTTTTTTCAAATTCGCGGTTCGGGTGCAGATTTTCGAGACGGTCGAGACTAGACGGTTCGGGTGACCAAAAACTTATTATTTTTAGAAATTTTTCACAAAAATTGTTTTAATTCACATTTTGAAGCTTTATAACATTCTAAACATCATGGCACTGACAGAATCTGGAAAACTGCTAAAAATAGTAACTTATTCCATTGTATTCATTTCGTGGTACAAGGGTGCTCTTGTGATCGGCTCGAAGACCTTACAACCTCCCCAACGTGAAAAATTTGAGATGTCCTCATCTCAAGAATGAGTTTGGGTAATCTTTTAAGAGCGTCGATTCGTCCTCCCAAGTTGCATCTTCTTCAGGGTAATCCTTCCATTTTACTAGATGCTCCGTGATAGTTCTGTTACGTAACTTTCTTTCCCTTGTTTCAAGTACATAGTCAGGTTGGAGCTCGAGAACTCCTTGTGCTGGCATGACTATCTGATCTGAGTCCAAGAATTGATGAGGATTGGGAATATAGGGTTTGAGTAAGCTGACATGGAATACATCATGAACCTTCAAGTTTGCAGGTAACTTTAGCTTGTAGGCCTGGTCACTTACAACCTTAACGATCTCAAATGGTCCACAATACCTTGGGCTTAGCTTCTTGTATTTGCCTAGCGATAAATTGCTTTTCTTAGGTCGGACTCGGAGAAAAACCTTATCTCCTTCCTTGAAAGTTCTATCTGTGCGGTTCTTATCTGCATAGTGCTTCTGCCTATCTTGAGCTGCCTGAATGTCCTGGCGAATGGCTCTAGTCTGTGCTTGCATATCTTCTAACATCTTTCTAGAGGCTTCTACTCTAATGGTTGGATCTAAAAAGTTCAGTGGTGCTAAACAGTCCTGTCCATAAAGAGCTTTGAAAGGTGACATTCCAATGCTTCTGTGTTCGGAAGAGTTATAAGCATATTCTACCAAGGGTAGATATTGTAACCACTTCTTTGGTTCTTGTGAACAATAGGCTCTGAGAGCGTCCTCAATGACTTGATTAACTCTTTCAGTTTGCCCATCTGTTTGTGGATGGTATGCTGTACTGAAAGCTAATTGTGACCCAATAGATTGGAAAAGAGAAGTCCAAAATTTTGATGTAAACTTGGCATCTCTATCACTGACAATACGCTTGGGTAGACCATGTAGCCTGAAAATCTCCTTGATGAATACCCGACTAATATCTGAAGCAGTAAAGGTTGTCTTTACGGGTATTAGATGAGCCACTTTTGTGAGCATGTCAACAACCACGAAAACAGAATCATAACCTCCTGTAGAAGGTAACCCTGTAACAAAATCCATACTGATGCATTCCCACTTCATCTAGGGTATGTCAAGAGGTTGAAGTTGCCCTGGTAATTTGATCCTTTTGGCCTTTATCCGTTGACAAGAAAGACATTGCCTCACATAGCGAAGTATGTCTCCTTTCATTCCAAACCAGAAATAACTCCTTCTGACGGCGTGAAGAGTTTTAGCATAGCCTGGGTGTCCGGATGTAGGGCTATCGTGTGCTTCATATAGAATGGCCTTCTTTAAAGCTGGGTCTCTGGGTACACAGAGTCTATGTCTGTAGTAAAGACATCCTCCCATAAGAGAGTAATCTTTAGCTTCAGGCATCTTATTCTGCTGGACTAATGAAGCCATACGTTGGTACTCTGGATCTTCGAGGGATGCTTCTTTGATTCCATCCCAGATAGGGTTATTTGGAATAGAGATAGCTCCGAGAAACGATTTTCGGCTACGACCATCTGCAACTGCGTTTTCCTTCCCTGGTCTATACTTTATGTCAAGGTCATATTCCTGTAATAGCTCTATCCATCGCCGTTGTCGCATATTGAGAATGGGTTGAGTAAAAATCCACTTTAAACTCTTGTGGTCTGTAACCAACTGAAACTTGCGTCCAAGAAGATAATGTCTCCATAACTTCAGTGCATGTATAATTGCTAAAAGTTCCAGATCATGAGTGGGATAATTCTTCTCATGATCCCTCAGCTTTCGCGAAGTATACGCCACCGGTCTTCCTTCTTGAGTAAGAACTCCGCCTAGAGCAGACTTACTAGCATCTGTCGCTACTTCAAATTCTTTACTGAAGTCTGGAAGCTTTAAAATAGGAGCTGAGACCAAGAATTATTTTAGCTTAGCAAAACTAGACTCGTGCTCGGTCTTCCAATCGATCGTCATTCCTTTCTTCAGGAGTTCCGTCGAAGGTGCAGCAATACGTGCATAATCCTTGACAAAAATCCTGTACCATCCCATTATTCCAAGAAATCCCCTTACTTCGCTGACAGTGGATGGTTGAGGCCAGTCAACGATGTCCTTGACTTTGTCTGGGTCCACTGAAATCCCTTCAGCCGAAATGACAAATCCAAGATAGTTGACCTTTGGTGAGCAAAAAATGCACTTGCTCTCTTTCGCGTAAAGCTGGTGTTCTCGAAGGAGATCAAGTACTTTGCGAACATGTTCCTTGTGATCTGTTTCATTCTTAGAATAGACTAGAATGTCATCAAAGAAAACCAAGACAAAGTCGTCCAGGTAAGGTTTGAAAATATCCTGCATGAGTTGATTGAAGCTTGCAGGAGCATTTGTTAGACCAAAAGACATTACTGTGAATTCGTAGTGTCCATACCTGGTGTTGAAAGCTGTCTTTGGAATATCTGATTCCTTGATCCTGATTTGGTAATATCCTGACCTTAGATCAATCTTTGTAAATATTTTGGCGCTGTGGAGTCTGTCCAAGAGTTCGTCGATCGTTGGAATTGGATACTTGTTCTTGACAGTTACTTGATTCAGCCCACGATAGTCTATGCATAGCCTTAAGGTCCCATCCTTCTTCTTCTGAAAAAGAACTGGAGCACTCCAAGGAGAAGTACTGGGTCGAATGAGTCCTTGCTCAATGAGTTGCCTAAGTTGTTCTTTGAGTTCGATGGCCTCCGGAAGTGACATTTTATAAGGTCTTTTTGAGATAGGTTCACACCCAGGGATAGTCTCAATCCCATGATCTACCTCTCTGTGTGGTGAAAGATTCGTAAGGTCTTCGGGGAATACGTCATCATACTCCCTCAGCCAGTCTGGTCAAAGTGAGGTATCTGATTGGTCCACCTTATTGAGTTTAACTGCATATATTTGCTGACCCTTTCTTAGTCCCTTCAAGAGTCTGCTGGCCTTAACTAGAATAGCCCTAGGTTTCCCATTTTCCCCCTGAATTAAGGCTTCATTACCCAAGTTATCTGTAAATGTAAAGTTTCCTTGTGCACAATGGATATGGGCCTTATTTTGCTTTAACCAGTCCATCCCTAGTATCCCATCAAAGAATCCTAAGGGTAGGGTTCGAAATTGGACAGAAGTTGGGTGTCCCCCTAAATCAAAGTCAATTTTGCCTGCAGAGTGTTGAGATACTACCTCCTTGCCGTTTGCTAACTCGACAACTAGCTTGCTTGACGGATACTTATCTAGCTTAAGCTTTCTCATGCATCTGGGTGAAAGAAATGAAAGAGTACTGCCACAATCTATAAGGAAGTTAACTTGTTCACCTCTGAGAGATCCTGGCATATGAATGACTGCGTATTGCTCGCAACCATTGGGATTGTCAATTGCAGCATGTAGGGTTGCTCTCTCCACTGCTTCATCACCCACAGTTGGTTGAACTACTGCGGCATTCACTCTGGCGGTAGCTCCACGCCCTCGCCCTCTGTTCATTCTTCCGCGTTCTCCTCTTCCATTAGCTTGGCCACGCCCACGGGTATTCAAGGGTATGGCATTGGCGTTGGTTGCATGAATGTTCCCGAGGCAATTGGATCTGTAGTGTCCATGCTCGCCGCAACCATAGCATCGAACATCAGGTAGCCACAATAGGGCGCTGGTTATAGGTTTGGTTGGCTGGTCTGTTTTCCCAAGCAGTGTTCCTTGTCCTCTTTGCCCAATGATTCCTCCTATTCTGATTAGCCTTTTGTACTTCGAGAGCTAGAGGTTTAGCCCTCAACAAGGCATCCTGTAGTGTTGACGGCCTGAGAGCCTCTAGCCGAGTGTTCAAGGGATCGATTAGTCCTTGACAGAACCTTGCCACCTGTTGTTCTAAGGTCATCTTAGGAGCATATCTCCGAAGAGTGACAAACTTTGCATAGTATTCTTCGACAGTTGAATTCAGCTGCCGAAGTGAAAAGAATTCATTCATTCTCAAGGTCCTATAGGCAGGTGGTAAATAACGTCCCATTATCGCAGCTTTGATGTCTTCCCAAGATTGGGAAGATCCTTTAATGTCCAGGTCTCTGCAATGTTGCTTCCACCATATCTTGGCATCGCCAGTCAAGCGGAACATCGCAAGCATGGTCTGATTTACGGGTTGGGTTCTCACAGCTTCAAAGTAATCGTCCATGGCTTCCATCCATACTTCCACATCTCTCTCCACATTTTCCCCCTCGCCCTTAAAGATCGGAGGTTGGGCTTGTTTGAGGAGAAGCTTCTTCTCTTGCACTGCCGAGTACAGAGCAACAGGCGGTACCTACATGGGTTATACGAAATTCTTGATACCATTACTTGAATTTCAAGATAGACAGGAGACTTTAATAAAATTCAAAATTCCACTTTATCAAGAGACAGAGATTCAGAGACAAAAAGCACTTTATTGGTGGAAATTTATTACAATCGAAACTCCTCAAGGTTTAGAATGACTGATGACCGCTTATACATGGCTTTATGGATTGCGTATAACATACGCCTAGGAAATGGTATTGACATGATGCACTACTTCATTCGTGTAATAGTTCTTATACACATTCTTGAGGGGATAATAAACTAAGATATCGGGCCGGAGTTCCGCTTTCAGTAATCCAAAGGTTTTGACTCGGTTTGCTGGAATCACATTGGTGACCTTCTCCAAGAGCCAGTCGTTGATGGTTTGGTTGGAGTTGCCCGAAACAGTCTGGTCCAATCGTGTGGGCACCAAGTAGAATATCTCTATCACTCTCAACTCTTCTCCCCAACGTATCTTCTTCAAGTCGGTAGCCAGGCACCCTAGCTTCCGAGCATTGATGTAGTAAACGCCTCCTGGAAATGTCCAATCAAGTTCCCATCCTTTGTCAATGCGAGTGGAGTGTGGCGTATAAGCCTTCAACAGTATCTCCATGACATCTCGCCTGAACTGGTAAACAGGGGATCTTCGAGCTTGCTCATAAATAAGCTCAAACACTTGGATCTTCCGATATTCGAGCACGGGGTCTTCCTGCAACACCGATGCAAGGAATTCGGATCAACTACCTATATACTTTCAGTTCCTTTTAAATGTTCAAACAATACGACTTTATTTTCCCAGCCTAACCTAGGCTTAGCTCTGATACCATGTGTGAGGTCCCCACCCCGTCGTCACAACAACGGATCTGATGGTAAACCTGGTGGCCACTAGATCTATAGCGGAAGCAAACAAAATGGTTCAGGGTTCAACTAGCGGACGATCTCTCATCACAAAGTGAGTCGAGTTCGAACCTACTAGCAACGAGATCTAGATCCACCTCGTAGGGGAAGCGTACTTAACTATCTAGCGATCCTAAGACCCACCTTCCAAGAGGAGAGAAACCCTAAGTGCCTTTTTTCCCATGTTTCAGAGGCACGTACTCTCGAGGATTCGCCGCTCTAGGGGCAATGAGTAATACCAATATCGAGTAAGCACTATGGGGACAGAGAGTTCCCAACCAATCGGGACCACCCATCTAGTAGGCATTGGCAACCTGAGCCAAGCCCCCACTTTCCACCCCCACACTCACACTTCCTCGTGTGACCTAATTACTACCACAAGGTTGTTCAACATAGATATTCCTTGTTTAATTCCGAATCACATGGTTCGTTAAAACAGCCCTTCAACCAGTATTGCAAACAACACCAAGACAGAATTCTAGTAAAAATTCTAC
Organism: Adiantum capillus-veneris; assembly: GCF_014529385.1. Taxonomy (NCBI): domain Eukaryota; kingdom Viridiplantae; phylum Streptophyta; class Polypodiopsida; order Polypodiales; family Pteridaceae; genus Adiantum; species Adiantum capillus-veneris. The sequence goes on along the minus strand of NC_140954.1, from coordinate 62,504,137 downwards.
TCAAACTTATTCATAAAAGTTCCAATGTTCTGGAGGTACAACATCCCCCCTCCAGCGAGAGTTCACTCCTCCCGTTGTTGCCTAGCTGCCCATACAACTAGGTATGTCCACCGCATAGAAAGCACGTGGACATTGTATTTATTTCGTGGTACAAGGGTGCTCTTGTGATCGGGTCAGAGACCTTACAACCGTCATGTTGGAGAGGAGAGATAAAAAAGTCTTCTTTGTCGACATAGCTTTGGACATGAATCCTCAAATTCCCAATCAAGGGATTAATGGAGGCTTGTTGTCCCTTGAAAGCTGCGTCGGCCGTTACAGGATCTCCCATCTCGAAAGCTTGAATGCCCAACTTGGTGGCCAACTCTGTTGATATGAAGTTGGGAGTAGAGCCAGGGTCAAACAAGATGAAGCATCATGCTCCCTTACCTTTCCCCAAGCATAGGAGAGAGGTGATCCTTTGCAATGAGCATCCTCTTTTGGAGCTTCAATAATGGAAGCTCTAGGAGTCTCATTGCGGGCATTTCTCTTGGGGCAAGAACGATAGCCATGACCTTCCCCACACTTAAAAATTTTATGGTCCTTGCAAAAGCTTCAAGCTCTTCAGGAGATGGTTTTTTTATAAACTCTCTTCTCCTTGGACCAATTGTTGTTGTTGTTGTTGGAATTGCCTTGGGAAGAGTTTTGGGCATTGGTTTTCCCCTTTGCATCACTTTTGTCTTTGCTTTCCATGGGCTTTATATTCCGTCTAGCCCCTTGTTCGAAATTGATGCATGAAGCAACCATAATGTGGTGGATTACTTCGGCAATAGAACCAGGCCGTTGGGAGTTGACCTACTCGGCCATTTCTTCAGGTAATCCCACACAGAATTGTTACTTTTGCTCAACGAAGTCTATCTTTTGAAAGACAGTAGCCTTGAAATGTAAATCCCAAAACTTTTCCACGTATTTGTGGATAGACTCATGGGAGAGAAGCTTCAAACTCCGCCATTCGGTAAGCACTTTGTCATTTGCATTGCTTGCAAGGAATTGCTTCATGATGGAAACTCGTAGAGTTTTCCATATCTTTGGGGCTTCGCCGTTGCCAACGAAGGCTAGCACCATTTACGAGCCGATTTTTGGAAGTGCATAGCTACATGGTGTAGCTTGGAGGACTCCGTGAATCCCTCATCTCGAAAGTCCTCATCAAATTGCAGGATGAAGGCCAATACTTTGTCGGTAGCACCAAAGGTGCCATCATAGGTGAGAAAAGAGATACTCTTTTCTCTCTCTTTGAACTTATTGAGCTTTTGTGACCTTCGCCATGCAAGGAAGATTTGCGATGTCCTCCCCTCTTGTGTTCTCTAGGAGAATAGCCATAGCTTTCATTAGACGATGAGGAAGGTGAAGAGGGTGACCTGTTTCTTGCCCTTTTCTTCCTTTGTTTTCTCTCTTCCCTTTCGGAGTGACAAGGAGAAGGATTGTGGATTGATTGTTTCCTCTTGCGAGGAGTTGGCGACCGTCTAGACCGTCGTCTTTGTGGAGCCACATCTTTAGAGGAACTTAAGGATTCATTACTTTCTCGTTCTTTGGATTCCTCCTTTTGTATGGGAGAGAGTATTATTTTGGGGGTCTCATCAAGAGGCCTCCTAAGCTCTCTCTCCTCTTGGAGAGGAAGGGAAACCCCATAAGCACGAAACTGTTGAGTAACTTCGGCTTGCAAAGCAGGGTTGCCCATAGCTTGCTGCAACCTAGTAACAAGCTAATTGACAAACATGGGGGCCATCATCACTAGCACCTTCATGTGCAAAATCAAAGTTATCAATGTTCATTCTACTCTCTTGGTTAAATTTAAGTGTTTGCTTAGTGTATTCTTTGGCAATTTAAAACCTTAGTTGCTACTCCTCTTAGGCTTTGAAAATCAGCACTTAAATATTTACACCCACGGATCGAATTGGTTAATCATAGAGAGTAGTGGAGTGGGTCTAATACTACACTTTCACGAGACGACCAAAAGTTAATGCGGTGTCTATAGCAACTCACAATGATCTATCTTCTATGATAGATGAGTATGCTACTAGCCTCGACTTTAACACTAGAATGGTAACCTAACAGGACATAAAAGCGTCCTTTCAGGGTTTTGGGAAAAATTTCCAAAACCATATTAGATCCACTCATTTTGAAAAATCCTTTCATGAGCTTATAGTTCAATAACTACTACATATGGAAAAAATGAGAAACTTGTAATTTTTCTCATCCCTTGGTCACTACAAGCCTCCAAAGTTGATGGACCAGTGCATTTTGCCCAAAACAACTATTTCTTACGATTGATTGCATATAATTAAGAGTGGGGATTTTTGTAGGACATGAGATAAAATGCCCCGTTAACTTCAATGGGTTGGTGACCAAAACATATGGTTGCTTTTACCTCACTAATTTTTTTTTGGGCAAAAAAAATAGGTACAAAAAAGTTGCATTTTTGCTATTCTGCGGACCTATCATCAAAGTTTCTATAGTCACGCTCAATACAGATACTATATACATGTTTTCTTAGTTCCCTTTGGGCCTTTGGATTCAAAAGGATCCATGGAGCATGTCAAAAGGATAATGGATCTCTTACAATTGGAACCTTGGGGGCAATGATAAAGTGCTAAATACAACAAACATGAAAAAACTGGGTTTAGCATTATGACCTCTAAAAACCCATAGAAACTACTCAATATCTAGCCAAGTTTGTAGTCTATGATTAGATATGGTTACTACCTACAAAATACACACAATTGGTCTAAGAAACTAGCAATATTGAGAAAGTTGTACTTGCTACTCTAAAATGTATCGTATTCTTTAGCAATCCAAAAACTCAACCATCATCATATACTATGCTATATAGCATATTAGGTCCCCCAAAACTCAAGGAAGATTAGCTTTATGTTAATTTTGGATATCAAGAAAGCTCCCAAAAAAATCATAAAAGTGCTAATTTTGGCCAAAAAACAGGATTATGCAATTCTTGTAAATTGGTCATAACTTTCAATTTTAACACTTAGCTCTCCCTACAAGCATCAAAACATGTTGAGAACTATGAAGGCCTAACCTCTAGCCTTCTAAACCTCACAAACATGAAGTTTAGAGTGGTATAGTTGCCAAAAATTGAAAAAAAGACAAAAACAGGACCCGTTTTTTCACACAGTTTAGGCTCAAAAATGTTGTGCAAGAGTAAGGTTAATGGTGAGATCGATACTCCAAAAAAAATGCTAAGTATTTTTCAGCTCATAAGGAAACTTTGTGGATATATAGCACCTAGAAATCCATTCTCATACTCTTCAAATAATTCAAGCAAAATGGTCACTTAACAGGACACAAAAGTGTCCAAGGACATAAAAGTGTCCTGTTACCATTCTAGTGTTAAAGACATAATGTCAACCCTTGCTTTGGGGAAGAAAGAGGAACCATTCACCTTGCAGGATGGTTATCTTCTCCATGGCAATAGGCTATGTGTTAAATACTCCTTTCATGAGAAAGTCATGTATGAATCCCATGATCCTCCCTATGTGGGGCATATAGGCATTCAACCTACTCTCCGAGAGGAGTAAAAACGTATTTCTATTAACCTACCATGAAAGTGGACATACAAGAGTATGCTTTAAAATGTGTAGTATGCCAAAAGACTAAGTATGATAGAGGGAAGCAACCTAGATTATTCCAGCCATTGCGAATCTCTAATTCACCATGGGAGAGTATATCCATGGATTTTATGTTTGGATTATCCAAGTCTATCCATGGGATTACGGGAATATGGACATTAGTCGACAGGTTTTGCAAGCAAGCACACTTTATTCCTGTCAAAAAGACTATTAAGGTACACCAAATGGCAACTCTCTTCATAACCCAAATTTTCAAACACCATGGATTGCCAACATCCATCATGTCACATAGAGATCCTAGAATGACCAGCGATTTTTGAAAATTCTCTTTAGCCTATCACCCACAAATGGATGGCCAAAGTGAGATAGCCAATTTTACGACTCTTGATCTACTAAAGACTTAAGTTTTAGAAGTAGATCAACGCTCACAATGGGAAAAGTACTTACCTTTTTTAGAGTATGCATACAATAACATTGTCCATATATCTACGGAAAAAGCACCTTTTAAAATCATTGAGGGAAGACCTAAAAGTCCCTTGTTACTTAAAGTACATGGAAAGATCTTGGCTACGAATGAGTATAGCCGTGACCTACAAGAATCTTTTCAAAAGAGGAAAAGATTAAGGAGGCTATATCCATCTCTCAACAAAGTTAAAAAGCTGATGCTAACAAGCACAAAAGGGCCTTAACATTTAAAGAAAATGATTGGGTCTTACTTAAGTTTCTAAAGGCTCAATTGAGGCAAATGACGAGCAAAAATCCTATGGGCCATCAAAAGTATTATGGTATATTAGCAAAAAGATACTACGGTCCTTTTCAATTATGAAGCCAATCAATGAGATGGCTTATCAACTCAAGTTGCCCAACCATTGTCTCATACACAATGCTTTTCATGTGAGCCTACTTAAGCCCTACAAAGGAGAGCCACCAAGTGAAGCAATTATGAAGACCCTCCCGAAATCGAAGACCAAGAAGAAGTGTTGCAACCTGAAGCTATCCTTTGGCATGAAGACAAGGTACTACGACATGGTAAGATTATCCGACGGTATCTTCTTAAGCTCAAAAATTATACTTTTGAAGATGATAGATGGATGCAAGGAATACAGCTTAAGCATAGTATGGACCTTGTCAATGCTTAAAATACTACATTAGAGTAAGCAAATGTACAAATTTCTTTCAAATAACCAATGTTTTTGTCTTATAAGACTAATTCTCTTTTCATTGTGCACAAATTTAAGTAGTATGCATGCTTAGAATCACGTTTTTGATGATGACGTCTCTCAAACACCAAGTAGAATTTGTCACTCTACTTTGGGAGAATGAAATGGACTAAAGAGCAGACATGTTTGCGGCAGCTATGTCTCCCAAGAACCAAATGGATCAGTCATCCATCTTGGAAAGATGTCGTAGGGTAAAAAGGGATCCTCTACCCACTAAGAAACATTGACTAATGGACTAAGGCTTTAGCTCTTCTACCTCACAGTCAAGGACGACTATGATTTCAAGAGAGAGGTAATGTCATAAAATCTAATATCTAACCAACCCAAATGATTTTCTCATATTAAACTGATCATTTAATGTGGGAGAATAGACGGGAACAAGGGTTAGAATATAGACATGTGCTTACGGGTCTATCTCAACACGGGGCCAATGGTAAAAGGGTCCAAATGAGAGATGATATGTCAAAGAGCAAGACTAGCCAATGGAGCTTAAAGACCTTAGGGTTAGCTTCATTAAAGACCTCCAATGGTTAGTGTTAAAACTCCTTTAAGCTTAGGCAAGCTAGGGTTGTGCTTGAGGTGGGAACCCGGCCCAAGCTTGAAGTGCTTGTCATGCCTGATGACAGAGATGCTTGAGGTGCTTGATGACTGAGATGCTTGAGGTGCTTGTGATGCTTGAGATGTTAGGGTTGTCCTTGATGTGGGAACACGGCCCAAGCTTGAGGGGCTTAAGGGTCGAGCTTGTGGTGAGAATTGGGCCGAAGGTTGAGGGGCTTGAGGTGTCACAAAAGTCAACAAATATCCCTACAAGGAGGGGGTGAGCCATGCAGGTAGGGGGGTGGTTACTTAACCTCTTTCTATCCCAAAGGGCACCCCTTGCCCAAGAGGTGCGTAGGACACATGTCAAGCCCCTAGGCAGGTTACCCTCAAGGAGTGTCCAAAGCCTATTGGTTGATCCATAGAGAGGTCCAATGATAATTTAGCTAATTTAATTAATTGTTTTTGCATTTATCAAGTCCTCTCTCTCAGAGGGGAAAGGGGGACACTTGTCACAGGGCTACCCTTGTTGCTTGATATGCACCCACCTTGTGATTGGCTAGGCTTGGAAAGGCCAATAAGCTTTCGACCCAAGTAAGGAGGGGGACCTGCTTGCAGGATATACTTTCCTACACACACACACACACACACACACACACACACACACACACACACACACACTCATTGTGTGAAGTGCACTGGTGCAAGAGCTCCATCGCCGTCTCCAAGTTAGTAGAGAAGTTGAGACCCTACACCAACACTCTTGGCTATGGAATGCAAATCCAACCAAGAGTCATGCTTCAATGCTTAAGCTTGCCATCTTCTCCATCTTCATTATTATGCTAATATGTATGCTATCAAGAAGAGTGATGATAAGTGAGGAACTATTTCTTTCTCCTATGAATGTTTCTTCTTCCTCTTCACTACCCTCATTCCCCGCTATCTCTCTCTACCTTTAAAGGTGTTTGAGGCCTTGGGACTGAGGCTGGGGATAATCAATGCTTTTACAAAGTCTATGTTATGCTTGTGATGCATGAAGCTTTCCATATTCATTGCATCACCTAGTTCAGAAGGAGCACAGAGATTGTATTGTACCAAGTGTCTCTTGATGGGAGAATCTATCCTATTGGAGGGAGGAATGTCTCCACATAAGTCCGTTCCTCAACTGTTGTCAAGTTCTTTAAACTCTCTCTCTTGCAAAAGTATTGTTCATGCCAATTTAATTAAGTACTATGATTATGTTGCTACCATCAATTAAGTTCACCCTCTATGTTCTCAAAGTAGTCACACAAAAATGCTCTCTTTAATTCTCCTAATTCCTCTATTCTCAAAGTGCAAAGGCCATTTCCATTACAGAGAGCCAAGAAGCTCTACATCCAGCAAAACGCAAGAGAGAGAGAGAGAGAGAGAGAGAGAGAGAGAGAGAGAGAGAGAGAGAGAGAGAGAGAGAGAGAGAGAGAGAGAGAGAAACAAGGAGACATTGTCGAGTGGGTTGCATGCGCACAATGGGGCAGGGGATAATGTTTATCTCTCTCTCTCTCTCTCTCTCTCTCTCTCTCTCTCTCTCTCTCTCTCTCTCTCTCTCTCTCTCTATTCTCTGCAGCCTACCGGGCGGAGGCAATGGCGATGAGAACAGAAGGGGGTAAGGAGGGCACCGATACTAGAACACATTGGAACATGGCCGTTATTGGAACAAGGGAGCAAGGGACGCCCTCTTTGAGCACAGACTCGTAAAGAGGTTCCGAGTGCAGGAACTATTTGTTAGCCGATGGAGCTGATCGGGAGACAAGCAAGGGTAGGAGCTGCAGGTTTGTTGCACTAGCGTGCAACATGGAACTGAACCGAGGTGGGGACTTCATCGTGATCACCAGCGGGGCCTTGGTAAGAAGGGGCGTGTGCATCCGAGGGGGCTATGTGTATGTGTAGGAACTGGGGCATAGGAACATACGACAAAGGATAGGCTATGCTTTTTTGAAGCTATTGGGAGGGAATCTTTAGGGTAAATTAATGGGTAAGTATAGAATGGACCGAGTAGGTCTGCCAAATTTAGCAAGTGGGGTTTATTAGATGGTATATGGTCAGATCCTTTGAGTTGTGAGGTGAAAAAGGGGAGCATAGAGGCACGTGTCTGCGAGGTGGAGCAGGGAAAGTGGAAGGACACAACACAGATATTTCACTCACTCTCTCTCTCTCTCTCTCTCTCTTGTTGCATAGACTATAGGCTATAGGTCACACTTTGTCCGTCTGTCTCTCACTGGTTGTTCGTAGGCAGGAGGAGAGACATTCTCTCTCTCGGAGATGCTAGTTGGATATTACTTGACCTTCTCATGATTCTTATAAGTGTCTAGGGAATGGAATCGTTTAATTGTGAGAGGGAGTATAAATTTAATAATGATACCCTAGGCGACTTCTCCCTACCCATTTTACTTAACTAGCAAACATCGTGATTTTATCACTTGTTTTGTGAAGTGAAGCACTAAACTAAAACGTTGTTTTTAGTACATTGAAATCCAATGTTATATTAAACGTCTTCAAAAGGTTAACATGACTTATGAGACCTAAGTCATACAATCCTTTGTGGATCTAATCCAATGTCGTCGAACAGCTTCTCCAATGTTTGCTTTTGTAAATAGTCGTATTGGGTGTCTCCCATATCGTGCTAGAGTACTCCTCATTCTCCAATGGAGGCTTTGTCGATGTTGTGGTTGCCCTCGAGAGAGAGAGAGAGAGAGAGAGAGAGAGAGAGAGAGAGAGAGGTGCACTGATTGCAAGAGATGTCAGTTTTTAACCTTGCAAACACGAAGACTTTGTGTTTGCTCGAATATCAATGTAATGACTGCTGGCCAATGTTCGTGCATATTAATTCGGGTTTCAATATATTAATTCATGTTTCATAGTAATCTTCGTGGTCGCTTTCGTAGACGTGAGTGTCTATGATGAGAAATGTATATGTGCATGTGTATGTGGTGGTGGGTGAGAGAGAGAGAGAGAGAGAGAGAGAGAGAGAGAGAGAGAGAGGTGCACTACACTATGAATGTTGGAAGGAAAAAATAACCAAAGTAGCCCAGCTGTAAGATTCTTGCAAAGAAAGTCATAGTCAATTTGTCATTGGTCATAAAGTTCGCCATATGTGTCGGAGTCCTCTTATCTCGAATCCCCGACGACCTCAGAGCTAACCAATCGCTTTCCGTTTTGGTTGAAAGTTGTGGCATAGAAACCCTACTTCAAATCCTGTTATGCTGCATATAGATAGTACTGCATGCGTACATGCTTCGTGCGTGAAGAATGTAAACGTTGGACTCATGCCAACTTCCAGTGTTCCTTGAATGAGATGCAAGAAAGCAAAAGGTAACAAATTGTCGTCATTATTTTAATTTTACAAAAAAAAAACTAGTCCCTCTAACACTAGAGGAAAACATAAGTCCCCCTTCAACATTGGAGGGGATAAAAGCGGCGGGAGAAGGGCACATTTCCTATGGTATTATAAACAATGTGGATAATTTTTCCAACTCCACACCATACTTATGTATGGTTTTTTTTCACAACAACAAACATTCCTTGCACCATATTTGCATAGAAATATGGTGCATTTTCCACGTGCATGATGCCTTGTTGCACAGTATATTGCAACAAATTTTTCCATGTTCTCAATAAACGCATAACGTTTGGTTTGTCTTTTTTTAACATGACATATTTCCTTAAAACTCTGCCATTATTCGATGGTCAAGAGTGCTCATCTATTGTGCAATACTGTGATGTTGTTGTTGCAAAATCAGGGATCAAATGATTGCTAGTGTATTGTTCAGTATTGTGAATTTTTTAGAGGTCGTTGTTGTATGCATATCAATAAAGGGTATTAAGCAACAGATACTTTGAACTCTTCGTGTTCTTGTATTATAGACACTAGACATTAACAAATTTTGTTGCTCCTACACCCTCTATCTGTTTTTGCGGAGTTGCAAAAAGAGATACTGCTATCCTTGGGCATTGATTTTGACGAGTCAAATAAACTACTACTAGACATAGAAGCACAAGACAAATTGAACATGAAGATTGCTAGAATTAGCACCTATGCAATCAAGATGCTTCACTACGGTTACAAAATTTCCCTTGATAAATTGGCCGTCCTCGATAAGAATACAACAAGCCAAGCACTTTTAAACATGGTTAAAGAGTCTGGCAACAAATTCAAAGGGAACAAGAGGGCAATCTTAACTGATGAGAAATTCACATGGAATTTCAATACAGACCTTCTTGATGCCCGGTCTGGGGAGACGACCGATCCATTCCAAAAACTTGAACTGCTACTTGGTGAGCTTCTGTACCCTGATTCAAGAATATCATTATGTAATTAAACACTAGCTGAACGCACCACTGCAGTACAAGACAATGACACGGATACAAGCAAGGAGCTACCCAACAATATAACAAGTTCATAAGAGGAAGCAGTCCGTTCCGACGTCGCTCCAACTCCCAAAAGACAACAATAGACGAAGAGAGCTACATAGTATACTCTATTGAATGCAAAATCAATAATTGTATTTATATAGACATGACATCTGATTTTGAAGCTAGGAAAAGGTCGCATGTGACAAATCCACCAAAATGGATGAGACGTGAGGTGTCATCTTGGATACTGTACGATACACACAATAGGAGTACTTCTATGCACTAGAAACACAAGAGATAATTACTCACGATGCAACTTCCACCAAAGGATATAATAATTTGAAGGGACATCCCCCAAATTGCAGGAAATACTATTACATAAAATGCCATAGAAAGATATAGCGTGCAATGAAATTCAGTCTTTGTCCTAGGGTAATAAATCTTGTTCATGTTTGTCTTGTGTATCGAACTGCTTTTCAAGAGTCTTGTGATTGTTGTCTGTGAGAATTTTTAAGTTCTGTTATGTATTTTTCTACAACAACATCATTCAGCTTTCTCATTTAACGGCTCAAGACACCAACAAGGACTACCTCCCGCACTCTCCAACTTCGTGCCTTGCATGACCTTCACTAGCACACTCTGCCTCCTCCAAAGCTTGGCAATCAAGGCATACTAGTTGAACAAGAGAGGGGCAGCATGGTATTTTTTGAATCCCCTGCCATCTCAACACCTACACACACACACACAAAGACAACCATTTCTCTGTCTCTTCCTAGCCATATCTCTCAGCCATCTCTCTCTCTCTCTCTCTCTCTCTCTCTCTCTCTCTCCTCGCCCCCTCACACACACACACACACAGACACATATACACATACTCATAGCCATACCTCTCTCTCTCTCTCTCTCTCTCTCTCTCTCTCTCTCTCTCTCTCTGCCTAAACTTTAAAACCCTCTCTACAGCTCATAGTGGATATCAATAGTGAGACCAAGTCGATGAAGAAGCTACCAGGTGTGGTAGATTGGTTATGCCATTTCCCTCTTGAATAACAGGTCTTGAGTTCAACTCCTCTTCGGCTAGATCTTTAAGGTCTCTTGGGATAGTTTCCTATACGATGTTAACACTAGAATGGTAACATGACACTTTTATGTCCTGTTAAGTGACCATTTTGCTTGAATTATTTGAAGAGTATGAAAATGAATTTCTAGGTGCTATATATTCACAAAGTTGCCTTATGAGCTGAAAAAAACTTAGCTTTTTTTTTGGAGTATTGATCTCACCATTAACCTTACTCTTGCACAACATTTTTGAACCTAAACTGTGTGAAAAAACGGGTCCTGTTTTTGGCCTTTTTTCAATTTTTGGCAACTATACCACCCTAAACTTCATGTTTGTGAGGTTTAGATGGCTAGAGGTTAGGCCTTCATAGTTCTCAACATGTTTTGATGCTTGTAGGGAGAGCTAAGTGTTAAAATTGAAAGTTATGACCAATTTATAAGAATTGCATAATCCTGTTTTTTTGGCCAAAATTAGCACTTTAATTATTTTTTTGGTGGATTTCTTGATATCCAAATTCAATTTTGATTGTGTAAGTGTAATGTATAACATAAAACTAATCTTCCTTGAGTTTTGGGGGACCTAATATGCTATATAGCATAGTATATGATGATGGTTGAGTTTTTTGATTGCTGAAGAATACGATACATTTTAGAGTAGCAAGTATAACTTTCTCAATATTGCTAGTTTCTTAGGCCAATTGTGTGTATTTTGTAGGTAGTAACCATATCTAATCATAGACTACAAACTTGGTTAGATATTGAGTAGTTTTTATGGGTTTCTAGAGGTCATAATGCTTAAACCATTTTTTTCATGTTTGCTGTATTTAGCACTTTGTCATTGCCCCCAAGGTTCCAATTGTAAGAGATCCATTATCTTTTTGACATGCTCCATGGCTCCTTTTGAATCCAAAGGCCCAAAGGAAACTAAGAAAACATGTATATAGTATCTGTATCGAGCGTGACTATATAAACTTTGATGATAGGTCCGCAGAATGACAAAATTGCAACTTTTTTGTACCTATTTTTTTTGACCAAAAACAAATTAGTGAGGTAAAAGCAACCATATGTTTTGGTCACCAACCCATTGAAGTTAATGGGGCATTTTATCTCATGTCCTACAAAAATTCCTAGTCTTATTTATATGCAATCAACCGTAAGAAATTGTTGTTTTGGGCAAACTGCACTGGTCCATCAACTTTGGAGGCTTGTAGTGACCAAGGGATGAGAAAAATTACAAGGTTCTCATTTTTTCCATATGTAGTAGTTATTGAACTATAAGCTCATGAAAGGATTTTTCAAAATGAGTGGATCTACTATGGTTTTGGAAATTTTTCCCAAAACCCTAAAAGGACACTTTTATGTCCTGTTAGGTTACCATTCTAGTGTTAAAACTCTCTTCTTCTCGTGTGTGTGTGTGTGTGTGTGGGTGTGTGTGCTAATAAAAAGAGGAAAATGCTAAAACCTTTCTATCACCCAAATGTGGTGTGGTAGATTGGTTATGCCATTTCCCTCTTGAATAACAGGTCTTGAGTTCAACGCCTCATCGGCTAGATCTTTAAGGTCCCTTGGGATAGTTTCTTACGATGTTAAAACTCTTTTCTTCTCGGGTGTGGGTGTGTGTGAGCTAATAAAAAGAGAAAAATGGTATAACCTTTCTGTCACCCAAGTGTGGTAGATTGGTTATGCCATTTCCCTCTTGAATAACAGGTCTTGAGTTCAACTCCTCGTTGGCTAGATCTTTAAGGTCTCTTGGGATAGTTTCCTATGACGTTAAAACTCTCTTTTTCGTGGGTGTGTGTGTGTGTGTGTGTGGGTGTGTGTGCGCTAATAAAAAGAGGAATATGGTATAACCTTTCTATCAGCCAAGTGTGGTAGATTGGTTATGCCATTTCCCTCTTGAATAACAGGTCTTGAGTTCAACTCCTTGTCGGCTAGATCTTTAAGGTCTCTAGGATAGTTCCCTACGACATTAAAACTCTTCTTCTTGCTGTGTGTGTGTGTGTGTGTGTGGGTGTGTTCGCTAACAAAAAGAGGAAAATGGTATAACCTTTCTATCACCCAAGGGTGGTAGATTGGTTATGCCATTTCCCTCTTGAATAACAAGTCTTGAGTTCAACTCCTCATCGGCTAGATCTTTAAGGTCTCTTGCGATAGTTTCCTAGGATGTTAAAACTCTCTTCTTCTTTGGTGTGCATGTGTGCGTGGGTGTGTGAGCTAATAAAAAGAGGAAAATGGTATAACCTTTCTATCACCCAAGTGTGGTAGATTGGTTATGCCATTTCCACTGGGATAACATGCCTTGAGTTCAACTCCTCATCGGCTAGATCTTTAAGGTCCCTTGGGATAGTTTCTAATGACTTTAAAACTCTCTTCTTCTCGGGTGTGGGTGTGTGCGCTAATAAAAAGAGGAAAATGGTATAACCTTCCTATCACCCAAGTGTGGTAGATTGGTTATGCCATTTCCCTCTTGAATAACAGGTCTTGAGTTCAACTCCTCTTCGGCTAGATCTTTAAGGTCTCTTGGGATAGTTTCCTACGATGTTAAAACTCTCTTCTTCTCGTGTGTGTGTGTGTGTGTGGGTGTGTGCGCTAATAAAAAGTGGAAAATGGTATAAATTTTCTATCACCCAAGTGTGGTAGATTGGTTATGCCATTTCTCCTGGAATAACAGGTCTTGAGTTCAACTCCTCGTTGGCTAGATCTTTAAGGTCTCTTGGGATAGTTTCCTACGATGTTAAAACTCTCTTCTTCTCGGGTGTGGGTCTGTGGGTGTGTGCACTGATAAAAAGAGGAAAATGGTATAGCCTTTCTATCACCCAAGTGTGGTAGATTGGTTATGCCATTTCTATCTTCAATAACAAGTCTTGAGTTCATCTCTTCTTCGGCTAGATCTTTAAGGTCTCTTGGGATAGTTTCCTACGACGTTAAAACTTTCTTCTTCTCGGGTGTGTGTGTGTGTGGGTGGGTGTGTACGCTAACAAAAAGAGAAAAATGGTATAACCTTTCTATCACCCAAGTGTGGTAGATTGGTTATGCCATTTCCCTCTTGAATAACAGGTCTTGAGTTCAACTCCTCATCGGCTAGATCTTTAAGGTCTCTTGGGATAGTTTCCTACGACATTAAAACTCTCTTCTTCTCGGGTGTGTGTGTGTGTTTAAGTATGAAAAATCCCTTGATAATTGGACCATACTTAGACATTTGTATTAAATAATATATTAAATAACAATATTTAAAAACAAAATGTCATAAAACTCAATTAACATTTCATATACAGCAATACAACATTCTGTATCTAATGGATAATACAATTATTTAGATAAGAAATTTGATCTCTGATCATTACAAATTGATATCTTAATGTTGTATCTCTGTGTGTCCACCCTTTGGGATGAGCTTCCACTACATCTACATGGAGAAGGATCCACATGTTACCTGCATCCATACAAAAACACTCAGTTAGAACTGGTTCTGTTTGTGCGTTTTGCAAGTGTCGACACTGGATTCAGTTTTCATCCATGTCACACATGTAGACCTAGTTTACAACTTACCATTAGTGTTTGACTATTAAGTTAAGATTTCAAGTAAGATAACCTCTAAATGTATATGCATGTGTATCCCAATACTCACCGAACTCTCTTAAAAACTACTAGTATTAATTACCATTTATGATGCAAATACTATGTATTTCTACGTTTAACGATCAATGTAGAACACCTGGCATCTCCCGTGTATTTTGAATAAAATTTCAAAAAATATCCAACGACCTGTGCCATCTCATCAAGAGACCCTCACAGGAGGATTAAGGTCCAAGTCTCTTTACCATAATGCTTTTAATAGTTTATTCCTTTTTGATGGTTTGAAATCCTGAAAGAATTACACTTCCAATGCATGCAACATACAAAAGGTTCAAAGTAATGACTTAACACAGCCTCTCTAAGTAGGTGAAAACCAATCAAGGTTTGAATAGGGAAACCAATTCAGATTTAAATACTCTTCAAATAAGATGCATAAATCCTCATTCAGGAAAGGTCCTTAACAAAGCTTGTTTGCCTTGCTTTTCAATCGTAAAACAAAATCCAAATGGTCGTACTAGTCTATCCGTACCAAGAGCTATCACGTTCAAGTTTTCACAAGCACATGTGCACGGTAAAATATATTCAAGTAAATTAAAACATATTTTCCTACTTCATTCTATTTATAGTAACAATTTACCAGGACCATTCTAAGCAAGTGAAAATCACCTACCTGATGTTGTGCGGATACCAGGTGTGTGAAAATGTCTCTATTGCAAGTCGATTTCCAAAGTAGTGCGCTTCGATAGCTTCGTGATTTCCTCCCATCTGTGTAGTTGGTTGTTGCATATTGCCCTTATGGTAGATAGAGAGCCATTTGTTGCAGTTCAGGACTGACCATTGAAACAACCTTTCTTTTCAAGCCAAGGCCAAAGGAGACACATCGAGAGAGGGTGAGAGCTCATCGGTCTGCCTTCATTCAAAAACCTCATTGCATGCTCGTGAGGTTTGTTGAGAGGGTACGTAGACCTGGAGGACTAACCTGTGCGGCATGCCAAGAGCACCCGAGAAAGAGTGTGAAGCTTTCAAAGGGTGCTGTGTGTGTCAAACGATTTGAAAGGCCAAGAGGCATACTCAGCTAGTTCAGTGAGGTCAACGACAGTACGGCTGAAAAATTGCCCGTATCCCAAAACTACTATCAAACAGACCCAAACCCACTCAACGCTATGTGTGTGTGTGCGTGCACATGTGTGTGTGTGCGCGTGCGTGCCCATCTGCACTGAGAACTATACCTGATCAAGTAGAGACTCCAATATGTTAAGAACACAACAGAGAAAGAGATGGCTTGGACCCCGGGGGTATGCATATCTACTCTTCACAAGGGGTCCGTTGCGAATATGGTCGTCCTTTAGCATATCCAAAGAGCCAGCATGTCGTCCATTGAGCCACAGAGCCAAAAGAGTTGCCGAAGCCCAATATTGCTGATAAAGCTGGTAATGCAGAGAGCTTCAAACTCGCAAGGCAGAGAGAAATTCCCTTGTGTGTGTGTATGTGTGTGTGTGTGTGTGTGTGTGTGTGTGTGTGAGAGAGAGAGAGAGAGAGAGAGAGAGAGAGAGAGAGAGAGAGAGAGAGAGAGAGAGAGAGAGAGAGAGAGAGAGAGAGAGAGAGAGAGAGAGAGAGAGAGAGAGAGAGAGAACCTGAGAACAAAATCTCTCCATAGTTACTCGACAAGATGGAGGAGATCAGTATTGCAGATCCTAGGACAATGTGAGTGTGTGCGTACCCGATAGAGAAAGAGAGAGATAGAGACTGCACGATAGAAACCGTACTGAGCCAAGTTCTATGTGATAAGGTGAGTCTTTCGACTTTATCTTTGTATAAGGGGGGGGGGAGAGAGAGAGAGAGAGAGAGAGAGAGAGAGAGAGAGAGAGAGAGAGAGAGAGAGAGAGAGAGAGAGAGAGAGAGAGAGAGAGAGAGAGAGAGAGAGAGAGAGAGAGAGAGAGAGAGAGAGAGAGATCTTGCTTTGCAGTGAATATCTTGCATGTGAGTCAATGCGCCACACTTAAGACGCTGCATGTGCAAAACCGGTTACTGTCAGTTTGTGCTTGATATGAATTGAAGCTTCCAAGGGACTTAGGAGGTGGGCTAGTAAGGAGAGTGCCACAGGAGTAAGCGAGATCCCAATTGTGCCAAGACACTGTCGTCAAGATAAGTGTGTGTGTGTGTGTGGTATGTGTGTGTGGCCCTCCCCCATCCTAGAGGAGAGATCCACTTGGCGGAGGATGGTCCACCAAGTGGACCAATCCCCCACCGATTGTAGTACATGCTTCCTAAAAATTTCCATGTCTATAGCTCATTCACTTGTACTGTGTTAAAAAGGTTTGGATGTGCGCATACCTATCAGTAACGTGTTGAACATGGTGTAGATGTAACAATATCCAATTGTTGTATGATAAAAGGGGTCCTCCATGGAGGAGAGTATGGTTTAAATGTGTGAATACCCATCCGTAGTGTTGAGCATGGTTTAAATGTAATAATACCCAATTGCTGTTTGATAAAAGGGGTCCTCTAGGGAGGAGAGTATGGTACTATGAAACCTACATACTTGTCATCTCCCGCTTTTGGTTGATGTGTCACCTCAATTTTGTGAACTATGTCGTCATCGTGGTTACTATACAATATTCCGATCCTGCAAGATAAAAACCATTTGAAATGCCACACCTGCTCAAGAGTGGATAATGATTACAGTATTATATGTGAGTACTTGATCAATTTAGGAGCTGAGAGCCCCAACCCATCCCTTTGGATTGGGTGGATCATAATATATTTGTATCAACTTGACCAATTACGGAGCTAAAGAGCCCCAACCCATCCCTTTGAATTAGGTGAGTCAAGCTATTAATAATAGACATTAAGTGCTCCAATTCCTAGGGAATTATTATACAAGAGAGCCGCGAATCCAATTCTTAGGGTATGAATACCCATATCCTGAGATACACCGTTTGATTAAAATCAGGATAAATTGGAGTAGCTAAATTATTATTTAATATATTATCTAATTCCAATGGTTAAGTATGGCACTAGTCCGACCAAAGACTAGTATGGAAAAGGAGTGTGTGTGTTTAAGTATGAAAAATCCCTTCATAATTGAATCATACTTAGACAATTGTATTAAATATATTAAATAACAATATTTTAAAACAAAATGTCATAAAACTCAATTAAAATTTCATATACATCAATACAACATTCTGTATCTAATGGATAATAATGTTATTTAGATCAAAAATTTAATCTGTGATCATTACAAATTAATATCTTAATGTTGTATCTCTGTGTGTCCACCCTTTGGGATGAGCTTCCACTACATCTACATGGAGAAGGATCCAACTATTACCTGCATCAATAAAAAAACACTCAGTTAGAACTGGTTATGTTTGTGCATTTTGCAAGTGTCGACACTGGATTCAGTTGTCATCCATGTCACACTTGTAGACCTAGTTTAAAATTTACCCTTAGGGTTTGACTATTACGTTAAGATTTCAAGTAAGATAACCTCTAAATGTATATGCATGTGTATCCCAATACTCACCGAGCTCTCTTAAAAACTACTAGTATTAATTACCATTTATGATGCAAATACCTATGTATTTCTAGGTTTAACGATCAATGTAGAACACCTTGCAAAAATTGGACAGCACTTCCTTTGTAATTTGAGTAGAATTTTAAAAAAAACGCCATCTCCCAACGAGATCCTCCACAGGAGGTTTACGGCGTCAAGAACTAAAATATACCTCATGTATAAAAAACTACTAGTATATCACATGTTACTGGCTAAAAAATATGGTATCATCCTTAAAACATATTAGAGACTAATATATTTTGCAAGTAATTCAAAACTCTATGAACTCGACCTCTTGTGAGGAACTCAACAAGAGGATTCTGTTTAATACAAAAAATCATAAGTACTATCAATTTTACCAAAGATTTTGTCTACGCCTGGTCTTTGCCACCATCTATACAACTTAACTATCAATGTCACTTTAGTGCAAGCTTAAATCAATCCGAAAAGTACTTCCCGGCTGAGTCAAGTTAATTGTATAGAGATCGAGTTTCCATTTCTTGCTTGAAGTGAAGTAATCAAAATCTTAATAGGTAGAAAATACCACCTATCTAACAAAAAATGAGTAGAGTCTTGTATTGTGATGAATGAATCTACTCACATGTTAGCCGATCATATGTCCTACTAACTGACAATCTTGTACGTTCATATTTCATCTCCCGTGTATTTTGAATAAAATTTCAAAAAATCTCCAACAACCTATGCCATCTCATCAAGAGACCCTCATAGGAGGATTAAGGTCCAAGTCTCTTTACCATAATGCTTTTAATAGTTTTGTCCTTTTTGATGGTTTGAAATCCTGAAAGAATTACACTTCCAATGCATGTAGCATAAAAAAGGTCCAAAGTAATGACTTAACACAGCCTCTCTAAGTAGGTGAAAACCAATCGGGGTTTGAATAGGGAAACCAATCTAGATTTAAATACTCTTCAAATAAGATGCATAAATCCTCATTGAGAAAAGGTCCTTAACGAAGCTTGTTTGCCTTACTTTTCAATCGTAAAACAAAAACCAAATGGTCGTACTAGTCTATCCGTACCAAGAGCTATCATGTTCAAGTTTTCACAAGTAAATGTGCACAGTAAAATATATTCAAGTAAATTAAAACATATTTTCCTACTTCATTCTATTGATAGTAACAATTTACCAGGACCATTCTAAGTAGGTGAAAATCACCTACCTGATGTTGTGCGTATACCATATGTGTGAGAATGTCTCTATTGCAAGTCGATTTCCAAAGTAGTGCGCTTTGATAGCTTCTTGATTTCCTCCCATCTGTGTAGGTGGTTGTTGCATATTTCCCTTATGGTAGATAGAGAGCCACTTGTTGCAGTTCAGGCCTGACCATTGAAACAGCCTTTCTTTTCAAGCCAAGGCCAAAGGAGACACATCGAGAGAGGGTGAGAGCTCATCGGTCTGCCTTCATTCAAAAACCTCATTGCATGCTCGTGCGGTTTGTTGAGAGGGTACGCAGACCTGGAGGACTACAAAACCTGTGCGGCATGCCAAGAGAACGCGAGAAAGAGTGTGAAGATTTCAAAGGGTGCATGTGTGTGTGTGTGTGTGTGTGTGTGTGTGTGTGTGTGTGTGTGTGTCAAATGATTTGAAAGGCGAAGAGGCATGCTCAGCTAGTTCAGCGAGGTCAACGACAGTACAGCTGAAAAACTACCTGTATCCCAGAACCACTATCAAACAGACCCAAACCCACTCAACGCTATGTGTGTGTGTGTGCACGTGCGTGTGTGTGCTCGTGCCCATATGCACCGAGAACAATACTTGATCAACTAGAGACTACAATATATTGAGAACGCAGCAGAGAGAGATATGGCTTGGACCCCGGCGGTATGCAAATCTACTCTTCACAAGGGGGCCGTTGCGAATATGGTCGTCCTTCAGCAGATCCAAAGAGCCAGCATGTCGTCCATTGAGCCAAAGAGCCAGAAGAGTTGCCACAGCCTAATATTGCTGATAAAGCCGGTAATGCAGAGGGCTCCAAACTCGCAAGGCAGAGAGAAATTCCCTTGTGTGTGTGTGTGTGTGTGTGTGTGTGTGTGTGAGAGAGAGAGAGAGAGAGAGAGAGAGAGAGAGAGAGAGAGAGAGAGAGAGAGAGAGAGAGAGAGAGAGAGAGAGAGAGAGAGAGAGAGAGAGAGAGAGAGAGAGAGAGAGAGAGAGAGAGAGAGAGAGAGAGAGAGAGAGAGAGAGAGAGAGAGAGAGAGAGAGAGAGAGAGAGCCTGAGAACAAAAGCTCTCCATATTTACTAGAGCAGCGGCAGGCGATAAGATGGAGGAGATCAGTATTGCAGATCCTAGGACAATGTGAGTGTGTGCGTACCCGATAGAGAAAGAGAGAGATAGAGACTGCACGATAGAAACCGTACTGAGCCAAGTTCTATGTGATAAGGTGAGTCTTTCGACTTTATCTTCGTATAAGGGGGGGGGGGGGGGAGGAGAGAGAGAGAGAGAGAGAGAGAGAGAGAGAGAGAGAGAGAGAGAGAGAGAGAGAGAGAGAGAGAGAGAGAGAGAGAGAGAGAGAGAGAGAGAGAGAAGAGAGAGAGAGAGAGAGAGAGAGAGAGAGAGAGAGAGAGAGAGAGAGAGAGAGATCTTGCTTTGCAGTGAATATCTTGCATGTGAGTCAATGCGCCACACTTAAGACGCTGCATGTGCAAAACCGGTTACTGTCAGTTTGTGCTTGATATGCATTGAAGCTTCCAAGGGACTTAGGAGGTGGGCTAGTAAGGAGAGTGCCACACGAGTAAGCGAGATCCCAATTGTGCCAAGACACTGTCGTCAAGATAAGTGTGTGTGTGTGTGTGGTATGTGTGTGTGGCCCTCCCCCATCCTAGAGGAGAGATCCACTTGGCGGAGGATGGTCCACCAAGTGGACCAATCCCCCACCGATTGTAGTACATGCTTCCTAAAAATTTCCATGTCTATAGCTCATTCACTTGTACTGTGTTAAAAAGGTTTGGATGTGCGCATACCTATCAGTAACGTGTTGAACAGGGTGTAGATGTAACAATATCCAATTGTTGTTTGATAAAAGGGGTCCTCCATGGAGGAGAGTATGGTTTAGATGCGTGAATACCCATCCGTAGTGTTGAGCATGGTTTAAATGTAATAATACCCAATTGCTATTTGATAAAAGGGGTCCTCTAGGGAGGAGAGTATGGTACTATGAAACCTACATACATGTTATCTCCCGCTTTTGGTTGATGTGTCACCTCAATTTTGTGAACTATGTCGTCATCATGGTTACTATACAATATTCGATCCTGCAAGATAAAAACCATTTGAAATGCCACACCTGCTCAAGGGTGGATAATGATTACAGTATAAGGATTATATGTGAGTACTTGATCAATTTAGGAGCTGAGAGCCCCAACCCATCCCTTTGGATTGGGTGGATCATAATATATTTGTATCAACTTGACCAATTACGGAGCTAAAGAGCCCCAACCCATCCCTTTGAATTAGGTGAGTCAAGCTATTAATAATAGACATTAAGTGCTCCAATTCCTAGGGAATTATTATACAAGAGAGCCGCCAATCCAATTCTTAGGGTATGAATACCCATATCCTCACAGAAACCGTTTGATTGAAGTCATGATAAATTGGAGTAGCTAAATTATTATTTAATATATTATCTAATTCCAATCGTTAAGTATGGCACTAGTCCGACCAAAGGCTAATCTGTTTGATAGGCTACAAGGCTCTACCTGCTTCAGTAGGATTGACCTTAAAAGTGACTATCATCAAATAAGGATGGTGAATGAAGATATCCTAAAGACCGCATTCCGTAAAATGTTTGGTCTTTATGAATATTTAGTCATGCCTTTTGGCTTGACTAATGCACCAGCCATGTTCAATCATTTAATGAAAAAATCTTTAGACCCTACCGCAAATTCACTGGAGTGTTCTTTGATGATATCATCATCTACTCCAAGTCCTTGGAGGAACACAAGCAACATCTCCAAGTGATTTTTCAAGCTTTGAGGGAGAACAAGCTTTTTATCAATCAAAAGAAGAGTGAATTTTTCCTTCAAGAGATTCAATACTTAGGTCATATTATCTCTCAAGATGCTATCCTTATGGATCCATCAAAGTTGGAGGTAATAAAAGCATGTCCTAACCCAAGGAATCTACATGAGCTAAGAAGCTTTATTGGTATATGTGCATACTATAGACGCTACATAGCAAAATTCTCTCAAATATCAGGACCATTAAATGACTTAACAAAGAAGAACATTAAGTAATCATGGACTGCTAAAGAGAAAAATGTTTTTGACAAGCTCAAAGAGAAGATTACCTCCCAACCAGTCCGTATGCTTCCGGATCTCTCAAAGCTATTTGAGGTCCAATGTTGTTAACCCTCATAGCTCACGGACACCCTATCATCTACGACAGACGTTGTACTATTTACTTAGTAGAGTCAGGTACCGGGCTTGTCGGTCCAATAGGAATGGTTAAGAGTGATAGCCGATGAGAGGCGCACTCTAAAACTGGAACGTATAACTTTTGGGTAAGATTGGCTAAGTGTGGGCGCCCAAGTGTGAATGGGGCGTGCTCATATAAAAGTCAACTAAACCTAAAATTCACTCATTCTCTCATTTGTGCAATTGAAGAGTGCTCTTGCTCCATCTCCATCTTCTTCTTCTTCATCTCCTTGTGTGTGTGTGTGTGTGTATGCGTGAAAGAGAGAGAGAGAGAGAGAGAGAGAGAGAGAGAGAGAGAGAGAGAGAGAGAGAGAGAGAGAGAGCGATCGAGCATTGCGGCGGCACGACGGCGGCGAGGCGGTTGAGCGCGACGTAGCGGCATCTCCCTCTTCTTTGCGGCAAGGAAATCTCCACGAAAGCAAGCATAGAGTGGTGAGTGACACACCATTGACATCTTTAAGCTTACTAGTTTTAGCTTGTTGTGTGCTTGGAGCCATTTGTGGCTCGCACACGGTGTATCAGAAAGCTCCTTGCATTGACACATGCGACATACGCGCACATTTTTGGCGCCGCTCACGGCGAATGCCATACACTAAGCTTGAATGGCACTCTATGCTTCTTTTGTGGTGCAATTTCAATTGTAGGAAAGGTAAGGAAGGAGGGTGTGTGTGTTGAGATGAAGGATTTTGTGTTACTACTGTGTATTTTTTTTGTTAATGGAGCTTTCAAAGGTACTGTGGTTTTTCTATGTAATGTAATGTACATTAAGTAGGAAGTAGATCTGTGAGAGCTAATAGAGTGTGTTAGTGTGTAACAGCAGGTATATTTGTTGAAAGTAGGTAGGTAGAAGGTGTGTGTGCTCTCGCGCGGGCCGCGGCGACCTTATCCTTTTTTTTTAAATTTAAAAAAAAATATAAAAAAATTATTTAAAAAAAAAAAAAGGTAGGACCGGGATCGGGAATATCTCCCAGACCCAAGCCCAAGCTCACGCTCAGGCTTAGGCATTTACCCCCCTTTAAAATTACGAATTTTAGCTTTACACGTAGCTAAAAATCGATTTTTTTGAGGACCAACGGAGCTTCATGTGACCGAACGTTGTGCTATAAAGCACACCGTGACCCTATGAGTGATACGCTCGTTTTGAGCTATCACACACTTTAATAAAAAAAATTGATCATTAAAAAACATTAAAAAATATTAAAAACGTAAAAAACACGAGTGAAACGGACGCTTAAAAAAGTAAGCGGTTAACCTTTGAGGTTATTCGCCGACACTTGTAGGGTGCCAAAGGCACATGCATCTGTGCTCTGGTCATGTGCTAGAGACCAAGCAACTAGAGAGAATTTCAACTGATGCGAGTTCTCAATATCCACCTACTTTAGGTTACGGGACCTCGACGGGGACTCAAGGTAGTACAAACCAAGACCCGAACATAGCGGTTAGTGACTCTTCCTCTGACTACGACATCATGGAGGGTTTCCCAATGCCTAATCTCGATAGCTCAAGCCAAGACATGCATGCCATGGGCCCACGGTCCGGGCCGAGCGTGCTTAGCCACTTGAAGGAAACCTTTAGTAGAGCCACTTGCTCTGAACATGGAGCTAATGATGTAAATGAGGGGGGTGGGGAAGTAAATTCTCCATTCATGACCAATGTAGATCCTATACCCTTAGAGAATGTGCACATGAATACTTCATTCACTGAACCTCCTAACTCTTCAGAGTTATTTCCCTCCGAGGTCATATTACCCGATGGTAGAAGCCTTGCCGAAGTGCAAGAGGTTGAGCGGTATATCCTTCCAGTGAGGGAAAAGGAAGTCGAGAGCTTATGCAAGGCGGAGCAACGAAGAGAGCTAAAAGCGAAAGCCCCGATGTCAATATCCTTGCTAAGAGAGCAATCGAGTGCTCCTGACTTAGCAACCGCTAAGGGCCAACCCCTAGAAAGCAACATTGCATCTAGCTCAAGGGACACCCCTAGCACCTCAATCCTAGATGGAGTGTTCTTAAATAAGAAATGGGAGTACGAACTACAAACAGAAACTCTGACTGACCTATACACAGGTCACACCTATCATGTGGGTTGGTTAGATGTCCTACAATCCACAATGGGTGCTACTAGTGTGGAGGATCAACAACAAAGAGTTTGTGAGGTCATCCATAGGGTGATTGAGTTAGAGAGACAGAACAAGGGGATCAACATTCCTTCAACGGGTCTCATGAGATTCATGGATATAGGAAAGGCTAAACAACCAACCTTATCGCAAATGGAGACTCCCTCGGTAAGTCCGATGGATCCTCCATATGTTGTTTCTTCAGGAGTCTCAGTGCAATCTGAGCCCACAAGTGATAGCTTTACCTTTCCAAGTCTAGCTTATCTTTCCCTTGATGACACCACGGCTACCATGCCTACCCCAATGATGGGCATGCCGAGAAACACGTTATGGACGTCATTTCTTAGTAAAGCACCGCTACATGGTAGCTCAATTCCAACAGTACCTACAAGTGTGTACCAATCGTATACACCCATGGGTCCTCGTACTCATGTAGTCCCTACTCCTCCCATTGTTTCAACTACCTATGCTCCACAACCACAACACCCAAGATCTTATTTCCATGGGACTATACCGGCTAGCATTAGCATGTCACATCCGATGTCTGCTATGCCTAGGGCCACCCATATGAACTATGGACCACCACATGGCACAACATCGTACCCAAAGTGGAACCCAAGGGCTTCCTATGTGCCAAGCCCAATGCCAATACCTACTCCACATGTAGTCTCTGGAGTGCCTTCACCCACAGTGCCTGCTCACTTAGGTGACTTGGCAACGTTTGCTCAAGCTATTGGTCGATCTATTGCTGAGAATATGCGTAACACGCGTGATAGAGAGCCTAGAAGTAAGGCAGTACAAATAGCCAAGCTCACACAAAAATTTAGTGGAGATGGGGATGTGAGAAAGCATATCGAAGTGTTTGAACGAATATGCGATTCTCTAGGAGAACACAATGACCTACATAAGAGCAATGCTTTAAGCCTAACCTTAAGTGGAAAGGCTGGGGATTGATATAGAACCCTAAGGGTGGAAGAAAAAACGATTTACCCTACTCTTAGGAGACTGTTCTTATAAGAAAAAATACGAGAGGGAGTACTTTGGGGTGTAGCCTCGCATTTCCAGAAAGCCCAATTAGAGGAAGGAGAGTCAGTGAGAGACTTTATTAGTCGCTTGAAGCATTTGAATTCTCGATGTAATCCAAATGAGCACTTCAACCAGAACCAATTGCTTGATAGATTCATTAGGGGGTTACGACATGAGGATATCTACAATGGCTTAGTCATTAGAGGTATAACCACTTGGGAAGCAGTCACCACCAATGCGATCCAATTGGAGGATAATTTAATGATTCAAGGAGAAAGAGTGTCTGTTGAGCCTAAATCTATTAGCTCGCAAGCATCAGGGCATCAACTAATGACCCTAAAGCCTATTGCTAAGGAGCCAAAGATATTTGAGATGACTTTAGCAGATCTCACCAAGGCTATTCAAGAGAGTATTAGAGACAATCGTGCACCGCAAAACAATCATATGTATCCAAGAAGGGAGCAGCAATGGTGCTCAATATGCTATGGACCGCATAGTACCAGTGAATGCCCTACTTTTAGAGTGAAATTCAATGGGAATTGCAATGCCTGTGGGAGGTATGGTCATCAAGCTAAGGATTGCATAGTATTTAAGCGCATGATGGCCATAGACCAACCTTAACATGGACAGACACACCTCGAGTGCCTGCATTGATGCCGGCCCCACCTCTTGAACAAACAGCACAACACATGGTCCCTAGGGCCCAAAATATTGTTCAAACGACACCCTTACCACCTCCAGTGCTAGGACCGCAACCACCACATCCGAGAATTACTTCTGTGAATCAAGTGGGTTGTGAGTCATCTATTGCTTGTTTGGAAGGCTGTGAGGAAGATATAGATCCTAATATTGCCTATGGGATGGATGTGCTTGAAGAAAATCCACAATACTACATGGAGGACTATTGGGGACAAGTCAAACATGTATATCAAGTAGCTGCTCTTGCGGCAAGAGGCCAAAATATCAAATACACTGCTAAGAGACCACCTCTTCAATGCCATGAGTGTGGAGGTCCCCATCGTGTAGCCGAGTGTCCCGTTAGGCTACAAAAGAACGCCACACTAATGCAAACCAATCAAGCAAGCACGTCTACAATGCTGATCTCATGTGTAATCGATGTGGCATCGATCATTTGATTGCCCAATGTCCAAATAATCCAAATGCACCGAAGATCACGCCATTAAACTTGATTGAAGTTACCGAGGAGCCATCACAAAGTACACATGTGGTACCAGGAAACGTACTCACATGATCGATGCTCCAAAAAAAAAAATATATTCTTGAGGAAAGAGACACGGCATCAACTGCCCAATCTCATAAAAATAAGAAAACACGAAGGAAGAGATCGCAAAAAGCAGCGAAGTCGGACCCCAGTTCAAAGACCAAAATAGGGACTGGTGACGACCCCGTATATATGAACGATGCTGAAGAAGATTCTGATTCAGGTGAAACCATGGAGACCAAAACAACCACGAAGATAGAAACCAACAAGGAAGATCTTCATGAGCCAGAATGGCCAGGATCCAAGAAGAAGATAGGAACTTATCCAAACCCTACAAAGGAGATTGAGCGAGTCAATCGATTAAGGAGTTTGGTAGAATATACCCAAATCTAGAACCAGCACCTAGGCAGATCCAGATTACAGACACCGTGTTCCCTACGCAAGAACAACCTCACCAAGTCCATAGACCCTTAGCCATACCTAGTGTCATCCAAGAAGAAAGTGACTTAAATTCATGGGAAAGTGGGCGTACTCACTTCTTGATGGAAAGAATGTTTACAGAGGGACTACTTGATCCTATCGAAGAAATGGAGATCCCATCTTCCCCACGTCAAGGGACTGAAGTCCAAAAGGTGCCGTTAAACATTGCCAAATTGATGGATTTCATGTCTTCAGAAGTTAGAACCACCATCATGTCCAAACTATATAAAGACCCTGAGCTAGTCTCAGCTCTTCGAGCCTTCCTCAATGGAGAACTAAAGTTTGGGCTACCACAATTTTCACAGATGGATGGAGTTGGGGAGATGCCCATAGAGGAGGAACACTTAGATCCACAACCCAACCTAGATGAGAACCTTGTTATAGAAATACCCGTTAACAAGTTGGGACAATACTTTGAGGGTGATGAATCCAATGCGACCATACCAATCACTACTAAGGGATTAAATGTGAAGGGAATCCTTGATGGTGGCACTGGGGTTAGCATTGTGGCTAAAAATTGCTGGAAAACTATGGGAAGACCTCACCTTGCGACCACAACCATAGTAGTGAAGATGGCCAATGGGTCTATTGTTAAACCTATTGGGATGCTAGAAGATCTCAAGATCAAGGTATTTGGACATAAAATAAGGATTACCTTCATTGTTATGGATTTCTCCAAACACACTATGGCATCGGAGATGATCTTAGGACGTCCTGTCATGAGGGAAGCAAAAATGGTGCATGACTGGTCTAAAAACCATATCTACCTGCAGTTCCAAGATTCTGTCATTAGAGTGGATCTTGTAACTGGTCGAGCACATCCTCTAGGAAACAAGTTTATAATTGATCATAGATCTGACACCACAGTTCACTCGGCCCCATTGCAGTATTGTTACACGTGTAAAGCGGACACTGATGTTGGGGAAGATTCTCCTTATATGGATGTACTACCTGGGATGACAGAGTCGGACAATGTGGATTGGGTCCACCTAGTAGCAACCATAGACACTTGGGGAAATAGGGGGACGACCTGGGTAACACCTGAGGGGGATGAAATGCCCGTACCCTTAAATATGCTACAAGCAATGCATATAGCTTCTGACAAGACTCATTCTAATATAACGAAGAAAACATACAAGTGGGTCCCTAAAGCTTCTTTAGCGACCATAGCTAGTGCTAAAAAACAGAAGCCTTGTAAGAAATGTCCCACTCGCTCCAAGAAATGTAAGGAAACGTGGCGGTGGATCCCTAAACGATTATTGGAATCACAAGGCTACTATCAAGGAAATGATCAAATCTGGGTGCCAAAATGTAGATTGTGTTCGTAATTGTCACCTGACCCATGCGAGCCCAATCCCGTAGCTCCAAAACAAATCAACAATTGTGGAAAGAAAAAAATCACAAAATGCTACACATCCGCTCTAGAGCTAGTTTGGGTACTAAAGAAAGAACAAATTGTTCCACCTAGCTCAGAAACAAGGAAATCAAACGAAGCTTCTTGCTCCTCAATTAGTTCCTATATGAAAATAGAAGCTTTGACACAACCTCCACCTACCATTGTACATATCCATACTGTTGGAATTAGGGTTGCAGAGAAACACACATAGCTTGGAGAAGACGAAGGAAGCTCAAGGCACACAATAGAGAGTGTGTTACTTAGTGTGCAATGGAAAGATAGATAGCCCTAGAGTGATGGGCGTATATACAATGCACGGGGGAAAAAACCTCCTAAAGAGGGAAAAAATGCCCCGGAGGTCCTAGTCTGTTCACACACATCACTACCACATGTATATGGTAACAAATCCCCCCTGGAGTGATGCGGTGAACGAGAGGTGGCACATGAGTAAAGGGAAGTGCCATGCCCTGAGGACAGGATCAGTCCACAAAGGGGAGTAAGCCCAAAGCTTTGCGGAAAGCTTCAAGCTTCTCATGAGACAATGCCTTTGTGAAAAGATCTGCAAGGTTGTCTTGTGTTGACACATGAGCCAAGCTGATCTCTCCTGCTGAGAGCCTCTCACTGACATAGTGGTAATGCACCTCAATATGCTTTGTGCGAGCATGAAAAACTGGGTTCCTCGCAACTGCCAATGCGCTCTGATTGTCAGTGTAGATAGTGTTGGCAGTGTCCTGTCCAACACCCAAATCAGCCATAAGGCATCTGAGCCATACACACTCAACTTTAGCTGTGAAGACTGCCATGTACTCAGCCTCACAACTCGAAGTGGCCACAGTAGGTTGCTTCTTGCTCAACCATGATATACATGAACTGACAAGCATGAAACAAAAACCACTTGTGGACACTCGCGTGTCAAAATAACCAGCCCAATCTGAGTCCGAAAAAGCATGTAAGTCTGGCGGCAATGATCCCCCCTTGGGATAAAACAAGCCAACATGTAAAGTGCCACTAAGGTAGCGGAAAATCCTCTTGACAGCTTGCCAATGCTTAGACCCTGGGCTATGCATAAATCTGTTGACCTATGAGACTACAAACTGAATATCTGGCCTTGTGTTGCATACATAAATGAGGCAGCCAACAGGAGTTTGGTAAAGAGTGACATTAGCAGGATCGCCAGCATCATGTAGACTCAACTTCAAACCTGTTTCCATGGGAGTGGCAATAGGTTTGCAATCCTCAAGTCCAAACTTACATAGCAATGTCTCTATGTAACTTTTCTGACACAAGGCAATACCACCATCACACTGCTTAAACTGTATACCCAAGTAATGATGCAACAGTAGTAGCATTCAAATCAGCCTTAAATTCAGCAATATGTCTCTCATTTGGTCCAATGATCAGCAAATCATCGACATAAAGAACCACAATGAGAAATACATCATCCTCACGCTTTACATACAATGTGCTTTCTGTTGGACTGTTACGAAAGCCTCGTTTAACCAAATGAGTGTCAGTTTTCTCATACCAAGCACGAGGAGATTGCTTCAACCCATACAAAGCCTTCTTACATCTGCACACTTTGTCCTCTTGTCCTTTTATGACAAAACCGCGAGGCTGCGTTACATAAACTTCCTCAAATATCTCACCATTCAAGAAAGCAGTAACAATGTCTAATTGATGTACATCCCAACCAAAATGAGCTGCCAATGTACATAGAAAACGCACGGTAGTCATACGACAAGTGGGAGCAAAAGTCTCTTCATAATCTATGCCTTTTTGCTGTGCATAACCCTTTGCAACAAGTCGAGCTTTATGGCAATCGATCTCACCATCTGGCTTGCGTTTCAACTTGTAAACCCACTTCGTACCAATGGCCTTTTTGCCAGGAGGCAAATCACATAAAGTCCATGTGTCATATTCTATAAGTGCATCATATTCTGATTGCATGGCAGCCATCCAATTTTTTGAATTCTGTGTTTCATCAAAAGACAGAGGCTCCTCAACATCATGTAAACTAGACACAACCAAAGCATAACAATCTGACGCATAAGATGCATGGCAAGAGCCTGAACGAGTACGACTAGACAAAGGGGCATCCAATTTACTGTCACGCAAAGTGTGCACCAGCCATTTTGGCATACCTCTAGCCTGCTCATTTTCAGCCCTTTCCTCATCAAGTACATCATGTACATCTGCATCAGTAATAGGCTGATCTAAAACATTTTCAGAAACCCCCATAGGCTGTACATTTTCCTCATTGGAACTTACATTCGTATTTCCACCACTGAAAAGAGGCAACAAAGTATCATAAATGTCCTGTGAGCTTACATTACTGTCTCTAGTACATGACAACAAGGGTTGAACAGAATCTTCCACAAACACTATATCCCGAGAAACCAGAATACGTTTTGTTTGCGGATGATACAACTTGTAACCTTTGCTTTCAGCACTATAACCAAAAAAAATACATCTGACAGCCTTATCATCCAATTTTCTACGCTGCACTTGTGGCACCAAAGCATATGCCAAACAGCCAAAAACACGCATGTGCTCAATAGAAGGCTTTCTATCATGCCATGCTTCATATGGAGTAATAGACTGCAAAGCTTTCGTAGGACACCTGTTAAGTACATAAGTGGCACACATGATGGCCTCAAGCCAAAAAGAATGCGGTAAAGCTTGACTTTTGACCATACATCGTGCCATTTCCGTCAGTGACCTGTTTTTCCTCTCAGCAACACCATTTTGCTGAGGCGTATAAGGCACTGTACATTGGTGTTTTATCCCACGACTAGCCAGAAATGCATTAAATTCATGAGACATATACTCCCCCTCCTCGATCGGAACGGAGGGTGCCCATAGTACATTTCGAGACATTTTCAGCCATAGCCAGAAATTGTTTGAAGCACATAAAAACTTCGGACTTCGCTTTAAGCGGAAATACCCATGCATTCCTGGAGTAATCATCAATGAAAGTCACGAAGTACAGGTAATTGCCCAAGGACGGAGTTTGCATGGGCCCACAAACATCACTATGCACAAGCTGCAACCTGCATGTGGCCCGAACTGAACCATCCTTTGGAAACTTAGAACGCTGTATCTTACCCAAAATACAGCCTTCACAACCATGTTTGACAGGTGCTTCAAGAGGCGGCAAAGAAGCAACCATATCAGATTTCTGCAAACGCAGCAAACTGGCAAAATTCAGATGACCAAAACGTGGATGCCAAAGTTTTGCATCTTAAATAGCCCTTGAATCTGCAACAGCATTTGCAAATTTTTATCCACACTTGTCATACAAAGTGAGCTTATACAGCCCATGGCACAAAAGTCTAGATGCAACAATTTCATCACCAAAATTGAGATCATGAACTGTACATCTGTCATCCACAAATTTGACTACAAGTCCAAGTCTAGCAAGTGCGGATACAGACAAGAGATTATTCTTGATCCCAGGTACATAAAGTGCATCAACCAGTGTGAAGGAAGTGCCATTAGAAGCAGTGAGCACAATCTTTCCAACTCCCTGAACTGGATAAGAGGCGTTGTTGGCACAAGTGTCTGAATTCCCATGAGGAACAGACTCGAGAGAGGTAAACAATTCACGATGTGAGGTAATGTGCTTTGTAGCACCACTGTCGAAATACCACACATGTGAATCTGCAGCAACTGACAAGCATGCATCATGGACAACAGGATTGTAAGTGCACTCTGCGCTAAAAGCCCATTCTGCATCAACATCAGCAACACAGTCTCCTTTCACAGAAGACTCAACAATGGCTGCATTTGTAGTGGAACCAGCATTTACAGTGGAACCACCCTCTTTCTTCTTAGCCTCTTTGGCCTTCAACTTAGGACACGACTTGATCAAGTGATCATTGGCTTTACAATAATGGCAACGCATCTTCTTTTTGCCCTTATCACCAGAATTGCCAAACGAAGTACTGCCAGCAGAAGCATTAGGAACAGAATTTTTGCCACTCGCAGCAGAACCATAAGAAGTGGCTGCATTACTGTTACCACCCTTTCTTTGAGAAGCAATAAAAGATTGTTCAACTGCACGCTGCCTAGTCCTATTTTTTCTAGAAAGTGACTCTTGCAACAGCAATGTGCATAATGCATCAAACTTGACAAGTTCAGGATTTCCTTGGGTCATCAGTCTCCAAGTACTAGCAAAAGTCTGGTAGGAATCTGGTAAGGCATCAAGAACAGTTTGCACAAGGGAACTGTCTAAAATGACTTCACCTGTAGAAATAAGCTGCTCATTGATATCCTTGACACTAGTAAGGAAAGTGTCCATATCATCTTCCTCATGCATAATCTTTGACTCCAGCTCTTTACGCAGCAAAGCAATTTTAGACTCATTGCGGCTTGCATAAAGACCTGCTCGAATATCCCAAGCCTGTTTTGCAGATTTTGCTGAACGTATGTGAGGAACAATGGTGCACTTCATAGACAACGCAATCAATGCATGAGCCTGCGCATCCTTAACATCCCAACAAGCTTGTAAAGCCGTAGGCAAAACAACTCTAACAGCTGCAATCCTTGCAGAAAGACCTGCAACATCCTCAACATCGCCTACATCCTCAAAACCAGGACGTACATCAATGCCCTGCACAATGTTCCAGACACCCTTTGACACAAGAACATGTTGCATCATATAAGCCCACATAGGGTATTTGTCCCCATCCAACCTGTCCTCATTAGCAAACATCTTGAACACATCTGTGTTGTTGTTGTCAGCCATGGTAAATGTTGCACCTGATGTGAAAACTGCCCGAAAATAGGAGAAACGGAGCGGGAACAACCTGTGCTATATAGCACAAACTGTAGAAGACTATAAGGCACCTGTTATGCAGAAAATGGCACTAACAAAAATTCTGCACAAAATGACGAAATAGCCTGTGCAATACTGCTTGTAGTGGAAACGGAGGCCGAAATGAGCCCAAATCAAAATTCTGAGCAGACCGAGCTCTTCCAGTCTTCCCAAAATATTTGTCGACCTGCGAACGCTTGCCAAAGCTCACTGAAATCGAAGAAAGTGAGCAAGCGTGTGCTGGAGCGGCTGGCGACTAAGCCCGGGAGGACGTGACCTGCTCTGATACCAATTGTTGGAATTAGGGTTGCAGAGAAACACACACAGCTTGGAGAAGACGAAGGAAGCTCAAGGCACACAATAGAGAGTGTGTTACTTAGTGTGCAATGGAAAGATAGATAGCCCTAGAGTGATGGGCGTATATACAATGCACATGGGAAAAAACCTCCTAAAGAGGGAAAAAATGCCCCAGCGGTCCTAGTGTGTTCACACACATCACTACCACATGTATATGGCAACACATACAAGCAAGAAAGATTTTGCACCTCCCGTTGTAAGTTCATCACCTACAACAATGTTGCAAATAAAATCATGGGAGAGTACCGTACCACCCTTGCAACTAGATGAAACGCATAGGGTGGTCAAAAACTATTGGTTAAAGCCTTCACCCATAACAACTTGGAACAATTGGTTTCAAAAGGTGAGGACATCATTCCAAAAGGTATGATCTACCCAAGGAAGGGGGGAGTGTTTGATGACATCCATCATTCACTTGCTTCCCTCTCAACCTTCCTCCCTGACCTCTTAATCTCCAATCTTAGGGAATGTATATATAAAGCCTTATACTCACAAAAACAAGATAAAAAAGTAAAAGAGCAAGAGCCATAACACAAAATCATAAAACCACATCATGCACAAGAACACGACCCTTGTAATATTTGCACTCTAACAATCATCTATTTGTGTACAGATATTGCTAGTACTCTAGAGTCATCCACTCCTGCCTTGGGTGAGAGGTACCCTCGTTACTTTTCACAAATGTTTCACATGGTCTTTTCGGTGCTTGCATGTGAATGGGATTTGGTAGGTACGCTAGCATGTGAGAGGAATTTCGAGGAGTTAGAATGGCTGATACGTCTCTTGACCACGACCAATCCATACTTAGTAGAGAGCGTTTCTCCCATTGCACAAGCCTACCCTTTTGACCAAGATGACTGTAGGCGTCTAGTGACCTTCTTAGTAAACATGGGTACCTATGATAAAGAAGAAGATTTACATGACTACACGGATGGCACATATGGTCTCATGGATGATGACTTTGTTTATCTCGACGACGAGAATAGGGGTTTAGCCTTAGGGTTTCCTCCCAATCTCTACAATATCCTATTTCCTTGACCCTCTAAGGGGAGTGCAAATAATTAGGTTAGGATTCCCACTGATGTGCCTCCTAGAGGTATTCTTTGTGTTTCCTCGTGTGTACAGGAACGTGTTGCTGTGTTTAGGATTTGGACCTTCATGGAATCTTTCTCTCATCCACTTTTCAAATCAAGCGCGATCATCAACACAACAGGTGTTTCTTGTCCATTAGCATTGCACCTTATCTTTTTGCATAAATGTTTGTCTGCTTTAATTGTGATTGATAGCATAATATCCATCACATTTGCTTAGTATCAAACATTAAATTCAATGTAATTTTTTGTCATAATCACTTGTCTAGGTTTAAAAATCAAGCAGTCCGACTAAGATAGTTTGACCAAGCTAGGTGTTAGAGATCTTCTCTTAATACCATGTGGAATGCCTTCCTAATAATTAATGGTTACTTAGGTTCTTAATCTGATTTAGGCAGCATTGTGTGAAATGTACTAGGGATTTCTAGTGGGCTTAGTCTCTATTGACCTTTAGCTTAAGTATTATAAAGGGAGTTTACTAGTGTGATGAGCCTGGGGAGGATAACAGTGTTATATGACCCCCCAAAGTTACAAAATTAAAATGCTGAAATGAACAAACAAAAAAATCAAAGTGCCACAATGTAAAATCTTAAGCTGGA
Organism: Adiantum capillus-veneris; assembly: GCF_014529385.1. Lineage (NCBI taxonomy): Eukaryota > Viridiplantae > Streptophyta > Polypodiopsida > Polypodiales > Pteridaceae > Adiantum > Adiantum capillus-veneris. The sequence goes on along the minus strand of NC_140954.1, from coordinate 62,468,651 downwards.
AGAGAAATCTCAGCTTGATTTAGTACTCCACTCACATGTATCGCCTATGGTACTAGAGCCCTAGAGGTTCCCAGTGTGGGCGCTTTTCCTTGAAAAGCAAAAAACCCAAGGCATACAAAATAAGCACACACATCAAAATTGAATCACTATGAAAAGACTTTGGGGGGTCAAAGAAAAGGTAATCATTCAGGCGATGATTTCATGAGAAATTCCTTTTATCGTAGCTTAACTACAAGGTCTTCTAGGTATAGCCTCTAGTCAGCCCTCGGACATGAAATACTTGGCTCTCGCGATTAAACAACTTAATTGACCAGAGAAAATTAAGAAGCTTACCCATGGTATTAATAGTCGATCTTTAGTGCCTTTCGACCGTTGAATTAGCGACCCCGAACCTGTTTAGTTTTTTACCTTCCCAACTGTTTATGCATTTGATTATATTGCAATTTAATGTTTATTGCTGAAAAATGGTTTAGAATTATGCTACCAATCAATTTGTCTGCCTAAAACTGCATATGCTTTTTAATTGTATATGAGAATGCAATTACTGTGCCAATGTTGTTTGATTTTGAAGTGACTGAAGAAGGCTAAGGACACTCATCTCAAAGGCTCTTTCACCTCGACGAACGAGCTTCAACTCAATAGCTTCCGATGATGGAATCTACATCAGGAAGGGGGGCATGTTAACCCTCACGACTCATGGACACCCTATCACCTACGACAGGCGTTGTACTATTTACTTAGTAGAGTCAGGTATCGGGCTTGTCGATCCAATAGGAATGGTTAAGAGTGATTGTCGATGAGAGGTGCACTCTAAAACTGGAACATATAACGTTTGGGTAAGATTGGCTAAGTGTGGGCGTCCAAGTGTGAATGGGGCGAGCTCATATAAAAGTCAACTAAACCTAAAATTCACTCACTCTCTCATTTGTGCAATTGAAGAGTGCTCTTGCTCCATCTCCATCTTCTTCTTCTTCATCTCCTTGTGTGTGTGTGTGTGTATGCGTGAGAGAGAGAGAGAGAGAGAGAGGTTGAGAGAGAGAGAGAGAGAGAGAGAGAGAGAGAGAGAGAGAGCGATCGAGGATTGTGGCGGCACGACCGCAGCGAGGCGGTTGAGCACGGCGTAGCGATGTCTCCCTCTTCTTCGCGACGAGGAATCCTCCACGAAAGCAAGCGTAGAGCGGCGAGTGACACACCATCGCCATCTTTGAGCTTACTAGTTTAGGCTTGTTGTGTTCTTGGAGCCATTTGTGGCTCACACACGGTGTATCGGCAAGTTCCTTGCATTGACACGTGCGACATACGCGCACAAATGTGATTCTTGTGGTGATTGCCTTGGAGCAGTTTTGCTTCAAGAAGGATATGAGGTGTGAAGGCTCAATGCCGATGAACGAGTCTTGAGCATATATGAAAAAGAACTTTTATCTGTATTACATGTCCTAGACACATGGAAGAACTATCTATCGGGACTCCATTTATTTTGCGAATGGACCACCAAAGTCTCAAGTACTTTATGATGCAAAAACCAAGCTTTCCGACAACAAATGAGGTGGGCAGACTTTCTTTCACAATTTTATTTTCATATTGCTCGCATTGCTGGTAAGCACAATCCAGTGGCCGATGCACTTTCACGACAACCAAAAGTTAATGCAGTGTCTATAAAAACTCACAATGATCTATCTTCTTCAATGATAGATGAGTATGCTATTGACCCTGACTTTAAAGACATAATGTCAGTCCTTGCATTGGGGAAGAGAGAAGAACCATTTACCTTGCAGGATGGTTATCTTCTCCATGGAAATAGGCTATGTGTTACCCACTCCCTTCGTGAGAAAGTCATGTATGAATCCCATGCTTCTCCCTATGCGGGGAATAGAGGCATTCAACCTACTCTTCGAGGAGTAGAGACGTTCTTCTATTGGCCTACTATGAAAGTGGACGTACAAGAGCATGTTTCAAAATGTGTGGTATGCCCTGCATTAAACAACGGGCAAAAATCCTACTGGCCATTAAAAGTATTATGCTAAACTCGCAAAAAGATACTATGGTCCTTTACAAATCTTGAAGACAATCAATGAGATGGCTTATCAACTCAAGCTGCCCAACCATTGGTTCATACATAATGCTTTTCATGTGAGCCACAAAGTGAACCAATTATTGAAGACCCTCCAGGAATCAAAGACCAAGAAGAGGTGCTACAACCTAAAACTATCCTTCAGCATGAAGATAAGATACTATGACATGGTAAGATTATCCGATGGTATCTTATGAAGTTCAAAAATTATCCTTTTATAGATGCTAGATGGATACAAGGAATTTAGCTTAAGGATAGTGTGAACCTTGTCAATGCTTACAATGCTACATTAGAGTAAGGAAGTGTACATGTTTCTTTTAAATGATCAATGTTTTTGTCTTGTAAGACTAATTCTCTTTTTATTGTGCACAAATTTAAATAGTATGCATGCTTAGGATCATGTTTGTGATGATGACGTCTCTCAAACACCAAGTAGAATTTGTCACTCTACTTTGAGAGAATGAAATGGACTAAAGAGCAGACATGCTTGCGGCAAGTACATCTCCCAAGCACCAAATGGATTAGTCATCCATCTTGGAATGACGTCGTAGGGTAAAAAGGGATCCTCTACCCGCTAAGAAACATAAGGCTACTTTATCTCTTTTACCTCGAGGACGACTATGATTTCAAGAGAGAGGTAATGTCATAACATCTAATATCTAACCAACCCAAATGATTATCTCATATTAAACTGATTATTTAGTGTGAGAGAATAAACGGGAACAAGGGTTAGGATATAGAGAGTCTTACCATAGCTCGAGCAAAATTTTTCGAGCAGAGAAAAACTCTAGCAAATATGTATGATCGTGTTGTTATAAAATTGTCATAGAAGTTACATCGAACCAAAAATTGCCATAACCTTTTAGGGCACCTCACATGAATATTTTACATCTTAACCACACACGATCAAAGTATACACACTAATTTTGAAATAATTCGACAAAGTATCCTTTGTACATAGTGCAGTATCTCAAAAATACCATAACCCCTTAGGGCACATCACTTTAGGACTTCAAATCCTAACCAAATCCATCCACAAACAGTTTTGCAGGAAAAAAAGAAACCATTCTAATGGTAATTTGGTGCCCTTAGGTAGCTAATGACTCTGGAAAAGGGTCCAAAGCCTTTTCTGAATAGACAGTGGAAGTGACCCTGTATCTCGTAATACACTGTGCACTTACATGTATAGTGCATCTCCGTCTTTGGCTTTGTATGGCATAGGCAACATTTCATGCTGGTTGTTGGTATCCCTATGTATCTGCCAGTCTCAATCTCAAGCTGGTGGAAAGATGACTACATCTAGCCAATGGTACACCATCACCTATGAGATATATGTGTATCCATATAGTTGAGTCAAATCACAAACCCATCTCCTATGAGTTGGAGAAGATGGATTTTATAGAAAGCCATCTTCGTACCCAACTCACGGTGTCGCCTCTATCCATGTCCTCCTTTTGTCTAGCTGAATCGGGTCCTCGCAAATGAGTCTAGTAATCTTGGTGCATGTAAGAGATAGCGATGGTGCATCAAGGGAGTATTGGAAGGGGGATAAGTTGTCCCCGCCAAAGCCATGTATTTGGAACCATGATAACATGTATGCATATCAACATGATGTATCCCCTTATAAAACAAACTATTAGGAGGACTCTAGGGCCAATCTGGCATATTTATCTTCATGATGTTTCCCCCTAAAGAACAAACTGTATGGAGGACTCTAGGGCCATCTGGCATATCTACCAACATGATGTGTCCCCCTATAATTTTTTTTTTCTTGAGGACTCTAGAGCCAATCTGACGTATATCTACCAACATGATGTGTCCCTCTAGAAACAAAACTGTCTAGAGGACTCGAGGACAATCTGGCATATCTATATCTAATAGTATCCCATAGGTTGTCCACAAAGAAGATTGATTTGGTAAGTGGCTCAATCTCCATGGGGTTGGAGGGGGGTCACATCTGCTCTAATAATCTCATGGGGGGGGGGACCAAGGCCTTAACTCTAATGAATCCAAGCCGCATGTTCTTAGGGTTGCAAAAAATACCCAACATCCGGGTCGACCCTCGTGGGGGGGGGGGGAGGTTGTGGAGGATTTTGTTTGGTTTTGCAATGCAATCAACATGAACATGTGGAAGATTCATGACTTGGTGGTGGGACCAGGTGGACTTGCTTAGTCTTGCACTAGGTGTTTTGGGAGCCACTGAGGGCATAAACCTACTGCAATGTAAGGTAGAACATCTATAAGCTAATGAATTTGTGATGTAACAACAAGGAACTAGAGGTGCAAATTTGAATGTGGATAGTAGAGCAGTTAATAGAGTTCCTAGTGCCCCTCGATTGAAATATAGGGTTGGAAAAATGGTTAACTGAAGATTCAAAACTAACAAAAGAATTTCAGACCAGAGTTGATTTGGGTAGATGCATGGCAACCGAATTAATTAAAGAGGTACTTATTGTTATGTACAATATACATGTTTTCTATGTTAGCAGCAGAGGGAGTTTCATACTCTGCAACGCTGTCTGATTTTTTCAATGTACCTTTGAAGACTTTCAAAAGAGAGAATCCAAGAGATTGACATATGTGCCATGCAAGCATATCTACTATATGTTTCTCCAAATTTCAGGTTTGGACTCTCAAGCCTATGAGTTCATGCTCCAAGCAGCCTTGACCAAGGTGGAGCTCTTTCAAGCCTTGGGTGGAGTGTGGCCATAGTTCAAGTGTCTTGTGATGTAATAGCTTTGCATTGTAGAGTATTTTTTCATCAACTATTGTCAAGCTACGATAGCCTAAAGTGTTCACGAAAATAGCACAAGTTTCTGGATTTAGTGTTAATGCTCTCATTGCTGACGTTATTTTGCATATGAGTTTGTGACATTGAAAGTAAGATTATCGTTCTTTCATTTGAGACTTTTTGAGATGCAACATGTTTACTTTGCTACACTTTCCTCTATAGAGTAACTATTGAGGTCTTGATCTAGCCTTTTTCATTGTATGATTTTGCTCGGTTTCTTATTTGCTTGAAAGTACTCGCTTGAGGATTGGAATTTCTCGGATAGAGACATGTGCTTATGGGTCTATCTCAACACGGGGCCAAGGTAAAAGGGTCAAAATGAGAGATGGTTTGCCAAAGAACAATGTTGTGTAATGGAGCTTAAAGACCTTAGGGTTAGCTTCATTAAAGACCTCCAAAGGTTATTGTTAAAAAGTCCTTTGACCTTAGGCTAGGGCTGTTCTTGAGGTGGGAACCCGGCCCAAGCTTGAGGTGCTTGTCGTGCTTGCTGATTAAGGTGCTTGAGGTGCTTGTCGTGCTTGCTGACTAAGGTGCTTGAGGTGCTAGGGTTGAGCTTGATGTGGGTGTTGGGGTCAGCCCAACTTGGGACACATGTGTGAACACCTTGTAAATGCCATTATAAGGCGTATGATAACCTAATGAAAGGCCCTTTTACATTGTACAATTTTTCCGTGTCTTCTTCTCCCTCTTGTCTGCAATCTTCTCTCGCTAGCTATGTCTATCTGGGACTCCATGGGACTCCATTCGCTTTCGCGCCAAGCTCTACAATTGGTATCAGAGCACAACGGTTTTGTCCGCGTGTAAGCAGTGATAGCGTCCTCACTCATTGCAGATCATCACCTCCTACCATGGAGTTCAAGTTACCTCTTTCAGTAGGAAAGCAATTTCACGAAGCTTCCGCCATTGCAGCTCAGCGCAATGCATACATGTTTTAACAATGGACTCAACACTTCCACTCACATCATCAGAAGCCAAACAACTTTTCCCTCTTGGAAACATGGAACCATTTTTTCCTTACTTTTTGAAGTGTGAGGGTGCGGGGATCTACTCTAGGGTTGTTGCACAAGTAGGAAGAAGCAAATTGAGAAACCCACAACCCATCCATCCTTGCAGACTCAGGCGCATCAGAGCATGCCCACGATGTCGTAATGTGTGCGGTCTAGCTGGGAAGGTGCAGAACCTCTGGCTGTGAGAGTTTGTGATGAGTCACAAACACTTTGATAAAGCGTTTATGGAAAATCACCAACTCTCTTTCTAAAGATGACTGGAAAGCTAAGAGCATTCGTGACAAGTTAGTCACAAACCCTCTCCCCTGTTATGCTTGAAAATTGCTTGTTTTCGTAGACGAGTTCGTGATGAAATGATCATCAATTCACATACAAATTTACTTAAAAAGAGAAATTAAGAACACTAAACTTTCAGCCATGAAACTTCAACTCTCATAGAAGCACAACTTTCAATCAAAACCCAAACCTCTTTCATGGTATCATGTAGCCTCGCTCCCAATTACACAGTCGCAACATCAAACAACTGAAAGGAATACACGAGCTTCCACCTTCATGGCGACCATTTTTTGAATTTTTAGAGATTTTTCTAAAGTGAAGCCCACACACCATTTTGATAAGGAAAAACCCTAATTCACTCCCTCACAAGCTCAAACCCAGATTACGAAGAGGCGAGACTGCCCTACACATAGATTGAGCAACCATGGAAGCAATTGCACAATAGAGGAAAATTGCAGGCTTTTTCTATAAAAAGCAGCCCTCTCTCTCTTACCCATGGCAATATGAGCTGATGTGTCAATTTTTGGGCCATTTTGCCACTCCGGACCAAAACTAGGTCATTTTTAGCTTATTTTTTACCACAATTTTGATGCAAAAAATCCCAAACGAAGTCAACAAAATCCCTAAATTTGTGGGATCACTTGAATAAGCATAAAAAGCATAGATAAGCATCATTTTTCATCAATATAACATTTTGGGTCACTTTCCATGCAATTCTACCCGCATCAGTCTTTATAGGCGAGATGAGTGTGTCACCATGAAACACTTGGAATATGTACATTGTCAAACCAAATTATAAATCTTATCAAGTGGGAAAGCACGCAAAGGCGCCACATCCGGGGCCACGATTCCCCGGATAGGTATGCACATGATAACGATCACAATGGCCGCTTTAGCATATATCACAATATGTACATTATTGCTTTTCTTTCCATGCATCGAGAAGTGTCAAAAGTGAGGTGAATTTTTTTATTTCACACTACGTACGTGCCATGGCACGACATCCACCCCCTCTGAACCTGCACATCCTCCGGCACGTGCCAACATTTTCCTTATGCAGGTTTAATCTTCATTAATATCCACAAATATTTGGATGTCATATTCATCTTCTGCAAAGTCTGGAAGATCATCCTCTGCTTCTTCACCCTCATTTGTAGCAATTTCATTAGGTTCTTCATCATCATCTTGTTGTGAATCAAAAAGATCGTTATCATGTCTCCTCTTGAACATCTTGATTGTTTTGCATGCTATGGGAATTTTAAGTTGTGTTCCATCGATCTCCCTCAAAGTATATGTAGCATTTCCATGCACATGTTTGATAACATAGGGACCAAACCACCTTTTTGTAAATTTTCTTTGTGTGGTGTGCTGGTTGTCAAGGCTACTGTCATACATTAGGACCCAATCACCCTCTTCAATAGGCTTTGGTTGAATCCTATGTCTTTTAGCAAACAAAGGTTTCAATGGAATGATGTACATGTAAAAGCTATGAGAAATTTGAAGCAATTGCTATTGTCTTCACCAACTTTGAGGAAGATTGACTATGAGTGTGGAAGATCGGTGATTGTGACAGTGGACACTAGTCTAACGAGAACTGGATGGGCAATAGGACAAGACGATGAAGAGAAACACAGGTATGTAGTGCAGTTTGGGGCCAAGGTTCTAAGCTCTCGCCAAAGAGCATATCCACAGGTAAAAGGGAGTTATGGGAGTGGTTACAACATTAAAGTGTGATAAAGAGTACTAAATTGGAGCATCCGTAGTTGTGGAGACTAATTGCATACCACTTCTAGGGATGATTGCAAGCTGCTCTACTCCTGACATTGCCATGCTTAGGTGGATTGCTTATATAAAGTCCTTGAACCTAAAATTGAATCACATTGCAGGAAAAGATAATTTAATGGCAGATATGATTTCAAGGTCAAGGTATGAAGATGAGGATGATATGATTGATGACGAAGAAGATGTGGGCACAAAATTCTACACAATTTCTCATGTAAAGTGTGATGATATATGCATTGCATCTTCACTTGAGTCCTTTTCAGAGGAGTTTTATGAGGATGAATGGTTGCTCATAGGTCGCTACCTAGTACTTTACAAAAGCAAGATGATTGGACTGAACCAAAATTCAAAAGGATCAGAAAGAAAGCATATGGACTTCTTGAGGGATGACTACTTATGGAAACATCCTAAAAGAAGAGATGGGACTCCATTGAGAGTAGTATGTGATAAGCCTACTTAGCTCAAAATTATCAAAGAGCTTCATGAAAGCCTATATGCTGGACATCGAGGTGTATGGGCTACTTTTTTCAAAATGAAAGAAAGATATTGGTGGAAAAGCATGTCTAAGGATGTAGCAAATTTTATGGAGTCTTGTATCACATGCCAAATGTATTCCAATGTACGCCATCGTGATGGATTGCATCCTACATACCCATTAGTCATGCACTATAAATGGGTTGTTGATCTAGTCACAATCCCTTTAGGACTTTGGCAAATGAGATACTTGGTACTTGCACGAGAAGACTTGAAAAACCAAGTGGAAGGGCGTGCATTGAGGACAAAAACTACAGAAGCTTTAAGATGTAATTTGCGGCTATGGCTATGTGGGAAAGATAGTTGCTGATAGAGGTGAGCTAGATGCAGATGAAGCAAGGGATTTCTTTATGAGAACTGGTATCAAGCTAGCCATGACTTGTGCTTATAATCCAGAGGGAAATGGGAAAAGTGAAAGAGGACATCCTCCTATTGTCAAAGCTTTGGCTAAGGCATGCAAAGGAAGAATGCGTGAATGGCCAAGGTTTCTACCATATGCTTTATGGGATGACCGTACAACTCATAGCTCAGTGACTGGTTACATGTCTATTGAATTGATGTATGGTGAAAGGCCAGTCATGCCAATTGAGGATGTAGTTCCTACTTGGAATATGCTACCTTGGGAAGATGGTGTAAGCTAGCCATGACCTTTGCTTATAATCCAGAGGGAAATGGGAAAAGTGAAAGAGGACATCCTCCTATTGTCAAAGCTTTGGCTAAGGCATGCAAAGGAAGAATGCATGAATGGCCAAGGTTTCTACCATATGCTTTATGGGATGACCGTACAACTCATAGCTCAGTGATGACTGGTTACATGTCTACTGAATTGATGTATGGTCAGAAGCCAGTCATGCCAATTGAGGATGTAGTTCCTACTTGGAATATGCTACCTTGGGAAGATGGTGTAAGTAGAGAAAATCTACTTGCTTTGAGCATGAAGCAATTGGAAAGAAGACGGGAAGACATAGACATTGCAAAAGCTTGATTGAAGGATGCAAGACTAAAGAATAAAGATAGATGGGATTTTCCCCTTGCACTTTCTTTATCTTTCTTCCCCTTTGGTGCAGCATCTCTCATTGGTACTTCTTGTGATGGAGGTTCCCTTGCCATGGGATCTTGAGAGGGACCCAAATCCTTTCTTCCTCCACCTCTAGTAGCCCTCTTTGAGGGGCCTTCATCCCCATTTTCTCTCCTGCGTTTCTCTTCAACAAGTGTCTTGTTGCTTCGACACTTTGCAATGTAGGCATGCACTGACAAGGCATTTACAGGTTCATTCCACCCAGTCTCAAGACGGATACAATTTCTAGCTTCATGTAAGATTTCTTTAGTCAACTTCCCCTTCATAGCTAATTCCATCGTAGACGGCCATACATCTTCACTATCCTCACTCATGTCTTCAATAGATTTTGACCCTTTGAGAATGACTTGACCAACCTTTAAGCCAAATGCTGCTGCTTTAACCATTGAGATAGCATGACTGGTTTCCATGTCCTCAACTAGCTTTTTCATCCCTCCTTTGCCAAAGTTGGTCGCCAAGGGCTTCCCTGTTTCACTAAGATGCATCTTTCCTTCTTTGAAGAAGACAAGATCTTTACCCAATGCATCTTTGAAGCTTTCACAGTCCCTTCTTGGATGGTCTGGGTTGTCACACCATATGCACCTATTTACAAACCCCTCTCTGTTTTGAGGACTTTGACTTGATGACTGTCCGGATGTTTGTCCCTTTTCTTCAAGCCTTGCTAGCTTGAATTTCAGCTTGCGTATGCCCTTCACAAGTTCTTCAAGCATAGATCCATCATCCTTAGAAGCTACAATAGCAGGTTTTGGCTTATAGAGATTGATATCACCATCCGGCTTCCGTTTCAACTCGTAAATCCACTTCGTACCAATGGCCTTTTTGCCACTGGAGCACCATTGTTCACCACCATCTTGTCTCTTTTGCGTTATCTTTTTGCCAACAGGGAGACTGCATCTTGTACATCATTCCACCTTGTCTTCAAACCTTGCTGTGTATCTTTGTCTTCCAAAAAAATCTCTAACTTTTCTTCGATTTCTTTGCCTGCTGCTTGTAGGAAAAGTTCTACCTTCTCCCTATCCACCAAGGAAGCTTGTTCAGTTTGTGATAGTTGAGTATAGTGTCGCTCAAACTCTCTGAGAATCTCTATAGCAAAAATCCCTTCTTTAGGCTTTGCAACCCAATCTAAGAAAGTTCTTTTGGTCACCCTCTTAGATTCCTCCATACAGTAGTCTTCTTTTAGAGCAAGCTTGAATTCCTCTCAATTTCTTCCATGAGCATTTTGAATTTCCCTAATACGGTCTCTGATCTTTGGGACACAAAATAGCTCAAAACTTTGGACCATGTCTTCCTCACACACTCGGTTCAACTCCATTTCCTTCATATAATCTCGTAGAACTCACTATGCTCTACACATTACAGTAGAGCGAGTTCACCATATCATTGTGCTCTTCTTCTCACACTCTCTCTCGCGTCTCACTTCCGCTCGTACTCCTTCAACTGGTATCAGAGCTCAGATCGAGGCTCGGGGCAACACTGCAGGAGGCTAGAGTCACCAGCTCAGATTGGAGTGAAATTCGAAAGGCAAAGACACGGCCCCAAATCTTGTGGGAAAGCCCGTAGGGTTTGGTGTGCTCAGAATTTCATTCTGAGGTCATCTCGGTCACCATTCGGCTTCGACAAAGTTCTGCGCAGGCCATTTTCGACTACGTGGTCTCAGCGGGTGCAGATCCGACTCTGCAAATTTGGGGTTTTCGGCCTACGACTGCAGGTGCTGAGGATATCGACACTCCCAGAGTGTTGATTTGTGGCTGTCTACACATCGAAGGACGGCTCACAGTTCTTGGAGGCGTGTCACATACGACACGGGCGCATCTACACACAGACTGTAGGCGACATCCACTAGTTCATCAGGTAGCTTGTGTTTGCTGCTTGATATTCCAGATTTCATCCTGACATTGCAAGTACTTCCACATGGGATGTATTGTCAGAGATGATGTATGTCTGTTGAGGGTTTGCTGGCTATGAGTCACGCAGCAAACAACCGCCGCAGCGGTTATAGCATACAGTGGGAAATTTGTGGATATATGACTATGTGGGAAGTCTATGTACTGTCAGATTTACTGCAGCCTTTGTTGAGAGTCGAGTGAGGTTTTATTGAGCTGGGGGATTCTCGAATGTTGAGATCCTTTCGATGATACAGGTCTTGGAGCGATCCCTCGAGCACCCTTAGATAGGCAGCTAGGATGTATTGACTCTGAGTTCGACAGTTGGGATTGCATCTTTGCTTTACTGCCATTGAGGCATTGTCACAGTCTATGCTTACAGGACAGTGACAGGACAGTGAGAGACAGTACAGGTGCAGGACAGGTTTACCCACAGCTTACAGTGTTAGAGAGACAATGGTTTTTTGAGCTGTTTTTTGGTCTGTTTTTAGTACACCAGAGCCATTTTACAAAGGAGACTCTGCCAAAATTTCTGCAGAATCTGAAGCTTTCTTGGTTCATTTGACAGGTTGATATTGGTTCAGAGGTCAGTTTACAGGGGAAACTCTGCCGAATTTTTCCCAGGAAAGTAAACTACTGTGAAGCGTAGCTATGGCTGGATCACAAGACACTGCTCTTTACAATATCAAGAAGCTGGATGGAACCAATTTCCCATTGTGGAAGAAGCAGATTTGGCACGTGTTGGTACAAAAGAAGCAGATAAAACCTATAAAGCTCAAGGGGATAAAACCGAAAGATATGGACGAAGATGAATGGAGCGAAATGGATGAATTGGCACTTTCTACCATTATGCTGACTTTGGCAGAAAGCGTTTACTTCAATGTAGCAGACGAGATGTCGGCTTATCAAGCATGGTTAAAGCTGAGTGATCTTTATGAGAAGCAGAGTGCAGCTTCACAGGTATACTGGCTTAAGAAGCTTGTTGACTTGAAGATGAAAGAAGGGACACCTATGTCCAATCATCTGAATGAATTCAACACAATCTATAGTCAATTGTCAGCTCAAGGTGTCAAGTTTGATGAACATGTTAGAGATATGTTCCTGTTGATCACATTGCCGGAAAGTTGGGACACTTTTCGCACAACTTTGAGTAATTCTGCACCTCCAGATGGTTTGAACATAGCAGGTGTAGAAGGAAGTCTGCTTACTGAAGAAACCAATAGAAAGACAATGGACAAAGGCAAAGGAACAGCCTTAGTTGTCAGGGGAAGGACCAAAGAAAAGTACAAAGGTGGAAAGAGGAATCAGTCTCGTAGCAAGTCCCGCAGTGCTAAAGGCAAGAGTGACATAGAATGCTACCATTGTGGCAAGAAGGGTCACATGAAAAGAGACTGCAAAGAATGGAAAGCAGAAAAAGGCAAAGAGAAAGCTGAAGACCATGGTGAGAAGAACAAGTCCTCATTGAAGATTCAAGAAATAAATGTGACAAACACTGTTGCAGAGGATGACAGTCTAGTGTTAGGAGACATCTACTTCTTGAAGAATACAATGGACTCAGCTCTTCTTACAGCATCTGATGGAAATGCACTGAGTGACTGGATTATAGACTCAGGGGCATCACTTCATGTGTCTCCAAACAAGGAGTGGTTTACCTCTTATGTGACCACTAAAGATCATGTTCGGCTAGGCAATGGGCAGACATGTGAGATCTTAGGTGTTGGAGATGTTCAATTGAAGTTTCAGAATGGCTCTTCTTTCACGCTGACAAATGTGAGACATGTTCCCGCAATTACAAAGAGCTTGATCAGCACAGGTTTACTTGATGATGCTGGCTACGTCACCACTTTTGGACAGAACATGTGGAAGATATCCAAGGGTTCTATGACAGTAGCACATGGAGTAAAGTCTGGAGGACTTTACATGATTTATGTATCAAATGTCTCTAAAAATGTAATCAATGTAACCGAGCAGCCGAACATGCTTCTCTACACCATAATTCAAAGAGGGACGAGAGAAAACAAGAGAAGAAAAAGGCGAGAAAGAGGTCACCCTCTTCTCCATCTTCTTCATCCACTTCCTCTTCTGAAGAAAGAGATGGTGCAGACAAGGAGGAACAAGGGAAGAAAAAGGCGAGAAAGAGGTCACCCTCTTCTCCATCCTCCTCATACTCTTCCTCTTCTGAAGAAAGTGATGGTGCAGCTCTTGAATTACCTAAAAGAAGAGGCTATAGGAAATCCTATACCACCTAGAAGAGGTTGTCCAAGCTCAAAAAGTTCACAGAGGGAGGAAAGAATATCTCTTTCCTTACCTACGATGGCACTTTTGGTGCTACGGACAAAATCTTGGCCTTTATCCAACAATTCATTGAGGAGTTTGGAGATGAAGGCTTTACGGGGTCCTCTAAGCTACATCATGTAGCTATGCATTTTCAAAAGTCCGCCAGGCAATGGTGGTCTAGCCTACGAGCAAACGATGAAGCTCCACACACGTGGAAAGCTTTAAGAGCTTCCATCATGAAGCAGTTTTTGGCTACCGATGCCAAAGACAATGTACTCACCTAATGGTGAAGCTTGAAGCTCTCTCCCTACGAATCTATTCACAAATATGTAGACAAGTTTTGGGAGTTACATCTCAAAGCCGATGTCTTCAAAAAGATGGAATTTGGAGAACAAAACAACAATTTTGTGCGGGTTTAACTGAGGATATGGTGGAGTATGTTAACTCCCAAAGGCCACCCACCATATCTGCAGTCATACACTATACCATGGTGGCTTCACAAATCAGTTTCCAACAAGGGGCTAAGAGAAATCTTAAGCCCACGAAAAACAAGGACCGTAACGAGCCTAAGGGGAAGGAAAATGTCCAAAAGTCTCCCAAAGGAAACGCCGACAACAACAAAGCTAAGGAGAAGGGAGTTTATGAAGGCAAAAATAAACTCTCTCCTAAAGAGCTAGAGCATGATCGGAAAGATAACCGATGTTTAAAGTGCTGGGAGCAAGGGCATGCCTATCATGCTTGCCCCCACAAGAATACACGTAGTGAGCCTCCTAGAGCTACCTTGGTCGAAATTCAAGAAGAGGATGCTCATCACAAAGGATCTCCTCTATGTCATGCTTGGGCAAAGGTAAGAGAACATGGATTTCATCCTCTTTGACCCTACTTCTACTCACAATTTCATATCCACAGAGTTGTCCACCAAGCTAGGCATCCAAGCCTATGAGATGGGAGATGTCCTACCTGCCGATGGTGCTTTCAAGGGGCGAAAGCCTCAGTCACTCCCTTAATTGGGAAATTGAGGCTCCATGTCCAAAGCTATGTGGACGAGGATTTATTTATCTCTCCTCTCAAGCACAAGGATGTAATCCTAGGGACACCATGGTTGGTTTGATCGCATGGCTGCCGAATGCTAAAAAACTTGAAAGACAAATCTATTTTAGGTACAGGGAAAAAAGATATATACATAGATGCTAAGGAGTTGGGTAGCACCATACCCATTGTACATAAGCAAGCTTTCAATAAGTCAATAAAGAGCTCTATTTCTGTGTACATGAATGTGTTCAAAATGAACCTAATGTTTTACCAAAAGAACATATAAGCAATCAAAAGGAACTAGAGTTATCCAATTTAATAAAGGGATTCCAAGATGTTTTTATTGAAGACATCCCTTGTGAGCTACTTCCCAAATGAGGGGATGACAACCATGCAATTGAACTTCTTCCAGGAAGCTCACGGCCTAATAAACCTCCTTATCGAGTTTCTCAAGCTCAACAAGAGGAGATTATATGGCAAGTGCATGAGTTGGTTGAGAAATTCATGGTTGGCCTAGATCATCTCCATTTTGCTCACCCGTATTATTAGTGCAAAAGAAAGACGGCACATATTGTATGTATGTCAACTATAGGGCACTAAATAGGATCACTATCAAGAATAGGTTTCCCATTCCACGGGTAGAATACCTATTTGATAAGCTACAAGGGTTGACCTACTTCAGTAGGATTGACCTAAAAAGTGGCTACCTTCAAACAGGATAGTTGATCAAGACATTGTAGAGACCTCATTTCGCACTACGTTTGGTCTCTAACGAATATATTGCCATGCCTTTTGGCTTGACCATGCAGCCACATTTAACCGCTTGATGGAGAAGCTATTTAGGCCTCACTGAACCTTTATTGGAGTGTTCTTTGATGATTTAATCATCTACTCTAATTCATTAGACGAACACAAGCAACACCTCCATGTAATATTTCAAGTTTAACGAGAAAAATAAACTTTATATTAATCGAAATAAAAGTGAATTTTTCTTACAAGAGTTTTAGTATTTAGGTCACATTATCTCTCAAGATGGCATCCAAATGGATCCATCAAAGCTAGAGGTAATAAAAGGATGGCCTAATCCAAGGAATCTATATGATCTAAGAAGCTTTATACGTATGTGTGCATACTATAGACGCTTCATAGAAAAGTTCTCACAAATCGCTGCGACCACTACGAGACCACTACATGACCTAACAAAGAAAAATGCTAGGTATATATGGTCCACCAAGGAGAACAATGCTTTTGAGAAGCTTATCTCTCAACCTGTGCTTACACTGCCGGATCTCTCAAAGCCATTTGAGGTACAATGCGATACTTGTAGTGATTGCCTTGGAGATGTTTTGCTCCAAGAAGGGCACGCCATAGCCTATGAAAGTTGAAGGCTCGACCCTCTTGAGAAAGCTCTAGGCATATATGAGAAGGAACTCTTAGCAATTCTACATGCTCTAGACTCGTGGAAGCACTATTTATTGGGGACTCCTTTCATCTGGAAACGGATCACCAAAGCCTTAAGTACTTCATGACACAGACCAAGCTCTATGACAAACAAGTGAGGTGGGCAAATTTCCTTTCACAATTTCATTTTCATATTGCTCACATGCTAGCAAGCATAATCAAGTATCCCATGCACTCTCAAGACGACCAAGAGTGAATGCGGTTTCCATAGCAACTCACAATGATCTATCTTCTATGATAGATGAGTACGCTATTGATCTTCTCTATAGCAATAGACTATGCATTAATAACTCACTACATGAGAAAGTAATGTATGAATCTCATGCTCCTCCTTATGCGGGGCAAAGAGGGATTCAGTCTACCCTTAAAGGGAAAGAAACATATTTCTATTGGCATGTCATGAAAGCAAACATACAAGAGTATCTTTCAAAATGTGTGGTATGCCAAAAGACGAAGTTTGATAGAGGGAAGCAACCTGGATTGCTTCAACCTTTGCCAATCCCTAATTCACCGTGGGAGAGCATATCCATGGATTTTGTCTTTGGATTGCCCAAAACTATCCTTGGGAATATAGGAATATAGACGATAGTAGATAGGTTTAGCAAACAAGCACATTTCATACCTGTCAAAAAGACTATCAAAGCCCATCAAATGGCAACCCTCTTTATATCACAAATCTTCAAGTATCGCGGCTTGCCACTGTCCATAATGTTGGATAGAGATCCTAGAATGACCAGTAATTTTTGGAAGGATCTCTTTGAGAATTTAGGTACAAGGCTAAACTTCTCTTCGGCCTATCATCCCCAAAAGGATGGCCAAAGTGAAATAGCTAACCTAACCATTCTTGATCTATTAAATGATTATGTCACAGAAGTAGATCAAAAGTCCCAATGGGAGAAGTACTTACCCTTAGTGGAGTATGGTTACAATAACACTATACATACATCCAAGGGAAAAGCATCTTTTGAGGTGATAGAGGGAAGATCAAAAAGTCCCTTGCTACTCAAGGTACATGGGAAGATTTTTGTTACAGATGAATATAGCCGAGACCTATAAGAATCTTTCCAAAAGATTAAGGATGCTATATCCATCTCTCAGCAAAGGCAAAAGGCTGCTACTGATAATCACAAAAGATCCCTAGCCTTTAAACAAAATGATTGGGTCTTGCTTAAATTTCCCAAGGCTTGATTAAGGCACACAACGGGCAAGAATCCTACGGGACACCAAAAGTAATATGCTAAGTTAGCAAAAGGTACTATGGTCCCTTCCACATTCTTAGACCAATCAATGAGATGGCCTATCAACTCAAGTTGCCCAACCATTGGCTCATACACAATGCTTTCCATGTGAGCCTACTAAAACCTTACAAAGGAGAGCCACCTCAAGAAGCAATTATTGAAGACCCACTGGAGATCGAGGACCAAGAAGAGGTGTTGCAGCCCGAGTCCATTCTTCGAGGCGAAGACAAGGTATTACGAGGTGGTAAGACTATCCGACTATGATTTCAAGAGAGGGGTAATGTCATAAAAACTAATATCTATACTCTCGTATGATTTTCTCATGTTAAACTGATCATTTAATATGGGGAAGTACCAGGGGAGTAAAAGCTAGAATATTGGTAAGGTTTCCAAACTGGTCTCTGTCAGGGATCCAAAGGAGGGAAAATAGGGATCCAAAGAGGGACATCTTGCAAAAGAGTAATGTGCTACAATGGGGCTTAAAAGACCTAAGGTTCAACTCCATTAAGACTTCCATAGGCTAAGGTTCCAAAAATTAAATATTTTATCCAATGGCCAAAGCAAGGGGAAATTGGATGGTCATGGGAAGACTAAAAAGTCTTCCCACATCACTAGGAAGGAGGGGGCGAGCCCATATTGTAGGGGATGAGAGAGAAACACACACACACACACACATACACACACACACACCAAGGTCGACCAAGATGACATAAGGGGCTGCATTTTACTCTAACACATCACTAGGAAGGAGGGGGCGAGCCCATATTGTAGGGGATGAGAGAGAAACACACACACACACACACACACACACACACAACTCATGTGTGCAAGAAGAACTCCATCTCCTTCTCCAAGCATTGATAAGTAGAGGCCTACACCAACAACTCTTGGCTATGGAATGCAAATCCAACCAAGAGCTTCAATGGCATGCTCATCTCCTCTACCATGCTAATTACTAAGCTAAGCTATGATACTAGAGTGATTATGTGAGGAGAATACTTTTTTCTCGTAAGATATCTCTTCTTCCTCTCAATATATCCCCATTCCCTGCTAGCTCTCACCATTTTTGAAGGTGTGAGGTCTTGGGACTGAGGCTAGGGACACTAGGTGTGATTTTCAAGCATAATTTGGTGCATGAAGCTTCCATCTTCAGTGCACCAACAAGTTTTGTCAAGGAACACAAGAATTGTATTGTACAAAAGTCTCCTTTGATGGGAGAAGCTATAATACAAAGCCTTTATGGAGGGGGGACCGACTCCATGTCAATCCGGTCCTGAACTGTTGTCAATTATTCTATTTCTCTCTTTTTTCAAATATTGTCAATGCCAAATTAGCTAGATGTAAATTTCTATGTTGCTTTCTCAATTAAGTACTCTCTCTATGCTCATTAGGAACTTGTTCTTAATGAAATTCTCACTATGTTATCAATTTCCGCTACACAAAAGTAATTAGTGCATTGAATGTTACATTTCTAGCTCAAGATGGAAGCTCATTAGACCCCTGCAAGCCTGGCCAATCACATGTAGAGTGCATATCAAGCAAGCATGCTAGCCTTGGGACAAGTGTCCCCCTTTCCCCTTTGAGAGAGTGGACTTGATAAATGCATAATCAATTAATTTAATTAACTAAATGATCATTGGACCCCTTGAGAGATCAACCAATAGGCTTTAGACACACCATGAGGGCAACATGATGAGGAACTTGACAAGTGTCCTAGTTGCTTCTTTAGACCAAGCTTGACTTGTGTGAGGGTGTGTGTGTTCTCTCTCTAGCTCCTACAATGAGGGCTCACCCCCCCTTGAGTAGGGATCATGTTGACTTTTGGGAACACCTTGAACCCTTCAAGCTTGGGGAAGGTTCTCACTACAAGCTCAAATCAAGCCTGGAGAAGGTTCCCATTGTAGAGCTTGGCACGGAAGCGAATAGAGTCCCACGGAGTACCAGATGGACATAGCTAGCGAGAGAAGAGAGCAGACAAGAGAAAAGAAGAGAGGGAGAAGAAAAAACACAAAAAATATACAATGTAAAAGGGCCTCTCATTAGGTTATCATAAGTCTATAACGGCATTAACAAGTTGTTCACACATGTGTCCGCCCAAGCTGGGCTGACCCCAACAATCGCCCCCTTCAGCCAAACTTTGTCTTGACGCCCCCTAGAATTTGATTCACACTCTCATGACACTCTCAACCACGAGTTTTTGGTATACTCGTAAAAGCGTGAGTTTTAGGTTTTCTCACAACCTAGTGCTACTACCAAGCTACCATCATGCGGGGTTTTGTGGTTTACGCCCAAATCCTAGAGGCTTTACATCGGGAAGTTCTTACTGCCAACATCATTCTTGTCGGGGTAGTGTCTAATCCTGAACATCATAATCATCAAAAGAAGTAGAATCGGCGCTTATCCAAGTCTCATATGGCATGTATGTCATGGAACAATTTTTCATCAAGTGATATTCATATCACAATTGTGTGAACAACATCTTGAGGTTAGAATAAGCGGGGCACACACACATGTGGTCTTCACTACCTTATCTTATGCTGACATGGACTCTTCCAACACCATGGCCTAAGCTCAGGCCTTGGTCTGCGCATGGAGTAGCCACGAGGTCTGCTATTGCGCCCGCCTCCTGCACAGCCTCGTAGTTGAGCTTGTCATTGCCCACCTTACTATACATCAAATTGTTGATGTTAGGAAACCCCCTTGTTAGATACGCAGAGCTTGTATCAACCGTTGTCGTTCCGTGGCACGTACATAGTGTGAAATAATAACATTCACCTCACTTTTGATACTTCTCGATGCATGGAAAGAAAAACACTAATGTACATATTGTGATATATGCTAAAGTAGCTATTGCGGTCGTTATCATGTGCATACCTATTCAGGGAATTGTGGACCTGGATGTGGCGCCTTTGCGTGCTTTCCCACTTCATAAGATTTCTAATTTGGTTTGACAATGTACATATTCCAAGTGTTTCATGGTGGTACACTCATCTCGCCTATAAAGACTGATGCGGACAAAAACTGCCAAAAATAGCAGTTAACAGGCGTCGTTGCAGAATTGCATGGAAAGTGACCCAAAATGTTATATTGATGAAAAATGATGCTTATCCATGTTTTTTATGGTTATGCAAGTGATCCCACAAATCTATGGATCTTTTTGACTCCATTTGGGATTTTTCGCATAAAAATTTGTATTTTTGGGTAAAAATTGAGATGAAAATTACCTAGTTTTGGTCCAAAGTGGAAAAATGGCCCAAACATTGATACATCAGCTCATATTGCTGTGGGTAAGAGAGAGAGGGATTCTTTTTATAGAAAAAACCTGCAATTTTGCTCTATTGTGCAATTGCTTCCATGGTTGCTCAATCTATGTGTAGGGCAGTCCCGCCTCTTCGTAATCTTGTATCTGAGCTTGTGAGGGAGTGAATTAGGGTTTCCCCTTATCAAAATGGTGTGTGGGATTCACTTTAGAAGCTCTTAAATCTCTACAAATTCAAAAAATGGTCGCCATGAAGGTGGAAGCTCGTGTATTCCTTTCAGATGTTTGATGTTACGACTATGTAATTGGGAGCGAGGCTACATGATACCATGAAAGAGGTTTGGGTTTTGATTGAAAATTTTGCTTCTATGAGAGTTGAAGTTTCATGGCTGAAAGGTTAATGTTCTTAATTTCTCTTTTTAAGTAAATTTGGATGTGAATTGATGATCATTTCATCCCAAAGTCGTTACAAAAACAAGCAATCTCCAAGCATAATAGGGGAGAGGGTTTGTGACTAACTTATCACGAACTCTCTTAGCTTTCCAGTCATCTTTAGAAAGAGAGTTGGTGAGTTTCCGTAAACTCTTTATCTTAAAGTGTTTGTGACTCTCGTCACGAACTCTCACAGCGAGAGGTTTTGCAGCTTCCCACCAGCTAGACCGCACACATTCTGACATTTCTGGGGAACCCGATGCGAAGTTGCTGGCGTGGGAATTTGTGAATTGATCTTCACATTTTGTTAGCCATGGATGAAAATCCAGAGACACATGCAATGCACTTTGATCCTGCAGTCATGCAGATGTTTCAAGCATTTGCCATGTATATGCTGAAGGAGTACGAGCGGAAGTGCGACGTGAGAGAGAGTGCGAGAAGAAGAGCACAATGATATGGTGAACTCGCTCTACTGTAATGTGTAGAGCATAGTGAGTTCTTATTAGGTTTTTACAAAAGAATATGTGTACATACCTGGCGGCCCGCCCACTTACCTGGGCGACCACATTGGGCTTTATACCCCAACAACCTCCCACTTAAAGTCCAATGTGGTACTTTAAGTGTGAGAGAAGCTACTATACAAGCTAATATACAAGAGATGTAGAGAAGTGATGTACTACCCTACACCTAACTGCTTGCGAAAATGCGCAAAGCTCTCTGAGGGAAGTCCTTTTGTAAGTAGATCAGTAGGATTTTCTATGGTGTGAACTTTGACAAACTGAAGTTGCTTATCCTCGAGCATTTCCCTGATGAAATGATACTTCACATCCACATGCTTTGTCTTTGAGTGATAAACTGGATTGCGAGCCAATTGTATAGCACTTTGACTATCACAATATAACACATGCATCTCTTCTTTGATTCCCAAATCTGTTACTAGTCGATTAAGCCAAATTGATTCTTTGCATGCCTCTGATGCTGCAACATATTCGGCCTCTGTAGTAGATTGAGTAACACAATCTTGTAATCTAGAACGCCATGATACTGCTCCACCAGCCAATGTAAAGACATACCCTGACGTAGACCTTCGGTTGTCTAAGTCACCTGCATAATTTGAGTCTGTAAAACCCTTTACACTTAGCTCCTGACTCCCATAGCATATACGCATACTCTTTGTAGCTTTTAGGTATCTCAATATTCCTTTCACTGCCTCCCAATGTTTCTTGCCTGGGTTTGACATGTATCGACTTACTACTCCCAGTGCAAATGCAATGTCTGGGCGAGTAGCAATCATTGCATACATCAAACTACCCACTGCAGACACATATGGAATCTTATCCATTTCAGCCTGTTCTTCCTCAGACACTGGACAATCTTGTTTGCTAAGTTTCACATATGGTGGCAATGGAACACTCAGTGCCTTTCCCTTCTCCATATTGAAACGTTGCAAAACCTTGTCAATATACTCTGTTTGAGATAACCAAATCAACTTCTTTGATTTGTCTCTCTCTATGCGCATACCAAGTATATGACTTGCCTCACCCATGTCTTTCATGTCAAACGATTTTGCCATCTTTGACTTCAAAGCTGAAATTTCTTCCAAGTGCTTGCCAGCAATCAACATGTCATCCATATACAAAATAAGGATCAGCCAACTACCATCCTTAGCCTTCTTTGTATATAGACAATGATCGAACTCACTACGTTTGTAGCCTTGAGAAAACATAAACTTGTGGAATTTATGGTACCATGCCCTCGGTGATTGTTTTAAGCCATAAAGACTCTTTAACAACTGGCATACCCAATCTTCCTTGCCTTTCTCAACAAACCCTTCTGGCTGCTGCATGTAAATTTCCACATCTAAATCACCATGCAAGAACGCTGTCTTGACATCCATTTGGTGCAACACCAAATCTAATATGGCAACCAATGCAAGAAAGAATCTCAATGTAGTCATCTTGACCACCGGAGAGAAGACTTCATCAAAGTCAATGCCTTGTTCTTGCTTAAAGCCCTTGGCAACAAGCCTTGCTTTGTACTTTGGCTGACTATCATGAGCGGTGATCTTATATCTGTGAACCCATTTACAAGGTAGAGCCTTTTTGCCCTGTGGTAATTTAACTAGCTTCCATGTCTTGTTTTTATGCAGAGCTGTCATGTCTGACTGCATGGCCGATTGCCAATTCCCGGAGTCCTTCATTTGCACTACTTCCTTGTAACATGAAGGCTCATTGCAATTAGTCAACATGACATAGTTCATAGATGGAACAAACCTATCAGGAGGTCGCGTGACACGTCCAGATCTACGCACAATAGGTGGCTCAGGCTCAGCCACAACCTGTGGTTCCACTCTATCCTGTCCTTGCTCCTCTTGAGCCCTGACATTTTGTCTTGCACATGCAGGTCCATCTTCTTGGAAGACAACTCTTCTAATCTCCTCAACCCTCTCTGGTTTAGAATGATATTTGGATTCATTAAAGTGAACATCATTGCTGCGGACAACCTTTCTGGATTCGGGATCCCAAAGTCTGTACCCCATCTCACCAGAATTACCATAGCCTAGAAAGATGCACTTTCTACTCTTTGGCTCAAGTTTGTTCCTAAATTCCTTTGGAACGTGAGTATATGCCGCACAGCCAAAGACTCTGAGATGCTTGTATTAGGGCATTTTGCCTGACCATACCATTTCTGGCACTGAATCCTTCTGCAAAATCTTGCTAGGAGATCTATTTACAAGATGAACAGCTGTTGATACAGCTTCAGCCCAAAACCCATTTGGCAGCTGTGCATTAGACAACATACTTTTGACCTTCTCTTGTATGGTCCTATTCATCCTCTCAGCTACACCATTTTGAGGAGGATTGTAAGGAGCAATAAGTTCACAGTTTATACCTTTTGACTCACAAAAGTCCTGAAAGGCCTTTGAAACATACTCTCCACCATTGTCAGTGCGTAAGCATTTAAGCTTCTTGCCACTCTGATTCTCCACAAGTGTCACAAACGTTTTGAAAACACTAAACGCTTCATCCTTGTGCTTGAGAAAGTAAACCCATACTTTCCTCGAGTAATCATCTATAAATGTCATAAAGTAAGAAGCTCCCCCTAGAGATAGGTTAGGCATACGTCCACACAAATCACTATGAACAAGTGCCAACTGTGTATCTCTTCTACTGCTTCTATGCTTATGTGGCTGCTGTGTTTGCTTACCATACAGACAATGTTCACATAATTAAAAATCATTAAATGAAAAGCCAGGCAAATAACCAGAACGAGACAAGATTTCCATTCCCTTCTTGGACATATGTCCTAACCGGCTATGCCACAAAGAAACGTCTTCATCTTTGTGGAGCCATATCCGCCGAAGTGGTAGGAGACTCATTTCTTTCTCGTTCTTTCGGTGGGGGATCTATCGTTGGAACTTGGGGTTCTCCTTTGGGAAGGAGATGTGTCATCGAGTAGTAAATTTTTGAGCCGTTCGTATGGATCCTCTTATTCTTCCCTTATTGGAGAGAATCCTCTTTTGGAAGTCTCACTAGGAGGCTTCCTAGGTACTCTCTCTTCTTGGTGGGGAGTTTGGAGAATACCATGGGTGCGCAATTGCTGTAGCACTTTACCTTGGAGGGATGGGTTGCCTAGGGCTTGTTATAGCCTAGAAACAAGATAGTTTACAAGCATAGGGGCATCATTAGGTTCTCTTTCATTATCAAAGTCAAAGCTATCAACATTCATTTCAATCTCTTTTCCTTTGTCAGCCATACTAGCAAACTTTAGGTGTAAACTTTTACTTGTACTTTGGCACTTCAAGCCCTAGTTGCTACTCCTCTTTACCACTCAAGCATCTATACCCGTGGCTCATATATTATTAATTGCAAGGAATAGAAGAGAGGGTTCAATAGATCCAAGAGAGCGCCCATTCCTGTCAAGCTTCTAATAGCTCAATAATGGTTAAAAGCCTCGTAAGATTCCATTGTTAAGACCATAGCTCTCGACGGTGTCCTCATTGTGAGCGGGATGAAAACACACACAACACCTCTATAATGTCCTGATACACACTCTCGAGATGATACGCACACACACACACACTATGGGGCACCACTCGGCTTACACAATCCACCTGGCCGAAACAGGAAATGCACCTATGGAGTGAGAGGAGAGAGACTATCCATTTGCTCACTCCACACAGAGACACACACACACACACACACACACACAAAACTCAGCTCAAAAGAGGAGAATTTCTGATGTTTAGATACAATTGAGCTTGGGCCTACACCAATGGGGCAAATAGCTCACACAATATGGGTAAAATATACCAGATACAATCACAAATTGGAGCAGAAGCTTCGCTAATAGGCGAAACTTACACAGCCAAAACAACAGAAAAACAGTGAGGAATTTGGAAAAATGGATAGTGCCATCACGTCTGGCATGGCCCAAAACCCCAGTCTACAATGTCAAAATGCTCAAATCCGACCTCGGATGAGCAGTTTATGGCCAAAACAGGCTCCAACAATAGCAAAAACTCAATTGTGGCTGTTCCTCCTCTTCTCTCCACATTTTTTCTGGTCTTCTCTCAAGTTTTTCAGTTCCCACACTTAGCTTTATTAGTGGTACACCTTTGGCCTTAGAGTTGACCTCAAATGAGACCTCGAACAGGCCAAAAAGTGGCCTTGCAGTGCATAGTTGTCACCCTGCTGCATCCATCTGCACACCTGGCACTCAACTTTTTCCAATAATGCATCCCGTAATCACGTGAAGTGGACCCCAAATACAATTCTCATGATGACCTTTTTGCATATTTATCACAAGAAAACACCCATGTTGTGTCCGTACTTATCCATGGGCAAGTCTTGACCCCATTCGACCTCCTGACGCCACTAGATGCCATCTGACGCACTTGCTTACCTCATGTCGTCGGCCCGCGGATAGCTTCCTCGAGAAGTTTTACGTGCTACCAACTCCTCATTATTATAGAAAAAACACACTGGTACTGGTGATAGTGAAAATCGATGCACTATGTGTTGGGGTATAGGCGTTTGTGCCTTGCCCGGCCGCCCGGAGTCTGGGCGCCCACTGACTTGTATACCTTATACATAGCATAAGTGTATAGGGGGCTTCTCACACTTTTGTGTCTCCCCACCCATATCTGTCCTCTAGCTCCTGCCACTGATCGTCAGACATGTTTGAAGGTCTACCTGCATCACCACTCAATGGTCGATGCAACCCTCACTGTGTCAATGCATCAAGCATACACTCTCTCCATGTTGCAAAGTCTGACCCATCAAACATGCACATTTCAGAGAGATCATAATCTGAGCGATCACCTGTCTCTGCCATGAGCACAATGTAGCAAACTAGAAAGCAAAACCACCTCACCAACAACACTTGGAAACTGTCTACAAATATGGCCAGAAACACAATGTAAAACCTGTGAGACACACTCCAAAATAGAGCTCCCGCAATGTCAATACAAGCCTCGAGAGCACTTTGGCACAGATTACATGATATGTATGATAGATCTGAGTCATCAAGGACTCGCGTGAGACATGTACATTCACGAGCACACCGACAGGTGACATGTTGGTATTGTGGTCATTCTGGACACGTTAGACGGCGCTGTTTTTGTCGTATGCGACATCGTAGGAGACATGGCAGCCTCAGAGATGTATGTAGTGATGCCATGGACTCAGTTGCTTTGACCATTGAGGCACATGTAGTGTCAGAGTATACTAGTGACGGGGATGTCACTTTTACCTCGAGCTATGCACGAGATGCTATACATGTGGATAGTGCACTCCCTTCGCAGTGGTTGCTAGACGCAGATGCTATGTTTCATGTCACGCCACATCGTGAATGGTTTTGTAGCTATTCTAGCGGGATGCTTGGCAATGTACATTTGGCCGATGGATCGGTGCATGCGATAGCAGGTGCAGGAGATGTGAGACTGTCATTTCCGAGTGGTGTATCTTACTTGTTACGACATGTGTGCTATATACCAGATTTGACAATGAGTTTGATCTCGATTGGTCAGCTTAGAGATTGTGGATGTCAGATTTCGCTATGAGAGCGAGATTTTGTGATGCATTTGGGTTCGCTAGTGATTGCGAGAGGTGCCAGGAGTGATACAGGTTACCCATTGCATGTGGATCACGGGAGAGAGAGTGTTGTCTCTGTGATCACGCAACCAGGTAGAGAGCGAGAGAGCAGGCGAGTCTCTTTTGCTTATGGGTTGCACGGTACTTTGCATGGAGTGCAGAGTAGTGAGCTCGTTGTGCACACAGTTGGGGCACGACTTGAGCAGTCACACAGAGAGGTGACAGAGTCAGACATGCATGCTTTGCTAGTAACTGAGAAAAGCAGAGAGTCAATTGTGCGAGATACTTCTATGCAGGATAGATAGGTAGAGCGGTCTTGCTCTAGTGAGTCACAACAGGAGGACGTTGTGCAAGAGTCTATGCATATGGAGTTAGAGCATGAGAGCTCTAGTGAGTCACAGCAGATTGAGTGGTCATGTTTGCAGTGGATGATTGCAGAGGAGGCTGAGATGTCAGCGATTATGCAGTCATTCCTTTCTATGCTCGACAGTGAGCATGGGGATATAGTTGTGCAGGATATGTCTTCCAGCAGACACCTAGAGCAGCTAGTTTGCTCTGAGGTTGCGCGACAGATTGATGCGTCTTTTGCAGACAGTCAGGAGATGCATGTGGCTGACACGCCTTGTCAGTCAGAGATGCCTATTGCCAGGGATATATATGTTGATGCATGCTCCGTAGAGCTAGCAGGGCCCGCTAGCATTGCATCGACATTCGGTGGTCTCATGTATGAGATGTTGATCTTGAGACCGGATATTGCAGCTGCAATGGGAGCATTTGCAGTTGGGGTTGTCAGTCGTTTGTTGACTGATGATGGCATAGTGCACGAGGGAGATATGCAGGTATTATGTACATACTTGCAGTACGTGTGTGGTACGTCTGGTGGTGTATGGACTTACACGGGAGCAGGACAGCCGGATGCACACGATCACAGCCAGCCAGTGGGCATCGGTTGAGAGCGGTTTTCTCTCGCCTTTTGTAGTCTTTAGACTAGGTTCTCTTGCTTAAAGGCACAGTCGCCTTTAAGTGGGAGGTTGTTGGGGTATAGGCGTCTGTGCCTTGCTCGGCCGCCCAGAGTCTGGGCGCCCACTGACTTGTATACCTTATACATAGCATAAGTGTATAGGGGGCTGCTCACTCTTGGAGTCTCCCCACCCATATCCGTGTGTCGTGTGTCTCCTTCTCTCTCTCTCTCACTCTCCGTCTGTGGTGTGCTCCCCGATCCCCTTCACTATGTACATGTTGTCCTACCTGTACAGATGTGGGCCCCACGCAACCACCTGGCTCTAGAAAATGGGCAATCCTTTATTTGATACACCATGCATGTGTATATACATATGCACAATCCCTTGCTCCAAAAAAATCCTAACATAATTTGCCCATCCCCTAGCCTGCTAGATCATTCATGATCAGTAGAAGCAAAAAGAGATATGAGACTCGCCGCGTCACAAGTCTCCTCATCCCTCACCAACATTACTTGTTCCACAGACAACTCTTCTTGCTCCACCATCATTAACCTGTCATGATATAATTTAAGATGCAATCCATTTACCTTGACTTATGTAAAATCCCATCCAAGTTAGCGAACTGATATGTACCATTTGAAAAACACTCCACTACCTTGAAAGGACCTTCCCACTTAATTTGAAACTTCTTTTTGAAGGTGTTGTCCAGCTTACTGTTGTAGCGCAAAACCAAGTCATGTTTCTTGATAACCTTACTTTTGACCTTTTCATTTATCTTTGCCAAATCCTTATCTTGCATCTGCCCATAATGTTCCAATGCACTCATCCTATCTAGTTGAAGCTCTTGTAACTGCAAGAGCCTCTCTTTGAATGCATCACTAGGCGGCCCAAGCAACTTCTCTAGCATCTTTACTGCAGGCAACTCTACCTCGACAGGCAATAGTGCTTCCTTTCCATATACCAAGTGAAATGGAGTAAACCCTGTACCTGTCTTCATCGAAGTACGGTAAGTCCATAATGCATTAGGCAATTCCAAATCCCAATTCTTTCCTTGGTGCTCTGTCACTTTAGAAAGAATTTGTACCAACTCTCCATTGAATCTTTCGTTTAAGCCATTACAATGCGGGTAATAAGGAGTGGTATGCTGGTGCCTAACCTTCATCTTCGTGCATAAAAAATCTAGCAGTTTAGCTCTAAATCCTGGCCCCTTGTCTGAAAGTAGCTCTAGTGGCACCCCAAATTTGCAACATATTTCATCATACGCAAATTTTGCCACATCCTTTGCAGTGATCCGTTTTACTGCTATAGCCTCTGCCCATCTAGAGAGATAGTCCACTGCAGTCAAAATATAGCTTTTGCCCCTGCTTGTGATAGGTAACGGGCCGATTACATCAATGCCCCACTTTTCAAACACATCAAATTCCATAATGGTTTTTCGTAACTCTGGCTTCAACACTCTCTTCCCAAATGCTTGAGACCTATTGCAATACCTACACCAATGGTGAACATCCTTGTGCAAACTAGGCCATACATACCCTTCTTGCAAGATCTTATGTAAGGTGATATTTAGAGCAAAATGGCCGCCACATGAGCCTTCATGATTCTCTTCTAACACTCTTTAAAGCTCCTCCCGCCAAGGTACACGTCTCAACACTAGATCGGCCCCTTTCATGTGTAAGACATCCCCAATCGATTTGTACCTGTATGCTCTACGCACAAAACCATACTTCTTAGACTTATGAATGTCTTTCGGAATGATTCCTGTTAGCAAAAACTCCTCTTCTTGAGCCAAACTTTCCCGGCCATGATAAAGAGGTAAATTGGTCCTCAACACAAATAGCTCCCCAATCATGCTTTGAGCTGCTTCATGTGCCTCTCCATTTAGAGCACGTTCAATGTGTCTGATGCTCCATGCTTCAAACTTTTTTAACAGGCCTTTAATTCTGAAACACGTTTCCTTCAATGAGGTGTTCTTGCTCTTCCACACACCCAACACTTGCTTCACAACTAACAAGGCATCACCTTTTATGCTCAACCTTCTAATCCCATGCTTCAAACAAATGTGTAATCCAGCTTCCAAGGTTGCATATTCAGCCTCATTGTTACTATGAGCATCCAATTTGAACCCTCTCTTGCATACTAGCTTCCCCTCTGGATCATAAAGTGCTATACCCCCTAAAGCCGCATCATGGCTCTTTCTGTATGAGCCATCAAAGAACAACACATGTGCATTGCTGATCTGTGGCACTTCTTCAACTACCTTTCTCACCACCTCTTCCTTAACAAGAAGGGGATTCTCCTTGTAAATCAACAAATCAGCTAAGGTAGCTCTTGTATTGTCTTCCACTAGAAAAAAGAACTCAAACTCTTGTAGCTCGATTACCCATTTCTTGACCACATTTGACATGTTAGTGCCATTAATTAACTATGGAAAAAAGGTGTAACTTGTCAAGAAAACAAAAGGTCGTGGTAGCAAGTAATGACGAAATCGTCGACAAGCAAATATTACACTGGCCATCACTAGCTCTACTTCTGACAATTTTCTCTCTGCTACCAACTTCACTCGGCTTGCACAATACACTGACCTCATATAATGGCTGCCCTTTCCCTTTTGCAATAGCATGGCTCCAATGGCATCATCCCCTACTGATGGATTTACACAAAAAACTTTCTCCCAATCAGGAGCCTGCATGGCTGACAGCCCCCCTAACACCTCTTTCACCTCTTGAAACACTTCTTCACATTTGTCATCCCATTGCAATGGGTCATGCTTTGCCACTTGTTGTAATGGATAAAGAAGCTGTGAAGAAAATGGAATAAACCGCTCCATGTACTTTACTTTGTGTATAAAGGTTGCCAATTGCTTTGTACTCGTAGGTGATGGAAGAAGAATAATAGACTTAACCTTGTCTGGATCAGCCTCAATGCCATTTTTTGACACCATATGGACCAATAACTTCACCCTTGGCTGTGCTAGATGACATTTCTTTGGATTTAGTTGTCCTCCACATTCATCATATTGAGCCAATACCATCTGCAACTTCTCATGGTGTTCAACCCTACTACTGTAGACACAGAAGTCGTCCATAAAAGCTTTAACACAACTACCAATGAATGGTTCCAATACCCAATTTGCTCTCTCTTGATAGAAAGATGGTCCATTTGAAAACCCAAATGGCAATATCGTGTAGCAATAGCAGCCCCATGGCATAATGAAAGTTTTCTTTGTTCGATATTTAAGAGCAATCTTCAATTGAGAATAGCCTGAAAAACCATCACACACACTGTACCTCTCATAACCTGCCACACTGAATCAAGATCTGATCGATGAATGGAAGAGGATATGGGTTCTTCTTAGTGGCTGCATTTAAGGGTTTGAAATCTACACAAATTCTCCGCTTTTCATCCTTCTTTGGGCTTACTACTACTGGACTCACCCATTCTGTGGTTTCTACTGGGACTATGAACCCTGCCTTCAATTACTTGTCCACCTCTTCCCGCAAGGCTTCCATTTGTTCTTGACCCATCCTTCTTAGCCTTTGCCACACTTGCTTAGCACCTTCTTTCAGCTCTATATGCATCTCTTCTCCTTTGAACCCTCTAATCTCTTCATATGAAGTAATGAACAAATCAGGGAAACTAGCCAGCATGTGTAAATATATCTCCTTCTCCATAGCTGACAGGTCTCCATTGATCATTTGTGTCATCAATTCCTGCTTCTTTGGCAATTCAACCTTCGTTTGCATCAGCCCTTCAATCACTTTATAAGGACCTTCACTTTCATCTTCAATCTCATTTGCAAATGCAACTAAACCAGACTCCTGGATTTCATCAAAAGAAATGCAACATCAACATCCTCATCACTGCTGGTAGTACTATCACTGTCCGCATCAGTCACTGTGGAATAATCTTCATCACTAGACTCATCGTCATCTTCATAAAGCTCTTCCACTACTGTCCTTGTGTCCATATTATATAGCTTCTTGGTACCTGTCTTTCCATAGAGGCTAATTGTACCACGTTGGAGAGGGAGAATGGGGAATACACCTGACACACACGCAATGGCCCCTATATAGCTCAGGGTATTCACAGCACCCCTGTCCTCTCGAAAACACCTTCAAAATAAGCAACTCACACTAGCAGGTCCTCGCCTGCACTTCGCCCAACGCACACACGCTTTGCAAAATCACCAAACAGTGATCACACCGATCTTGCCCGCCTCCAGCTCTTCCACATCTCGACACCTCTCTCTCTTTCTCTCTCACACACACAGGGGGCCCCGGGGGCGCACACACTCACACACACCGGCACCACACACCCTGGAGACGAGCAAAGAAGAAACGGGGAAGGGGAAAAATTGACACCAAAACAGGGCAAGAATTGACATAGCTTCAATTCAAAAGACCCTCTACAATGCTTCGACAAACGCCATCGTCATGGCGAGCTTCCACAAGAAAAACCTAGCTTTGACTCTCACGGGCACACAATTTTGCACAGAGCTTCCTTTTCCTTCGCCAAGCACCTCCTCTGTCACTTATCTTGGCTTCCTTTTCTGAAAGAAAAAAACTCCCGCCAAGCAACCCTTTCCTCTCGTGCGGCTTCGATTCACCGAGTGCGTGAAGTTCTTCCTTCTTCCTCAAACCAAAAAGAAACTCCACCCCAAAACACTGCCTCCTCTTCTCTTTTTCCTTCCTCTTGGTTTCTTCAAGGCAAAGAAAGAAAAAAAACTTCTTTTTTTGTCAGTAGTAGTGCCTGGCGCCACTGCCTTTGAGCTTTCCTTCTTTTTGTTTTTAGTCTTTACTCACCCCTCCTCTTTTTTTCCTTTTAGCCTTGAGGTTACCTTTCCACTTTTGACCTTACAGCAAAGGACTTCCTCTTCCAAACCTCCCTTTCACATGCTGACAATGAGCAAAACCACACACATTTTGGCCCCGCCATACTGAATTTTTCCTCGTCAAAGCCCTCTCCTAAGAACCTTGTTGTTAGTCATCTCTGATCTTCAAACGGAGATTCATAACGCTAAAAAAAACCCTATCTACCCTTGTCTCGATCGTCCGTGAGCTTGGCACTTGGACGTATCCTAGCGCCTGCAACCTCGAGCAACAAACCGTAAACTCCGGTTAACTTTCCATACCACGTGCCACTTTTTAGAACTTTAGCGAGCTCAAAAAACTCCTGTCGGCGCGCCTACCGATGAGCACATACCTGACCGTCGGCAAATATTCAACAGGCCATAACTTGCTCGTCTAAGCTCCGAATGGCAATCCGAAAAGACCAGCATGCTCCACAGCTCGAGCTTTACACGTGTATCCATTGATCCCATTTTTTGCCACCTATCTGTACCTACCCTGCCCGTCGGGACCTACTAAGCCTTCTAACTTCATACTGGCATATCTTTCACACTGAAGCCCCGTTGATGAGCCGTCTGGACGAGCTTGTAGATCATCTTGAACACCACATTTCGGGACACATTTTCCGCATTTTGAACACCTTGACTTGCCATCATCATTATCTCACTTTGGAGGCTCCCCTGGCCTTAAAAAACCCTTTAAGCACGCATTTCCGTTGCCACTGTCCTGCTGAGGTCTCCCACACTGGCTTTAGCCCTCTACCATGCACCTATTAGCACCCTTTGCACTGCATAGCACACTTTATAGCACGGACCAACTTTGGCTGCACCAACGTCTCCAATCTTGAACAGGCCCCACTGCACGTAACCATGGTCTGCCCAATATAATAGGATATGCTCCCAACCCCGTTGGCATCACATGAAAATCAACCACCATCTTTTCATATGCCTCCACTTCTAAGCTCTTTAAAACACCCAAACATTTTACTTTCTGATTGTTTGCCAATCTGATCTGAAAACCTGACACCCCAGCCACTGTAAGACCCATCTTCTCAACGCATGAGTGTGTTATGACACATATTTGGGCTCCACCATCCACATAACCTTGTCCTAGATTTTTTCTTTTGTGCCACACATGTACTATTGGGCAAATGTCTGGTAGCTCGTCCATTGCCAACACCTTTATTGAACCTCTCTCTGGCTCTTTCTCCATTGGGTTAACCATCCTCTTCCAGTGTCGCTTTAGCTTAGGCACCATCTCTATAAGCTGCCCAAAAGTAACATCTGCCTTCATGCTTGTCAAATCCTCCTTCAAATCATAGCTTAATTGCCCATCCCCTAGTGGAAAATCTGAAACATGAAACTTGTGACGAGCCCTCCTTTTCCTCTTGGCCTTGACATCCTCGCCTTCATGGCTCTTTCCCTTCTTCTTACTAGGACGTGGGGCATTTCTTCCTTCCTTATCCTGTGTGGTCCTCTTCCCAATAGACATCACTAATGTATTCTCTAGCTTGGATGCCTTCTCCAAGGTGAATACACTTATCACTTTTGTCTTTCCGTTTTTCTCCTAGGTTAATCCACTGGTTCCTTCTTCTCCCTTAATTTCAATGCCATAATCATTTGACCTAGTTAGCACCTGTCTTGGCAATGGATACATGTCTCCCCCCATCCTTGGTGGCTTATCACATTGCGGGCTGATGTGGCCCAACTCTCCACAATTATTACACGTGGGAGTCTGCCTCCAGAACCTACCATTGCTTTGTCCAAATCCATTCCTGGGCCTTTCTTCACCTCATCGCTGATTTGCAAACCTCCCTTGACCTCGATTATTTCCCACATTACCTAACATGTTTAGGCTGAGATTCTTCATTAAATCTACCACTTGCCTCATTGAGGTCTTGCCTTAGCCCATCATCTTGCACTGCTGTAGTGACCATTGTTGGCATAACTTGAGGAGTAATAGAAACCACTGGTTCATGATGAACCGCTGGCATGTGACCTTGTAAAGAATCCATAGGCTGAAACTCAGACCTCCTGGGCAAAGACTCCACCCTTAGCTGGCTCATTTTCCTCAGCTTCCACTCTTTGTTTCTTGCCACCTTTGTTAACTCTCACGCACATTCCTATCACCTACGAGACGGACGCTGTATTATTTATTTGGTAGAGTCAGGTACTGGGCTTGTCGGTCCAATAGGAAAAGGGTAAGAGTGATCGCCGATAAGAGGTGCACTCTAACTGAAACATTCAAGGGATTAGTTGGCTAAGCACGGGCACCCAAGTGTGAATGGGGCGAGCTCATATAAAAGTCAACTAAACCTAAAATTCACTCATTCTCTCATTTGTGCAATTGAAGAGTGCTCTTGCTCCATCTCCATCTTCTTCTTCTTCATCTCCTTGTGTGTATGTGTATGCATGAGACAGAGAGAGAGAGAGAGAGAGAGAGAGTACGATCGACCATTGCTGCGGCACGACGACGGCGAGGCGATTGAGCACGGCATAGCGGCATCTCCCTCTTCTTCGCGACGAGGAATCCTCCACGAAAGCAAGCATAGAGCGGTGAGTGACACACCATCGCCATCTTTAAGCTTACTAGTTTAGGCTAGTTGCATGCTTGAAGCCATTTGTGGCTCGCACACAGTGTATCGGCAAGTTCCTTGCATTGACACGTGCGACAGACACACACATTTTTGGCGCCGTTGCCAGGGAATGCCATACACTAAGCTTGAATGGCACTCTGTGCTTCTTTTGTGGTGCAATTTCAATTGTAGGAAAGGTAGGGAAGAAAGGTATGTGTGTTGAGAAGAAGGATTTTGTTTTTGCTACTGTGTATTTCTTTGTTAATGAAGTTTTGAAATGTATTGTGTTTTCTCTGTGATAAAGTGTTAGTATTAAGGTTGTTAGTTCTGTGTAATGTAAAGTACAGTAAGTAGGAAGTAGATCTGTTAGAGCTTATGAAGTGTGTTAATGTGTGTAACAGTAGGTGTATTAGTTGTAAGTAGGTAGGTAGAGTGTGTGTGTGTGTGCTCGCGTGCAGGAGCCGACGACCTTATCCCAAAAAAAATAGATTAAAAAAAAAATTAACGGTAGGACCGGGATTAGGAATATCTCCTAGACCCAAGTCGAGACCCAAGCTCAAGCTCACACTCAGGCTCAGGCCTCAATCGCCCTTTAAAATTATGTATTTTAGCTTCACACGTAGCTAAAAATCAACTTTTTTGAGGACCAACGGAGCTTTAGGTGACCGAACGTTGTGCTATAAAACACACCGTGACCCTCTGAGTGATACGCTCATTTTGAGCTATCACACACTTTAATCAAAAAACCAAACATTAAAAAACATAAAAAATGGGTGAAAACAAACGCCTAAAAAAGTAAGCGGTTAACTCTCGAGTCGACGCTTGTAGGGTGCCAAAGGCACATGCATCTGTGCTTTGGTAGCGTGCTAGAGACGGAGCAACTAGAGAGAATTTCGACTTACGTGAGTTCTCAATATCCACCTACCTTAGGTTCCGGGCCCTCAGCCGCATTAGGAAAATTTTGAACTCATTTTTGGGCCTTTTAAGAGTGCCAGATCATTAAAGTTGTACAAAAGAAAGCAACCCGGTAGACCCCTCTAAATATTGCTTAGAACCCCATGATATGGCCTATCATTGGAAAGTTCTTGAAAAATGGATACTAAAGAGCGAAAGTCCGAAAAGTTTGGATGACTTCTATGAAAGTTATGCCATTTTTTTTCAATCAGCCAGGTTTTGTTACCGTTTACGATAATCTAAAATCACCTTTTTCTAGATCTACCTGAAGGCAATGTCCGATACATGCATGCTATATATCAATAGATAGCATTTAAAGAGTAAATTCTAAATATCCAACCTCCAACAAGTTTGGATCTTATTTGAGAAAAATTTACCGATCCCCACTTTTGAAAGCTATGCCACATCAACAATTCTTACAAGGCCCATTTTTGAGTCCAAACTTTTCCTAATGGGACCCAAGGTAGTATAAACCTAGACCCGAACATAGCGGCTAGTGGCTCTTCCTCTGACTACGACCTCATGGAGGGTTTCCCAATATCTAATCCCGATAGCTCAAGCCAAGACATGCATGCCATGGGCCCGTGGTCCGGGCTGAGCGTGCTTAGCCGCTTGAAGGAAACCTTTAGTACAGCCACTCGCTTCGAACATGGAGCTAATGATGTAAATGAGGGGGGTGGGAAAGTAAATTCTCCATTCATGACCAACGTAGACCCTATGCCCTTAGAGAATGTGCACGTGAATACTTCATTCACTGCACCTCCTGACTCTTCAGACCTATTCCCCTCCGAGGTCATATTATCCGATGGTAGAAGCCTTGCCGAAGTGCAAGAGGTTGAGCGATATATCATTGCAGCTAGGGAAAAGGAAGTTGAGAGCTTATGCAAGGCAGAGCAACGAAAAGAGTTAAAAGCGAAAGCCCCTATGTCAATATCCTTGCTAAGAGAGCAATCAAGTGCTCCTGACATAGCAACCGCTAAGGGCCAACCCCAAGAAAGCAAAATTGCATCTAGCTCAAAGGACACCCCTACCACCTCAATCCTAGATAGAGTGTTCTTAAATGAGAACTGGGAGTACGAACTACAAATGGAAACTCTCACCGACCTATACACATGTCACACCTATCACGTGGGTTGGCTAGATGTCCTACAATCCACAATGGGTGCTACTAGTGTGGAGTATCAACAACAAAAAGTTTGTGAGGTCATGCATAGGCTCATTGAATTAGAGAGACAGAACAAGGGGATCAACATGCCTTCAACGGGTCTCATGACATTCTTGGATACAGGAAAGGCTAAACAACCGACCTTATCGCAAAAGGAGACTACCTCGGTAAGTCCGATGGATCCCCCATATGTTGTTTCGCCGGGGGTCTCAGTGCAATCTGAGCCCACAAGTGATAGCTTTACCTTTCCAAGTCTATCTCATCTTTCCCTTGATGACACCACGGCTACCATGCCTACCGCAATGATGGGCATGCCAAGAAACACGCCATGGACCTCATTTGTTAGTAAAGCACCACTACATGGTAGCTCAATGCCTGCAACAGTACCTACAAGTGTGTACCAATCGTATACACCCATGGGTCCTCGTACTCATGTAGTCCCTACCCCTCCCATTGTTTCAACAACCTATGCTACAAAACCACAACACCCAAGCTCTTATTTCCATGGGACCATATCGGCTAGCATTAGCATGTCGCATCTGACGGCTGCTATGCCTAGGGCCACACATATGAACTTTGGACCGCCACATGGCACAACATCGTACCCAATGTGGAACCCAAGGGCTTCCTATGTGCCAAGCCTAATCCCAATACCTACTCCACATGTAGTCTGTGGAGCGCCTTCACCCACGATGCCTGCTCACTTAGGTGACTTCGCAACATTTTCTCAAGCTATCGATCGATCTATTGCTGAGAATATGCGTAACACGCCTGATAGAGAGCCTAGCAGTTAGGCAGTACAAATAGCCAAGCTCACACAAAAATTTAGTGGAGACGGGGATGTGAGAAAGCATATCGAAGTGTTTGAACAAATATGCGATTCTCTAGGAGAACACAATGACCTACATAAGAGTAATGCTTTAAGCCTAACCTTAAGTGGAAAGGCTAGGGATTGGTATAGAACCCTAAGGGTGGAAGAAAAAATGATTTACCCTACTCTTAGGAGACTGTTCTTGAAAGAATACATACGAGAGGGAGTGCTTTGGGGTGTAGCCTCTCAACTCCAGAAAGCCCAATGAGAGGAAGGAGAGTCAATGAGAGACTTTATCATATGTATCCAAGAAGGGAGCAACAATGGTGCTCAATATGCTATGGACCACATAGTACCAGTGAATGCCCTACTTTTAGAGTAAAATTCAATGGGAACTGCAATGCCTATGGAAGGTATGGTCATCAAGCTAAGGATTGCATAGTATTTAAGTGTGCGATGGCCAATAGACCATCCTTAGCATGGATAGACACACCTCGAGTGACTGCATTGATGCCGGCCCCACCTCTTGAACAAATGTCACAACACATGGTCCCTAGGGCCCCAAATGTTGTTCAAAAAACACCCTTACCACCTCCAGTGCTAGAACTGCAACCACCACATCCGAGAATCACTTCTGTGAATCAAGTGGGTTGTGAGTCATCTATTGCTTGTTTGGAAGGCTATGAGGAAGATATAGATCCTAATATTGCCTATGGGATGGATGTGCTTGAAGAAAGTCCACAATACTACATGGAGGAATATTGGGGCCAAGTCAAACATGTCTATCAAGTAGCTGCTCTTGCGGCAAGAGGCCAGAATATCAATTACACTACTAAGAGACCACCTCTTCAATGCTATGAGTGTGGAGATCCATCGTGTGGCCGAGTGTCCTATTAGGCTACAAACGAATGCCGCACTAATGCAAACCAATCAAGCAAGCACGTCTACAATGCCGATACTCATGTGTAATCGATGTGGCATAGATCATTTGATTGCCCAATGTCCAAATAATCCAAATGCACCGAAGATCACGCCATTGAACTTGATTGAGATTATCGAGGAGCCATCACAAAGTATGCCTATGGTACCAGTACACGTACTCACACGATCGATGCTCCAAAAACAAAATTATATTCTTGAGTAAAGAGACATGGCATCAATTGCCCAATCTTAGAAAAAGAAGAAAACACGAAGGAAGAGATCACAAAAAGCAGCGAATTCAGACCCCAGTTCAAAGACCAACATAGGGACTGGTGACGACCCCGTATATATGAATGACGCTGAAGAGGATT
Source organism: Adiantum capillus-veneris (assembly GCF_014529385.1). Taxonomy (NCBI): domain Eukaryota; kingdom Viridiplantae; phylum Streptophyta; class Polypodiopsida; order Polypodiales; family Pteridaceae; genus Adiantum; species Adiantum capillus-veneris. Next base: position 62,428,826 of record NC_140954.1, on the reverse strand, counting down.
CGGATTCATGTGAAACTATGGAGACCAAAACAACCACTAAGATAGAAACCAACAAGGAAGATCTTCATGACCCACAATGGGCCAGAATCCAAGAAGAAGATAGGAACTTATCCAAACCCTACAGAGGAGATCAAGCGAGTCAAGCAATGAAGGAGTTTGGTAGAAGATACCCAAAGGGATCTAGAACCAGCACCTAGGCAATTCCAGATTACAGACACAGTGTTCCCTACGCAACAACAAGCTCACCAAGTCCATAGACCCTTAGCCATGGCTAGTGTCATCCAAGAAGAAAGTGACTTAAAGTCATGGGAAATTGGGCGTACTCACTTCTTGATGGAAAGAATGTTTACAAAGGGACTACCTGGTCCTGTAGAAGAAATGGAGATCCCATCTTCCCCACGTCAAGGGACTGAAGTCCAAAAGGTGTCGTTAAACATTGCCAAATTGATGGATTTCATGTCTTCAGAAGTTAGAACCACCATCATGTCCAAACTATGTAAAGACCCTGAGCTAGTCTCAGCTCTTCGAGCCTTTCTCAATGGGGGGAGTGTTTGCTGACAGTCATCATTCACTCACTCCCCTCTCAACCTTCCTCCCTGACCTCTCAAACTCCCAATCTTAGGGAATGTATATATAAAGACTTATACTCAAAAAAAAAAAGAGCAAGAGCAATTAGCAAACGAGTATGCACAATAAAAGTCAAAAAATTGACCCAGACCTACACATTCACATCCGGTACACTGAAGCAGAAACCTATGTCATAAAACACCTTTGATCCTCATCACTCAAGTGATGGAGGGTAGGTAGGATTAGTACAATAGGAATGTTTCTGTTTTAAAGTTTAGTGATTAGCAAATTCTTTCTTCCCACTGATGTGCCTCCTAGAGGTATTCTTTGTGTTTCCTCGTGTGTGCAGGAACATGTTGTTGTTGTTAGGATTTGGACCTTCATGGAATCTTTCTCTTGTTCACACTTCAAATCAAGCGCGACCATCAACACAAACAGGTGTTTCTTGTCCATTAGCATTGCCTCTTATCTTTTTGCATCCATGTTTGTTTGCTTTAATTGTTATTGGTAGCATAATATTCAACACATTTTCTTAGTATCAAACATTAAATTCAATGTAAATTTTGGTCATAATCACTTGTCTAGGTTTACAAATCAAGCAGTCGGACTAAGCTAGTTTGACCAAGTTAGGTGTTAGAGATCTTCTCTTAATACCATGGGGAATGCCTTCCTAATAATCAATGGTTACTTAGGTTCTTAATTCGATTTAGGGAGCATTGTGTGAAATGTACTAGGGCTTTCTAGTGGGCTTAGTCCCGATTGACATTTAGCTTAAGTATTATAAAGGGAGTTTTCTAGTGTGATGAGCCTGGGGAGGGTAATAGTGTTATATGACCCCCCAAAGTTAAAAATTAAAATGCTGAAAATGAACAAACAAAAAATCAAAGTGCCACAATGTAAAATCTTAAGCTGGAAGAGAAACCTCAGCTTGATTTGGTACTCCACTCACATGTATCGCCTATGGTACTAGAGCCCTAGAGGTTCCGAGTGTGGGCGCTTTTCCTTGAAAAGCAAAAAACGCAAGGCATACAAAATAAGCACACACATCAAAATTGAATCATTGTGAAAAGACTTTGGGGGATCAAAGAAAAGGTAATCAGTCAGGTGATGATTTCATGAGAAATTCCTTTTATCGTAGCTTATTTACAAGGTCTTTTAGGTATAGCCTCTAGTCAGCCCTCGGACATGAAATACTTGGCTCTCGCGATTAAACAACTTAATTGACCATAGAAAATTGAGAAGCTTGCCCATGGTATCAATAGTCGATCTTTAGTGCCTTTCAACCGTTAAATTAGCGACCCCAAAATTGTTTAATTTTTTACCTTTACAATTGTTTATGTGTTTGATTGTATTGCAATTTAATGTTTATTGCTGACAAATGGATTAGAATTCTGCTACCAATCAATATGTCTTCCTAAAACTGCATATGCTTTTTAATTGTATATGAGAATGCAATTACTGTGCCAATGTTATTTGATTTTGCAGTGACTGAAGAAGGCTAAGGACATTCATCTCAATTGCTCTTCCACCTCAACGAACGAGCTTCAACTCAATAGCTTTAGAGGATGGAATCTACATCAGGAAGGGGGGCATGTTAACCCTCACACACATTCCTATCACCTACGATGGATGCTGTATTATTTATTTGGTAGAGTTAGGTACCGGGCTTGTCGGTCCAATAGGAAAAGGGTAAGAGTGATCGTCGATGAGAGGCGCACTCTAATTAGAACATTCAAGGGATTAGTTGGCTAGGCATGGGCGCCCAAGTGTGAATGGGGCGAGCTCATATAAAAGTTAACTTAACCTAAAATTCACTCATTCTCTCATTTGTGCAATTGAAGAGTGCTCTTGCTCCATTTCCATCTTCTTCTTCTTCATCTCCTTTTTTGTGTGTGTATGCTTGAGAGAGAGAGAGTGTGTGTGTGTGTGTGTGTGTGTGTGCGATCGAGTATTGCGACGGAACGACGGCGGCGAGGCGGTTGAGCGTGGCGTAGCGGCGTCTCCCTCTTCTTCATGGTGGGAAATCCTCCACAAAAGCAAGCGTAGAGTGGTGAGTGACACACCATCGCCATCTTTGAATTTACTAGTTTAGGCTAGTTGCATGCTTGGAGCCATTTGTGGCTCGCACACAGTGTATGACACGTGCGACAGACATGCACAACCTCCAATGCATCTTCATATATTCTAGGCTTCTTTAGCTCCACTGTCCAATGTATATTCTCCCAAAGACCAGCCAACAACCTGTCCTTCTTCATCATGTTAGGTGGAGGTACCTGTGGTGCTAAGGCCTTGCACATCCAAATGAGTTTTCATAGTTAATCATCGAAATTACAATAGGCAAAGGGCATTCCAGTATCTCTCTTAATCTTCTTGGCCCGAACATAAAGACTATGCGCTGCTGGAAAAAAATCTTCCTGGACACATGAACATTTATTTGGATTCTTTGTGTTAAATGAAAAGGAGTGAATTGAGGTCCATTTTGATCATCCATTAAAGGCAACCATGCAGCTCCCAAGAAGGCACATCTGACTTATCCTCTGATTTTGCCAGAATTTCAACAGCATAACAACATAAATGGCTTAAAAGACCAAAAAACCAGTCATCACAACTTGGAAATTTTTTGACAGAGTTTCCCCAGCAGTAGAACAATGAGAACCCAAAATATAGATTGTATATGTATGCATAACCTGCCAACAATAGAACTCGAGCATCAAGTAGGAATCACTGGTACATAGCCTATGGCGAGGTCACGAAAAGGGTGCTCCAGCCACCTGTATCACTGAAAGAATCTCACATTTGAGAATCCTCCAGCTCAATAAAACCTCACGCTATCGACTTTCTCACGAAAGCTTATGCAAATCTCGTATAGTCAAGTCTCAAAAATGACTATCTTCCAAACCAAGTCTCAGAAATGGCTGGGACTGCCAAATAAAACCAAGTATGGCTCCACAAAGGCGTACAATGATAGTATCCACAAGTAACGTACAATACAAGACAATGCGCTCAAATAGGCACCAAATGATGCATAGGGCCCATAGTGACTACAAGTGACTCCGCTGCCAGTATATCACTCTACTCTAGCTACCTGTACCTATATGAATCACATGTACATGTACTTGTACATGTATCTGTACCTGTAACTTGTAACCTGTAACATGTAATATGTACTCCCGAAGCTGAAGGTACTCGAAGAAGATCCTCCGTGGGGGCACCAAAAGAATGTGAGCGGGATGGAAACACACACAATGCCTCTATAATGACCCTACACACACTCTTGGGATGATACACACACACACACACACACTATTGGGCACCACTCGGCTTACACAATCCACCTGGCCGAGACAGGAAACACACCTATGGAGTGAGAGGAGAGAGACTATCCATTTGCCCACTCCACACAGAGACACACACACACACACACACACACACAAAAAAAAAACTCAGCTTAAAAGAGGAGAATTTCTTATGTTTAGATACAATTGAGCTTGGGCCTACATCAATGGGGCAAATAGCTCACACAATATGGGTAAACTATGCCAGATACAATCACAAATTGGAGCAGAATCTTCGCTAATAGGAGAAACTTACACATCCAAAACAACATAAAAATTAGTGATGAATTTGGAAAAATAGACAACACGATCGCGTTTGGAACCGCCCAAAACCCCAGTTTACAATGTCAAAGTGCTCAAATCCGACCTCGAATGAGCAGTTCATGACCAAAACAGGCTCCAAAAATAGCAAAAACTCAATTGTGGCTGCTCCTCCTCTTCTCTCCATGTTTTTTTTTTTTCTTCTCTAAGTTTTTTCAGTTCACACACTTAGCTTTATTAGTTGGGAACCTTTGGCCTTTTAGTTGACCTCAAACGAGACCCTAAACACGCCAAAAAGTGGTCTCGCAGTGCATAGTTGTCACCCTGTTGCACCCATCCGCACACCTGGCACTCAACTTTTTCCAATAATGCATCCCACAATCACGTGAAGTGGACCCCAAATACAATTCTCATGATGACCTTTTTGCATAATTATCACAAGAAAATACCCACGTTGTGTCCATACTTATGCACGTGCAAGTCTTGACCCCATTCGACCTCCTGACACCACTAGATGCCATCTGACGCACCTACTTACCTCATGTCGTCGGCCGGTAGATAGCTTCCTCGAGAAGTTTTACGTGCTACCAACTCCTCATTATTATAGAAAAAACACACTGGTACTGGTGATAGTGAAAATCAATGCACTATGTACATGTTGTCCTACCTATACAGATGTGGGCCCCACGCAACCACCTGGCTCTGGAAAATGGGCAATCCTTTATTTGATACACCATGCATGTGTATATACATATGCACAATCCCTTGCTCCAAAAAAACTCCCAACACCGTTAACTGCATAAAGTAGGCGTGCTTCAAGGATGAAATTTTCCTATTCTACTTACTCTTTTGCAATTAATAACACCAACCATTTGTAGCAAGCTTGGGGACCTCTCTTCTTGAGCAAGAAAAGAGAAACCAATAGCTCTAATACCAATGTAATATTTAATACACTAATAACTTGTGTGCAGCAAAAATTGATAACATAGCGAGCATTTCATTAAGACAAGTTCCTAATGAGCATAGAGAGAGTACTTAATTGAGAAAGCAACATAGCAATTTACATCTAGCTAATTTGGCATTGACAATACTTGAAAAGAGAGAGAAATAGAACAATTGACAACATTTGAGGACCGGATTTACATGGAGCGGGGCCCCCCTCCATAAAGGCTTTGTATTATAGCTTCTCCCATCAAAGGAGACTTTTGTACAATACAATTCTTGTGTTCCTTGACAGAACTTGTTGGTGCAATGAAGATGGAAGCTTCATGCACCAAATTATGCTTGAAAATCACACCTAATGTCCCTAGCCTCAGTCCCAAGACCTCGCACACCTTCAAAAATGGTGAGAGCTAGAAGGGAATGAGGATAGATTGAGAGGAAGAAGAGGTATCTTACAAGAAAGAAGTATACTCCTCACATAATCACTCTTAATATCATAAGTTATCTTAGTAATTAGCATGATAGAGGATATGAGCATGCCATTGAAGCTTGGCTCTTGGTTGAATTTGCATTCCATAGCCAAGAGTTGTTGGTGTAGGCCTCTACTTCTCAATGCTTGGAGAAGGAGATGGAGTTCTTCTTGCACACACAAGTTGTGTGTGTGTGTGTGTGTGTGTGTGTCTATGTGTGTGTGTGTGTGTGTGCGTGCGTGTGCGTGTGTGTGTGTGTGTGTGTGTGTGTGTGTGTGTGTGTGTGTGTGTAGCATTGTGTTAGAGTAAAATGCAACCCCTTCTCTCATCTTGGTCGACCCCTCTTGCTAAATGCTCATGTTGGCCTCCCATTGGCTTCTGTAAAGCTTAACCAATCACAAATTAGAAGCATAGTTGATAGACTTTTGACAAGTGTCCCCCTTTCCCCTTTTGTGAGAGCTTTAGGTATTAAATAATTCATCTAAACTCTCATTGGACCTTTTTGTCTTCTGGCCAATAGGAATCAGGCAAGCCATTGGGCTGCTAGATGCTCATTGGGCCCCTTGGTAGACTGTCCAATAGTCTTCTAGAGAACTTAATTTCTATTGGTTCTTTTATCAAGCATTTTTAAATTGATTAGACTAAATTTACTCTCGCCTAATTTTCATTGGTCCACCTCTATGGCCATCCAATAGGATTTGAGGGGAGGTTGAGGGCAACTAGCCTAGGAGCTTGACATGTGTCCAGTATTCCCTTTGTGTAAAGGGGGAGCCTTGGAGAGAGAGTGTGTGTGTATGTGTGTGTGTGTTTCTCTCTCATCCCCTAAAATATGGGCTCACCCCCTCCTTCCTAGGGATGTGGGAAGACTTTTTAGTCTTCCCATGACCGTCCAATTTCCCCTTGCTTTGGCCATTGGATAAAAGATTTTATTTTGGAACCTTAGCCTATGGAAGACTTAATGGAGTTGAACCTTAGGTCTTTTAAGCCCCATTGTAGAACATTGCTCTTTTGTAGGCCGTTCCCCTTTGGATCCCTATTTTCCCTCCTTTGGATCCCTGACAGAGACCGGTCTGGAAGCTTTACCAATATTCTAGCTTTTACTCCCCTGGTACTTCCCCATATTAAATGATCAGTTTAACATGAGAAAATCATTTGGGAGTACTAGATATTAGTTTTTATGATATAGAAGAAGGGGTCAACCAAAGCAATGAGGTGGCTAGCTTGGGGGGTATACTCTCCCACACACACACATACACACTCTCATTGTGTGAAATGAAAAGTACAAGAGCTCCATCTCCTTCTCTTGGCCTACACCAAAACTCTTGGCTATGGAATGCAAATCCAACCAAGAGCCATGTTTCAATGCTTAAGCTTGCCATCTTCTTCATCTTCATTACTATGCTATTATGCTATGTTAAGCAAGAATAGTGATGATAAGTGAGGAACTATTTCTTTCTCCTATGAATGCTTCTTCTTCCTCTACCCTACCCTCATTCCCCGCTACCTCTATCCACCTTGAAGGTGTTTGAGGCCTTGGGACTGAGGCCGAGGATGGTTAATGCTTTTTGAAAATATTATGTTATGTTCGTGATGCATGAAGTTTTCCATATTCATTGCATCAACTAGGTCACAAGGAACACAAAGATTGTATTGTACCAAGTCTCTCTTGATGGGAGAATCTATAATACAAAAGCCTATTGGAAGGGGGACCGGCTTCACATAAATCCGGTCCTCAACTGTTGTCAAGTTCTCTAACTCTCTCTCTCTTCCAAAATTATTGTTCATGACAAGTTAATTAAGTATTATGGTTATGTTGCTACCGCTAACTCAAAGTAGTCTCACAAAAATATTTACTCTAATTCTCTTAATTCTGCTATTCTCAAAGTTCATCGGCCATTTCCATTACAATAGTCCTCTGCACATCATGGAGCACATCTCAAGGTTGAAAAAGAAGAGGTTTCTTGTTCCCATTCCTTCCATCAATTCTTGCCCTCCATTTCTCCTTCCTCTCCTCCTTCTCCTTCAACTCCCAGCACACACCAGTGTGATACCCGAAAACTTTCCTCTCTCATTCACATAAGCCTCCATCTATTTTTAGCCAAAAAGAAAAAGTTTGTTTATTTTTAGCTGCCTTGAGCCTCAAGATTACCATCCATGGAAATTCCCTTCCACCCAAGTTAACCAATTCTAAGATTATAATCCCTAACACTCACAATGCCATGAGCATTCTAATCATGGATGGGGAAACCCCCAAGGGGATGGCCAAATGCAAGCGCTAGCCCTTTGCCGCCGAGTGTGACATCCCACAACCACACCTTGCAGCACATGGCCCAATGATGACAACAAACAACACCATACAACAACCATGTGCATGCATGCATGTGCAAATCCGCCACAAGGTTTACCATAGCCAAGCTTAGGGGCAGCAACTCCTATGAGACACCCTTAGCCCCTACCTCCCTCTTTATGTATACCCAACTTGGGTTCTCTTTCTTCGCATATGGGATTAATCCTACCCATGTGGCATGCCCAGAGGCCTCCTCCCGTTTGTACTTTAGCTCAAAAATCCACATAAAACCTCCTTTTTGGATAATTTTGGATCTACCAAGCCGTGTGATTGTAGCACTAAGGGTCAAATCCATCGTAGAGGCACCCTATTTGGCATACATATCAACCAAATCATTGATGTTTCCAATCAGTAAATCACAAATTATCACCAACATATTGACTAAAGTTTTGTCAAGAGTTATTAAAAATATGATTAAGCCCAAATTAGGCACCATCTCAACCAACACTTTACTAGCTATTGAAGAAGACTATAGGTCATCATTTCAAATCCTTCACCTTATGGCTACAAAGAAACACGACATTCACCTTCCGGTATTTTCTCATGACTACCCAAAGAGATTCCTCTTTTGGAGATCTCACTAGGACACCTTGCAAGACCTCTCTCTTCTTGGGTACTTGGAGAAACTTAAAGAGCTTGAATTTGGCTTTTAAACTCTTCTTGCAAAGTAGGGTTTCCCATACCTTCTTGAAGCTTGCAAATAAGATAGTTGACAATATTTAGACCCTCTCACTAGTTACACCATGTGCTAGATCTAAGTTGTCAATATTAATCCTATTCTCTTGATTATGTTGTACCATGATTAGAGTTCCTTATATGTGTATACTAGCTCGTTTGTTGACACTTTCAAAACCTTGGTTACTACTATTCTTAACCGTTAAAATAAGCACTCAAGTAATTACACACATGGTTTAGAATATTGTTAATTGGTGGAGTGGGTTTAATGGTGCTAAGCTGGCATTGGTTCCTATCAAACAGCTAACAACTCAATAATTGTTAAGCCATAGGCAAATGTAAAAAGACTCCATGGACCATAGTTCTCAATGGTGTTCCTCATACCCTACAAGAAAGCATGCCAATTGAGATAATAAATCCCAGTCCCACTTACCCTTTTGCAATGAATAAATCCAACCTTTCATAGATTACACAAGGACCTCTCTTCTTAGGCAAGAAACGAGAAACCTTAGCTTTGATACCAATGTCAAAAAATATAGACCTTTTATGTGATTACAATGAAATTAATTTAGGGAAAAAGATTTTTTCCTTAAGGGGATTCTTTTATGTGATTATAATGGCATTAATTACTTTTAAGAACCATCTATTTTAATGTGATTACAGCATAATTAATTTACCAAAGGGGAGTTTTTCCTTAAGAGCATTCTTTAGAGTAGAACCATACATAGTGTAGGGCTAATTTCATTGAATCACTTACACATTAGAACATCAAATCATGCATATAACTTGAAGAGAATAGCACAATTAAGATTGATAGATCATAGAGGACCGGATTTTCTTGAAGCTAGGTCCCTCTTCAAAAGGACTTTGTATTACAATTCTCTTAATGAGAGCTTTGATTACATACACGCTTATGCTCTTGTAGAGCTTTCCTCAAACCAAGAAGATGATGAGCTTCATGATTTCGTGCCTCGTATTGACTTACCAAAGTATGGATGAAAGACAAAAGTTACATAGCGTTGGAATGTGGTCGGAGCGTTGACGAGGCCAAAAGGCATCACTCTGTAAGCAAAACATCCCCATGGTGTTATGAAGGTTGTCTTTTTCTGGTCTTCTTCTGCAATGCTAATTTGAAAGTAGCCTGACTAGCCATCACATATTGTGTAGCGCTCATGACCTGCTACCTCCTTGAGAATCTCGTCTTGAAATGGGAGGGGAAAATGATCCCTCTTTGTTGCTGCATTGAGAGGTTTGTAGTCTACACAAACCCTCCACTTAACGTTCTTCTTTCGTGTGACTACCATTGGAGAGACCCACTTTGAGTCCTCGACGGGGTAAATGAAACCTGCATGTAGCAAATTCCTTACCTCGTTGAGCAATGCCTCTTGTTCAATTGCCCCAAGCCTTCTGATCTTTTGCACTACAGGCTTGCTTCCTTCCAAGAGATGTATTCTGTAAGATCTCTGACTCCGATCAAAAAGAGCACCCTTGTACCATGAAATGATCATAATAGAATAAGTTACTATTTTTAGCAGTTTTCCAGATTCTGTCAGTGCCATGATGTTTAGAATGTTATAAAGCTTCAAAATGTGAATTAAAATAATTTCTGTGAAAAATTTCCAAAAATAGTAAGTTTTTGGTCACCCGACCCGTCCAATTTTGATCGTCTCGAAAAACTGCACCCATACCCCAAATTTGAAAAAATACATTTTTGAACCCCGAAGGCTGCTAAATATGGCAGGTACTCGGGCCAGTACGCCTAAGTTAAACCTTGCTATAGCAATTTTCGGCATCAAAATCCGACTCGTATGACCCGTTTTAGCTTAGAATCAAATTTTCTCAAAATTGCCCGGGGAGGTACCGGGGGCCCGGGACTGTGTGGGAAAAGGTTCCAACCCACTCCAGATCAGCTTTAGTAGCTAGGGGGCGCCCTCTTGCTTTGTGGGAGTCCTGGGAGAGTTTCCAAGGCAGCAACTCAGTCTCAGAACCAGTTAACCAAGCCAACCTGACACTTGGTGGGCAGGGAACTAGACTTGCCATGCTTAACTGGAGAAGCTCCCAGATGCATTTAGCAACCCAGATCGATTTTCAGCTTGAGGAGGCCTATTTAAAGACCTTCACACACACACACACATATGCTCACATACACACACCTACACACACTCTGGGAAGGTGCTGCCGGAACACACACCTTTTGAAGGAGAAGCAAGTAGGGAGGTGCTGTCGAATTCTCGCCTCAAGAAGCTCGATTAGATCAGAGAATCGAGAGGATTATCAGCCCTTAATCACGGTAACCACGGTTTAATTAATGCTTTCTGCAAATCCTTTTCATTACCATCTAAATTTCTCGTCTATTATGCTTATTCCTAGTCGTAATTCTCTCTAAATTCTCATTAACCATATTCTATTATGTAACATCATTCCATAGCTGAATTATCAGCCATTCATCACTCTCACTTAATTATTAGAGCATAATTAACAGAATTATCTCTCTCTAGGCAATATAGTAATTAATCGGTAAGCTAGTAATTGTGTAGATTGAAGAGAATCACTCTTTCTATCACTCATTAACATTGTAGCTTAATTAAAATTCACTTCTCTTACGCATTAAGATGTAATTAAGGGAAATTAATATGTCATTAAGTCTCTATGAATTGACCACCCTCACACATATGCATAAAGTAAATCTGCATCATCTATTTGCTAGGAAATAGTTTAATCATACTTAATTCAATTCTCTGGCAATTCCAATAGTGAAATCCTAATTATTCTTAATCATGTGAGTCGAATAATTATCTTAGAGCTGGTTCCCATAGGATTATGTGCCATCCTTAATGATTGCTTTATGAAAGAAATCTAGATCTCTCATATAGGAGAAATTAATTGATGTCACTAATCTACCCATTGGACTGTTATGATGCTTGCGAACCTTAACTCTTTCTCCAAGCTAATTAATTAAAGTAGTGAGAAAAATGGCTCCGGTTAAGAGAACTCGCTTCGGTGGTGCCCATGACCGCGAGGCGGGAACCAGCAATGTCAACGGGAAGGGGAAAGCTCCTGTGGAGGAACAAATACCGGCCATCTCACGGGCCATCGATGAAGAAGTGGAAGAGGTAGATCATATTTTTATTCAAGTTGTTTAAATTAACATTGCATACGCTAGTTAGGAATGCTCATGTCCCCAAACATGTTGGAGAAATCCGACGAAAACCTCGGCATTGAAATCATTGTACATTAAGTTCTAAAGTAGGAAGGTAATGTTTGATGGGTATGCTGTTTGCAATAGGAAAGAATGTCTGCTAGGGAAAATTTAGCTCGACATGTTCATTTTAATTCCAATGTTGAATCAGTCCTGACCCCCCTACTGATCACAGGGGGCAGAGTTCCTCGTTAAGGGCTCTTGAAACCACGACTTGCTTTCTATGCAGTGGATACCCACGACTTGCTTTCTATGCTGTGGGAACCCACGTCTTGATTTCTATGCGGTGGGAGTGTCCATGACGTGCTTTCTATGTGGTGGACATACCTAATTGTATGGGCAGCTAGGCGACAACGGGAGGAGTGAACTCTCGCTGGAGGGGGAATGTTGTACCTCCAGAACATTGGAATTTTAATGAATAAGTTTGAGTAGAATTTTTACTAGAATTCTGTCTTGGTGTTGTTTGCAATACTAGTTGAAGGGCTGTCTTGACAAACAATGTCCTTCGGAATTAAAACAAGGAATGTTTATGTTGAACAACCTTTGTGGTAGTAATTAGGTCACACAGGGAAGTGTGAGTGTGGGGGTGGAAAGTGGGGGCTTGGCTCAGGTTGCCAATGCCTACGAGATGGGTGGTCCCGATTGGTCGGGAACTCTCTGTCCCCATAGTGCTTACTTGATATTAGTAATTCTCATTTCCCCTAGAGTGGTGAATTCTCGAGAGTACGTGCCTCTGAAACATGGGTAAAAAGGCACACGAGGCTTCTCTCCTCTTGGAAGGTGGGTCTTAGGATCTCTCGATAGCTCAAGTACGCTTCCCCTACGAGGTGGAGCTAGATCTCCCTGCTAGTAGGCTCGAACTCGACTCACTTTGTGATGAGAGATCGTCCGCTAGTCGAACCCTGAACCATTTTGTTTGATTCCGCAATAGATCTAGTGGCCACCAGGTTCACCATCAGATCCGTGGTTGATACGGCGGGGTGGGGAGCTCACACCTGGTATCAGAGCCTAGGTTAGGTTGGGAAATAAAGTCGTATCGTTTGAACATTTAAAAGGAACTGAAAGTATATAGGTAGTTGATCCGAATTCCTTGCATTGGTGTTGCAGGAAGACCCCGTGCTCGAATATCGGAAGTTCCAAGTGTTTGAGCTTATTTATGAGCAAGCTCGAAGATTTTCAGTTTACCAGTTCAGGCGAGATGTCATGGAGATACTGTTGAAGGCTTATACGCCACACTCCACTCGCATTGATAGAGGATGGGAACTTGATTGGACATTTCCAGGAGGGGTTTACTACATCAACGCTCGGAAGCTAGGATGTCTGGCTACCGATTTGAAGAAGATACATTGGGGAGAAGAGTTGAGGGTAATAGAGATATTCTACTTGGTGCCTACACGATTGGACCAGACTGTTTCAGACAACTCCAATCAAACCATCAACGAATGGCTCTTGGAGAAGGTCACCAATGTGATCCCAGCGAACCGAGTCAAAACCTTTGGATTACTGAAGTCGGAACTCCGGCTTGATATCTTAGTTTATTATCCACTCAAGAATGATTATAGAAACTATTACACGAATGAAGTAGTGCATCACGTGAATACCATCTCCTAGGCGTATTTTATACGCAATCCATAAAGCCATGTAATAAGCTGATCATCAGGTATCCTAAACCTTGAGGGGTTTCAATTGTAATAAATTTTCATCAATAAAGTGCTTTTTGTCTCTGAATCTCTGTCTCTTGATAAAGTAGAATCTTGAATTTTATTTAAAGTCTCGTGTCTATTTTGAAATCCAAGTAATGTATCAAGAATTCGTATAATCCATGTAGGTACCGCCTGTTGCTCTGTACTCGGCAGCGCAAGAGAAGAAGCTCCTCCTTAAGCAAGCCCAACCTCCGATCTTTAAGGGCGAGGGGGAAAATGTGGAGAGAGATGCGGAAGTAAGGATGGAAGCCATGGACGATTACTTTGAAGCTGCGGGGACCCAACCCGTAAACCAGACCATGCTTGCGATGTTCCGCTTGACTGGCGATGCCAAGATATGGTGGAAGCAACATTGCAGGGACATGGATATTAAGGGATCTTCCCAGTCCTGGGAAGACATTAAAGGTGCGATAATGGGGTGTTATTTACCGCCTGCCTATAGAACATTGAGGATGAATGAATTCTTTTCACTTCGGCAGCAGAATTCATCTGTCGAAGAATACTATGCAAAGTTTGTCACTCTTCGGAGATATGCTCCTAAGATGACCTTGGAACAACAGGTGGCAAGGTTCTGCCAAGGACTAATCGATCCTCTGAATACTCGGTTGGAAGCTCTCAAGCCGACGACGCTACAGGATGCCTTGTTGAGGGCCAAACCTCTAGCTCTCGAAGTACAAAGGGCTAATCAGAATAGGAGGAATCATTGGGCAAAGAGGGCAAGGACCACTGCTTGGGATAACAGACCAGCCAACCAAGCGTATAACCAGCGCCCTATTGTGGCTACCACCACAACCATGGAGTTCCTTGATGTTCGATGCTATGGTTGCGGCGAGCATGGGCATTACAGATCTAATTGCCCTAGGAACATTCAGGCAACCAACGCCAATGCCATACCCTTGAATACCCGTGGGCGTGGCCAAGCTAATGGAAGAGGAGGACGAGGAAGGATGAACAGAGGGCGAGGGCGTGGAGCTACCGCGAGAGTGAATGCCGCAGTGGTACAACCAACTGTGGGTGACGAAACAGTGGAGAGAGAAACCCTACATGCTGCAATTGACAATCCCAATGGTTGCGAGCAATACGTAGTCATTCATATGCCAGGATCTCTCAGAGGTGAACAAGTTAACTTCCTTATAGATTGTGGTAGTACTCTTTCATTTCTTTCACCCCGATGCATGAGGAAGCTAAAGCTAGATAAGTATCCAACAAGCAAGCTAGTTGTAGAGTTAGCAAACGGCAAGGAAGTAGTATCTCAACATTCTGCAGGAAAAACCGACTTTGATTTAGGGGGACACCCAACTTCTGCCCAATTTCGAACCCTACCCTTAGGATTCTTTGATGGGATACTAGGGATGGACTGGCTAAAGCAAAATAGGGCCCACATACATTGTGCACAAGGGAACTTTACTTTTACAGATAACTTAGGTAATGAAGACTTAATCCAGGGGGAAATGGGAGACCTAAGGCTACTCTAGTTAAGGCCACCGGACTTTTGAAGGGACTAAGGAAGGGTCAGCATATATATGCAGTTAAACTCAACAAGGTGGACCAATCAGATACCTCACTTCGACCAAACTGGTTGAGGGAGTATGATGATGTATTCCCCAAAGACCTTACGAATCTTCCACCACACAAAGAGGTAGATCATGAGATTGAGACTATCCCTGGATGTGAACCTATCTCAAAAAGACCTTATAAGATGTCACTTCCAAAGGCCATCGAACTCAAAGAACAGCTTAGGCAACTCATTGAGCAAGGATTCATTCGACCCAGTACTTCTCTTGGGGTGCTCCAGTTCTTTTTCAGAAGAAGAAGGATGGGACCTTAAGGCTATGCATAGACTACCCGGGACTGAACCAGGTAACTGTCAAGAACAAGTATCCAATTCCAAGGATTGACGAACTTTTGGACAGACTCCACGGCGCCAAAATATTTACAAAGATAGATCTAAGGTCAGGATATTACCAAATCAGGATCAAGGAATCAGATATTCCAAAGACAGCTTTTCATACTAGGTATGGGCACTACGAGTTCACAGTAATGTCTTTTGGTCTAACAAATGCTCCTGCAAGCTTCAATCGACTTATGCAGGATATTTTCAGACCTTACCTGGATGATTTTGTCTTGGTTTTCTTTGATGACATTCTGATCTACTCTAAGAACGAGGCAGATCACGAAGAACATGTTCGCAAAGTACTTGATCTTCTCTGAAAACACCAACTTTACGCTAAAGAGAGCAAGTGCACTTTTTGCTCACCAAAGGTCAACTATCTTGGATTTGTCATATCGGCTGAAGGGATTTCAGTGGACCCAGATAAGTTCAAGGACATCGTTGATTGGCCTCAACCATCCACTGTCAGTGAAGTAAGAGGATTTCTTGGAATAACGGGATGGTACAGGATTTTTGTCAAGGATTATGCTCGTATTGCTGCACCTTTGACGGAACTCCTGAAGAAAGGAATGAGGATCGAATGGAAGACCGAGCACGAGTCTAGCTTTGCTAAGCTAAAAGAGTTCTTGGTCTCAGCTCCTATTTTAAAGCTTCCAAATTTTAGTAAGGAATTTGAAGTAGCAACCGACGCTAGCAAATTCGCTCTAGGTGGAGTTCTTACCCAAGAAGGAAGACCAGTGGCGTATACTTCGCGAAAGCTGAGAGATCATGAGAAGAATTATCCTACTCATGATTTGGAACTTTTAGCAGTTATTCATGCGCTGAAGTTATGGAGACATTATCTTCTTGGGCGCAAGTTTTAGCTGGTTACTGACCACAAGAGCTTAAAGTGAATTTTTACTCAACCTATTCTCAATATGCGACAACGACGATGGATAGAGGTATTACAGGAATATGACCTTGACATAAAGTATAGACCAGGAAAGGAAAATGCAGTTGCAGATGGTCTTAGCCGAAAATCCTTTCTCGGAGCTATCTCTATTCCAAATAACCCTATCTGGGATAGAATCAAAGAAGCATCCTTGGTAGATCCAGAGTACCAACGTATAGTATCTCTAGTCCAGCAGAATAAGATGCCTGAAGCTAAAGATTACTCTCTTATGGGAGGATGTCTTTACTACGGACATAGACTCTGTGTACCCAGAGACCCAGCTCTAAAGAAGACTATTCTATATGAAGCACATGATAGCCCTACATCCGGACATCCAGACTATGCTAAGACTCTTCATGTTGTCAGAAGGAGTTATTTTTGGTCTAGGATGAAAGGTGACATACTTCGCTATGTGAGGCAATGTCTTTCTTGTCAGCAGATAGAGGCCGAAAGAATCAAGTTACCAGGGCAACTTCAACCTCTTGACATACCCCAGATGAAATGGGAATGCATCAGTATGGATTTTGTTACAGGATTACCTTCTACAGGAGGTTATGACTCTGTTTTCGTGGTTGTTGATATGCTCACAAAAGTGGCTCATGTAATACCCGTAAAGAAAACCTTTACTGCTTCAGATGTTAGTCGGGTATTCATCAAGGAGATTTTTAGGCTACATGGTCTACCCAAGCGTATCGTCAGCGATAGAGATGCCAAGTTTACATCAAAATTTTGGACTTCTCTTTTCCAATCTATTGGGTCACAATTAGCCTTCAGTACAGCGTATCATCCGCAGACTAACGGGCAAACTGAAAGAGTTAATCAAGTCATCGAGGACATTCTCAGAGCCTATTGTTCACAAGAGCCAAGGAAGTGGTTACAATATCTACCTATGGTGGAGTTTGCTTATAATTCTTCCGAACACAGAAGCATTGGAATGTCACCTTTCAAAGCTCTTTATGGACAGGACTGTTTAGCACCACTGAACTTCTTAGATCCGACCATCAGGGTAGAAGCCTCTAGAAAGATGTTAGAGGATATGGAAGCACAGACTAGAGCTATTCGCCAGGACATTCAGGCCGCTCAGGATAGACAGAAGCACTATGCAGATAAGAACCGTTCGGAAAGAACTTTCAAAGAAGGAGATAAGGTTTTTCTGCGAGTCAGAACAAAGAAAAGCAACTTATCTCTAGGCATATATAAGAAGCTAAGCCTAAGGTATTGTGGACCATTTGAGATCGTTAAGGTTGTGAGTGACCAAGCCTACAAGCTAAAGTTACCTACAAACTTGAAGGTTCATGATGTGTTCCACGTCAGCTTACTCAAACCCTATATTTCTAACCCTGATCATTTTTGGACACAGATCAGATAGTCATGCCAGCACAAGGAGTTCTCGAACTCCAACCTAACTATGTACTTGAAACAAGGGAAAGGAAGTTGCGCAACAGAACTATCACAGAGCATCTAGTAAAGTGGAAGGATTACCCTGAAGAAGATGCAACTTGGGAGGACGAACCAACGCGCATAAAAGATTACCCAAACACATTCTTGAGATGAGGACATCTCAAATTTTTCACGTTGGGGAGGTTGTAAGATCTCTGACCCCGATCAAAAAGAGCACCCTTGTACCATGAAATGATCATAATGGAATAAGTTACTATTTTTAACAGTTTTCCAGATTCTATCAGTGCCATGATGTTTAGAATGTTATAAAGCTTCAAAATGTGAATTAAAATAATTTTTGTGAAAAAATTCCAAAAATAGTAAGTTTTTGGTCACCCGACCCGTCCAGTTTTGATCGTCTTGAAAAACTGCACCCATACCCCAAATTTGAAAAAATGCATTTTCGGACCCCGAGGGCTGCTAAATATGGCAGGTAGTCGGGCCAGTACGCCTTAGTTAGAGCTTGCTATAGCAATTTTCGGCATCAAAATCCGACTCGTATGACCCGTTTTAGCCTAGAATCAAATTTTCTCAAAATTGCCCGGGGAGGTACCGGGGGCCCGGGACTGTGTGGGAAAAGGTTCCAGCCCACTCCAGATCAGCTTTAGCAGCTAGGGGGCGTCCTCTTGCTTTGTGGGAGTCCTGGGAGAGTTTCCAAGCCAGCAACTCAGTCTCAGAACCAGTTAACCAAGCCAACCTGACACGTGGTGGGCAGGGAACTGGACTTGCCATGCTTAACTGGAGAAGCTCCCAGATGCATTTAGCAACCCAGATCGATTTTCAGCTTGAGGAGGCCTATTTAAAGACCTTCACACACACACACACACACATATCCTCACACACACACAGTGCACATACACACACCTACACACACTCTGGGAAGGTGCTGCCGGAACACACACCTTTTGAAGGAGAAGCAAGGAGGGAGGTGCTGTCGAATTCTCGCCTCAAGAAGCTCGATTAGATCAGAGAATCGAGAGGATTATCAGCCCTTAATCACGATAACCACGGTTTAATTAATGCTTTCTGCAAATCCTTTTCATTACCATCTAAATTTCTCGTCTATTATGCTTATTCCTAGTCGTAATTCTCTCTAAATTCTCATTAACCATATTCTATTATGTAATCATCATTCCATAGCTGAATTATCAGCCATTCATCACTCTCAATTAATTATTAGAGCATAATTACCAGAGTTTTCTCTCTCTAGGCAGTATAGTAATTAATCGGTAAGCTAGCAATTGTGTAGATTGAAGAGAACCACTCTTTCTATCACTCATTAACATTGTAGCTTAATTAAAATTCACTTCTCTTACGCATTAAGATGTAATTAAGGAGAAATTAATCTGTCATTAAGTCTCTATGAATTGACCACCCTCACACATATGCATAAGGTAAATCTGCATCATCTATTTGCTAGGAAATAGTTTAATCATACTTAATTCAATTCTCTGGCAATTCCAATAGTGAAATCCTAATTATTCTTAATCATGTGAGTCGAATAATTATCTTAGAGCCGGTTCCCATACGATTATGTGCCATCCTTAATGATTGCTTTATGAAAGAAATCTAGATCTCTCATATAGGAGAAATTAATTGATGTCACTAATCTACCCATTGGACTGTTATGATGCTTGCGAACCTTAGCTCTTTCTCCAAGCTAACTAATTAAAGTAGTGAGAAAAATGGCTCCGGTTAAGAGAACTCGCTTCGGTGGTGCCCATGACCGCGAGGCGGGAACCAGCAATGTCAACGGGAAGGGAAAAGCTCCTATGGAGGAACAAATACCGGCCATCTCACGGGCCATCGATGAAGAAGTGGAAGAGGTAGATCATATTTTTATTCAAGTTGTTTAAATTAACAATGCATACGCTAGTTAGGAATGCTCATATCCCCAAACATGTTGGAGAAATCCGACGAAAACCTCGGCATTGAAATCATTGTACATTAAGTTCTAAAGTAGGAAGGTAATGTTTGATGGGTATGTTGTTTGCAATAGGAAAGAATGTCTGCTAGGGAAAATTTAGCTCGACATGTTCATTTTAATTCCAATGTTGAATCAGTCCTGACCCCCCTACTGATCACAGGGGGCAGAGTTCCTCGTTAAGGGCTCTTGAATCCACGACTTGCTTTCTATGCGGTGGATACCCATGACTTGCTTTCTATGCGGTGGGAACCCACGTCTTGCTTTCTATGCGGTGGGAGTGTCCATGACGTGCTTTCTATGCGGTGGACATACCTAGTTGTATGGGCAGCTAGGCGACAACGGGAGGAGTGAACTCTCGCTGGAGGGGGGATGTTGTACCTCCAGAACATTGGAATTTTAATAAATAAGTGTGAGTAGAGTTTTTACTAGAATTCTGTCTTGGTGTTGTTTGCAATACTGGTTGAAGGGCTGTCTTAACGAACAATGTGCTTCGGAATTAAAACAAGGAATGTTTATGTTGAACAACCTTTGTGGTAGTAATTAGGTCACACAGGGAAGTGTGAGTGTGGGGGTGGAAAGTGGGGGCTTGGCTCTGATTGCCAATGCCTACGAGATGGGTGGTCCCGATTGGTCGGGAACTCTCTGTCCCCATAGTGCTTACTCGATATTAGTAATGCTCATTTCCCCTAGAGTGGGGAATTCTCGAGAGTACGTGCCTCTGAAACATGGGGAAAAAGGCACTCGAGGCTTCTCTCCTCTTGGAAGGTGGGTCTTAGCATCGCTCGATAGCTCAAGTACGCTTCCCCTACGAGGTGGAGCTAGATCTCCCTGCTAGTAGGCTCGAACTCAACTCACTTTGTGATCAGAGATCGTCCGCTAGTCGAACCCTGAACCATTTTGTTTGCTTTCGCAATAGATCTAGTGGCCACCAGGTGCACCATCAGATCCGTGGTTGATACGGCGGGGTGGGGACCTCACATATTCTTCTGTCTCTTCACGAGCTAAATCACTGGAGAGCATCCAATGTAGCTTACTTGTATCCACCAAGGGTTGCATACCTGATGATCCCTCTTGGTTCTCCGGTGGTGTTTCAGATTGTGTCAATCTCTTTGGGTCTCTGAGGATGACTCCCATCACTTCGATGCTGTTGTCGCTCTCTTCAGTTGTTGTTGTCTCTTCTCCTGAGGTGGTCAAAGAGTCACTGGTGAATTCATCTTCCGATGCCTCCAAGATCATGTTGTGTTTCTTCCCAGTCTTCATGTCATAGAATATGGACTTTTCCTTAGCATCCTTCATCTGGATCATTCCGGTACTCTAGTCTTGCTTAGTCTCCATAGCCATGAGCCTAAGATTTTACATTGTGGCACTTTGATTTTTTGTTTTTTCGTTTTCAAAATTCTAATTTTTAACTTTGGGGGGTCATATAACATGGTTACCCTCCCCAGGCTCATCACACTAGTAAACTCCCTTTATAATACTTAAGCTAAAGGTCAATAGGGACTAAGCTCACTAGAAAGCCCTAGTACATTGCACACAATGTTGCCTAAATCGGATAAAGAACCTAAGTAACCATAGATTATTAGGAAGGCATTCCCCATGGTATTAAGAGAAGATCTCTAACACCTAGCTTGGTCAAACTAGCTTAGTCAGACTGTTTGATTTTTAAACCTAGACAAGTGATTATGACAAAAAATTACATTGAATTTAATGTTTGATACTAAGCAAATGCACTGAATATTATGCTACCAATCACAATTAAATCAAACAAACATGTATGCAAAAAGATAAGGGGCAATGCTAATGGATAAGAAACACCTGTTTGTGTTGATGGTCGCGCTTGATTTGAAGTGTGAACGAGAGAAAGATTCCATGAAGAGCCAAATCCTAACCACAGCAACACGTTCCTGTACACATTAAGAAACACAAAGAATACCTCTAGGAGGCACATCAGTGGGAAGAAAGAACTTTGCTAATCACTAAACTTTAAAACAAAAACACTCCTATCGTACTAATCCTACCTACCCTCCATCACTCGAGTGATGAGGATCAAAGGTGTTTTATGACATAGGTTTCTGTTTCAGTGTACCGGATGTGAATGTGTAAGTCTGGGTCAATGTTTTGACTTTTATTGTGCATACTCGTTTGCTAATTGCTCTTGCTCTTTATTATTTTTGTTTTTTGTGAGTATAAGACTTTATATATACATTCCCTAAGATTGGGAGATTGAGAGGTCAGGGAGGAAGGTTGAGAGGGGAGTGGGTGAATGATGACTGTCAGCAAACACTCCCCCCTTCCTTGCGTAGATAATACCGTTTTCAATGTGCTCATCACCCTTTGAAACCAATTGTTCCAGTTGGTAATAGGTGAGGATTTTAGCCAGTAGTATTCTACTACCTTAGGTGCCTCATCGAGTTGCAAGGGTGGTAAGGTACTCTCCCAGGATCGAACTTGAAGTGGTTCATCATGTGATTCTTGAACGCTGGGAGGTGTGGATTCCTTTGTAGCTTTATGGAGGTCCACAATTGTAGGTGGAGACCGTGGAGAAGCTTTTACCTCTATGGATGCATTACATGAGGAGATAGAAGCTTCATGGGACTCCCCCCTTCCTGAGCTAGGTGGAACAAGTCGTTGTTTCTTCGGTACCCAAACTAGCTCTGGAGCGAGTGTGTAGCATTCTGTGATTTTTTTCTTTCGCAATCGTTGATTGGTTTTGGAGCTACAAGATTGAGCGCACATGGGTCAGGTGACAAGTAAGAACACAATCTACGTTTTGGCACCCAGATTTGGTCATTTCCTTGATAGTAGCCTTGGGCTTCCAATAATCGTTTAGGGATCCACCACCACGTTTCCTTACATTTCTTGGAGCGAACGGGACGTTTCTTACAAGGCTTCTGTTTTTTAGCACTAGCTATGGTTGTTAAAGAAGCTTTAGGGACCCACTTGTATGTTTTCTTCGTTATATTAGGATGAGTCTTGTCAGAAGCTATATGCATTGCTTGTAGCATATTTAAGGGTACGGGCATTTCATCCCCCTCAGGTATTACGCAGGTCGTCCCCCTGTTTTCCCAAGTGTCTATGGTTGCTGCTAGGTGGGCCCAATCCACATTGTCCGACTCAGTCATCCCAGCTAGTACATTCATATAAGGAGAATCTTCTCCAACATCAGTGTCCTCTTTACACGTGTAACAATACTGCAATGGGGCCGAGTGAACTATGGTGTCAGATCTATGATCAATTATAAACCTGTTTCCTAGAGGATGTGCTTGACCAGTCACAAGATCCACTCGAATGACAGAATCTTGGAACTGCAAGTAGACATGGTTTTTAGAGCAGTCATGCACCATTTTTGCTTCCCTCATGAAAGGACTTCCTAAGATCATCTCCGATGCCATAGTGTGCTTGGAGAAATCCATAACAATGAAGGTAACTCTTATTTTATGTCCAAAGACCTTGATCTTGAGATCTTCTAGCATCCCAATAGGTTTAACAATAGACTCATTGGCCATCTTCACTACTATGGTTGTGGTCACAAGGTGAGGTCTTTCCATAGTTTCCCAACAATTTTTAGTGACAATGCTGACCCCAACACCACCATCAAGGATTCCCTTCACAGTTAATCCCTTAGTAGTGATTGGTATGGTTGCATTGGATTCGTCTCCCTCAAAGTATTGTCCCAACTTGTTAACAGGTATTTCTATAACAAGGTTCTCATCTAGGTTGGGTTGTGGATCTAAGTGTTTCTCCTCTATTGGCATCTCCCCAGCTCCATCCATCTGTGAAAATTGTGGTAACCCAAACATCAGTTCTCCATTGAGGAAGGCTTGAAGAGCTGAGACTAGCTCAGGGTCTTTATATAGTTTGGACATGATGGTGGTTCTAACTTCTGAAGACATGAAATCCATCAATTTGGCAATGTTTAACGACACCTTTTGGACTTCAGTCCCTTGACGTGGGGAAGATGGGATCTCCATTTCTTCGATAGGATCAGGTAGTCCCTCTGTAAACATCCTTTCCATCAAGAAGTGAGAACGCCCACTTACCCATGACTTTAAGTCACTTTCTTCTTGGATGACACTAGGTATGCCTAAAGGTCTATGGACTTGGTGGGGTTGTTGTTGCGTAGGGAACACTGTGTCTGTAATCTGGATCTGCCTAGGTGCTAGTTCTAGATCCCTTTGGGTATCTTCTACCAAACTCCTTAATTTCTTGACTCGCTCAATCTCCTCTGTAGGGTTTGGATAAGTTCCTATCTTCTTCTTGGATCCCTGCCATTGTGGCTCATGAAGATCCTCCTTCTTGGTTTCTATCTTAGTGGTTGTTTTGGTCTCCATGGTTTCACCTGAATCAGAATCTTCTTCAGCATCGTTCATATATACGGGGTCGTCACTAGTCCCTATGTTGGTCTTTGAACTGGGGTCTGACTTTGCTGCTTTTTGCGATCTCTTCCTTCGTGTTTTCTTCTTTTTCTGAGATTGGGCAATTGATGCCGTGTCTCTTTCCTCAAGAATATAATATTGTTTTTGGAGCATCAATCATGTGAGTAAGTTTACTGGTACCACAGGTGTACTTTGTGATAGCTCCTCAGTAACTTCAATCAAGTTTAATGGCGTGATCTTCGGTGCATTTGGATTATTTGGACATTGGGCAATCAAATTATCTATGCCACATCTATTACACATGAGTATCGGCATTGTAGACGTGCTCGCTTGATTGGTTTGCATTAGTGTGGCGTTCTTTTGTAGCCTAATAGGACACTCGGCTACACAATGTGGACCTCCAGACTCATAGCATTGAAGAAGTGGTCTCTTAGCAGTGTAATTGATATTTTGGCCTCTTGCCACAAGAGCAGCTACTTGATATACAGATTAGACTTGTCCCCAATAGTCCTCCATGTAGTACTGTGGACTTTCTTCAAGCACATCCAGCCCATAGGCAATATTAGGGTCCATATCTTCCTCACAGCCTTCCAAACAAGCAATAGATGACTCACAACCCACTTGATTCACAGAAGTGATTCTCGGATGTTGTGGTTGCGGTCCTAGCACTGGAGGTGGTAAGGGTGTTGTTTGAACAACATTTTGGGCCCTCGGGACCATGTGTTGTGTTTTTTGTCCAAGAGGTGGGGCTGGCATCAATGCAGGCACTCGAGGTGTGTCTGTCCATGCTAAGGTCGGTCTATTGGCCATCGCGCGCTTAAATACTATGCAATCCTTAGCTTGATGACCATACCTCCCACAGGCATTGCAATTCCCATTGAGTTTTACTCTAAAAGTAGGGCATTCACTGGTACTATGCGGTCCATAGCATACTGAGGACCATTGTTGCTCCCTTCTTGGATACATATGATTGTTTTGCGGAGCACGATTGTCTCTAAGACTATCTTGAATAGCCTTGGTGAGATCTGCTAAAGTCATCTCAGATATCTTTGGCTCCTTAGCAATAGCCTTTAGGGTCATTAGCTGATGCCCTGATGCTTGCGAGCTAATAGATTTAGGCTCAACAGACACTCTTTCTCCTTGAATCATTAAATTATCCTCCAATTGGATCGCATTGGTGGTGACTACTTCCCAAGTGGTGATACCTCTAATGACTAGGCCATTGTAGATATCCTCATGTCGTAATCCCTTAATGAATCTATCAAGCAATTGATTATTATTGAAGCGCTCATTTGGATTACAATGAGAATTCAACTGCTTCAAGCGACTAATAAAGTCTCTCACCGACTCTCCTTCCTCTCATTGGGCTTTCTGGAGCTGAGAGGCTACACCCCAAAGCACTCCCTCTCGTATGTATTCTTTCTAGAACAATATCCTAAGAGTAGGGTAAATCGTTTTCATTGCTCTTATGCAAGTCATTGTGTTCTCCTAGAGAATCACATATTTGTTCAAACACTTCGATATGCTTTCTCACATCCCCGTCTCCACTAAATTTTTGTGTGAGCTTGGCTATTTGTACTGCCTTACTTCTAGGTTCTCTATTAGGCGTGTTACGCATATTCTCAGCAATAGATCGACCAATAGCTTGAGCAAATGTTGCCAAGTCACCTAAGTGAGCAGGCACCGTGGGTGAAGGCGCTCCAAAGACTACATGTGGAGTAGGTATTGGCATTGGGCTTGGCGCTTAGGAAGCCCTTGGGTTCCACATTTGGTACGGGGTTGTGCCATGTGGCGGTCCATAGTTCATAGGTGTGGCCCTAGGCATAGTAGATGTTGGATGGGACATAGATTGTTGAAACAATGGGAGGGGTAGGGACTACATGAGTGCGATGACCCATAGGTGCATACGATTAGTACACACTCGTAGGTACTGTTTTGCAGGCATTGAGCTACCATGTAGGGGTGCTTTACTAACAAATGAGGTCCATGGCGTGTTTCTTGGCATGCCCATCATTGGGATAGGCATGGTAGCCGTGGTGTCATCAAGGGAAATATGAGCTAGACTTGGAAAGGTAAAGCTATCACTCGTGGGCTCAGATTGCACTGAGACCCCTGGAGAAACAACATACGGAGGATCCATCGGACTTATCGAGGGAGTCTCCATTTGCGATAAGGTCGGTTGTTTAGCCTTTTCTGTATCCAAGAATCTCATGAGACCCGTTGAAGGCATGTTGATCCCCTTTGTTCTGTCTGTCTAACTCAATGACCCTATGGATGACCTCACAAACTCTTTGTTGTTGATCCTCCATGCTAGTAGCTCCCATTGTGGATTTTAGGACATCTAACCAACCCACGTGATAGGTGTGACCTATGTATAGGTCGGTCAGAGTTTCCGTTTGTAGTTCATACTCCCATTTCTCATTTAAGAACGCTCCATCTAGGATTGAGGTGCTAGGGGTGTCGTTTGAGCTAGATGCAATGTTGCTTTCTAGGGGTTAGCCCTTAGCGGTTGCTAAGTCAGGAGCACTTGATTTCTCTCTTAGCAAGGATATTGACACAGGGGCTTTTTCTTTTAACTACCTTCGTTGCTCCTCCTTGCGTAAGCTCTTGATTTCCTTTTCCCTTGCTGCAAGGATATACCGCTCAACCTCTTGCACTTCGGCAAGGCTTCTACCATCGGGTAATATGACCTCGGAGGGGAATAGCTCTGAAGAGTCAGGAGGTGCAGTGAATGAAGTATTCACATGCACATTCTCTAAGGGCATAGCGTCTATGTTGGTCATGAATGGAGAATTTACTTCCCCACCCCCCTCATTTACATCATTAACTCCATGTTCGGAGCGGGTGGCTCTACTAAAGGTTTCCTTCAAGCGGCTAAGCACGTTCGGCCCGGACCGTGGACCCATGGCATGCATGTGTTGGATTGAGCTATTCGGATTAGGCATTGGCAAACCCTCCATGACGTCATAGTCAGAGGAAGAGTCACTAGCCGCTATGTTCGGGTCTTGGTTTGTACTACCTTCAGTCCCTGCCGAGTGCCTAGAACCTAAGGTAGGTGGATAATGAGCACTCGCGTAAGTTGAAATTCTCTCTAGTTGCTCCGTCTCTAGCACACGACCAGTGCGCAGATGCATGTGCCTTTGGCACCCTACAAGCGTCGGCGAATAACCTCGAAGGTTAACCGCTTACTTTTTTAGGCATCCATTTTCACTCGTTTTTTTTATGTTTTTTAATATTTTTGAATGATCGGTTTTTTTATTAAAGTGTGTGATAGCTCAAAACAAGCGTATCACTCAGAGGGTCGCGGTGTGCTTTACAGCACAACGTTCGGACACCTACAGCTCCGTTGGTCCTCAAAAAAGTCGATTTTTAGCTACGTGTGAAGCTAAAATTCGTAATTTTAAAGGGCGACTGAGGCCTAAGCCTGAGCGTGAGCTTGGGCTTGGGTCTGGGAGATATTCCCGATCTCAGTCCTACCTTTAAAATTTTTTAATTTTTTAATTTTTTTTTAATAAAAAGGATAAGGTCGTCGCGGCCTGCACAAGAGTGCACACACACACTCTACCTACCTACTTACAACTAATACACCTACTGTTGCACACTAACACACTTCATTAGCTCTCACATATCTATTTCCTACTTACTGTACTTTGCATTACACAAAACTAACAACCTTAATACTAATTCCTTATGACAGAGAAAAAACACGGTACCTTTGAAAACTCCATTAACAAAGAAATACACATTAGCAACATAAAATCCTTCTTCTCAACACACACCCTCCTTCCTTACCTTTTCTACAATTGAAATTGCACCACAAAAGAAGCACAAAGTTCCATTCAAGCTTAGTGTATGGCATCCCTCGGCAGCAGCGCCAAAAATGTGTGAGTCTGTCGCACGTGTCAATGCAAGGAACTTGCCGATTTGTTGTGTGCGAGCCACAAATGGCTCCAAGCACACAACAAGCCTAAACTAGTAAGCTCAAAGATGGTGATGGTGTGTCACTCACCGCTCTACGCTTGCTGTCGTGGAGGATTCCTCGCCGCAAAGAAGAGGGAGACGTCACTACGCCGCGCTCAACCGCCTCACCGTCGTCGTGCCACCGCAATGCTCTCTCTCTCTCTCTCTCTCTCTCTCTCTCTCTCTCTCTCTCTCTCTCTCTCTCTCTCTCTCTCTCTCTCTCTCGCTCGCTCGCATACACACACACAAGGAGATATAGAAGAAGAAGATGGAGATGGAGCAAGAGCACTCTTCAATTGCACAAATGAGAGAATGAGTGAATTTTAGGTTTAGTTGACTTTTATATGAGCTCGCCCCATTCACACTTGGGCACCCATGCTTAGCCAACTAATCCCTTGAATGTTCCAGTTAGAGTGCGCCTCTCATCGGCGATCACTCTTACCCTTTTCCTATTGGACCGACAAGCCCGGTATCTGACTCTACCAAGTAAATAATACAACGTCTGTCGTAGGTGATAGGGTGTCCGTGAGCCGTGAGGGTTAACAGTTACCCCTTAATGTGTGCATCCATAATAGGTAGGATGTCGTCAAGATTCCTCCCACAGATAGCCCTAGCTATCCTTGGTCTTGATTTTTTTGTACTCACCATCTGCGTCCATTGTCTCCTCATCCTTCGTGCAAGATGTAGTAATTGGGGCCATGTTATTTTTTCACCTTGCATTATTATATCTTGAACTAGGTCATATGGTTTAGCATACTCACCTAGTGAAAAATCCACAATGTCGATCTTCCATCGAGGCCTAGATGCATGCTTGCTAGACTCGCCTTTCTCTTTCATCTTCTCCTCCCTTTGAGAGGCATCTTGTGCCTAGCACGCTTCACTCCCATGGCATCCACCTCTTCTACTTTTCCTTTTCCTTTGTCCTTATCTTTGACATGCTCTTTTGTCTTTATCATCCCTCTAGCTTTGTTGGGAGAAGAGGGGAGATCGACCGCTTAGAATATTCAACACAAGCTTTCAAGCCATCACCATCAAACTGTCCACCTCTTCTTCTAATTTCCAAGCACACACACTCACCTAGACTATCACACACACACACACAGTAAACATAGAATTGACATAGACAAACTTGTAAGAGACTGTAAGAAAGGTGTAAGAGATGGAGACTAGATTAGAGAGTACACAACAAAATAACCATAGCTTAAGAGAGTAGAGAAGAGAATCTGCAAGAGAAAGGCCTAAATCTAGCCCCAAACTCCATTGCACCTCTCTTGTGGAGTTGGTATTTAATATATTACTTTGAGTTTAAGGTGCCAAAAATTGAGGCCCCTCTTTTACCACCACTTTACTTTTGCAAATGAGTGAAGCTCATTAGTTCTTGCATGACCCATAAGGGGAGTTCCCACTACAACTATTTACAGATCCATAGTGGCTTATTGAAATGATGTTCTAAGATACTGTGCAAATATAAAATGGCCAAGAGTAATTGCCGTCGCCTCTTCATCAACTCCCCGCATTCCAGTCTACAAAATCATCATCAACTCAATTAGTAAAATATACAGCACATAATTAACCATAACGCCCAGCTATCCCAATTGTAGCTAACCACTATAACAGGAGGGTGCCCAGTCTCGTAACATCCCTCCCACCAGGGATAGCAATTGTTCTGAGTTGCTCAATAGAGAAATCAACTGGACCGTGAGTGATGGAAAGTGTGGAGAAGGTCGGGAAAGTTGCGAAAAAACTTTTCAGGCATCCATTTGGCATCCTCTCTAGGTTGGCCCTTGAAAGTCAAAAGGTAACGGTTATAAACCATTCTAGTGCGTGTAGTGGTGGTTTCATGGTCAACTATTTTATCAGGGATGAGTTGCTCTTCTTGGTCTACACCTGAAGGTGGGTCTTCATAAATGTGGTATGTAGGTAGGGATCCTCGGAATGGGCGTAAAAGACTAATGTGAAAGGCGTTGTGAATGTGCCAATGTGCAGGTAGGTTTAAACGAAAAGAAACATCATTAATGATAGCTGAAATTTTGAATGGTCCATAAAAACGAGGAGCAAGCTTAACAAAGACATTAGTATCAACACTTTTGATCCTTCATTTTTCGATGCGAAGTAAAACATGATCACCTTCTTTGAATTGGTGTGCCTTGCGGTGCTTGTTAGCATGCTTGGTGTAAAGTTCTTGTGAGTGTTTAATGGCAGAATGCACACTGGCATAAATATCATGAAAGTCAGTAGTGAAATCATCAGTGGTAGGCACAACATTAAAAAGACGTGAAGCAGGAGTAGGAAGTGAGTGACCATATACAATTTCAAATGGAGATTTACATGTGGCAATGTGAGTGGTGTTGTTGTATGCAAATTGCAAAATATGTAGGTAATCATCCCATTTCTTAGGTTGAGAAGAAACATAAGCTTTCAACAAGTCAATAATAGTGCGGTTGGTGACTTCGGTTTGACCATCAAATTCAGGATGAAATGCAAAAGTGAAGTCAAGTGTAGTGCCAAGATTTTCAAATATAGTAGTCCAAAAAGCAATACAAAATTTTAATTCTCGATCAGAAATAATCACTTTAGGCAAACCATGATGTGGAAAAACAGTCTTTAGAAACAAAAGTGCAACTTGATGTGTTGTGAGTGTTTTCTTACATGGAACAAAGTATGCTTGTTTAGAGAAACGATCAATAATAGTTCATATCATGTCATCTTTGTGTATTGTGAGTGGGAAACCAGTAACAAAATCCATGGAAATATGTTCCCAAGGTCTTTCAGGAATGGGGAGAGGGTGTAAAAGTCCCAATTTCTTACCTGTAGCTGCTAGATGATGGTAGTAGCCATGATTTCATTTCCACACGATTGGCACATCAACTATCACTCTCTGAAATTTCATCACCTCATAAGGTCAAAACTAATTTTAATAATCAACGTTTTAATTGTAAAACTCAAGTCACTGTTGAAGTTTGCATTGGTGAATTCACACAAGCACGTACATTTTTGGTAGCACCAATGCATGGTCTTGATAGGATTTTGGGAATGCCATTTCGTCATGAATTTGACCCGTAGATTAATTATAAAACACGTACAATGTCTCTCACTCATCATAATAAAACTTTCTCCATCCAAGCAACACTGGCACAACAAAAATTTCCACTTCTCTCTCACACTCAAGCCAAACGAGCAATTCGAAAACAGGGGAAAACATATCTAGTATTGGTAAATCAAATTTCTGCTGAAACTGAAACTTCACGTCATTCCACACACGATGAATTTCTTTCACAATTTAAAGATTGTTTCATGTATGATCTGCCACGTGGAATTTCACCATCACGCCCCGAAGACCACAAAATTGACATCATATCAGGTAGTGAACCTCCTTGTAGAGCACCTTATCGTGTAAATCCTACCACACAGGGAAATACAAAATCAAATCACTGATTTACTTGACCGAGGCCTAATCCGACCTAGTAGTTCACCATACGGAGCTCCAGTACTTCTTGTCAAGAAGAAAAATGGAACCTTTCGTATGTGTATCGACTACAGGGCTTTAAACAAGATCACCATTAAGAATAGGTTTCCAATTCCTAGAGTGGATGACCTATTAGACAAACTGAAAGGGGCACACATCTTTAGCAAAATTGACCTTAAATCAGGATATCACCAAGTCAAAATGTTTGAACATGACGTCTACAAAACTGCTTTCAGAACACAAACTGGACACTATGAATTTCTTGTCATGCCATTTGGTTTGACAAATGCACCAGCTACATTCACACGTATGATGAATCGCATTTTCATTGACCATCAAGATTTTGTGATTGTATTTTTTGATGACATTTTGGTAAGGTTAAGAGTAGCTCCGTTGGGGAGGTTGTTGTTGAAGGGTTTTTTATTTGAATTTCTGTTGACTCCATTGGAATGGCTATTGGATTGACCATTGCCCTTAGCATGACCATTTGGGCACTTGTCTGCATAGTGACCATATTGAAAGCATTTAAAACACTTCACCTTTTTGTTACCATTAGAATTTGGAGGAGACCGCTGGTTGAAAGGATGTTGGTTGCCTCGTTGCTGAGTGTTGTTGTGGTTGTTGCTCGTATGAGGTTGAGCAGTGGTAGGAGGATTTTCAAATCTTTGTCTTTTGAAAAAGGTACTGCTTTGGTGTTTACTTCTGTCAAAGTTAGGAGAAAAAGGACGTCTCTTGTTGCGGTTAGTGTTAGCAGGTTGATCAGTGTGAGAAGAATGTCCACCTTTCTTCTTTTCTGCGTTGAGAGCCAAATTAATGGCCTTTGACAGAGAATCTGGTTTGAACATATCTGCCTCAGCACTAATTTGTAGTGCCAAGCCTGATATGTACTTTCGCTTCAATTTCCTACGACTAACATGTTCAATAGCTTGCAATTAAATTAGACAATTCCAAAAACGGTCAGTGTAACCCTGTACATCTTCATTTCTACCCTGTTGAATTAAATCCCATTGACGTCGTGCTTTAGCTTTGTACTGTGTGGGCAAAAATTGGGGTAAAAACACTTTTTTAAATGCATTCCACGTGTGTGGTCTTCTTCCATGTTGTTTGGTGGCGTTCCACCACAATGCAGCACTGCTAGTGAGATGATTGGATGCACACTTTACCATTTCACGCTCGGGAAAGTCTTCATCATGAAAATAGTCATCTAGTTAACTAACCCATGCTAGAACCGTGCTAGCATCTTTAGTGCCATCAAAATCTTTGAAAGTGAAGGCTTTTCTGCTAATTTTGTTTTTCTTGGGTGCCAGTGCAAATTCGGTGCATGCAAAATGCAATAATTTATCTTCAAGTTCTTGCCTTCGCATGCGTTCATATGTGAGTGACTGCTGCAAATTTTGAAGTTGCTCTGCAATCGTGGGTGCATGAGGAAGATGTGCCATGATTGCGTGCTTTTCTTTTTCTTTCTTTTTTTTTCTTTTTTTTATTTAATAAATAATTAAATGGTAATGCTTAAAAAGGCTATTTGGTGGTATTCGTAGATGCAATATGTGGAATAAAATAAAATAAATAACAGAAATGTAATGTACTTAGCTGAGAAAGAGCGGTGGCGTCCAGCCCTGAATGTCAATGCGCTAGGAAATTGCCAGAGAATAGACAGTCCGACGGTGCGTCACCGAGCGAGTTCAATTTATAGTGTCCGGTCTCCCTTATCCTCCCGAAAGAAAATAACTATTTGGCAAGTAATTTGGCAGATCCATTGAGTTAGTCGATGACAAGAAGGGATTAAGTTGGAAAATTCAACTATTTCCGTTCCAAGATGTGTGGCAATTGTTGGAAGTTTTAGTGCCAATGTTGTCCCGTCGACTTCTTGCAATACAATTGCCCTTTGGAAGTGGATGGAGCCCGATCGAGTTGGAAGAGCAGGCGAGTGGCGAAGAGGGAGAGAATGGAGATTTTTCTATTTTTTTCCTTTAAGTGGCAATGGCGGTCGGTTAAGAACCTCAAGCACGGAGGGGTAAATTGTCCCCTAGCTAGGTATGCATTGGCCGGCCAACTTGCAGGCGGCCCTTTTTTTTGTTGGTTTTTAACCACACCTTTAAGTAAAGGTGTGTGTGTGAACTGGTTGATGGAGAGGAAGAACAACGACAGCAGCGCGAGCAGAGCGGGAGTGATGGCGGCTTCTGCGGTCACTTTCAGCTTGTATGCAAGAAGGGAAAGCGACTCAGCTGCCCAGGGCGCCCCTACCGAGAGTATGAGTTTCGGGTTTGGTGATGGTAGGCTGCGGGTCTTGCATGCATGCAAGAACTCGTTCCCATGAAGCTCTTCGTGAAGAAAACGCAGCTATCGAGATTACAGCTATGACTCCTTTGCATGGAGGATATTGCCGAGAAAGCTTAGATTAGTCAGAGCACTTGATGACCACATTACTTTGGTATTCCTCTAGAATTCTTTCAAGAGTCGCCTCCTTACCGATTCTCTTTACCCAATTCAACTTCTCTTTCAAAGTCGTAATTGAAGCTTCTCGATTACTTTCAATTCCGAGTAGGTTCACCTTCTCGTTCGTATCTTCAAATATACTCAAGATTAGCTAATGCTTGAATTTAGCTGTTGAACATACCCGTTCTTGATCGTCCTGAAGTGGAAACTAGAAGCCGGTTGCCAATGAGTTGCCGATTGGCCGACAATTGATGCCCAAGCAAAATTTCTTTTGCGAATTCGATCAATTAGTTTTGGAACTGTCACAAATCCTTCAATCTTTGAATTGCAAGGTTGATGAATTGCAATTGAAATTTTGTTGATTAGAGGAACTCCTTCTTAAAACGGAAATCAGGTGCCGATTAATCCTCGAACCTGAGGCTCTGATACCACTGTTGGGAGAAGAGGGGGAGATTGACCACTTAGAATATTCAACACAAGCTTTCAAGCCATCACCATCAAACTGTCCACCTCTTCTTTCAATTTCCAAGCATACACACTCACCTAGACTATGACACACACACACACACACACACACACACACACACACACATAGTAAACATAGAATTGACATAGACAAACTTGTAAAAGACTGTAAGAGAGGTGTAAGAGATGGAGACTAGATTAGAGAGTACACAACAAAATAATCATAGCTTAAGAGAGTAGAGAAGAGAATCTGCAAGAGAAAGGCCTAAATCTAGCCCCAAACTCCACGGCACCTCTCTTGTGGAGTTGGTATTTAATATATTACTTTGAGTTTAAGATGCCAAAAATTGAGGCCCCTCTTTTACAACCACTTTACTTTTGCAAATGAGTGAAGCTCATTAGTTCTTGCATGACCCATAAGGGGAGTTCCCACTACAACTATTTACAGAGCCATAGTGGCTTATTGAAATGATGTTCTAAGATACTGTGCAAATATAAAATGGCCAAGAGTAATTGCCGTCGCCTCTTCATCAACTCCCCGCATTCCACTCTACAAAATCATCATCAACTCAATTAGTAAAATAGACAGCACATGATTAATTTAACCATTACGCCCAACTATCCCAATTGCAGCTAACCACTACAACAGGAGGGTGCCCAGTCTCGTAACAAGCTTCAAGGCTGATGACACTTACTTCTTGGTTTCCAGCAGGTGGTGGAGGTAGAGATGGAATGAGGGGCTGCGGTGGTGGTGGTGGTTGTACGGGCGGTTGAAGGATTTGGATCGGTGGAATCGACCCTGGTTGCCTGGGTGGTGGTGGTCTCACCCTTGGTGGAGAGATCTGATTCTCCTTTATTGAAGTTCTGCATTCTTGGATGAGGACAGTAGTACATGCCATGGCCGTCTGGATTTCTGACAGGTGCATGCCCCTTCTGCACCAAATGTACTGAAAGATTCTCTAGTTGGTTGGTGATTCAGTTCAGCAGGTCTTGTTGATCTTCAGCTGGTTCCTATGGCTGATTCCTCTGGACGGTTCCTGCAAGTGTGACTAGGTGTCGGGCCCTTTCCGGTTCCTCTTCCTCGATAGTTCTGGCTTGTAGATGCAACTTCTTATCTTTAAAGCCGAATACTTCAACTGCTACCTCATATGTAGTAGGAAACCTTCCCTTCACCTTCTCTTTAAGAATTGACCATAAACCAACCACAAACCGGTCTTTCTTCAAGAAATTGCGCGTCCCCTCACCCTCTCTCAGCGATGCAACCCATTGTCCCCATAGATCCACAAATTTTGATTCGTATGCTGCATACTCAGCCATACTTCCTTGCTTCAACTCCATCAGCAATTGCCATAGCTTCTTGAATGTGGTGCCTTCTCCAAAACACCTTAGGAATGCTGCTCTTAGCAGATCCCACATCTCCTTGGTGACTTGCACTAAGAAATTGTGCCATGATCTTGCTTCCACTTTCATTAGCAGCGGAAAAATGCACAGATGTGAAGCATCATCATCCCTTCCAGAGACGACACATGCTATCTCAAGATTATCCAAGAAGTTTGAAGCATCTTCCCCCACCTTACCCGTGAAGGTTGGAAAAGAAACATTTTCCACTGCAAAAAATCAGGATTTTCAAACCTTTTTTCTTTTTTTTTCTTACACAAATGACTTAGCGGCTTATAGCGGCTTTCTTACAGGGTTGGTTGGATAGATTAAAATAGGAGCTAAGAAGAGCACACAGCTAGAATAGAATAAAGATCCTTACATCAAAAGAGTGGTAATCATCAATAAGGGGCAAGATATTGGGACGTGGGGATCTAAGGACTTCATCGAGCATCTCTGCTCTGAATAGGAAAACAATCTTTTGCTGGTGATATATCTTCCTATTAATGTACATGCTTACATGCATGTGTTTCAAGAAACAAAAAGGAAACACTTCTAACCTATTGTTATTATTCATGTCGGGTGTAGGGAAAGGATTTGATCTCTAGAGTTGTATACCTTAAGTGTTGACAAGGTGACCCTTTCACCACATGCATGTACCTCTTGTTGAAGTCCACACAATCCTCCACATTAGGTTCAAAACAGACTGGGCGAGAAGAGTCTACCTCAATTGCCTTTCCATTTTGCATGCGGCAGCGACGCTTGGGTGGTTGTACTTCACTTGAACTCTCTAGGCCTAGAGAGAGCATAGGCCCACTTGCTTCCATCAAATACTTTAGGCTTTGTGGCTTGGACTTAGTGGTTGATGTAGTTGACAACTCTTCTCTGACCACACTGGGAGAAAACACTTGGTGCTACACAAAATTTGATTGATGTGAGAGTGCTGACGCGATCTCAGAAGCAAAAATCACCGTTCTTTCTTCACCTCCTTTGTCGGTACTCATTGATAGAATGCTTTGGTTCACAACAGTGATGACATTTCAAAGCCCTTCGTCTTTATGCTCTTGATTTTTTATTAGCACTAGCAATGTGATGGAGAGCTCACCTCTTGGATATCAACGATGCTACAACCTGGCAGTAGCACTTTGATGAAGGCCTTAAGTGCCTCTTCAATTTCCTCTCCTCCGTTCTCCAATTGGAGAATTCCCGCAACCATTTGTCCATGGTCAGTGACGTGCATCGTTTTCAGTGTTGCAAAATTGAAGGTTTTTGAGAAGCCCACCGCCACCGTGGGGGCACCAAATGACAAACGCAAGTGCAAAACGGACCCCGACGGCCTCAACGCCAGCACCGTGCATGCCGAACTTGTCACAAGAAGTGAACAAGGGGCACAATCTAGCTTTGAGCGGTTAGGATGCGAACAACAGTGATTAAAGTAACACTAATATAACACACCATAGAGAGAGAGAGAGAGAGAGAGAGAGAGAGATAGAGACGTAGATGTAGATGAGGAAAACCCCTTGGGATGTGAGGGCAAACTTGATTCAAAGTGGTATTTACAAAAACCTTAGCTTCAGTGAGATGGTGATTGTGGTGATAGAGAGAGAGAGAGAGAGAGAGTATAGTGCATTCTCTAGGGAGAATTCCATATGTGTGGAAATTCTACTCTTGTGTGTGGCAACCCTTAGATTCAGGGTGTGTGCATGGCTTCCTTCTCAAGTGTTGACGCCCAAGTGCTGCCCCCCCAAGTCCCAAGTGCTACTCAATCACGCTGATAGTGAACTCTCAGTGTTCTTTTATAGATGTAGGCTACATTAATTTAGGATAATCTGATTATGTTAGGGCCCTAATCAGGAGAGACAAAGCAAGGAGCCGGGTCCCAGATGGTTGACCCTTGCTTTGTTTTAGGAGAACTTTAAAATTATATCTCCTAGGTGGGCCTTTGTGACCATCACCTAGAGAGAGGTGGCAATATACAATTGGTTTTTTATACAAGGTTTTGGCTTGAAAACGGAAAAATAGATTACCCTACGGATGTTTACTGCGGAGATTCGTCATGGACGAGATGCCGGTGAATGATGAGAGTCGCTGGTGCATCGGTGTAGCACGTCGTCACTTTTGGGGATGGTGGGGCATGCCTTTGGCGTTATTTCTTGATTCGTTGTTGCCTTCGCATCATTTTGGTGTGTTTGTCAAAGCTTGTCGTCCGTCTTGTTGTTTTCTTTTTGGTTTTCTTCTTCCTGTGTGTGCGTATGGCGTGCATGTGTTTGTTTGAATGTGTGTGTGCAAGTGTAAGCGTGTAGTGTGTACGTAACTGTGTATGTGCACTCATGCATGTAGTGTACGTGTGTGTGTGTATGGAAAGAGAGAGAGAGAGAGAAATACTTTAACTGGAAGAGAGAGAGAGATGGAGAGAGAGCGAGAGGTGGGTGAGAGAGGCTGAGGGAGGGGTGAGAGTGTGTATATGGGGTTTTGTGTGTGTGTGTGTGTGTGTGTGTGTGAGTGTGTGTGTGTGTGTGTAAGTGTGTAAGTGTGTGAGTGTGTTGGCAAGTGTATGTGTGGGAACGAGAGAGACATATAATTTTTTTTACATGCTGGCTCAATACAGGAACGAGGAAGAGAGAGAGGGAGACTGAACGAGGGAGAGAGAGAGAGATAATGAGTAAGAGATGGGGAGAGAGAGAGAGGGAGTGTGTGTGTGTGTGTATGTGTGTGTGTGTGGCGTGTGTTGAGAGAGAGAGAGAGAGACTATTCAGGACGATGCTGCTGAGGAAGAGAGAGAGAGATAGGGCGTAAGAGGGGAGGGAGACAGTGAGCGAGAGATGGGGAGAAAGTGAGGGAGAGTGTGAGAGTGTGTGTGTGTGTGTGTGTGTGTGTGTGTGTGTGTGTGTGTGTGTATGTGTATGGGTGTGTGTGTGTGTGTGTGTGTAAGGAAAACGAGAGAGAGAAAGAGATTTTTTTTTGCGCGCCCTATGGGATGGCCTGGTTGCCGACACAGGGAAGGAGAGAGAGAGGGAGAGCGTGAGTGAACAAGAGGGAGATGGGAAGAGAGTGAGAGGGTGATTGAGAGTGTGTATGTGTGGGTGTGTGTGAATGAGTGTGTGTGTGTGAGAGAGAGTGTGTGTGGGGGTGGGGAAACGATGAGAGAGAGAGAGAGAGCTACTCGCATGGCGAACCCACCGGGTTGATGAACGAGAGGGAGAGAGAGATTTTATGGGTGCATGTGATAATGAAGGAGAGAGAGAGGGGAATAATGGAGGAGAGGGGGCAAGGTGATGCCAAGGGGGGTTGGCCCCTATGGGCGCATGCGTGAGCAAGGAGGAGAGAGAGGGTGGCGGTGGCGTCTGCAGGGGAGAAAAATACGATTTTTCTAATATTATTTTGCACTATTATTAAGCTTCGGGTTGGAGTTGGTTCCCGCGACCATGACTTGTCAAAGCCGGCCATCACTCCCTAGTCAGCAAGTACGACAAGCACCTCAAGCACCTTAGTCATCAAGCACGACAAGCACCTCAAGAATGGGCCGGGAAGACCTTCAATCGTGGTATCACCAAGTTAAAATGTTTGAACAAGATGTCTACAAAACTGCATTTAGAACACAAACCGGCCACTATGAATTTCTTGTCATGCCATTTGGTTTGACAAATGCACTAGCAATCTTCACTCATATGATGAACCGAGTTTTCATTGGACGATCAAGATTTTTTCATTGTATTTTTTTATGATATTCTGGTGTTTGGTAAACATGTGCAAGAACATAAGGAGCATTTAACACGTTTCTTTGACCTTTTCTCACAAAACCATCTATACTTGAATCTTGAAAAGAGTTCATTTTTTCAATCTAAAATAGAATATTTGGGACACATTGTAACGGGTAAGGGAATACATGTAGACCCTAAGAAAATTGAAGCTATACAATCATGGCTTAGACCCAAAAACCTGCATGAGCTACATTCTTTCATCGGTCTATGCTATTACTACAAAGTTTGTTTGTAATTATGCCTACATATCACACTACTTAACTCTCCTGTCAAAGAAAAACACCCCATACGTATGGACTCATCCACAAGAAATCTCAATCCCTGCACTCAAGAATGCTTTGACTAATGCACCTGTGTTACAGTTGCTTGATTTTGATCAACCATTCAATGTGGTACTTATTGATGCTAGTGGAAAAGGTATCGGTGCAGCTCTTATGCAAGATAACCATCCACTTGCATTTGAAAGTCGTAAATTTAAACCATCTGAATCTAAATTTAGTACATATGACAAAGAGTTGACTACTATAGTGCATGCATCGAAAATTTGGAAACACTATCTAATGGGTGCTGACTTAATCAATAAAATTGATCAGCAATGTATCAAGTACTTGTTATCTCAACCACTAATAAACGATAGACATATTAAGTGGGATGCTTTCATTCAAAGTTTTCAACTCAACATTCAATACCAACCTAGTAAAGAAAACGTTGTACCTGATGCTTTGAGTCAAAGACCCTCTCCTAATAATCTATATATTATTACATGAACTTTTTTTTATAATATGAATGATAGTTATGCACAAGATGATGACTTTAAAACCACTTGGTTGCATATGCTTGAAAATTTAGTGCACACCTTTCTTGAATACACTATACAAGAAAACTTCTTTACTTCAAACAAAAATTGTGTGTCACAAAACCATTTCAAGTTTTGCTCATTGAAGAGTTACACAAACCACCTTATGCTGGACACAGAGGTTTTGCTGCTACTTTTTAGAATTTATGTCGTGATTTTTTTTTACCTGCTATGAAAAGTGATGTTAAACCGTATGTTTCATCTTGTCTCATTTGCCAAAAGATTAAGCAGCACAACAGGTAAGAAATTAGGTTTGTTACACCCTCTCCCTATTCCTGAAAGACCTTGGGAACACAACTCTATGGACTTTGTTATTGGTTTCTCACTCATTGTTCACAAATATGACATGATTTGGACTGTTATTGACATTTTTCTAAGCAAGCATATTTTATTTCATACAAGAAAACTCTCACTACACATCAAGCTGCACTTCTCTTTTTAAAAGATGTTTTTCCTTGTCATGGTTTGCCAAAAGTAATCATATTTGATAGAGATTCAAAATTTTGTAGTGCTTTTTGGACTACAGTTTTTGAAAATCTTGGCACTACACTTGATTTCACTTTTGCATTTCATCTTGAATCTAATGGTCAAACAAAAGTCACTAATCGCACTGTTATTGACTCATTAAAAGTTTATGTGTCTTCTCAACTCAAGAAATGGGACGATTACCTGCATATCTTACAGTTTTTTTATAACAACACCACACACTCTGCTACAAGTAAGTCTCCTTTTGAGATTGTGTATGGTCATTCTCTTCCTATTCCTGCTTCAAGAGTTTCTAACATTGTGCCTGATTCTGATACTTTTACTGCTGCTAATTTTCATGAAATTTATAAAAGTGTACACACTGCTATTAAGAATTGACAAGAATTGTACACTAAGCATGCTAACAAGCACCACAAAGCACATGAATTTAAAGAAGGAGATTATGTTATGCTTCGAATTGAAAAGAGAAGAATTAAAAGTATTGATACAAATGTTTTTGTCAAGCTTGGTTCTCATTTTTATGGTCGATTCAAAATTTCTACTGTGATCAATGATGTTTCATTTTGTTTGGAATTACCTTCACATTGATACATTCACAATGCATTTCACATTAGTCTATTACGACCCTTTTGAGGACCCCTACTTACACATTATATATATGAAGAACCACCCATACTTGTCGATCAAGAAGAACAACTCATCCTTGACCAAATAATTGATCATGAAACCACCACTACACATATTTTCATGATTTGTAATCGTTATCTTTTGACTGTTAATGGCCACCCCAGAGAAGATGCTAAATAGATGCCTAAATTTTTTTCCAAAACTTTCCAAATCTTCTCCACACATTTCATCACTCACAATCCAATTGATTCTCTATTGAGCAATTGAGGACAATTGTTATCCCTAGAGGGAGGGATGTTACGAGACTGGGCACCCTCTTGTTGTATGTGGTCAACTACAATTGGGATAGCTAGAGCGTAATGGTTAATTAATGTGTTGTCTTTCTATTTTTACTAACGGTGAGTTGATGATTTATAGATTGGAGTTCCGGGAGTTGACGAGAAGGAGTTGGCAACAAATGAATTCCTCATCCATTTTATATTTAGTGTTTTAGATCTTTTATCAATAAGCCATTATGGCTGCTTTGTAAATAGGATAATGAGAACTCACCCTAAGAGGGTCATGAAATAAGTGATATACTCCACTCATAACTAAAGTAGACTAAGTGTAAAAGAAGGGCCTCTAATTTTTGGCACCAACAAGTAATATCAAATATTAAATACCAAACTCTACAAGAGGTGCCGTGGAGTTTGGAGCTATAATCTTTAGGCCTTTCTTGTGTAGATGCTCTCAATTTTCCCTTTGCTCTCTCTTAGGCTATGTTGTGTACCCCCTAATCAAGTCTACATCTCCTCTCTTACACTCTTTCATGATCAAGATTGTGTGTGTGTGTGTGTGTGTGTGTGTGTGTGTGTGTGTGTGTGTGTGTGTAAGGTGTCATAGTCTAGGTGTGCATGTACTTGGAAATTGGAAGAGATGGTGATAGGTTGAAACGTAAGTGTGCAAGCAAATTGGAATTGGAAGAAACCGTTCTCCCTATCTCCTTTCCAACAACTTATATACTTAACATGTGTCCTACAAAAGCTTTGTAGTCTATGACTCCTTATGAAGCATAGCATGATATAAAGCCTTCTATTGAACACATGTGCATTTTTTGTTGTTTGGCTAATGCCTTAGTCCCACAAACGCAACACAAAAGTTGGATGATAAGGTTTTCAAGTGAATTTTTGTTGGTTATAGTGTTGAAAGCAAAGGTTTGGTTTCATGGGATGTAGTGTTTGTGGAAGCTTCGGTTTAGCCTTGTTGTCATGTACTTGAGACAGTAATGTAAGCTATGACATTTATGACAGTTAATTGCCTCTTTCCAGTGGTGGAAGTTCGCATGCAAATTCAAATGAGGCAAATGTACAACCCATGGGAGTTTCTAAAAATGTTACAAATCAGCCTATTACTAATACAGATGTAGATGATGTACTCGACAAGGAAAGGGCTAAGAATGAGCAGGCTAGTAACCTTTGTCTTTTGATGAAGCACAAAATGCAAAAAATTGGATGGCTGCCATGCAATCACAATGTGATGCACTTATAGAAAATGACACATGGACTTTATGTGATTTACCTCTTGGCAAAAAGGTCATTGGTACAAAGTGGGTTTACAAGTTGAAATGCAAGCCGGATGGTGAGATTGATTGCTATAAGGCTCAACTTATTGCAAAGGGTTATGCACAGCAAAAAGGCATAGATTATGAAGAGACTTTTGCTCCCGCTTGCTGCATGACTAATGTCCGTTTTCTATGTGCATTGGAAGCTCATTTGGGATGTATATCAGTCAAACATTGTTACTCCTTTCTTGAATGGTGACAGATTTGAGGAAATGTATGTAATGTAGCCTTGTGGTTTTGTCAAGAAAGGACAAGAGGATAAAGTGTACAAATGTAAGAAAGCTTTGTATGGGTTGAGCAATCTCCTTATGCTTGGTATGAGAAAGATGATACTCAATTGGCAAAATGAAGTTTTCATAACAAGAAAGCACATTGTTTTTAAAGCGTGAGGGTGATGTCCTTCTCATTGTCGTTCTCTATGTGGATGATTTGCTAATCATTGGACCAAATGAGAGACATATTGCTCAATTTAAGGCTAATTTGAATGCTACTTTCAAGATGAAATATTTGGGGTTGTTGCATCATTACGTGGACATACAGTTTAAGCAGTGTGATGGTGGTATTGCCTTGTTTCAAACAAGTTACATAGAGACATTGCTATGTATGTTTGGACTTGAGGATTGCAAACCTATTGTCAGTCCCATGAAAGTAGGTTTGAAATTGAGTCTTCATGATGTTGGTGATCTTGATGATGTCACTCTCTACAAAATTACTGTGGTTGCCTTATTTATGTATGTAACACAAGGTTGGATATTCAGTTTAGAGTCTCACAGGTCAGTAGATTTATGCATAGCCTAGGGTGTAAGCATTGGCAGGTTGTCAAGAGGATTTTTTGCTACTTGAGTGGCACTTTACATCTTGGATTATTTTATCCCAAGGGGGATCATTGCTGCCAGACTTACATGATTTTTTAGACTCAGATCCGGATGGTTGTTTTGACATGCAAGGGTCCACAAGTGGTTTTTGTTTCATGCTTGACAGTTCATGTATCTCATGGTTGAGCAAGAAGCAAGCTATTGTGGCCACTTCTAGTTGTGAGGCTGAGTATAGGGTAGCCTTCATAGCTATGGCTGAGTGAGTATGGCTCAGACGCCTTATGGCTGATTTGGGTGTTGGACAGGACACTGCCAACACCATCTACAGTGACAGTTAGATCGCATTGGCAGCTGCAAGAAAACTTGTTTTTCATGCTCACACAAAGCACATTGAGGTGCATTACCACTATGACCCCATCAAAAAAAGGATTCACCACAGTAGAGCACATGGTGCTTGCATTGATGTTTTCCACTACAAACTTCCACTCTTATCTATTGCATAGACTCTTTGTAATTCTAACAATGGAAGAGGTCTCTCCGTATGTGATGCAGCACATGGATGTCTCATCTAGAATCTCGAAGTGGCTTGTTAGATTACAACAGTTTGACTACACTTTGCAAGTGGAAAACTCCACCAGGGCTAGTCTAGCAGGTATTCTTACTCATCATCACTATGAGAAGAAGCTAAAGGTCAACTCACAAGGTAAAGGAGTGACACCAATGGTGGAAATTACTAATCTAGAAATAGCTCACTCTCTTTTATTTGATGGAGCATACAAAAGAACAGTTGGGCAGTTTCTACTCCCACTCCAACAATGAAGCGGAGTACGCATCCCTAATTCTTGGTTTAGAACAATGTGTTTTGCAAGGGGTTTAATGCCTAAATGTGTTTGGTG
This sequence comes from Adiantum capillus-veneris, assembly GCF_014529385.1. NCBI lineage: Eukaryota > Viridiplantae > Streptophyta > Polypodiopsida > Polypodiales > Pteridaceae > Adiantum > Adiantum capillus-veneris. The sequence goes on along the minus strand of NC_140954.1, from coordinate 62,384,017 downwards.
ATGCCATGCTCTTAATAAAGCAGATTAATGGCACTTGATTTGTAAAAATCAGGTTTTGCTTAGCCAATTGCGCCAAGTTAAGGATCTTTTACAAAAATTTGAAGCAATGCAGCTATTTCATGTCCCTAGGGCAAAAAATCAAGAAGCGGATGCTCTAGCCAAGGAAAGAATACAAAATGTTCTTGTAAGAGCAATCAAACTGAAGCTGCCCCTCTTTCAGGGTAGCTATGCTATGCTTGAAATCATCAGATTCTTAGATACAAGAGAATGTCTTGCAGGGTATACCAAGGGCCAAAAATAATGGCTTGTCCGAAAGGCAACAAGATACCACCTTATCAACAGAACCTTGTACTGCAAGGGCAAAGACCAGATTCTCAGGCAAGTACCAATCTCCAGTGAAATCACGGAGGTAATCTCAAGTTGCCATAATGGTGTTTGCGGTGTCCACTTTGCTCTAGATATTACCAGTAGGAATATTCTACAGGCAGGATTCTCTTGGCCCAATCTGAACAGGGATGTGCATCATTGGTGTAAAACATGCAGAGCTTGTCAAGTATGTAGTGATCGAACACTAACCTATAAGCCACAGACTCCTATCATCTAATATGGCCGGCTTGAGAAGTGGAGAATAGATGCAATTGGTCCTTTACCAAGGGCCCAATCAGGTAAGCTATACATTCTAGTTGGTGTAGACTACATGACCCGATGGACGAAAGCAGCAGCCACCACACGCATTACAGCCCAAGAAGTGGTGAAGTTCATATTTGAGCACATTTGTTGCCGCTTTGGCACACCTCTAGTGATAATATCTGATAGAGGGCCAGGTTTTAGAGGGGACTTGGTGGAAGAATTGATGAAAAAGTTAGGCATCACACGCCGACCCTCCACTCCATACTATCCACAGTGCAATGGTCTAGTAGAAAAGGTAAACGGCATGATCTGTAAGATCATCACAAAGCAAGTGAATAACCACACAAGTGATTGGGATAAGCATCTCATGGCCGCTCTTTGGGCCTACCGCAAAACATTTTGAACATCACTAGGTTTCACCCCTTTTCATCTGGTATATGGAAAGGAACACATTCTACCCATTGAGGTACAAATAGCCAGCTTGCGAGTCATGGCTAGTCAGTTACATGCCCAATTGCCCATCTCTGCAACCACATCTCAGATCTAGAAAGTCTTCAACTAGATAGGGAAGATGTGATTAACCACTATGCAGCACAAGCAGAACGACGTCAACTCACATTCAATCAAGGACTTAAGGAAAAGGGTCTAAAGAAAGACATGTTAGTATTGAGATACGACAACAAATTCAACACTAGGAAAGATAAGAAGTTTCAGCCCAGATGGGAAGGGCCATTCATCATCAAAAAGCAATACACCAATGGAAGCTACAAAATTGATGGAAGCAGATGGTCGAATTCACAAGACCAGAGTCAATGGAGGGAGGCTAAAAAGGTACTTCTTAAGGTTTGATCCAGAGTTCATACTAGATATTCCATAGGAGGGAGAACCCTCCAACTCCGCTGCTAGGGAATCAGAAGCAGAGCTAGAGACATGAATGCCTCTAGCCAGAAGGGGATGGCTAATGATGGCCGGCTTTGACAAGTCGCAGCCGCGGGAACCAACCCATATCGAAAGCTTAATAATAATGCAAAATAATATTAAAAAATCATTTTTTTCTCCCCTGCAGATGCCACCACCACCCTCTCTCTCCTCCTCGCTCACGCATGCACCCACAGGAGCCACCCCCCCTTGGCATCACCTTCCCCCCTCTCCTCCATTATTCCCCCCTCTCTCTCCTTCATTATCACATGCATCCATAAAATCTCTCTCTCCCTCTATTTCGTCAACCCAGAGGGTCCGCACGAGTAGCTCTCTCTCTCTCATTGTTTCCCCACCCACACACACACTCACCCTCTCACTCCCTCCCCATCTCCCTCTCGTTCAGTCACACTCTCCCTCTCTCTCCTTTCCTGTGTTGGCGGCTCTCTCTCTCTTGTAACACCCGCCACACACACACACACACACTCTCCCTCCATCTCTCCCCATCTCTCACTCACTGTCTCTTTCTCTTTCTGGTTCAGCCTCCCTCTCTCTCTTCCTCGTTCCTGTATTGAGCCAGCATGTAAAAAAAATTATCTCTCTCTCTCTCGTTCCCACACACACACTTGCCGACACACTCACACACTTACACACACACACTTGCCGACGCACTCACACACATACACACACAACCCCATATACACACTCTCACCCCCTCCCTCAACCGCTCTCACCCATCTCTCACTCTCTCTCCATCTCTCTCTCTCTTCCAGTTAAAGTATCTCTCTCTCTCTCTCTTTCCATACACACAACACACACACGCGCGCGTACACTACACGCGTGAGCGCACATACACAATTACATACACAGTACACGCTTACACTCACATGCACACATTCAAACAAACACATGCACTCCATACGCACACACACACAAGAAGAAGAAAACTGAAAAGTAAACAACAAGACGGACGACAAGCTTCGACAAACACACCAAAATCACGCGAAGGCAACAATGAATCAAGAAATAACGCCAAAGGCATGCCCAAGTCGGGCCCCGAAAGTGACGAACGCACTACACCGATGCACCAGCAAAGCCCGCCATTCACCGGCATGTCGTCCACGATGCATCTTCGTAGTAAACATCCGTAGAGTAATCTTCAAGCCAAAACCTTGTATGGAAAACCAATTGTTTATTGCCACCTCTCTCTATGTGATGGTCACAAAGGCCCACCTAATACGAGATATCATTTTAAAGTTCTCCTAAAACAAAGGAAGGGTCAACCATCTGGGGCCCGGCTTCTTGCTTTGGCTCTCCTGATTAGGGCCCTAACCTAATTAGATTATCCTAAACTAATGCAACCTGCACCTATAAAAGAACACTGAGAGGTCACTATCAGCGCGATGGAGCAGCACTTGGGACTAGGGGGGGGGCAGCACTTGAGAAGGAAGCCATGCACACACCCTGACTCCAAGGGTTTCCACACACAAGAGTAGAATCTCGGTACATATGGAATTCTCTCTAGAGAACACACTATAGTCTCTCTCTCTCTCTCTCACTTTCGCTCTATCTCTCTCTATCACCATGGTCACCATGTCACCGAAGCTAAGGTTTCTGTAAATACCACTTTGAATCAAGTTTGCCCTCACATCCTGAGGGGTTTCATCCTCTGCATCTACGTCTCTCCCTCTCTCTCTCTCTCTCTCTCTCTCTCTCTCTCTCTCTCTCTCTCTCTCTCTCTCTCTCTCTCTCTCTCCCTCTCTCTCTCTCTCTCTCTCTATGGTGTATTGTATTAGTGTTACTTTAATCATTGTTGTTCGCGTCCTAGCCGCTCAAAGCTAGGTGATGCCCCTTGTTCACTTCCCGTGATGAGTTTGTCATGCACGGTCCTCGCGTTGAGGCCATCGGGGTCCGTTTTGCGCTTGCACTTGTCAGGAGCTTGAGATGCTTGTGGGAACATTACCCAAGCTTGATGTGCTTTGTCATGCTTGCTGACTAAAGTGCTTGAGAGTAAGGTGTTCCACAAAGTCAACAACTATCCCAACAAGGAGGGGGCGATTCCTACAAGAGGGGTAGAGGGAGAACACACACATCCTCACACAATGTAAGATTGGTACAAAGAAAGAATTTAGGACACTTGTCAAGGTCCTCTTCATGTTGCCCTCATGGTGTGCCTAAAGCCTATTGGTTGGCCTCGTAAGGGATCCAATGATAAATTAGTTAATTTAATTAATTTTTTTTAGCATTTATTAAGTCCTTTCTCTCAAAGGGGAAAGGGGGACTCTTGTCCCAAGGCTACCCTTGTTGCTTGATATGCCCCTTGCATGTGGTTGACTAGGCCTGGAGAGGTCCAATGATCTTCAAGCATGAGCTAGAAGGGAGGGTCGACCAAAGCAAGCTAGGGGGTTTCTTGAGGGGTATACTCTCCCAGACACACTCTCATTGTGTGAATTGCAAAGTGCAAGAGCTCCATCTCCTTCTCCAAGCTAGTAGAGAAGTTGAGAGCGTGACACCAACACTCTTGGCTATGGAATTCAAATCCAACCAAGATCCACTCTTCAATGCTTAAGCTTGCCATCTTCTCCATCTTCATTACTATGCTATTATGTATGCTAGCAAGAAGAGTGATGATAAGTGAGGAACTACTTATTTCTCCTATGGAATGTTTCTTCTTGCTCTTCCCTACCCTCATTCCCTACTAGCTCTCTCCACCTTCGAAGGTGTTTGAGGCCTTGGGACTGAGGCTTGGGATAGTTAATGCTTTTTGGAAAATTTATGTTATGCTCATGATGCATGAATCTTTTTGACTTCATTGCATCACCTAGGTCACAAGGAACACAAAGATTGTATTGTACCAAGTCTCTCTTGATGGGAGAATATATAATATGAATGCCTATTGGAGGGGGGACCGGTTCCACATAATCTGGTCCTCAACTGTTTTCATGTTCTCTAAACTCTCTCTCTTGCAAAAGTATTGTTCATGACAAGTTAACTAAGTACTATGTTTATGTTTCTACCATCAATTAAGTTCACCCTCTATGCTCACAAATAAATCTCACAAAAATGCTTTCTCTAATTTTCCTAATTCCGCTACTCTCAAAGGTCATAGCCCATTTTCATTACAAATCATGCATGAAGCAATGTTTGAATTGTGAGAAAAATTCATCATGTGAAGAGACTTGAGAAGTTTTGGTGTGAGCAAAAAGTTGGTTTACCAGCACTAGATAGGTTTTTCCTTGCTTTTGAATTTCTTGTTTGGCTTAAAGGCCTAAAGATTGTAGCCCCAAACTCCACATCACCTCATGTGGGGTTTGGTATTTAGTATTTGATATTACTTGTTCGTGCCAAAAATTGGAGGCCCCTCTTTTACACTTAGTCCACTTTAGTTATGAGTGGAGCATATCACTTATTGCATGACCCTCTTAGGGTGAGTTCTCACTATCCTATTTATAAAGCAGCCATCGTCGCTTATTGATAAAAGATCTAAAACATTGTGCAAATATAAAATGGCCGAGAAATTTATTTAGTGTTGAATCCTTCTCCCCAACTTCCAGAACTCCAATCTACAAATCATCAACTCATCATTAGTAAAAAATAGAAAGGCAACACATTTATTAACCATTGCGCTCTAGCTATCGCAATTGTAGCTAACCACATACAACAGGAGGGTGCCTAGTCTCGTAACATAGGTGGCACACATAATAGCCTCAAGCCAAAACGAATGTGGTAAAGCTTGACTTTTGACCATACATCGTGCCATTTCCATAAGGGACCTATTTTTCCTCTTGGCAACACCATTTTGTTGAGGTGTATACGGCACTGTACATTAGTGTTGTATCCCATGACTAGCCAAAAATGCATTAAATTCATGAGACATATACTCCCCCCTTGAACGGAGGGTGCACGTAGTACATTTCAAGACATTTTCAGTCATAGCCAAAAATTGCTTAAAGCACATAAACACTTCAGACTTTGCTTTAAGCGGATACATCCATGCATGCCTAGAGTAATCATCAATGAAAGTAACAAAGTAAAGGTAATTGCCCAAAGACGCGGTTTGCATGGGCCCACAAACATCACTATGCACAAGCTGCAACTTGCATGTAGTCCTAATTGAACCATCCTTTGGAAACTTTGAGCGTTGTATCTTACCCAAAATACAGCCTTCACAAACATTTTTGATAGGTGCTTCAAAATGCAACAAAGAAGCAAATTATATTTTTGCAAACGTAGCAAATTGGAAAAATTCAGATGCCCAAAATGTGCATGCCAAAGTTTTGCATTTGAAATAGCCTCAGAATCCACAACTGCATTTGCAAAATTATGCCCACACTTGTCATACAAAGTGAGATTATAGCCCACGACATAAAAGGCATGATGCAACAATCTCATTCCAAAATTAATATTATGAATTGTACCTCTGTCGTTATCCACAAGTTTCGCAACAAGACCAATTCTAGCAAGTGCAGATATAGATAAAAGGTTCTTCTTGATCCCAGGGATATAAAGTGCATCAACAAGTGTGAAAGAACTGCCATTCGCAGTAGTCAACACAATCTTTCCAGCTCCCTTGATAGGATAAGAGGCGTTGTTGGCACAAGTGACTGAATTCCCATGAGGGACACCCTCAAGAGAGGTAAACAAGTCACGATGAGAGGTAAAGTGATTTGTAGCACCACTGTCAAAGTACCACACATGAGTATCTGCAACAACTAACATACATGCATCATGGATAGAAGGAGCATAAGTGCACTCTGCACTAAAAGCCCATTCTACATCAACATCAACATCACAATCTCCTTTCACAAAAGACTCAACAATAGCTGCAATTGTAGTGGAACTAGCCTCTTTCTTCTTAGCCTCTTTTGCCTTCAACTTAGGACACTACTTGATCAAGTGATCAATATTGTAAAGCTAATCATCAAGTGATCATTAGCTTTACAATAATGGTAATGCATCTTCTTTTTTCCCTTTTCACCAGAATTCCCAGATGAATTGTTGCCAATAGAAGCATTAGGAACATGCGATTTACCACTCGCAGAAGAACCATGAGAAGTGGCTACATTACTAAACTACCACCTTTTCTTTGAGCAACAATAAAGGCATGTTCAACTGCACACTATTTAGTCTTGTTTTTCTTTGGAAAGTGACTCTTGCAACATCAATGTGCATAATGCGTCAAACTTGACAACTACAGGATTTCCTTGGATCATAAGTCTCCAAGTACTAGTGAAAGTCTAGTAAGAGTCTGGCAAAGCATCAAGAACAGCCTGCACAAGGGAGCTATCAAAAATGACTTTGCCTACAAAAATAAGTTGTTCATCCTTGATACTAGCAAGGAAAGTGTCCACCTCATCTTCCTCATGCATAATCTTTGACTCGAGCTCTTTAGGCAGCAAACAATTTTAGCCTCATTGTGACTTGCATAAAGATAAGCCATAATATCCCAAGCTTGTTATGAGGAGTAATAGTGCACTTCATAGACAATGCAATCAATGCATGATCTTATGCATCTCTTACATCCCAACGAGCTTGCTCAATCGTAGGCAAAACAGCTCTGGCAGCAGCAATCTTGCCACCAAAATTTACAACATCCTCAACATCGTTTACATCCTTAGAACCAGGACCTACATCAATTTCCTGCATAATATTCCAAACGCCCTTTGACAGAAGGACATGTTGCATCATATGATCCCACATAGGGTAATTATCCCAATCCAATCTATCGTCAGCAGCGAACATCTTGAACACATCTATGCTGTTGTCGGCCATGGCAAATTTTGCACCTAATGTGGAAACTGCCCGAAAAGAGGAGAAACAAAGTGGGAATAACATGTACTATATAGCACAAACCAAAGAAGACTGTAAGGGACTTGGTATGCAAAAAATGGCATTGACAAAATTTTTGCATAAAATAACAAAATAGAATTCACAGTAGTACCTATAGTAGAAACGGAGGCCAAAATGAGCTCGAATCAAAAATCTGAGCAGACCGAGCTCTTTAAGATAGCCCAAAGCATTTATCGACCTATTGTTGACACTCACCAAAACTCACAAAAATTAAAAAAAGCAAGCAGGCGTGTGTTGGAGCTACTGGCGACTAAGCCCGAGAGGATGCAACCTGCTCTGATACCAATTGTTGGAATTAGGGTTGCAAGATGTTAACCCTCACAGCTCACGGACACCCTATCACCTACGACGGATGTTGTATTATTTACTTCTAGAGTCAGGTACCGGGCTTGCGGTCCAATAGGAAAAGGGTAAGAGTGATCGTCGATGAGAGGCGCACTCTAACTGGAACATTCAAGGGATTAGTTGGCTAAGCATGGGCGCCCAAGTGTGAGTGGGGTGAGCTCATATAAAAGTCAACTAAACCTAAAATTCACTCATTCTCTCATTTGTGCAATTGAAGAGTGCTCTTGCTCCATCTCTATCTCCTTCTTCTTCATCTCCTTGTGTGTGTGTGTGTGTGTGTGTGTGTGTGTGTATGCGTGAGAGAGAGAGAGAGAGTGTGCGATCAAGCATTGCGGCGGCACGACAGCGGCGAGGTGGTTGAGCGCGGCGTAGCGGCATCTCCCTCTTCTTTGCGGCGAGGAATCCCCCACGACAGGAAGCGTAGAGCGGTGAGTGACACACCAACGCCATCTTTGAGCTTACTAGTTTAGGCTTGTTGTGTGCTTGGAGCCATTTGTGGCTCGCACACGGTGTATCGGCAAGTTCCTTGCATTGACACGTGCGACATACGCGCACATTTTTGGCACCATTGCCGGGGAATTCCATACACTAAGCTTGAATGGCACTCTGTGCTTCTTTTGTGGTGCAATTTCTATTGTAGGAAAGGTAAGGAAGGAGGGTGTGTGTGTTGAGAAGAAGGAATTTGTGTTATACTGTGTATTGTTTTTGTTCATGGAGTTTTCAAAGGTACTGTGTTTATTCTCTATGTATTAAGGTTGTTAGTTTTCTGTGTACAGTAAGTAGGAAGTAGATCTGTGAGAGCTAATAGAGTGTGTTAGTGTGTAACAATAGGTGTATTACTTAGAAGTAGGTAGATACAGTGTGTGTGTGCTCTCGTGCAGGCCGCGGCGACCTTATCCTTTATATATATATATATATATATATATATATATATATATATATATATATATATAAAATTAAAGGTAGGACCGGGATTGGTAATATCTCCCAGACCCAAGCCCAAGCTCACGCTCAGGCCTAGGCCTCAGTCGCCTTTTAAAATTACGAATTTTAGCTTCACACGTAGCTAAAAATTGATTTTTTGAGGACCAACGGAACTTCAGATGCCCGAAAATTGTGTTGTAAAGCACACAGCGACCCTCTAAGTGATACGCTCGTTTCGAGCTATCACACACTTTAATCAAAAAAATCAAACATTAAAAAACATTAAAAACGTAAAAAACACGACTGAAAACGGACGCTTAAAAAAGTAAGCGGTTAACCTTCGAGGTTATTCACCGACGCTTGTAGGGTGCCAAAGGCACATGCATCTGCACTCTGGTCGTGTGCTAGAGACAAAGCAACTAGAGAGAATTTCGACTTACGCGAGTTCGCAATATCCACCTACTTTAGGTTCCTGGCCCTCGGCGGGGACCAAAGGTAGTACAAACCAAGACCCGAACATAGCGGCTAGTGACTCTTCCTCTGACTACGACGTCATGGAGGGTTTCCCAATGCCTAATCCCGATAGCTCAAGCCAAGACATGCATGCCAGGGGTCCACGGTCCGGGCCAAGCGTGCTTAGCCGCCTGAAGGAAACCTTTAGTAGAGCCACTCGCTCCGAACATGGAGCTAATGATGTAAATGAGGGGGGTGGGGAAGTAAATTCTCCATACGTGACCAACGTAGACCCTATACCCTTAGAGAATGTGCACGTGAATACTTCATTCACTGCACCTCTTGACTCTTCAGAGTTATTTCCCTCCGAGGTCATATTACCCGATGGTAGAAGCCTTGCCGAAGTGCAAGAGGTTGAGCGGTATATCCTTGCAGCGAGGGAAAAGAAAGTCGAGAGCTTACGTAAGGCGGAGCAACGAAGAGAGTTAAAATCGGGCCTATGTCAATATCTTTGCTAGGAGAGCAATCGAGTGCTCCTGACTTAGCAACCGCTAAGGGCCAACCTTTAGAAAGCCACATTGCATCTGGTTCAAAGAACACCCCTAGCACCTCAATCCTAGATGGAGAGTTCTTAAATGAGAACTGGGAGTACGAACTACAAACGGAAACTCTGACCGACCTATACACAGGTCACACCTATCACATGGGTTGGTTAGATGTCCTACAATCCACAATGGGTGCTACTAGTGTGGAGGATCAACAACAAAGAGTTTGTGAGGTCATCCATAGGGTCATTGAGTTAGAGAGACAGAACAAGGGGATCAACATGCCTTCAACGGGTCTCATGAGATTCTTGGATACAGGGAAGGCTAAACAGCCAACCTTATCACAAATGGAGACTCCCTCGGTAACTCCGATGGATCCTCCATATGTTGTTTCTCCAGGGGTCTCAGTGCAATCTGAGCCCACAGAGTCTAGCTCATCTTTCCCTTGATGACACGACGGCTACCATGCCTATCCCAATGATGGGCACACGCCATGGACCTCATTTGTTAGTAAAGCACCGCTACATGGTAGCTCAATGCCTGCAACAGTACCTACAAGTGTGTACCAATCGTATGCACCTATGGGTCATCGTACTCATGTAGTCTCTACTCCTCCCATTGTTTCAACAACCTATGCTCCACAACCACAACACCCAAGCTCTTATTTCCATGGGACTATACCGGCTAGCATTAGCATGTCACATCCAACCTCTGCTATGCCTAGGGCCACCACATGGCACAACATCGTACCCAACGTGGAACCCAAGGGCTTCCTATGCGCCAAGCCCGATGCCAATACCTACTTCACATGTAGTCTCTGGAGCACCTCCACCCACGGTGCCTGCTCACTTAGGTGACTTGGCAACATTTTCTCAAGCTATTGGTCGATCTATTACTGAGAATATGCGTAACACGCGTGATAGAGAGCCTAAAAGTAAGGCAGTACAAATAGCCAAGCTCACACAAAAATTTAGTGGAGATGGGGATGTGAGAAAACATATCGAAGTTTTTGAACAAATATGCGATTCTCTAGGAGAACACAATGACCTACATAAGAGTAATGCTTTAAGCCTAACCTTAAGTGGAAAGACTGGGGATTGGTATAGAACCCTAAGGGTGGAAGAAAAAATGATTTACCCTACTCTTAGGAGACTGTTCTTGAAAGAATACATACGAGAGGGAGTGCTTTGGGGTGTAGCCTCTCAGCTCCAAAAAACCCAACGAGAGGAAGGAGAGTAAGTGAGAGACTTTATTAGCCGCTTGAAGCATTTGAATTCTCGATGTAATCCAAATGAGCGCTTCAACAATAACCAATTGCTTGATAGATTCATTAGGGGGTTACGACATGAGGATATCTACAATGGCTTAGTCATTAGAGGTATCACCACTTGGGAAGCAGTCACCACCAATGCAATCCAATTGGAGGATAATTTAATGATTCAAGGAGAAAGATTGTCTGTTGACTCTAAATCTATTAGCTCACAAGCATCAGGGCATCAGCCAATGACCCTAAACCCTATTGCTAAGGAGCCAAAGATATATCAGATGACTTTAGCATATCTCACCAAGGCTATTCAAGAGAGTCTTAGGGATAATCGTGCTACACAAAACAATCATATGTATCCAAGAAGGGAGCAACAATGGTGCTCAATATGCTATGGACCTCATAGTACCAGTGAATGCCCTACTTTTAGAGTAAAATTCAATGGGAACTGCAATGCCTGTGAGAGGTATGGTCATCAAGCTAAGGACTGCATAGTATTTAAGCGCGTGATGGCCAATAGACCAACCTTAGCATGGACAAACACACCTCGAGTGCCTACATTGATGCCGGCCCCACCTCTTGAACAAACAGCACAACACAAGGTCCCTAGGGCCCAAAATGTTGTCCAAACAACACCCTTACCACCTCCAGTGCTAGGACCGCAACCACCACATCCAAGAATCACTTCTGTGAATCAAGTGGGTTGTGAGTCATCTATTTCTTGTTTCGAAGGCTGTGAGGAAGATATAGATCCTAATATGCCTATGGGATGGATGTTCTTGAAGAAAGTCCACAATACTACATGGAGGACTATTGGAGACAAGTCAAACCTGGATATCAAGTAGCTGCTCTTGCGGCAAGAGACCAAAATATCAATTACACTGCTAAGAGACCACCTCTTCAATGCTATGAGTGTGGAGGTCCACATCATGTAGGAGTGTCCTATTAGGCTACAAAAGAACACCACACTAATGCAAACCAATCAAGCGAGCACGTCTACAATGCTGATACTCATGTGTAATCGATGTGGCATAGATCATTTGATTGCCCAATGTCCAAATAATCCAAATGCACCGAAGATCACGCCATAAACTTGATTGAAGTTACCAAGGAGCCATCACAAAGTACACCTGTGGTACCAATAAACATACTCACACGATCGATGCTCCAAAAACAATATTATATTCTTGAGGAAAGAGACACGGCATCAATTGCCCAATCTCAGAAAAATAAAAAAACAAGAAGAAAGAGATCGCAAAAAGCAGCGAAGTCAGACCCCAGTTCAGACCCCAGTTCAAAGACCAACATAGGGACTGGTGACAACCCCGTATATATGAACGACGCTGAAGAGGATTCTGATTCAGAAGAAACTGTGGACGTACTACCTAGGATGACTGAGTCGAACAATGTGGATTGGGTCCACCTAGCAGCAACCATAGACACTTGGGGAAATAGGGGGATGACCTGGGTAACACCTGAGGGGGATGAAATGCCCGTACCCTTAAATATGCTACAGGCAATGCATATAGATTCTGACAAGACCCATCCCAATATAACGAACAAAACATATAAGTGGGTCCCTAAAGCTTCTTTAGCGACCATAGCTAGTGCTAAAAAACAGAAGCCCCGTAAGAAACGTCCCACTCGGTCCAAGAAATGTAAGAAAACGTGGCGTTGGATTCATAAACGACTATTGGAAGCCCAAGGCTACTATCAAGGAAATGATCAAATCTGGGTGCCAAAACGTAGATTGTGTTCTTACCTGTCAACTGAGCCATGTGCGCCTAATCCTGTGGCTCCAAAACGAATCGACGATGGCGGAAAGAAAAAAGTTACAGAATGCTACACACCCACTCCAAAGCTAGTTTGGGTACCGAAGAAAGAACGATTTGTTCCACCTAGCTCAGGAAGGGGGGGGTCCCATGAAGCTTCTAGCTCCTCATGTAATGCATCCATAGAGGTAAAAGCTTCTCCACAGCCTCCACCTACAATAGTGGACCTCCATAAAGCTACAAAGGAATCCACACCTCCCAGTGTTCAAGAATCGCCTGAGGAACCACTTCAAGTTCGATCCTGGGAGAGTACCTTACCACCCTTTCAACTTGATAAGGCACCTAAGGTAATAGAAAACTACTAGCAAAAATCCTCACCTATTACCAATTGGAACAATTGGTTTCAAAGGGTGACGAGCACATTTCAAACGGTATGATCTACCCAAGGAAGGGGGGAGTGCATCATTCACTCACTTCCCTCTCAACCTTCCTCCCTGACCTCTCAATCTCCCAATCTTAGGGAATATACATATAAAGCCTTATACTCACAAAAAACAAAAAAAATAAAGAGCAAGAGCAATTAGCAAACGAGTATGCACAATAAAAGTCAAAACATTGACCCAAATCTACACATTCACATCCGGTACACTGAAACAAAAACCTATGTCATAAAACACCTTTGATCCTTATCACTTGAGTGATGGAGGGTAGGTAGACTCAGTACGATAGGAGTGTTTCTGTTTTAGAGTTGAGTGATTAGCAAAGTTCTTTTTTCCCACTGATGTGCCTCCTAGAGGTATTCTTTGTGTTTCCTAGTGTGTACAGGAACGTGTTGTTGTTGTTAGGACTTGGACCTTCATGGAATCTTTCTGTCGTTCACACTTCAAATCAAGCACCACCATCAACACAAACAGGTGTTTCTTGTCCATCAGCATTGCCCCTTATATTTTTTGCATCTATGTTTGTCTGCTTTAATTGTGATTGGTAGCATAATATTCAGCGCATTTTCTTAGTATCAAGCATTAAATTCAATGTCATTTTTTTTCATAAGCACTTGTCTAGGTTTTAAAATCAAGCAGTCCGACTAAGCTAGTTTGACCAAGTTAGGTATTAGAGATCTTCTCTTAATACCATGGGGAATGCCTTCCTAATAGTCAATGGTTACTTAGGTTCTTAATCCGATTTAGGCAGCATTGTGTGAAATGTACTAGGGCTTTCTAGTGGGCTTAGTCCCTATTGACCTTTAGCTTAAGTATTATAAAGGGAGTTTACTAGTGTGATGAGCCAGGGGAGGGTAACAGTGTTATATGACCCCCTAAAGCTACAAAAATAAAATGTTGAAAACGAACAAACAAAAAATCAAAGTGACACAATGTAAAATCTTAAGCTGGAAGAGAAACCTCAGCTTGATTTGGTACTTCACTCACATGTATCGCCTATGGTACTAGAGCCCTAGAGGTTCCCAGTGTGGGCGCTTTTCCTTGAAAAGCAAAAAACCCAAGACATACAAAATAAGCACACACATCAAAATTGAATCACTGTGAAAAGACTTTGGGGGGTCAAAGAAAAGGTAATCAGTTAGGCGATGATTTCATGAGAAATTCCTTTCATTGTAGCTTAACTACAAGGTCTTCTAGGTATAGCCTCTAGTCAGCCCTCGAACATGAAATACTTGGCTCTCGCGATTAAACAACTTAATTGACCAGAGAAAATTGAGAAGCTTACCCATGGTATTAATAGTCGATCTCTAGTGCCTTTCGACCGTTAAATTAGCGACCCCAGACTTGTTTAATTTTTTACCTTTACATATGTTTATGCATTTGATTATATTGCAATTTAATGTTTATTGCTGACAAATGGTTTAAAATTCTGTTACCAATCACATTGTCTGCCTACAACCGCATATGGTTTTTAATTCTATATGAGTATGCAATTACTGTGCCAATGTTGTTTGATTTTGAAGTGACTGAAGAAGGCTAAGGACATTCATCTCAAATGCTCTTCCACCTCGACAAACGAGCTTCAACTCAATAGCTTTCGAGGACGGAATCTACATCAAGAAGGGGGGCATGTTAACCCTAACGGCTCACGGACACCACCTACGATGGACGTTGTATTATTTACTTCTAGAGTCAGGTACCGGGCTTGTCGGTCCAATAGGAAAAGGGTAAGAGTGATCGCCGATGAGAGGCGCACTCTAACTGGAACATTCAAGGGATTAGTTGGCTAAGCATGGGCGCCCAAGTGTAAATGGGGTGAGCTCATATAAAAGTCAACTAAACCTAAAATTCACTCATTCTCTCATTTGTGCAATTGAAGAGTGCTCTTGCTCCATCTCCATCTTCTTCTTCTTCATCTCCTTGTGTGTGTGTGTGTGTGTCTGTGTGTGTGTGTGTGTATGCGTGAGAGAGAGAGAGTGTGTGTGTGTGCGATCGAGCATTGCGGAGGCACGACGGCGGCGAGGCGGTTGAGCGCGGCGTAGCGGCGTCTCCCTCTTCTTCACGGCGAGGAATCCTCCACGAAAGGAAGCGTAAAGTGGAGAGTGACACACCAACGCCATCTTTGAGCTTACTAGTTTAGGCTTGTTGTGTGCTTGGAGCCATTTGTGGCTCGCACACGGTGTATCGGCAAGTTCCTTGCATTGACACGTGCGACATACGCGCACACAGAAAAACGCACATAGCTTAGAGAAGATGAAGGAATCTCAAGGCACACATCAGAGAGTGAACTACTTAGTGTGCAAAGAAAAGATAGATAGCCCTAGAGTGATGGGCTTATATACAATGCACTGGGGAAAGAACCTCCTAGTGAGGGAAAAAAATGCCCCGGTTGTCCTAAGTGTGTTCACACACATCACTATCACATGTAAATGGTAACAACGGGGAGAAAGAACGGCAGGGATGGAGGTAGATGAGGGTGATGATAAGTATTTTTCAAGCATAGAATTAGTAAATTCTTCTATGCAGTAAGCTCTTAGCATAGCTAGAATAATAGAGAAGAACAAGATGAAGAAGATGAGCTTACTTAGTTGGATTTGCATCCATAGCCAAGTGCTCGAGCATGGAGACTATCGCTTGAGCTCCCATGAGAGAGACAGAGAGAGAGAGTACGAGAGAGAGTACTTGCTTGGCCACTCTTAGGCATTTGAGAGAGTGTGAGAGAATGAGAGAGCAAGCCCCCAAAGTCCCATGAGCCTCCTTCATTTTTTCCCAATGTTCTCTACTTTCCAAAATTCTTCAAAATGGAATACTAGTGCATGGAGCATTCACAAGTGAACACTTAATAGGAAACTAGATATATAAGTGAATATTTGTCCCCTCCCCTTCTTGCCATTCTTGAACAACTTGCCTCCTCCTCCTTTTTGACTTGAATTGGCAAGTGCACACACACACACACACTTGTCCAACCTAATGACTAAGTGACGCGAAGCATTTCAGAGGGAGGGGTGAGGGGATCAATGGATAGAAACTCCAAGCATGGCCGTCAAGCGATGGCTTGTTAAAACTAAACCCGACCAAGAACTAAACCCGGATATGGGGCCTATCCGGGTTTAGTTCTAAGCCAGTCCAGGTTTATCATTTATAACACCATGTAAAATGGCATTCCTTTCACATGCACGTGGATGAGAGACGTGGCTAGCTCAAGCCTCAAAAGGCATTGGGGCATGAGGTCATGGGTTCCAATCCGGGCTTGTCACGTGTACCGCCATTTTTTTGGGGGGACTGCCCACCTCGGGATGCTTGCCAGCCCTCCTTCGCTGTCAATCCCCTTACCCACCTCCACGTGCACCCCCTTGTCACTTAGTGCCATGGCTTGTCCAACTTTCCATAAAGCAAGTGCAAGCAACTTGGGACATTTGGCCTAGCCAAACTTATAATAGAAGGACTATAGTCAAATTTTTAAATAGGGAAGGGTTGATCTAACAGTCTTTTGTTTTTCCCTTTCCCTAATTGAAAAGTGTAAAGTTTTCTTTAATTTAACTAGCTCATGTGCAAGACCTTTGCATGATCCTTTGGAGGCTCTATGAAGATAACTTGGGCTAGAGATTACCTGCTTATTGAGGACCTACTAAATTAGGATGAACTCTAATAAAATGTAAACTTACGCTTGGGCTTTGGAGCTTTACCTCCTATGCAAAATCTTAGCGTAGTCATTGGGAGGCACCACAAAGTTGGTCTCGAACCCTGCTAAATTTAGATATACTAAGTTGAGACTATCTCTACCGAGTTTAAATTTTATCATTCCAGACTTCATACTTGGAGTCTAATGAGTAAATTTAATTACTTAAACATTACACACCTAGTTTCTATTTGTAGAATCTTATCATTGCTGTAATTATCCCCCTTTGTCATGTACCTTTGATCAAGGTTGCTCAAGATAGACTTATCCTTCCTTGACTTGTACCTTCGATCAAGATAATTAAATAGCAATTATTCTTGCTCTTTTATATAATTCTCTCCTTTGTTCCCAAGTCTTTTACTGAGTTAAGTCTATAAGCACCTTAATCAATTTCTTTTGTTCTCTTCTATTTTCTTTAGACTCAAGTGGCCAATTTAAGATGGAAATTACTTCCAAAAAGTTAGAAATTATTTTCATAACAACCTTGGCCATTTTTTAATGCATCATTTAATGCATTTACCAATACCTTAATAATAGGAGGATCACCCGTTCACTTCTAATCATATCTTGAATGTAGATCACCCATGGAGTGAATGACCCTCCATGCAATAGCCTTTGCAAAATCATGAAAAATAGGAATGTATCTTGCATTCCCGATTGTCATTTTGTTTACCGGTTGCATATCTTGAATAAATCTCAATGGCACAATTCTTTTTACAGAAACTTTAAACCACTTTTTTAAATAGGGTGCCCAATCTTGTTCCAATCTTTTTATGAAAAAAATCAATCAACTTTGAAACCTAAGCCTTTGGAAATGGAATAGATTGTGAATTCCAAGGCATGTATAGAGCAATGAAAATAACTAGTGGTGCTCCAATATTAGGATCTACACATTCAATCTGACCTGGTTGAAAACGAAAAACCTTTCCATGTTTTTGCAACATATCTTGAAAAACACTTTATCTCCTCATGTGCATCTCCAATCTTCACTTCTTGCAATGTCTCTTTGGTAAATTTGTAAGCTATCAAGAAACCTTCTTCATAAGCTTGTCACTTCATTTTGGGGAAGGTGTTGCTCTACAGGTCTAATATTCTTTGCTATTGCCGATTACTACTAGTCTTACTTTGGGTTTTGGGGGTTACTTCTAAAGGTACAGTGTCTTACAAGAAATTTAATGGTTTATGAAAATGGGCAGAACAATATTTATGCAATGTTCAAAGAGATTTTTAGGAATGTGAAGCGTTAGATTGAGATGAAGGTATGCTAGGAGATTTTAAAGAATCTTCCTTTGTGGATACAATGGTAGAACTTAAAGCTACTGCTCAATCTAGGTCTCAGACCACGGGGATAATAAATTTGTGAGCTTTTATTTTAGAGCTCTTTTCAAACAAAAATAGCTTTTTCCATTCCATGCTCAAAAAAAGCAATTTTCATAAGTGGGAGGGGAAGCTAATTCAGTACTACCTATGAAAAATGTGAGGACAATGATAGTCAATGGAGCTTGAATGATGTATAGATAAATAGATAGATAGAGAGAGAGAGAGAGAGAGTCAAGAAGGGGTTAATTTCTCCTATGAACTTACAGAAAATATACATATAGAGGGGTATTTTAAATTGAAAAAGTGAAAATTTTGGTACATAAGGGGTCTTTTTATTAAGAAAAGTGGTACATAAAGGGTCTCTATATAATTTAAAAAATTTAGAATAGGGGGTTTTATAAATACCTCTTGAACGCACGTACTATGCAAGATCTCTATATAGTGAACCCCTCGAGCAATCACTCTTGTAAGTCCATATAATGCCTCTATTTTGGCATGTGAGGGGTTTCCTCACCGTCAGAGAGTGGTCTTGTTATCACTCTCGAATCGCTAAATGGGATTTGCCTCGTCTAGGCTTACACGTGCTACACTATGGACTCTTTGGGTTACATGCTTTGCAACCATGGTTTTTGGGTTGTTCACTTTACCATTTATTGTAAGAATATGGCCTTTGTAGGCCTTTGAGCACGTTATTGGGAAATAATTGATTGGTTCCTTTGGAGCAATTCTCTGTAGGCCATCTATGTGCCTCATATTGCATCTAACGTCGTGGCAAGAACATGGGAGTCATAGAAGAGAACAATGGTCAATAGTGGAGGGGTTCAAACATTGTTCAACATTAAAAGCATTAGGAGGATCACCCAGAGCTTTTTCATAGGGAGAAGTTTTTTACTAGGCCCAGAGAAGGTGAATATGGTAAATTTTATTATGTGATCTGGATATGTGTGAAAGTCTATGAGAACTAATATTTGAACTCGTAACTTTCAGCAAATGTGTATCGGATCTTGATGGTGTAGATACGCATGCAAAGGTATCATTAGGTTGTATGTGTCTTAGATCGTGATGCTCATTTGAGGAGCTTGTTTTTTTAGAGGCTCAGTCTGTCAAAAAACCATTCATCATTACTCAAAACATGTGAAGGGTTTCTAGATTGGAGGGTACTTTGATCACCAAAAGTGGAAGTCTCAAAAAATAAAATCCATGGAGACAAATCCTTGAAGAAGCATTCTAGTTCTGAGAGAGAGAGAGAGAGAGAGAGAGAGAGAGAGAGAGAGAGAGAGAGAGAGAGAGTAAATGTATGTATATGTGTGTGTGTGTGTGTGTGTGTGTGTGTGTGTGTGTGTGTGTGTGTGTGTGTGTGTGATCTTGCAATGCTAATGAAGGTGGCTAGGGAAGCTTGTGATGATGAGTATTATTAGTTGAATAAAAGAAGGATGGCAAAGGAGATTGTCAAGTATGAAAGTAGATGAAGGCACAAATCAGTGATTCATGAGTAGGAAAATATGGGCAACCATGTGTTAGGTAATTCAATTGATGTGGGCCCGCTATTATAGGGCATAATGGTGCACAAAGGCGGGAGTGGAGCTCGTGGACAAGACTACAAAGAAGTGGTTATTCTAGGCAAGTTCGCAACAGAGTTTTGGGATCTATTGAGCCTCTTATTATCCTATCCATAGATCAAAGGAAAAGAACTAACGACTTGAATACTTACCCTTGTGTTGAAGCTAACCGTGCATAGGATAGTTATTTTCCCTCGACATCTTTTTTTGTTGAAAGATTAGATACATGTAAAACAAGACTACTAAAGTTTTTGTAGCAGATGGCAGGTGTCGCTAAAAATAACATGTCTTTGCCAGCATGAAATTAGACCAAGAATTAGACATCCGCATGACCTCACCTTCTAGGATGCTAAAACAAGAGGGATGCCAATGTAAACAATGCAAAAGATTGGCAATGACAAGGCTTATCATGGTAACAACTAAATGGTTACCTCGGCATCCTCTACGGACTCTCTCAAAAGGTATAAGCAACCAAATTATATGGCTTTGTTCTCCAAAGATCCCCACATCATTGGATGAACACCAACCAAGAACCTCTCAGGCTTGAACTCATGGGCTACTTCCCACAAGATTTCATCTTTGCCAATTTCCCACACATTCACAAAAAGGAGTATATCTCTTGGCAAGGAAAAGCCGACAATCCTACTCGGATCCCTAGCCAAATGTGGTAGTAGCAGTGGCACTTGTGGGTGTAGCCTCAAAACTTTTTTAACAAATGCTTGCAGGTATGCAAGGCTATTAAAATGGGATTCCTCCACTTTCTACCCCCATTGTATCAGTGCAATTATTTCCTCGTGAAACTTAACTAGCCAACTTTGATTTTGGGGCACACAATAGCTCTGCCATCGCCCACTCTATAGATACCATTGTGCTATATGTACTTCCAGTTAACATTTTGTGCACAACTACGACATGGACATGGATTCCTTTAAACCTTAGAGCTGCCCAAGTCTTCTCATCCACAAAGCACTCATAGCAATAACAAAACTACATGGTCCATGGATCCCACACATGGTGATGTGATGAGAATAGGTTTGAAGAGGTGTGGATGATCAAGTGTGCTTCTCCACACTAGGAACGTTGCTCCCTACTACCACATCCTCTCACCCCCTGAAGAGAATGTACACTAAACTCTTGTAGCTCCCCACCGGCATAGCCTTGGAAGATCTGTAATAAGCACCGCACGTATGCATCAGCCAATGAAAAATTTTCACATGGACTACATATAACAAGCATCCAACATGCTCAAAGACTTTGAAAAGCATTGCTCTTAGAGACCTTTCTTGCCAATGCATATATGGGCTGATTTTGGATGATTGCGGTGGCTTCTGTAGTCTTCTTTCTCTCAAAGTGCGGCCATATTTAATGAAGGTCTTTGACGTACATTAGAAATGCAAGGTGCGATACTACTAATACTTTCTGCATCAATCCCATCACTACATCCTGCAACACCTTGTTCTTAGTCATACCCGTTAATTACCATCTCAAAAATAATTGGCAGTGGTCATTAATCGCTATGCAAACACGTCCTCGACAAGGCAAATGTGAAAATTGAAGCTTAAAACCATGGCGGCTGTCCTTTCACAATGTTGGAGATCATATCATTGTACAATCATGTTTTGTATCTGTTATAAGCAACAAGTATAATGGCACATCTGGTACTTTTGACCTCAATTGGAGTCAACTCTTGCTCGTAGTCAAGGACTACATACGCCAGCTTCTCCTTCATGTCCCGCAGGATCTCCCGTTCTGGCATTGTCGTTGTTGTAAAGGAGTAGCATATCTTTGTCAAAATCTTCATCAGTGCGTCTCTTAGGTCCCTTCCCGCCAAGTCCAACCGCAGGATTGCATGCGGAAGGGCATACCTGCATGGATGGACATGCATTTACATAGATCATTGTGTGTATGTGTATCTGTGTGTGTGTGTGTGTGTGGAGACATGCATTTCAGAAGAAAGTGTGTAGAGGCATACCCTTCATAGATGGGCACCGTGTGGGTCACCCCATCTCCAAAGTCCAGCACAATTCCTGGTTACTCATATATAACATTCAGGAAATGGTAATGCCATATGCATTAGAAGCCAATGTAGCAATCTTATTTTTGAAATTAACATCTGATTCATGTTTGTATGCTAAAACCATGGAAGAAATTGGGAGAGAGGGATTACCTGTAGTACGTCCTCTCGCATAGAGCGAAAAGACTACCTGGATTGCAACATATAACATGGCCGGAACATAGAAAGTGTCGAACATGATTTGTGTCATCTTCTCACGATTCACCTTTGGATTAAGGGGAGCTTCTGTGAGGAGGACATGGTGCTCCTCCCGTGCTACTCTTAGCTCATTAAAGAAAGTGTGGTGCCACAATTTTTTCATATCATCCCAGTTTGTGACAATGCCATGGTAAATTGGGTACTTGAGTGTCAGAATACCTCTCTTGGATTGTGCCTCATCCCCCACATAAGCATCCTTTTGCCCCATGCCGCCCCACAATGCTCGGAACCACTGCTCTTGGTGCATCATCCCCCGCAAATCCATCCTGCACATGCACATGTCATCCAGAACACTGATTTTTTTGAATCTTGTTTTATGTTGGTCCATTGCATTCAGCGATCTACAAAGTCGTGATTGATCTCTGCGTCCATCTGCATTGAACGTCTAGTATTTTTTACCTCAACGTCCATCTGCATTGAACGATTTGCAAAGTTGTTAGGACATTGATTTTCTTCTGGATGTGTTTGCATGAAAGCACGCGTGCACGGGCACACACACACACACACTCACACGCAAGACAGGACACCGCATGTGCCATATAAAATCCTGCACTCTTTGTATGAACTTGAAGTGCTAGGCCTGTACTTGTATGAACTTGTGCATGTGTTAGGTGTTTGGGTGTTGATCCCAGCTTCTTGAATGCGTGTACTCCTTGATGAACGATGTAGCTTCTTGAACGCCGTTATAGGAGCAATATCGCCAGTCTTGAGTCTAAAACCCCGCGATGCGCATACCCTTACAAAAAGGGGGAGCCCTTCATTGTTAACTACTTTTATTTGTATCGATTATCCAAACTCACATATGAGTTGTCATAACTAATATCTAATTCTCCTAAATGATTTTCTCATCATTTAATATGGGGAA
The DNA here is from genome assembly GCF_014529385.1 of Adiantum capillus-veneris. Lineage (NCBI taxonomy): Eukaryota > Viridiplantae > Streptophyta > Polypodiopsida > Polypodiales > Pteridaceae > Adiantum > Adiantum capillus-veneris. Next base: position 62,361,181 of record NC_140954.1, on the reverse strand, counting down.
GTACCAGGGGAGAAAAAGCTAGAATATTGGTTAAGCTGGCAGACCGGCCACAGTAGGGATCCAAACAAGGGGCCATATGCAAAAGAGCAATGTGAAACAATGGGCTTAAAAGACCCTAAGGTTTAGCCCATTAAGACTTCCAAAATGCTAAGGTTCAAAAATTCAAAGGTTGTGCCCAAAGGTCAAACTCTAGGGAAATTGGATGCTTTGTGTGTGTCCCAAAATGTCTTCTCAAGTCCTACATAAGAGGGGATGAGCCCAAGAAGTAGGGGATGAGAGAGAAACACAAAAACACACTCACAAGCTTCCTTTGTACACAAGGGGAAAGAGGGACACATGTCAGCTCCCTAGCCCAGATGCCCACAAGGTGTACTCAAATCCTATTGGATGGCCTTGGAGGTGGACCAATGAGAATTAGGCTAGAGTAAATCTAGTTTAATAAATTTAAAATCACTTACTAAAGAACCAATAAGAATTTAGCTCTCTAGAAGACCATTGGACAGTCTCCCAAGGGGTCCAATGAGCATTCAACAGCCCAATGGCTTGCCTGATTCCTATTGGCCAGGAGATAAAGGGGTCCAATGAGAGTTTAATTGCATTAATTAATTAGAAAAATCTCTTACAAAAGGGGAAAGGGCCACACATGTCAGAAGGCTATCACTTATGCTGCTTAATTTCCATTGGCTAGGCTTGGGGAGGTCCGTTAGGGTTGTAGCATGAGCAAATAGAAAGAGGGGTCGACCAAGAGAGAGAGGGGGCTTATTTTTCAAAGGCATTATCACTTACACACTCACACAATCTCATGTGTGGATAAAGAAGACTCTCTCTCTCTCTCTCTCTCTCTCTCTCTCTCTCTCTCTCTCTCTCTCTCTCTCTCTCTCTCTCTCTCTCTCTCTCTCTCTCTCTCTCCCTCCTTCTCAAGCTTTAATAAAAAGCTTACCACCTACTCCAAGCTTGTGAGAAGGGAGGCCTACACCAACAACGCTTGGCTTTGTGATGCAAATCCAACCAAGAGCCAAGCTTCAATGCATGATCATCTCCTACCATGCTAATTACTAAGCTAAGCTATGCTAATATGAGTGATTATGTGAGGAGGTGTACATCTTTCTCACAAGAAAACTCCTTCTTCCTCTTAATATACTCTCATACCCCACTAGCTCTCACCATCTTTGAAGGTGTGTGAGGTCTTGAGTCTGAGACCGTGAGGGAATTGATGTTGTGTTTGATAAGTGTTTTGCTTAGTGCATGAAGTTTCCATCTTCATTACACTAGCTAGTATTGAAGGAGCACAAAGAATATTGTGAAATGTCTCTCTTGATGGGAGAAACCATAATAGAAAGCCTTTTGGAGGGGAGACCGGCTCCATGTAATCCGGTCCTCAACTGTTGTCAATAGCTTAATTTTGCTCTCTTTTGAAGTATTGTTCATGCTATCTAACTAGGTGTTATACTTTTTGTTGATGTCTTCAGCCAAGCACTCTTGTTATTCTCATTAGGAATCTATTCTAATGAAATGCTCACTATGATCATGCTATTTTCCGCTACACACAAGTTACTTGGCCATTAAATGTTCCATGAGCATTCACTCAACAAGGAGATCAAGCACATTTGACACCATTATCCTAGGGAGGCTCCACATTGATAGTAAGTTGATTATTTTAAGACGTAGAGAAAGACAATGGATTTATAATTTGATTGTTACCATAAAAAAACATACATGTGGATCCAAAAAGAGTGCACAATAATGTGATTGGGAAAGTAAAATCTCATTAGAAATAATTTCATTGCAGTTATCTTTCACTAGTGTCCTAGAATTCACATAGTCTATTGATGATTCTTACATGTGATATCAAACTTTTTTTTTTTCATCTGTTGTAGCTCTAACACAAGCCTTGCAAATAAGTAATGTGATTTTTACATAGTGGACTCCTTGGGGATATTTATACATTTGAAACTATAATTTACATATGCTGCGTTAGCTCAAAAAAACTAAATCTTACTTTAGCTACACCTTCTAGGGCATACTTTGTAAGCAATGCATTCTAAAATGAGATATTGTAATAGCAAATTCTCCCTAAGGTATTAGAGGCATAAAAAAGGCACGCCTATATACAAGAGCACTACCGAGTGTCACACCTAATTTAAAGCTCTGCCTAGTGTGACACCCATTATTGATGCAATATAGACATCATCCTTGTCACATTGTTTACAAAAGGACAACTTGCACCACTTGAAATGCACAGCTTGGGCAAGTGCAAGAATAGCCTTGTTATAGGAAACTAGAGAGACACTTTAATAGAACCATCTTAGAATCTTATAAAAAAATGTAAATCATAAACTTTGGAGTGTGTAATTTGTTTTGATTAAGTGAAGACATGCTGCTCAAGACTAACTCAAAATTATTTATTGTGTAGGCACCATTCAATTTGGCCATAAAGTCTCCGTATAACAAGCCCTATAAGAAAAAAGAACAAATTTTACATTGTAGAAACAATCCCAAGGGACCCAAGAAATATAAAGCACAAGTGTAGAACTTAAAAGAATGGTATTCCAAACTTTTCTCCTGGTATATGAAGCCTTGGCTTTTAATTATTCATACAACAATAGCTCACAGGCCAATGGCTTGAATGTAGATAGTCTAGAAGCTTATAGAAGAATAACATTTTTAATGTTTGAGTGATGTAACTGGTAAGTGTTGAGCTCAAAGACTGGTTTTTAAGATCTAGGTCAAAACAATTTGGCTTCCAGATCTTCATATAGGAAGAGCTCACAAACAAGACGGGACAATTTAAGAGTTCATAGAAAAAGAGTTCACGGACTAGATCCTTATAATAAGATTATAAATCAAGGTGTAGTACTGAGGTTTTGATTGCAACAAAAGTTTTCTAGCTAGGCATCTTTGCATCATTGGCTACTTGTTTAGGGGTACTTTCAATCTTACCATTGTGGTGATAGATTCTTTGCTATTCTATTATCAAATTCTTTTATATATGTGTTGTGTAGTACCAATGCCATACTCATTGGCTCTTCCACAACTATCCAATTTCAAATATTCCCACTCACAAGTATCAACCCCTTTCCTCAAGGTTTCCAAGGTCAAAAATATAAGAGGATTGTGCTAAATTTGGTAAAATCATTATCTACAGTATCAAGCTCAAAATTGAAGATTGTGTAGAGTTGTGCGGACAATCTTTCATCTGTCAATGACATACTGAGTGAAAAACTCTTCTTCCAAAATTATGGAACCAAAATGGTTAAGAAAAACACCGCTCAAAATTTAAAAGTTCTCAAAATACTCTTTATCAATTTTAATGCGTTGCTCCAAATTTTGTGTCTTTTTTATAATAGAGATCCATCCTTAAGGAGTCTTTTTGGGAAATTTTGGAAAAATACAAGGGGTATTGTGAGAAGGTTTGGATTTTGAGGGGTATTTCAGGAAATCTCCTTTGCAATAAGTCTCCAAACATTAGAAAAATATGTTTTCGTTAGTCTTCTTGCAATCAGTCTCATAATTTTGAAAAAAAGAGTTTTTGACTCCGTGCATCGTTGACAGCTCGCAATCCGTCCGCGCGCGCGCAGACGGACTGTGAGCTCTTTCCCTACATAATCTTCAATTTTTTAGGGTATTCTGGTAACTTCTTTGATAGAAAATCGACACAATCAGAGGAAACGTGAGACTCCCCTACAAAATGTCAATATTTTAAGGCTATTTTGCTACCTTTTTTGAGAGCAAATTGATAGTCGTGTCAATGAGAGGAAACGTGAGATCCTTAGCAGAGCTCGCAGACCGTCTGGGCACGCGTGGACGGATTGTGAGCTCTTGAGCTAGTAGCTAGGGCAGACATTGTAGATAGCTGTTGGCAGGGTGGTGATGTTAGCAACTAGAGGCCGAGTAGCTACTCCAGTTACACTTACAGTAGACGAGACCAAGGCTCCTGCAGGCTACACAGCATGATAGCGAGGTGATAAACGTGGGGAGTTGACGTTGTCGACAACACAAACCCCACCCCCATCCTCTGGAGATGTGATTCCCTCGCTCAAAATCTACAGAACACTAAAAATCTGATGTGCCTGTGGAGAGTCCCACAGGCAGTGCCACTTAGTCTCCAAGGGATGCCCGCAACATGGGCAAGTAGGAGGATGGACACTATAGACTAGCCTTGTAACCACTGTCAATCCCTGGTGAGCGAACAACCATTGGAAGGTGGAGATCCTACGGGCCTACCAGCCAGTCCAAAGCCACTGCCAGAAATCGGGGAGAAACTCTTGAGAAGGCCCTACTGGCACTAGTGCTCTGAGGCTGTTGGTATAGCTGGCCGTCGAGCTGTGGGATGGAAACGGCCAAGCTGGACTGTGTACTGAAAGAAGTGGGTGCCTAAGACATCTGGCTTAAAAGGGTCATGCCAGACTCACTCTCCTGGATCCCACTGAAGCCACACTAAGGATCTGGTGTTGTAAACTTGAATCCTCCACACTCCTCCAAGGTCTGTAGGATCCGGATCAATCAAACACTTCCAAGCAATTGCGGCCACTACCTGGATCCTCTCAAAAGCACACTCTGACCCCAGTGGGGACTCTGCCACCCGTTGAAGTATGCCCTCTGCCTTAACCTCAAAGAACAGGCAATCACCATCCTTTAAGCAATCTCTAGCTGCAATCAGGATCTCCAACTACATCAACGTACCCATCCATCTCGGGACCTGGGGCTCAAAAGGAGTCTGCCACTCCTTTGTGAGAGCGTCTTGGATGTCCTCTCTCATGGCTAGCCCTCCTCTGTAATGTCCCAGACTCTAGTTGTATCTTTTCAAGCAAGCTGTAAGAAGTCCGCCACTCTCCAAAGCTCCGCGTGTGGACAACCGTCAAGGGGCCCAAAGAAAGGCAAGAGCAGGAGCCAAGCATGTGCCCCTACTCTATGCGCATCGCGAGGTTTCAGACTCAAGGATGGCGATATTGCTCCTATAACGGCATTCAAGAAGCTACATCGTTCATCAAGGAGCGCGCGCGTTCAAGAAGCTGGGATCAACACCCAAACACCTAACACATGCACAAGTTCATACAAGTACAGGCCTAGCACTGCAAGTTCATACAAAGAGTGCAGGATTTTATATGGCACATGCGGTGTCCTGTCTTGCGTGTGTGTGTGAGTGTGTGTGTGTGTGTGTGTGTGTGTGTGTGTGTGTGTGTGTGTGTGTGTGTGTGTGTGTGTGTGTGTGTGTGTGTGTGTGTGTGTGTGTGTGTGTGTGTGTGTGTGTGTGTGTGTGTGTGTGTGTGTGTGCTCGTGCATGCGCGCTTTCATGCAAACACATTCAGAAGAAAATCAATGTCCTAACAACTTTGCAAAGCGTTGAATGCAGATGGACTCTAAGGTCAAAAATACTAGACGCTGAATACAGATGGACGTAGAGATCAATCACGCCTTTGCAGATCGCTGAATGCAATGGACCAACATCTCTTTGCAGTCTAGAAAACCAGGATTCAAAAAAATTAGTGTTGTGGATGACATGTGCACGTGCAGGATGGATTTGCGTGGGATGATGCACCAAGAGCAGTGGTTCCGAGCATTGTGGGGCGGCCAAGACATGCCGGTATAATGGTCGGCATGGGGCAAAAGGATGCTTATGTGGGAGATGAGGCACAATCCAAGAGAGGTATTCTGACACTCAAGTACCCAATTTACCATGGCATTGTCACAAACTGGGATGATATGAAAAAATTGTGGCACCACACTTTCTTTAATGAGCTAAGAGTAGCACCGGAGGAGCACCTTGTCCTCCTCACAGAAGCTCCCCTTAATCCAAAGGTGAATCGTGAGAAGATGACACAAATCATGTTTGACACTTTCTATGTTCCGCCCATGTTATATGTTGCAATCCAGGTAGATACAAAACATGATTGTACAATGATATGATCGCCAACATTGTGAAAGGACAGTCGCCATGGTTTTAAGCTTCAATTTTCACATTTGTCTTGTCGAGGACGTGTTTGCATAGCGATTAATGACCACCGCCAATTCTTTTTGAGATGGTAATTAACGGACACGACTAAGAACAAGGTGTTGCAGGATGTAGTGAAGGGATTGATGCAGAAAGTATTAGTAGTATCGCACCTTGCATTTCTAATGTACGTCAAAGACCTTCATTAAATATGGCCGCACTTTGAGAGAAAGAAGACTACAGAAGCCACCGCAATCATCCAAAATTAGCCCATATATGCATTAGCAAGAAAGGTCTCTAAGAGAGATGCTTTTCAAAGTCTTTAAGCATGTTGGATGCTTGTTATATGTAGTCCATGTGAAAATTTTGCATTGGTTGATGCGTTCGTGAGGTGCTTATTACAGATCTTCCAAGGCTGTGCCGGTGGGGAGCAGAGCTACAAGAGTTTAGTGTACATTCTCTTCAGGGGGTGAGAGGATGTGGTAGTAGGGAGCAGCCTTCCTAGTGTGGAGAAGCACACTTGATCATCCACACCTCTTCAAACCTATTCTCATCATCATCACCATGTGTGGGATCCATGGACCATGTGGTTTTGTTATTGCTATGAGTGCTTTGTGCATGAGAAGACTTGGGCAGCTCTAAGGTTTAAAGGAATCCATGTCCATGTCGTAGTTGTGCACAAAATTTTAACTGGAAGTACATATAGCACAATGGTATCTATAGAGTGGGCGATGGCACAGCTATTGTGTGCCCCAAAATCAAAGTTGGCTAGTTAAGTTTCAAGAGGAAATAATTGCACTGATACAATGGGGGTAGAAAGTGGAGGAATCCCATTTTAATAGCCTGGCATACCTGCAAGCATTTGTTAAAAACGTTTTGAGGCTACACCCACAAGTGCCACTGCTACTACCACATTTGGCTAGGGATCCGAGGATTGTCGGCTTTTCCTTGCCAAGAGATATCCTCCTTTTTGTGAATGTGTGGGTAATCGGCAAAGATGAAATCTTGTGGGAAGTAGTCCATGAGTTCAAGCCTGAGAGGTTCTTGGTTGGTGTTCATCCAATGATGTGGGGATCTTTTGAGAACAAAGCTATATAATTTGGTTGCTTATACCTTTTGAGAGAGTCCGTAGAGGATGCCGAGGTAACCATTTAGTTGTTACCATGATAAGCCTTGTCATTGCCAATCTTTTGCATTGTTTTCATTGGCATCCCTCTTGTTTTAGCATCCTAGAAGGTGAGGTCATGCGGATGTCTAATTCTTGGTCTAATTTCATGCTAGCAAAGACATGTTATTTTTAGCGACACCTGCCATCTGCTACAAAAACTTTAGTAGTCTTGTTTTACATGTATCTAATCTTTCAACAAAAAAACATGTCGAGGGAAAATAACTATCCTATGCACGGTTAGCTTCAACACAAGGGTGTTGAGCCAGCAGAGGATCACACCCACATTTTTGCTCACACTCATCATTTTGTAACCATTGATTGTAATAAATGTCTTTCCGACATTAATTTTGATTTGAGCCATTCATTAAGTAACGAGACTCAATTGAGTTTCCAGCTTGTAATCCCGAAGTAATTTCACTTGCTGATGTAATTAGTTAGAGATGTTCTCACCTCGAAGGCTGAGGTATATAAGCCAAAGTTTTTGTAACCTAAAGGTTTTTAGATTATTAATCAAAGTGAGTTTTTGAGCGTCGTGACTGTGTCTGAGAGAGAGAGAGAGAGAGAGAGAGAGAGAGAGAGAGAGTCTTATCTACTTGCTACGCGAGCTACGGAGCCGCCATTGGAGAAGCGACACCGCCATTGTGTTAGCAACGGCGAGAGCTACGCACAGATACCAAGAGTGCGCGCTATTGGCTTCGGTGTGAGTTTTCTTCCAACTCGTGTGTCGGAATGGAGCGTGCAACATATCTATAGAACCACAACGAGTAGAGCTACACATTAGTACCATCGGGGTCAAGTTTCGATCACCTGTATTTTTCGGCCTGTCTTCATACGCGTTTACCGCACTGAGTGGTTATAGGTTGATTTTGCAGTTCAAATCTTTAGGGTGTTGTTCTTACCTAGTGTATAGACTTCCCCTTGAGTTTGAGATCGATTTAATGATCCTAGATCCTGTTTCGTATAGCATTCGTTCGTAGTACGGATTTCAGTCACTTGCATATTTTAGAACTTAGATTTGATTTCCTTAGTAGTGATTGTCATTAGAAGGTCGAGTAGGTGATTTGACACCCACCTAGTTGTTTCCATGCGCCTGCGGGTCAAGCTCCGTCCTCGTCTGACAAATTCTGTTGTTGGTTGAGTTCTCGCTATTTAGCTTCCGCTAGCGGCGTAACCGCCTTAACATTTGGCGCCGCTGCCGGGGACGAGAGCCCTAAGTAGGTGACCTTAGACTAATCCTACGAGGTGAGTCGTATAAACTACTTTGTATACTTTAGTTAGGAAAGATCTAGGAGTGGTAGACTCCGAAGATCTCGTGAGATACTAGGAAGTGGGGTATTCCTGGGTCTTCTGTGTTGACAGTATTTTTAGTTTAGCTTAGATTTGTTTGTTGTTTTGTTGGTGTTGAGTAGTTGTTGATAGAAGAAGAATTTGCTAGTCCGTGAGTGACAGTGGATCTCTTTAAAATCACAATTACCAAACCCATTTTATGATTAGGAATAGCTTAGGTAGGACTTCATTTGATCCTGATCTAGAGCTAGTAATCATTGGAGTATTTGCTTGATATGGTTGATTGCATGATAGATCACTAAACCGTCGAGTTAGTAGTGAAACTTGCAAAAAACAAAAGTCAGAGAAATTTTCTGTGTATCTGGGAGCTGCTGAGCACTTGAGAAACCTTTAGGAAGGATTCTGTGCCAAAAAACTGGAAATCTGCAACTTTAGACATCATACGCGTATGATGTCTAAATGACCAAATAGAGACCAAAACAGAAATTTTGACTTTACCAGAGTGTTCAAAAGGGGGGTTATACCCTAATTTCAACTTAAAACAAGAGCATTAACACTCAAAGAAACCCAAAAAGACAAGCAAGAGTCCAAGAAACGCAAAGAATAGAAAATTTTGGATTCAGATCTTGTTTTTACATTCAAACCTGACAAAAACACTTGAAACTCAATTATAAACATTGGAGAAGGCTTAAAACCAAGAATAGTCAAAATCTGGGACAAAAGACATCATACGCGTATGATGTCTTTTAGCACATCCACTGCTCATTTTTGATATCTGACCTGACGTTACAAACACTGTAGAAAGCATAAATATCAAGTCTTGACCCAAATTGATGAAAAAGACATCATACGCGTATGATGTCTTTGACCTAATTTTGGACATATTTTGATACTTTGCCAACACAGATCCATTGTAATAGCTGTCTAAAGGTTATATTTCAAGTTTCATCCCATTTGGATCACAATTGACCCAAAACAAGTCAAAAGCGGAAAATTGCCAAAAAAAGCCTAAATTAGCCATAACTTGCTCAAACACAGTTCAAACTGAATTTTGTGAGTGGACAGAGCATAAGGGGGATATTGAGAGTGAGCATAACCAAAATAGTCCAAATTTGTGAAAAAAGACATCATACGCGTATAATGTCTTTTTCAGCATAACTGCAACAAAATTCTCACTTGATGAAACAGAAGTTGTTCAACTGACAAGATTAAACAATTGACCAAGTATCAATCAGTTTGGATCAATTCTGACCACAAAAACTTGGGAAAACAAATTGCCGAGACGAAAAAGTTAAAGTCCTTTAGGGGAATTGATGAATTTGAGATCGGGCAGGAATCTCCAGAATAACCAACCAAAACAAGGGGAACAAGCAAGTGTCATATCAACCGAGGGAAGTGTAAACCAAAGTTGGGTGCAACCATTAGAGCCGATCTTTGAAGGAAGTGTTTCTGATACTTCTTCGGAGAGATCTTACGAGATTTTCACCGAACACTTGGAACACTTGAACCTGAACAACAGAGAAAATATGGCAGCAGGATCATCAAACCCTTCCGCCACAATGATTCTATTGTTCATAAAATATCAGTACGACAATGAGCAAGGTGCCAAGATCTACAAAGATGGAATGGACCGCTATTGTGTAAAGATAGAAGATAGACCTAGTGAGTTCAAGGACTTAGTGTCTGTGAGCTATAGCGGAGATAGATATCTAGATGACGAGGGTACCATGTACTTGGGAGTCCTAAACCCTAACATTGTGGACAAGTGGGGATTGATGGGCACCAAAGCCAAAGTAGATGAAGAACTTGAGGAGAAAGCACCAATAATGAACTTCCCTGATGCGAGGTTAAGAAGAGAGAATGAAACTACAAGGATCAACACTGATAACATCTATGTGGGGTTATACAAATATAATAATGGGGAGCAAGATCTCTATTATAGATGTGAAGAACCCTACACCGGAGAGTTGACAGACCAAAAAAGACTTTATGTCTTTACCTACACAGAGGGATCAGAAGTGAAAATTGCCGCTTACGACAAGTATGGGAGGCAATACTCAACAATGGGCAAGAAAGAATTAGAAGGATATACATACTTTGGGGGACCACTACATCAGTATTATGTTACTTCTAGCTCACAAAGACCAGCACCAACAAATGGAGTGCAAAACCCAATGACAACAGGAGGACAAAGAACTCAGGCTGCTGACTCTTTCAGTCAACCTCAGTACTCGAAGCCCGGACCAATGGGATCATTACATTCCAGAGAGTCAATGGATACGAATCGAGGTAGTGCAGTTCCAATCCCCACATATACCACTCCAGGTCCAAGGTTCGAAGCGGAACCATCACATTTACCTCCTAGTAGTAGACTCAGGGCAGGGGAACCGACAAGTGTAACCCATGAATTCCATGATGCTAGAGAAAGCTTTAGCCGGGACACAGGAGCAATGAGATTGGTAGCAGACCATAGACGTATGAGACCATCTCAAGTAGCCAAGTGTATGCCAAAGAAGTATGATGGTTCAGGATATCCGTATGCACATGTGTCACTCTTTAAGCAAGTCTTAAGAGCTGAGCAGATAATAGATTTCCATACACAATACGAGGGATTTGGTCTTACTCTAGAAGGTACAGCATTGACATGGTTTCAACCACTGAACATAGGGGGATTCCATGACATTGACCATTTGCTAAGAGAGTTTGCTGAGGAATTCTCAAAACGAGGGATTAAGCACAATACGGTCTCACAAATATATGCTTTTAAACAGAGAGAACACGAAAAAGTGAAGGAAGCTTCACTTCGCTTCAAACAATACATTGAGAGATGTCCAGTACGTGAACGACCACAAGATGACAGACTATCTGTTCTCTTTATTGAAGGATTGAGAAACGACACTCTCAAGAAGGACTTGCACTTGAAAGCTTGTACAAGTTTCGAGCAAGTAACGAGAGAGGCATTGTACTTAGTGGATAACTGTACGGTTTATGGAGAGGTGACAGCGGATACAGATTTTGCATCCAGTAGCTCTTCCTCCGTAGCGAGCGAGACTACCACTAAAAAGAATGTTCAAACAACAACCATGCCAAATGTAGAGCAAATGATAGAAGATGCTCTAAAAAGGATGGCACCATACCAAAAACCATTGCCAAAACCACTGAAATGGTGTGCGATTGAACAAAAATGGACAAACCATCCAACAGAGGAGTGCTATTACAACAAAGGGTATGTAAGGGAGCGTCAGTATGCACCTCCTGCTCAATTAGCACCACCTCAGGTACATCCAGTACCTCGATACCCAACGGGAAATGTACCAGGACCTATGGGGATAGAAAGACCGCAACCGATATTGGGACAACAACCATCTTTACCAGGAGCAAGACCAGTGGGCATTAGATATGCACCAATCTTAGAGAATCAGGAAGAACAAGCCTTAGTGCCTGTTCAAGCCTATTATGAAGAATCTGGTGCACACATGTCTCCAACTGTGTATTACCCACCAGAAGAACCCAAACAACCAGAACCATGGGGCATGATTGGGAGAACATTGATGTTCATAGCTCATGGAGGGTTAACAGGACAAAGACCATCCTATCCACAAAGGACGAATCAAGTGGGACCAAGACCAGCACTAGGACCCTGTTACAAGTGTGGAGGTGACCATCTGATGAATGTTTGTCCACATACGGAAATCATTAGAATTAACGCTTATTGCATTGAGTGTGGGGTTACTCACTTCATTGAGGATTGTTCAAAGAATCCAAACAAAGTGCAAAAGATGACATTGAATATGCTAGAGACTATTCCTACCAGCAGTGGGTCTGAAAATGAAACTCTGATACCAACGCAAGTTGTTACTAGAGCTCAAGCTAAGAAAAAAGCTAGAGAACCTGAGAATGGAAAGTTAGCGACTGAAGTGGTTAGTCAAGGACCGCGGAGTCAGAGAAACACATGGAAAGCTAGAAAAGCACGCATGAAGTTGAGAAAAGAACGTGAAGACGCTATTCTAGTTGAGGAACTAAAGCGAACTAAAGATAGATTAGAAAAACTTGAGAGTCAAAACGGGAAACGAGAGATGAGTCTGGAAAGAACGAAACAAAAGAGTATCAAAGAAACAACGAGCTTAAGCTCAGGGGGATCAGTGCTAGTCGACAAAGTACATGAACCATTGGACGCACTGATGAGAGCTTATGAAGCTAGGTTAAAGAACAACCAAACACAAGAACAGAGGTGGATGACATACTCAAACGCGGGATTGGAAAAGCAGAGACTTGAAATGTGCCAGAGAATGATCGAGACTGCACAAGCGTTATTAGAACCACCAAGAGAAACAATGAATTGTGGAACGGAAAACCCAATTCAGCAAGAGACTATCATTTCACAGGTAGCTGAAAAGACTCCCAGTGCACAAAAGCCTAAAAATACACACAAGGATGACCGCATAATATTGAACACAACAGATCAGGAGATAGAGAGTTTTCATCCAGTCATACAGAGGTCTTACGGAAAAGATGAGGATTACAATGAATTTTGGAAACAAGTGAGAGAGGCAAACTTTGCAAACAAGCTAAGTTGCCAGGCTAATCAGACAAATTGGGAAAAGGACATCAGGAATCCTCCCATAGTGGAATTTGAGGCAGGATCTCAAGTGGACTTGGATCTGCAATCTTACTGGGGAGATGGGGGCTCTGTTAGAACAATGGAGAGCAAACCTCATTCACTGAATACCTTACCTTCATACTTAGGAGAGTATGAAGCAAAATCCGAGATTAGAGCACTTCCCTCACGAAGAATCTCATCAGAAAAAGTCATGGACTCGCAAGGATTGATAGAGATCTTGTCAACACCAGTGACATGCACTATCACTCTAGCTGAGCTTTTGAGGCTAAGACCACATATGTGGACCACTGTAGGAAAATGCTTGGAGAAATTTGGGATAAAAGACCCAACGTCGAGACTGTAAGAGGGTATACAAGAGCTGAGCAAACCACAAAAGAACGCTAAGCCTGTACCCTTAAACAAGGTCGGAGAGTATTGCGAAGGTGAAGAGGGGAATACAACCTTACCAATTGAATTCCAAGGAGTGAACACGATGGCAATACTAGACAGCGGAGCTGGGGTAGCCATTGCTACAAAAGAAATCTGGAAAAAATGGGGGAAACCAGCAATAAGGAAGACTAGGTTGAAACTCCAATTAGCAGATGGACACATGGAGAAACCTATGGGGTTATTAGAGAAAGTCGTAGTGACTTCTTGCGGCATTGAATACGAACATACTTTTGCTATTGTTGATTTTGGCAAGGAGAATAACTATGATATCATACTGGGAAGACCATTCATGAGACAATTGAAAATGGTCCAGGATTGGGGCTACGATCATATATACCTGAGAAATATGGAAACCACTACACGTGTGAACCTGAAAGACCATAGCTACAAAGATGTGAACCAAACACCGATAGAGGAGTTTGATTCAGCTACTTTGGCGGAATCCAAATTTCCAGCTTGGTTAGGTAAGCCCAAGGAGTTATGGAATGTGGAAGTCTGAGGCGAGAAGAATATGTTTTAGAAAGGGCTATCGAAGACGAAACTTATATAGGAGAACCCTTTCCAGAGGACACGCTTGAACCATTAGAATGGACACACATTCTAGCAACCCTAGATGTTTGTGCAATTCCGGATGGTCCCACAACAAAATTTTGCGACAAGGACGGGTACGACGTGGTTCCGTACTTCATGCTGAGAACTCTACTCGAAAAAGAAACTGAAAAGAACGATACACTGGAAAAGGAAGATGAAGAAGAGGTGTTTCACGACATTCCTGATCATCCAGAATGGGGAAATGAAGCAGACAACGAGTCAACGGACAATTCAAGCGGAAACTAAGAAACTATGACGGATGTCCGATTTTATGATTTTTCGAACCAAACTAAACAACGCCAGAAACGCTATAGAGCAAAGAGAAAAACAAAGGGGGTTAGAACCAATCCGATGCCTAGAATAAGAGGGAAAAATCAATTCCTAATGCTAGTAAAGGCGGAAGATTGTGTTAAGGACAAGATTTCTGGCAGAATGAGAGGCAATGAGCAAAAGAGCTTACGAAAAGACAAAAGAAGCTCAAGAAATCAAGTTCAAAGGAATGAAACGAAAACTGAAACAGAAAAATCAGAAAAGAACAAGCGCAACATAGAACATACGGAGTCCAAGCTAGAATGTAGAAACAAGTACAGAGAGCTCAAGAAAACTCTGAAAGAAGTTTGGACGACAGAAATTGAGAGTGGAGAGGACGAAAACGCCAAAATCAAGGAAAACATGGATGTACCCTCTCACTACAGGAAATTCATAATAGAGGATAGGAAGGTGGTATTAACCCAACCTATTCGAGAGAGAAAGGCGAACGAATCTTATGACGGACCGGAGGATGCAAAAAAAGTTGATTTAGCAGCTCCAGGTGAGACACCTAGACCGGTGTACATAGCCACATATTTGTCTCCAGGCGAGGAAGAGAGACTTTTGAGTCTTCTCAGAGAGTACAGGGACGTGTTTGCATGGTCTTAAGGACTTAAAGGGAGTTGACCCATCGATATGCCAACACACAATCCCACTAAAACAAGACGCAAAGCCTAGCAGACACAGACCATACACATATAATGATACGTTTGCTAAGCGAATCAAAGAAGAGATAGATAAGCTAATGGAAGCCGAATTCATATACGAGATTGAACACACCGATTGGGTATCTCCGATTGTGGTGGTACCCAGGAAGAACGGAAAACTCCGAGTGTGTGTCAACTTAAAGAAAGTGAATGTTGCAACAATCAGGGACAATTATCCCCTGCCGATAACTGATCATGTTCTAGAGCGTGTATCAGGGAAAACAGCATACTCCTTTCTTGATGGTTTTTCAGGATATAACCAGCTAGCCATAGCACTGCCAGATCAACATAAAACAACTTTTGCAACGGAGTGGGGAATTTATGCTTATCGTGTTATGCCTTTTGGTCTAACCAATGCTCCCTCAACCTTCCAAAGGCTGATGACGCATGCTTTCAAAGAATACTTAAGGTTGTTTCTAGAAATATACATGGATGACTTATGTGTACATTCTCTTCTAAGAGATGAGCATCTAGAACACCTAAGAAAAGTATTTGAGAAATGTAGGACATATCGCATTTGTCTCAATCCTGAGAAATGTGTATTTATGGTCCGACAGGGCAAAATTCTGGGACATATTGTCTCACAAAACGGAATATCCACGGATTTAGAGAAGATAAAAGTTATAGTGGATATGCCTAGACCAACCAATGCGAAACAAGTACAGAGCTTTATGGGACATTGCGGATATTATAGACGATTCATTTACATGTACGCTATAATAGGCCAACCACTTTACAGGCTAATAGTGAACTTTGAATGGACAGAGGAGTGTGAGGAATCATTCAAGAAATTGAAAGAGGCACTCATTACTGCTCCAGTCTCAAAATCACCAGATTGGGAGAAGATATTTCATGTGCATATAGATGCTTCGGCATATGCAATAGGATGCATTCTGGCTCAGCCAGAAGAAGGAAACATGGATTTTCTTATTTGTTACGCCAGTCGACAGCTCAACAATGCAGAGAAGAATTACACCACAACAGAGCGAGAAGGATTAGGAATGATATATGCTGTGAATAAATTTCGGCATTATCTTCTAGCCAACAAGTTTGTGTTTTTTACGGATCACCAAGCCTTGCTCTACCTAGTGAATAAACCATGCAATACCGGGAGAATAGTGAGATGGTTCATTATCTTACTGGAATTCGACTTCACGGTAGTAGTAAAGAAAGGAAAAACACATCTTAGAGCTGATCATCTTTCGCGATTGACGAATGGGGAAGACCCTATAGGAGTAGATGACGACATGCCAGACGTGTACTTGTTCAACATAGAAATGATACCGAAGTGGTCTCAAAATGTAGTTAGCTTATTAACCTATGGAGGAGAGTTTGATAGAAGAGAATACAACCAGAAACATATTGCTATTCAGCAATCCAAGAATCTTCAATTGGTTGCAGGAAGGTTGTATCAATTGGGAAATGATCATGTTTTACGACTATGCATCAATCCTGAGGAATATAATATATATCTGCGCGAAGCACATGTTCAAGAATGTGCATTTCATTGTTCAAGAAGGAACACATATAGGAATTTGTTACAATTGGGAGTCTATTGGCCAGGAATGAAAGAAAGCGTACATGAATATGTCACTGTATGTATTGTATGTTCATTAAAACCGCCAGCAGAGTATTCAACATTATATCAGATAATGATAGCTCTGGAATGGAGTCAGTATATTATTGAATATCTCATAAATAGAACTTTCCCAAAAGGAACGTCAAAAGCTCGTCAGAAATCTGTAGAGACAGAAGCTAGAGATTACGCTTTAATAGGAGATCAACTCTATAAGAGAGGTAAAGACAACCAACTTAGGATTTGCGCATCAGAGTCTGAGTATATGATAATCCTGGAGCAAGCTCATGGAGGAGTAGGTGGAGGCCATTTCTCAGGTGATAAGACAGCAAAACTTGTCTTAGCCACAGGAATATGGTGGCCAACATTACATATGGACGCTGAGGAATACGTTAAACGGTGTGATGACTGTCAGCGGACCAAAGTACCACTTAAAAGAGATGATATGCCGCTTAGACCAATGATGGGGGAAAGAGCTTTTGCAAAATGGGGGATTGATTATGTCGGACCCATTTCACCTCCGGCATATAAGACTCATGCACAATACATCGTTGTGGCTACAGACTATCTAACAAAGTGGGTCGAAGCAAAGGCAACTCAAAAAGCAGATGCCAGGACCACGGCACAATTTCTATATGAATACGTCTTTGTACGATATGGATTGCCAATAGAAATTGTGAGTGATCGAGGCACACATTTTATAAATGAAGTGATAGAGATCCTTCTAGATGAATTCATGGTAATCCATAGGAAATCAGCCCCGTATCATCCACAAGCAAACGGACAAGCTGAAGCAACAAACAAAACCATATGCACGGTCCTTACGAAGATTGTATCTGAGTCGAGAACTGACTGGGACCAGAAGTTGCATTCAACATTATGGGCATATAGGGTAGCATATAAAACATCAATAGGAACGACCCCATATAACATGGTTTTTGGGCTAAATGCTATCTTACCAATAGAATTCTTGATTTCAACCTTAAGGGTGGCTAAGGACCTAGAGTGGACAGGGCACGAGCTTTCTGATAGAATAGATGACCTGGAAAAGCTAGATGAGCTTCGCCTAAAAGCAGTAGCTTCTATCTATGCTCAAAAAAGGCGACAAAAAGAATTTTTTGATAAGCATGTGCGGACTAAAGAGTTTAAGGTTGGGGACTATGTCCTAGTTTACACTCTGAAACAGCATGCTAAGAAGCTTAAAAAGCGAGGGATGGGACCTTTGGTGATTAAAGATCTATCACCAAGTGGAGCCGTCAAGCTTGCTACATTAGACGGAGAAGAAATGCTAACCCAAGACATGCTTCTCAAAATACATCAAGAAAAGCTGCGTGTCCAGAAAAAGAAAAAGATTGTGGAGGAAGCGCAAGCCGAGGCAAAGGAAAGAATGGAGAAAAGAAGACTACTGCGCCAGAAACGGCGCAATGAAGGAGCAATACGAATAAACGCATTCAGTATAACAGAAATGGATAATGACAAAGAAGAACCCATCATTGAATGCAAAGTAGGAACCAACCAAATCAAAGCCAGAGCACTATTGGATTCAGGAGCTCAAACTAACCTACTTTCACTCAGTTTGTATAGACAATTGACAAATGACACTAAATTACAAACTGCCAAGCAAGAGTTAAAGAGTTACTCTGAGAATTCAATCAAAACTGTCGGATGCACAGTTTTACATATACAGATTAACCAGTATGTGTATCCTCATATGTTTTACGTGGTTGAAGACCAAGCTACACAACATCCATTATTGCTAGGACAACCATGGCAGAAGCAATACAATGCAATGATTGACTGGAGTTCTAAATTAGTGCTTATCAAATACGAAGGTGAAAGTCAATCAGTTAAGTTCACCAAAGGAGCAGAGCCAACTCCAAAGGAAGAATCCAAGAACAAAGGTAAACAACAACCAGGGAAAAAGAAGAAGCAATGGCAACCAAAAGTTTCTATACAACTAGATTGCTCTTCGACGAGGAACTCTCAACATTGGATAAGGAAGACAAGCAATAATATAACGGCTCAACCTTCGGAAAAAACGGAGTCAACGTTGGTATGGAGACCAAAAAAGGTTGTGCCAGAGAACACAAAGGTGGAAAACAGAGTCTTCACTACCAGACAACAGAGTGATTCCAGACAATCAAGGACAGTGAAACAGATCTGGATTCCAAAGAAGTTCATGACGGCACAAAGCTATAGTAAGCAAATTTGGATCCCAAGGATTTGTAAACAGGAACTCCCTTCAGCACAATCCACGGAAACTCCTAGGTATTTCAAGGCGAGGAAATCAACACAAAGAACAAAGCAGGTTTGGGTCGCAAAGCGTTTGTGGCAAGCACAAGCGAAGCGGAAGCAGATTTGGATTGTGAAAAAGAACAACAAGGTAAAGAAGAATCCATCTACTGATTCTACTACCGAAGTGCCAAAACCAACCCAAAACCCGACCACCAATCCTTCAATCAAACAAAGAGCAGCTTTATTGGAAAGACTGTTGTATCATCGCTCTACAATTGCATTGGGAACTTATGACCAAAACAACTACAATGCTTCGCCCACAGACACTTCATAGTCGTCTGGGAGGACTCAGACTAGGAGGGGGGGAGGTATACAGGTATACAGGAGCTACAAAGCAGCTACAAGCGACAAAAACAAAAAATTATATTACAAGGGCAGTGTCTTACATGATTTTGCAATTTTTATGTTTGATTGCGGATATTGATAATATTTATGCCCTTATATACCTTGTTTTGCAACAAGAAGAGATCAAATGATGAATTTGGGTCTCTAGACGTGTAAATATCACTAAATAAAAGTGTTTTTGGAGCTAAAAAGTGGAAAAAAGTGGTAATCCAAGTCCAAAAATCACAAATAAGTGTATATTCATATACACAGGGTTACCAGCTATTTATTGTGTATGTTTGGAATTTTTTGGCTTCAATTTGCTATTTTCCTTTTTTTTTAATGATTTTCTTAATAAAAGTAAAAGAAAAATAAAAAAGCAGGTGAAACGAGATCAAAAAAAAGAAAAGAATAGATGGTGATGATCCTAATGACAAGGGAAAACCATGGTAAAAATTGAGTACAATTCGGGAAAAGTTGCGGAAAGCCCGAAATGACAGAATTTTGGCAAAGTGGACAGATTTCTCAGAAACAGGTCAAACGGAGTCCAAATTGAGAAATTTCAAATCCTAAAGTGCATTTCACGACGAGATAGGAGCACATGTCAAATTTGGTAACAAGTGATCCGGGAATCCGAAGTTAAGTATTTTTCACATCACTTTCAAGCTCATTTCCACTATTACCTTCTTGGAGAGAGTAAAGAGCACACAGGAGCATCCAACCTTCTACAGCCTTCTACGACTGCTACGAGAGCTCAGAGGACACCAGACATGAAAGGTAGACTCGTTGCCATAAGCTTTTGATGCTTATCATTAACTTTTGTCGCGAAAACTGACCAAAACCAAGAAACAAGAGCAGACGGGGAATGCGATAGAATGCTAGGTAGTGGCACAACCGCCTAAATAAACCTTGCAAGAACTTATAGGTGGGTTACCCTAGTATAGAAGATGGGTTTCTAACACTCAAAGCTCGAGAAAGAACGACTGGAAAAACCCTAGGTCAACAGAGCCTGCAAGAGGCAAACAGGAAAAAGTTGTCGAAACGACACAAAACTTCTCAGGAAGCTTAACAACATCGAGGGCAATGCAACCATGGAGTATCTCCAAGTTTGGACCACCAAAAGTAGGTCGGAACAACCAATTCGGCTACGGACACACAAAGCGTCATTTTGGCATAACGGCTGAAATTGACGACCGAATGAAATGAAACTTCACAAGCAGCTTCAAATATACATGGATGACTTATGTTTTCAAACAAAACCCAAAAGAAAGCTGATTCACTTACCGATGGTGAAAAAGACGCTTTCGGGCAACCAAAAGGAGAAAGATGGAGAACGGGGAGCCAAAGTCAAGTTCAACCAAATAGATGGCTTCACAACATATCCAATGAGCTGGAAACGCAACTCTCGAGAAGAAAAGTTGAAGAAATTCAACTCCAAGGCAAAAAGACGACTTCGGAAACTGAAATGCCTATAAGGGGGCTTTTTAGCTAAACTGATGACTTTTTAAGTTGAAAACTAGTTAGCAGGGCTTAGGGCACTAGCACAAAGCATTCTTTGCACAAAAAGACCAACATTTCAAGAAAAGACATCATACGCGTATGATGTCTCACAGCATGAATTTCACATCCATTTCAACATTTGAGTGCATAGCCTCATTCCAAATGTTAATCACATCCTATGAACCAAGTATCATGAGATTTGGAGTTAAAAAACCCAAGGAAAATCAAAAAGACGCAAAGTAGGCCATAAAATTGATTTTCGGTCCTAATTTTGTCAAAATAACTCCAAACTCATTGAAACTTTGTAGGATTGTTGATTAACACATCTACAAGCTATCTGGAACCAAAAAGCACCATTTTGACACAAAAGACATCATACGCGTATGATGTCTATTTGCACTTACAGAGCCAAAATTGCTCATTTGTCATCATACATCCATTATATATATCTAATACATGCTACATATGAAATTTGGAACCATTTGGTCAAGAGGATCACCCCATTAGCCCAATTGAGGAAAATCCTTCACCTAAAGCCTATTTTTGGCCCAAATCCAACATACTCAAGTCCAAACCAAGATTTGAGTAGAAACACCCTTCACTAGTACATGGGGAGTCCACAGAACCAATCCCATGCAAAATTGATGAAAAAGACATCATACGCGTATGATGTCTCCAGAGCCATTTTTAGCCCAAAATCTATCCAAACTTCATAAATCCACTGAATAATCTTATCTAAAGCCAAATCCAAGCTTATAGAGAAATTTGGTCCAAAAATACACTAAAAGACATCATACGCGTATGATGTCTCACTATGTGATTTTGGCACCTCAGGGCTTCAACCACCAAACAGAAGTGATCTACATGTCATTTGAAAGTGAACCACCAAGTTTTATCCAATTTGGATCATAAAATCCAAATCCCTTTCAAAATTTTGCCAAGAGTCGGAACTGGACTAAACTGGCCAAAACTTGACCAAATGGGATCCAAACTCAAATCCAAGCATATGATACTCATGTATACACTATCAGCTACAAGCACAACTAATATGAAGTCATTTTGACACAAAAGACATCATACGCGTATGATGTCTCCAGCATGATTTTGAGCCCATTTTGCATATTTTTTCACCTACCTTGCATCCTTAGGCCCTGAATAGCTCATGTTTCAATTTTCAAGTCATTTGGATAGTTAAAAGCTTCATTTCGGCTTTTCGTACTAAAAAAGATGCTAACTTCTGAAATTGGAGTTACAGGATCCATGGATTCCACCAAGTCATCGGCAACGAAGAGAAAAAGACCGACAATCAAAGATGCTCTTACAGAAGCGGAACCCTTTGACATTCCAGCAGAAACCCTCAAGCCAACCAAAACTTGGGTGGAGGAAGCAGTATTGGAGAAAGAGGGAATAAAGATCTACCAGGGGACTTTCAGAGATCCTCAAGGGCAAGCGGTGGATGTACCAATGATCCCACAGGAATTGATAGATTATAGCAGGTCAGAAGACATCAGCAGGTACCTGGAAAGGGCAGACTTGCACAGTTTCTTCACCTCGAGACCATCAGGTGTGGATACAAGAAGAGTGTACGAGTTGGCAACATCCATTTAGAAGGATGGAAAAGCCACATTGACAGCCATGGATGGAGAGAAAGTAGAAGTACAGATCACTCCACAGCTCATTGCAGACGCATTGAAGCTGCACAACAAAGGGAGCTCGGTCAGGGAAAGAAGGGAGGCCATAGAGGTCTATGGGCCCAAGAAGCAGAATGCAACCTATGGAGATATGGCGGACCCAGGAGCGGCAACCCTTTGCCGACTGTACAACCAATTTCTTCATGTTTGCAGTAAAAGACCGCAAAAGTATACGACACCACCCCATGCCATTGCGACCACCATCACATGGGCATTAAAGAGCAATATGCCAAAAGAGGTGAATTACGCTCAACACATCCACGAGCAAGTAATTGCCATGCACAACGAGAAGCCAAAATACATAGGAGGAGCAGAAATTCTGACAAGAATAGCTTATGAAGCTATTGGAGCTAGAGATCAGTGGCCAAAGGCTCCCTCCCAAAATGAGTGGCTTAGAGAAGCCGACGAGGAGGAAGAACAGCCCGATGTACCCAAGAGGGCATCCACAAGAGCACGTCGGAAACTAAAAGTAGTTTCAGAACCTGAAGAGGATGTGGACGAGCCACTTAAGAAGAAAGTAAAGAAGAAGGTTGCTCCCAAGAAAACCAAAAGTCAGAAAGCGACAAGAATGGAAAGATTAGTGGAGCAGTTTAGAGCGGAAAGAGCTCTAAAGGGTGACTTTGAAGAAAAGTGGGTGCCAGACCCCACTAAAGTCGGAACTAGCTCAGTCAGGCCACATATTGATCAATACGATCAATATATTAAAGCTTATGAGGAGTCAGAGGCTATTCTGGAGCAGCAACCTGTCGAGCCATACACTGAAGAGGAGGTACAGCAATTAAAAGCTGAGCTGAAAAAAGACGACAAGGGGAAAAGGAAAGTAGATGAGTCTACTAAGCCTCAAGAGAAAGATGGGCAAGTCGACAAAGGGAAAACCAAGGAAGCTGAGGACAGATATCCCTCTATGATTGATGTACCAAGCCCTAAGAAGACGGAAAAAATTGTGGACGAGACCACAGTAGAGGTGGACACAGATGATTTGGAAAAGCCACAGGCCGAGACCAAAGAAAAGAAGATAGATCTAGTTCAGCAAAAGAGAAATGATTATGAGGATCTGGTAGAGATAGGATACACCGAGGAAGAGGCCCTTGAGGCAGTTTATGGGATCACCCTACAAAAACGAGATGAACGGAGGAAAAAACAAAGAGTAAAAAAGAAAGTGAAGAGAAACTGGACGAACCGAAAGTACTAGAAGAGCCAAAGCCAGTGGAGGTGGTGGCGGAAAGAGCTTTAGAGTTGACAGATGATGATGAAAAAGACATGCACATGGTGCATGAACTGCTCAGCAAGATAAAAGAAAGGTCCAAGGCAAAGGAAGTAGAGATTGAGACAGCCAAACAAAGGGAAGCGGAGTTGTAGAGAAAATTAGAGAATGCTATGACTGAATCTGAAAGTCATAAAGCATCACTCTATGATGCAGAAAACGAGAGAGACGGCTTGATACTCCAGCTAGCCGAGGCTTCAAGAGAAGTAGCAAGTGCAAAGGTTGCACATTGCGGAGGGATCATTGGCCGCAGAGGAGAGGCTCACATTAGAAAATCAAACACTACGGACAGAGAATGAGGCCCTCCGCAAACAGCTCCAAGATCTACAAGAGCAACAAAGAAGAGAAACAGAGACACCACAAGAAGAATCGGGTGGAGCAGCCATAGAGCTACCAGAAATTGGAGAGGCAACCACAATTGAAGATCCAAACCCCAGCTCAAGAGGTGGTCTCGACTTCAAGAATCTGTGAAGAAGAAGAACAAAGGCTCCATGACCAAATAGAAAAGTCAGCAGAGGAGAGTGCCAAGGCGGAAATGGAATGGGAGAGGAGACTCCTAATCTCCATTAGACTTCAAGGACTAGACACAAAAGTGCTCCATGAACAGTGGATGCAACCCAGCCTGCCTTTCCCTTTGACGAAATTTGAAGTGCTAAAGACGAAAAAGAGAATAGAGAAGGAATAGTATGTCGCTCTTTACGAAGGCGACATCACAAAGGAGGAACAATCAAAGAAGATAGTAGATTCACAACCTAGATGGAGGAAAGGTTGGCTGAACAAATACCCAGCCTACCTCATCTACTTGGTGGAGGCACCAAAGGAGATTCGGAGGATGCAACCTTCTGCCCGGTGCCAAGAGTCAAAAACTAGAAAGAGCATGGCTGGATTGCAGAAAAGAAGCCAAATTGGCTTAATTACCCCAGGATGCCAGGACCAAAGGCAGGAGAGAGAATAAGTAAAGCCTACATGGTGAAAACCCTAACGGGCACCATCAAGCTCTTTACTGGCTCTCCTGACCTTTCATGTCAGATGCTCAAGAAAATCTGCAGGACTCTCTTAGCTTGCATTGAAGTGTTCGCGCCAGATAAAGCCACGACCTCGAGTCTACTATCGACGGCCGACACGGTGACTGATATGATGTACGATCTTTCATTGCAGCCTTCTCCAAAAGTGTTACACCTCCTATACCAAAGGATTATGTTTTTGCCTAGCTTCCACATGCAAACATTCGAAGAAGCTTTCTACACCGGCTTTTTCACCCACGAAAGCAAAATATTCGGCCCAACCTTGACCATCGGCAACCTACGATACGAATCACATTTGCAGATGCTCAAGACGACAGGACTTTATTGACCAAGCATAAAAGTCATGTTAGGGACGACATGAACGCGGAGGGGGGGGAGTGTTGAGCCAGCAGAGGATCACACCTACATTTTTGCTCACACTCATCATTTTGTAACCATTGATTGTAATAAATGTCTTTCCGACATTAATTTTGATTTGAGCCATTCATTAAGTAACGAGACTCAATTGAGTTTCCAGCTTGTAATCCCGAAGTAATTTCACTTGCTGATGTAATTAGTTAGAGATGTTCTCACCTCCAAGGCTGAGGTATATAAGCCAAAGTTTTTGTAACCTAAAGGTTTTTAGATTATTAATCAAAGTGAGTTTTTGAGCGTCGTGACTGTGTCTGAGAGAGAGAGAGAGAGAGAGAGAGAGAGAGAGAGAGAGAGAGAGAGAGAGAGAGAGAGAGAGAGAGAGAGAGAGAGAGAGAGAGTCTTATCTACTTGCTACGCGAGCTACGGAGCCGCCATTGGAGAAGCGACACCTCCATTGTGTTAGCAACGGCGAGAGCTACGCATAGATACCAAGAGTGCGCGCTATTGGCTTCTATGTGTGGTAAGTTCCTACGAGCTTCGGTGTGAGTTTTCTTCCAACTCGTGTGTCGGAATGGAGCGTGCAACATATCTATAGAACCACAACGAGTAGAGCTACACATTAGTACCATCGGGGTCAAGTTTCGATCACCTGTATTTTTCGGCCTGTCTTCATACGCGTTTACCGCATGGAGTGGTTATAGGTTGATTTTACAGTTCAAGTCTTTAGGGTGTTGTTCTTACCTAGTGTATAGACTTCCCCTTGAGTTTGAGATCGATTCAATGATCCTAGATCCTGTTTCGTATAGCATTCGTTCGTAGTACGGATTTCAGTCACTTGCGTATTTTAAAACTTAGATTTGATTTCCTTAGTAGTGATTGTCATTAGAAGGTCGAGTAGGTGATTTGACACCCACCTAGTTGTTTCCATGCGCCTGCGGGTCAAGCTCCGTCCTCGTCTGACAAATTCTGTTGTTGGTTGAGTTCTCGCTATTTAGCTTCCGCTAGTGGCGTAACCGCCTTAACAAAGGGTAAGTATTCAAGTCGTTAGTTTCTTTCCTTTGATCTATGGATAGGATAATAAGAGGCTCAATAGACCCAAAACTCTGTTGCAAACTTGCCTAGAACAACCACTTCTTTGTAGTCTTGTCCACGTGCTCCACTCCGGCCTTTGTGCACCATTATGCCCTCTAATAGTGGGCCCACATCAATTGAATTACCTAACACGTGGTTGCCCATATTTTCCTACTCATGAATCACTGATCCGTGCCTTCATCTACTTTCATACATGACAATCTCCTTTGCCATCCTTCTTTTATTCAGCTAATAATACTCATCATCGCAAGCTTGCCTAGCCACCTTCATTAGCATTGCAAGATCACACACACACACACACACACACACACACACACACACACACACACATATATATATATACATACATATACATTCTCTCTCTCTCTCTCTCTCTCTCTCTCTCTCTCTCTCTCTCTCTCTCTCTCTCTCTCAAAACTAGAATGCTTTTTCAAGGATTTGTCTCCATGGATTTTATTTTTTGAGACTTCCACTTTTGGTGACCAAAGTATCCTCCAATCTAGAAACCCTTCACATGTTTTGAGTAATGATGAATGGTTTTGTGACAGACTCAGCCTCTAAAAAAACAAGCTCCTCAAATGAGCATCATGATCTAAGACACATACAACCTAATGATACCTTTGCATGCGTACCTACACCATCAATATCCGATACACATTTGCTGAAAGTTACGAGTTCAAATATTAGTTCTCGCAAACTTTCACACATATCCAGATCACATAATAAAATCTACCATATTCACCTTCTCTGGGCCTAGTCAAAAACTTCTCCCTATGAAAAAGCTCTGGGTGATCCTCCTAATGCTTTTAATGTTGAACAATGTTTGAACCCCTCCACTATTGACCATTGTTCTCTTCTATGACTCCCATGTTCTTGCCACGACGTTAGATGCAATATGAGGCACATAGATGGCCTACAGAGAATTGCTCCAACGGAACCAATCAATTATTACCCAATAACGTGCTCAAAGGCCTACAAAGGCCATATTCTTACAATAAATGGTAAAGTGAACAACCCAAAAACCATGGTTGCAAAGCATGTAACGCAAAGAGTCCATAGTGTAGCACGTGTAAGCCTAGACGAGGCAAATCCCATTTAGCGATTCGAGAGTGATAACAAGACCACTCTCTGAAGGTGATGAAACCCCTCACATGCCAAAATAGAGGCATTATATGGACTTACAAGAGTGATTGCTCGAGGGGTTCACTATATAGAGATCTTGCATAGCACGTGCGTTCAAGAGGTATTTATAAAACTCCCTATTCTAAATTATTTAGATTATGTAGAGACCCTTTATGTACCACTTTTCTCAATAAAAAGACCCCTTATGTACCAAAATTTTCACTTTTTCAATTTAAAATACCCTTCTATATGTATATTTTTTGTAAGTTCATAGGAGAAATGAACCCCTTCTTGACTCTCTCTCTCTCTCTCTCTCTCTCTCTCTCTCTCTCTCTCTCTCTATCTATCTATTTATCTATACATCATTCAAGCTCCATTGACTATCATTCTCCTCACATTTTTCATAGGTAGTACTCAATTAGCTTCCCCTCCCACTTATGAAAATTGGTTTTTTTGAGCATGCAATGCAAAAATCTCTTTTTGTTTGAAAAAAGCTCTAAAATAAAAGCTCACAAATTTATTATCCCCCTCTTTAAATTCCTATGTCAACTTTGATAACAGTTTGATCCCAAAAACTATCCTTTTTCCTTAAATGATCTACACACATAGTAAGGGGATTAAATAGTTCACTACTACCTTTGCTCCGATTCCTTGCACAAGAGGATCCATTATCTAAAAACTATGTTTCTATCTACACCGTCGTTATAAAGGGATGTTCTAGAATAAGAGGTAAGTAAAATGTTCCTACACAAAGAAATTATATCCATCACTCACATCCCCAACAATCACTTTAACATTTGGGCATGCCCCATAAGGATCTCTTGGTAAAATATTAACAATTTCCATCCATGATCAACATCTATAAGTCCTCTACCTTTAAAGTACAAGATTTTTGACATAAGATTGATCGTGTGTTAGGGTCAATGGGTTATGATCAACAAGTCTAACAAAAGGCTCATCAAAATCTCCCACCTTGACCAAAGTATTTATAGTAGCCTAGCCCAATGCTTTCTTGTAAAATGACTTCTTGGAATAGCATATGAATCCTCCTCTTCATGGAATTGTACATGCTTTACCTACCAAGAAAATTGATTGCTATCGATAATGTTTCCTGATTCATCTTCCTCATACTCATCTGCATCAAACCCTTCTAAAATTGCTTTAATTTTTTATTGAAGACTTTGTATTCCTTAAGTCCTTGCCGATTCATTTTCAAAACCAAATGGTATCTATTGCTTCCTCTTTATGATCTCTATGATCTCGTTGTCAAACTCCCTCTTTGCAATTCTCAATATTCTCCCCAGGTTAACTTCATTCCTTTGACACTTCTTTGTATATGTGGCCAATTCATTATCACACTTCAATTTATATGTTGGTCCTCTACGTTTACCTTGTTTTTAACCCTTTGACCTCTTCCATTGGAGTCTCCAGAAGAACTAGAGGTACATTTTGACTTTTTTTAACCTTCTCTCTGATTACTAAACTGGGTTGCTCTTTTTGAAGTATCTATAGAGTCTTCTCCTTTCTCTAGCTTTTCTTCTAGAATTTCTTCATTATTTAGAGTTCTTGCAATATAAGCATAAACCAAAGAGAATCAACAACATCCTCCCACACAATTGTCTCCCTAATACAATTTTCCAATTAACAATTTTTGGATAATCAAGCTTGCCTTTCTGTGCGCCCTTCGTAGCATAAAGCCAAAAAGCTCCTTTAGATTGAACTTCATTAGAAAAATACCCCTAGTAATTATGTTCTATATTGCAATCCATAAGTGTAAGCATCAATGATGTTGGTATTAACCTACATCTCATCCAATACCATTTTCATGCCTCCTTCCCAAAGTTAGTTTTGAGAGGTAGCCCTATTTGAAGGGGTAGGGACTACATGAGTACGAGGACCTATAGGTGTATATGATTGGTACACACTTGTAGCTACTGTTGCAGGCATTGAGCTACTATGTAGCGGTGCTTTACTAACAAATGAGGTCCACGACGTGTTTCTTGGCATGCCCATCATTAGGGTAGGCATGGTAGCCATGGTGTCATCAAGGGAAAGATGAGCTAGACTTGGAAAGGTAAAGCTATCATTCAATGTGGGCTCAAATTGCACTGAGACCCCTGGCGAAACAACATATGGAGGATCCATAAAACTTACCAAGGGAGTCTCCATTTGCGATAAGGTTGGCTGTTTAGCCTTCCCTGTATCCAAGAATCTCATGAGACCCATTGAAGGCATGTGGATCTCCTTGTTCTGTCTCTCTAGCTCAATAACCCTGTGGATGACCTCACAAACTCTTTGTTGTTGATCCTCTACACTAGTAGCACCGGTTGTGGATTGTAGGACATCTAACCAACCTATGTGATAGGTGTGACATGTGTATAGGTCGGCTAGAGTTTTTGTTTGTAGTTCGTACTCCCAGTTCTCATTTAGAAACGCTCCCTCTAGGATTGAGGTGCTAGGGGTGTCCTTTGAACTAGATGCAAATGTGGCTCTCTATGGGTTGACCCTTATTGGTCTCTAAATTAAGAGCACTCGATTGCTCTCCTAGCAAGGATATTGACATAGGGGCTTTCACTTTTAACTCTCTTCGTTGCTCCGCCTTGCGTAAGCTCTCGACTTCCTTTTCCCTAATTGCAATGATATATCGCTCAACCTCTTGCACGTCGGCAAGGCTTCTACCATCAGGTAATATAACCTCGAAGGGGAATAGCTCTGAAGGGTCAGGGGGTGCATTGAATGGAGTATTCACGTGCACACTCTCCGAGAGCATGGGGTCTATGTTGGTTATGGATGACGAATTTACTTCCTCACCCCCTCATTTACATCGTTAGCTCCATGTTCGGAGCGAGTGGCTCTACTAAAGGTATCCTTCAAGCGGCTAAGTACGCTCGACCCAGATCGTGGGCCCATGGCATGCATGTTTTGGCTTGAGCTATCAAGATTAGGCATCAGGTAACCCTCCATGACGTTGTAGTCAAAGGAAGAATCACTAGACACAATCTATGGGTCATGAGTGGTACTACCTTGGGTTCCCGCTGAGGGCCTAGAGCCTAAGGTAGAGGAATAATGAGTGCTCGCGTAAACGGAGACACTCTCGATGTGCTCGTCCTTGAAGGTGCCAAGGGAAGCGTGTGCGAGTGCGAGTGCGAGAGCAAAGAGAGAGAGAGAGAGAGAGACCTTCTTTGGGTGGAGCGCACAACAACGTTATCCTGTTGTTGCAGCTCCTTATTCTGTTGTATTAAAGAATAAGTGTATATGTGGTTAAGTCAGTAGATGGGTTAGTAGTAAGTGGGATGTCCGGCCAGTTGGCCTGAATGCAAACAAACTCCCACTTGAAGGCCAACGCAGCCCAAGTTACCTGGTATGTACAACTGTGAAGCAATCTAGTGGCTTCAACCTATACCCATCAACTCATTGCAATGTGTAAACCGCTCCAAAGCTAAGCCTTTTGTCAAAGTATCTGCTGGGTTGTCGTCAGTGTGTATCTTGACCAAATTAATGAGCTTTTTGGCCAAGAAATCTCTCACAAGATGATACCTGACTTCAATGTGTTTCGATTTGGAGTAAAACACGGGATTCCTTGCCAATGCAAGAGCACTCTGACTATCACAATATATCACTGGAGTCTCATCAATGTCAAGATTTCTAACCAAGTGAGATAACCATATAGCCTCTTTACTTGCATCCAACAATGCAACGTACTCTGCTTCCGTAGTGGAAGACGATGTACAATCTTGAAGACATGACCTCCAAGATACTGCTGCTC
The DNA here is from genome assembly GCF_014529385.1 of Adiantum capillus-veneris. NCBI lineage: Eukaryota > Viridiplantae > Streptophyta > Polypodiopsida > Polypodiales > Pteridaceae > Adiantum > Adiantum capillus-veneris. The sequence goes on along the minus strand of NC_140954.1, from coordinate 62,330,128 downwards.
CAACAAATATGAAGACATAGCCAGATGTCGATCTTCTATTGTCGACACAACCCGCATAGTCTGCATTTGCATAACCCACGATGGATGCATCACTATACCTGAAGCGTAAACACGTACCGACCGTACCTTTGAGGTACCTAAGAATGTGCTTCACTACTTCCCAATGCTTGCCGCCAGGATTTGCCATATATCGGCTCACCACTCCCACTGCAAAAGCAATGTCTGGTCTTGTGGCCACCATAGCATACATGAGACTACCCACTGCCAAAGAATATGGTACCTTAGCCATTTCAGCTCGCTCAGCATCAGATTTGGGTGCTTGCCGAGTTTCAAGAATGCCTGCATTGGGGTACTCAATGCTTCCCCCCCTGCATATCGAAACGTTGCAAAACTTTCTCAATGTATGTTTCCTGAGATAACTCAAGAATACGACGTTTGCGATCTCTTTTGATTCGCATGCCAAGAAAGTGTGTAGCATCCCCCAAATCTTGCATTGCAAAATTATTGCTAAGTGTTTTCTTCAAGTTGGCAATTTCCGCAATGGATTTCCCAGCTATAAGCATGTCATCAACATACAAAACTAGAATGATCATCGAGCCATCATCTAAATTTCTTGTGTACAAGCAGTGATCCTCTTCGCTCCTTTTATATCTTTGAGACCTCATACATGCATCAAATTTATGATACCACTACCTTGAACCCTGCTTTAAGCCATAAAGTGCCCTTTTGAGCTTACATACTAGCTCCTCATGAGATGCATTCTCCTGAACAAACCCTTCAGGCTGCTGCATGTAAACATCCTCATCGAGATCCCTGTGAAGAAATGATGTCTTCACATCCATTTGGACAAGTTCCATGTCCTCAATCGCTACAAGACCAAGTACGGTTCTAAGCATTGTCATCTTGACCACATGCAAGAAGATTTCATCAAAATCGACCCCCTTTTGCTGTTTGAACCCTTTGGCTACAAGTCTAGCCTTGTACTTTGGATTTGGATCACCTGAGGTAAATTTCTTCTTGTAAACCCATTTGCAAGGTAAAGCTTTCATATCATTTGGCAGTTCTACCAAGTCCCAAGTGTCATTAGCCAGAATCGAGTTATACTTAGATTGCATAGCCTACTCCCACTTCACCACATCATTCATCATCATGGCTTCTTGGTAGCAGCTTGGCTCACCGCAATCGGTCAACATGATGTAATCAAGACCTGGCTTGAAATGCGCAGGTGGACAAGAGACTATAGTAGACCGTCTCACTCCTTGACCATTGCTATCCACTCCCTCTAGAGCATTGCTAGTGGAAGGTACATCACTAGCCCACTGAGTTGATTTCACTGTCTCTGAGGCAACATCCTCAAAAGTGACTCTCCGAATCTCTATTTCCTGGATAGGTTGTTTATGCATCTTTGACTCATTGAAGATCACATCTGAACTACGGATAACTCGACGAGATTTCGGGTGCCAGAGATGATATCCCATCTCTCCATCTGCACCATATCCAATGAAAATACATTTGTGTGACTTTGGCTCTAACTTCTGGAGATGTTGTTTAGGCTCATGAGCATAAGCTTCACAACCAAAAACACGTAGATGGTCATAGTGGGGCTTACATTTAGACCATAACTCTCCTAGAATCTCATAATTCAATGGCGTACTAGGCGAACTTTATAATGTGCACTGTGGTCAAGACGATTTTTCCCCAAAAGCCTTGTGTGAGATATGCCCTAGAAAGCATGGGTGTGACTATTTCCTGAATCGTACAATTCATGCGCTCAACAACTCCATTCTGAGCTGGTGTGTATGGTGCAGTAAATTGCCTTTTAATCCCCCTTTTAACACAAAAATTGTCAAACTCCTTGGAGACATACTCTCCACCGTTGTCAGTCCGCAACCTCTTGAGTTTTTTGCTAGATTGATTCTAAACGAGTGCTAAAAAAATTTGGAACACAGGAAGAACTTCATCCTTATGTTTCAAAGGATATGCCCACACCTTTCGAGTAGAGTCATCTATGAATGTCACAAAATAGCTGGCCCCCCGTAGAGATTTGGTTGACATAGGACCACAAACATCACTATGCACTAAATCTAGAGGTTCAGCTCGCTTTTGACCCAATGATAAGTGCACGGACCTAGTCTGTTTGCCATAGATACAATCCTCACAAACAGGAAAGTCAACATAAGACAAGACAGGTAAGTAGCCAAAACAAGTCAGAGTTCTTATTCCTTTTTGGCTAATATGACCTAGCCGGCAATGCCACAACTCAGTAGACGGCAGCTTGGCTATAGATATGTAATCATGACCAACATCTGACACATGCATAGAATACAAGGTACCATGCTTATGGCCTCTGAGTACAACAAGATTACCTTTGCGTACTATCCACGAACCATTGCCAAATGTGATGTTGTAGCCCAAATCATCAAGCTGACCAACAAAAATCAAGCTTTTAGTCAACTTGGGCACATGTCTGACATTACATAAAGTAAAGTGTGTGCCATTCCTTAGATGCAATTTGACGTTTTTGACACCCTCAATGTCTAGTTCATAAGCATCACCAAGTCTCACTTTGCCACAAGAGTGAGAATAAGTAGAGAACCATTCTCTATGTGGTGTCACATGGAAACTCGCACCAGAATCTACTATCCAATTCTGTGCATACTACGCATCTTCTATAACAAGAGCCTCAACATGTAGATCTGTTGTGAAGACCAATACGTCAGAGGTAAGTGGCATAACAACCGCTGGAAGAGTCTCTAAAATAGGAGCATTTGAGGACTCTAGCACATTGATCTCGTCTAACTTTGCTTTGCCCTTGTTTGAATCATCAGACTTAGAAATTTCACCGGATTGTTTATCCTTCTTGCTTTGCTGCCATTTCCTGCAATCCTTCTTCACGTGCCCTTTTTTATGGCAGTGATAGCACTTGACATTACGCATAGAACCCCGAGACTTACTGCGTGAGCCCCCACATTCCTTGCTTTTGGCACGACTTTGAGTGTGGCCCCTCTGTCTATCACTAGCAACATACGCATCACCATCCTTCTTGCCTTCGAGAGATTTCCTACGAATCTCCTCGGTAAACAGACTCCCAAGGACGTCATTGTATACTAGACCGGTACCAGGTGTTGAGTTGCTAATTGCAGTACAGAACGTATCCCAAGACGAGGGTAAACTGCATAGCAAGAAGATACATTTGATTTCCTCATCGAAGACCAAACCCTAAGTGGTCAACTGAGTGAAAATGATATTGAACTCATTAATGTGAGTAGAAATAGTGCCCTCTTCCTTCATACGAAGATCAAATAGCTTCTTCATCAAAAAAACCTTATTAGTGGCACTTTTGTTCTCATATATGGAACACAACTTATCCCATACATCTCTAGCAGTTCTTTCTCCAACTATAGTAAAGTACATAGATTCGACCAAATGCAAACGGAGGGTAGATTTGACCTTAGCATCAAGTTTCTTCCACTCAACATCTGTATACTCGCCCTCTGGGCGCTCCATGATAGGATCCAGCTGGCCTTTTTGTATAAGAACATCTTGAATATGCTCTTTCCAAATAGCAAAATTCGTTTCGTCAAATTTTCGGATGTTGTAAATATCCTTTTCACCACTAGATGACATGGCTGCAAGCTAAAGATAATATGGCGATAAACACTGGTAATTTTGAGAAAAATTCGGCAGAGTTTTGCCAGAAAAACTGACAGAATCTTAATCCAAAACTGTCACAAGAGATCAGTAACGCATCAAAAGTAATGCTCTCAAAGCACAAGACAGGCGCATCAATCACTAATTGTGCATAAAAAGTCAAAAGCTGACCCAAGACTGCCAACACAATGTCAAATGCACCTAGCCCTCTCTATACATGTCCTATGGCGAGGCCACGAAAAAGGGGTACTCCAACAACCTATATCACCGAAAGGATCTCAACATTCGAGAATCTCCCAGCTCAAGAAAACCTCACGCTAATCGACGCTCACAAAAGGTTATGCAGACAAGAAACCAGCCCAGTCTCAGAAAGGACCTCCGAACCAAGTCTCAAAAAACGGTCAGGACTGCTAGAAACAAGCCAAATCGGCTCCATAAAGGGAAAAAAGGCAGTTATGGCAACTCAACGTACATCCGCCATCAACAATACTGCAAGGCGCAGTATACGCGATCAAACAGACACCAAACAAAATGTGCAAGCAGTAAACAAATCCGTGCGGGGAGTAAAACCGCTCTCAAAAGAGCTCAAGCACTATCAAAAGTGCCAAAACAATGCATATGTGCATCAAATACTCCCACTAAAATCTATGCTGATGCTAAACACTGCAACCTGTAAGAAACCTGGATGTCGTGTATGTATGCAAGAACCTGTGAGGAGATGGATGCCTGAAAAACCCGAGACAATGTCGATGCCAAAAAATGCTCCTAATCAGCCCATAAACACCTCTCAATAGCACATAATAGCCATAAAACGGCTATATACCATCCCAAAATAGTCTCTGAACAACCTGCACCTGTGTCCTGTACCTGTAGCAAAAGTGGAGTTGAAAAATACAACTCCTGAAGCGTAGTTCGGATGAAGTTTTTGATTGCATGAACAACTTCGAAAGGGGGGTGAAACCCAGGACACCCATGGAAATGTTCTTGGAATGCTGAATTTGCCAATGCCGAAATCGGAAACCTGTTTGCACTTTTAAAAGTGCGCGCGCGTGGACGCAAAAACGGCAAGCACAAACCCTGCTCTGATACTAGTTGAAGGTGCCAAGGGAAGCGTGTGCGAGTACAAGTGCGAGAGTAGAGAGAGAGAGACCTGCTTTGGGTGGAGTGCACAACAACGTTATCCTATTGTTGCAGCTCCTTATTCTGTTGTATTAAAGAATAAGTGTATATGTGGTTAAGTTAGTAGATGGGTTAGTAGTAAGTGGGATGTCTGGCCAGTTGGCCTCAATCCCAACAGTCCTCTAGCACACGACCAGAGCGTAGGTGCATGTGACCTCGACACTCTAGAGGTGTTGGTGAGTGCCCATGAAGGCCGCTCACCTAGTTTTTTAGGTGTTTGCAACCCAATTTTTTGTATTTTTGGTCCCTTTTTTAAAACCGAGCCACATAATATAGCGTGAGATAGCTCAAAACAAGCATCTTGGCTAGAGGGATGTGCCATGCTTTACAGCCCCCGATTCGGTTACGTACAACCCTCGGAATACATAAATGTTTGTCAAATTCCTCGAAGAGAATTATGGCTGTGGAGGATGAGCGGGTGCTTGTCAGACTGCCTCATGTAGCAACTTAAGGGCAAGGTTTAAAGATACAGTGAAGCGGATGAAGACTCAGAGTGTGAGGGACCGACGATTTGGTGCTGGGAGTGTTGTGGTTCCCAATCTCTACTACTATGTTCCTCCTGATGTTGATGCGCTTGTAGAGGACCTAAAGATGCACGATAAATATTGCATTCGTTGTGGCTCTAGGAAAAGCAGAAAGAGATCTTTTATCATGGCTAGCAAGGAGAGGCTAAGCATTGAGTCAGGTGCTTGCATCGTATACTTGGTAGCTTCATTAGTGCTAAAGCAAGCTGGGATATATCCAAACTTTGGGCGTACTTTTGGGACATCCTTCATGTTGTATGTCTTGACCTCTTTAGTGGTAGGAGACAATCACAGAAAAATTGCAGTGAAGTGTTGTTCATGACACTATATATTTGCCAAGGACAAAATGTTAAACTCTATCACAATTGCCCTCAATGAAGTAGATACCCTACTCAATTTGTCTCCTAGCTGTATTGATGAGTTCTTCCATGTGATAAGGCTGATGAAATATGTCCACAACAAGTACAACTTCTATGGCTTTCTATTAGTTGGAACAGAGGCTTTGCGTGACCTTATTGAAGCACAATATGACAAGCGAGTCAAGGATGCACTGGCGAGGGGGTGGGACTACCAGCCAGGATCTACTCCTATCAAGTTGCCATTGCTCGCTAGCCAAATCGCATGGCCTAGAGTGCACGAACCAGAGGCTTGCTTAGTTTAATGGCTTTTAGCGGAATACAAAGTTAATATTGCTTTAGTTTTTCATTTAAACAATATAGCGTAGATTCGAAACAACAAAATGAGATGTCCCCCACCTTAGTATGCACAGCATGTTGATTAAGCCATTTTACTCTAACAATTGCGCCAGAAGTTCTGAACTGAGAACTCATCACTACAGTAAACCCGACACCATCTATGACGTGAAACAGAAAATTATCCGGGCCTCTCTTTAAGTTTAATCTATCTCTTGGATCTTTTGTTTTGTATCAACGTGTGTTTTGTGTCTGACAAAGAGGACATAAATTCACAACATCGGACGTTTTGACTGCACAACCACGCTTCTACTCGACAACACTGCAAGGGTCGTTATTTGCATCCAATTTTCTAAGTATATGCGTTTGCTTGGCGCAACACATAAATGCTATGGGGCAGGGCACGAATTCCGTTTCTTATAATTTCTGGAGAGACCACAGTGCCAACTCTCCACCATACTTTTGTATGGCACTTTTTCATGACGTGCACCGTATAATTAGCATTTTCACTTTGCGCCTGACTGCAAGACGAAATATTTAATTATTCACATTGCTTTGATGTAGCTTGACTCAAACATCGTCCTCCGGCTTGCACAATTGGACGACACCCGTACAGGATTATCAGGTCGGTACTACGATTCAACTTTTATAATTTGTTGATGCTTTTCGTATTTTTTGAGTTTGTCAAAGCTTCCTTAAGATTAGTTTAGCCAAATGCTAGAACACGTAACTCTCTCTCTCTCTCTCTCTCTCTCTCTCAAGTTCTACGAGAAATAAAAAAAAATTGACTACGCTTGATTGAGACTAAGATGGGTGTCTCAAAGATGGGTCCAGTGTCTAGAGACTAAATGTTTGATATTACTAGGCTGAATGGCAATCTGCAAACAACTAGCAAAGCAGGTTGTAGGTTTAGATGTAACCCTTTGCTTGATTCAATTACCCTTTTTAGTAGCCCTTTGTTGTATAGGGAGTGCTATGGGACACACCTTGCTTCTTTCCAAAACTCATCAAGTCCGAAGCTGAGCTATTATTGGTGCGTATCAATTGGTTCTACTCATATGCTCGTGTTCCAAAACAAAACCAGAGGTGACAACAATCACAATCGACTAACCAAGTAACCAACTGCGCTCTAAAATCTATCTGATTATGAACGGCAAAGGCCCACCGAGCTTTTCGATCTTTCGTGCCACGTCTTGGGTTCAAAACTAGTTGACAGATTTTCAGCTGTTGAGAGATTCAACAGGAGTAGAGTCGAGTGTCGAGTGTCGAGCAAGATCATGGCTGCTCGTATAGCTTGGTGCTCCTCCTTTTCCTCGCGTTCTCTGCGCTCGCCATCCTTCTCTGTATTCCCTCGCCTCTTCCGTTTCTCCTCTGAAGCGAGGCGTACGCTGCCCATCATCTCCCCCTCTGCTCAGGCGTCCTCTTCGTCGAGCTTCACACTGCCCAAGACATCCGACCTCCAGCAGACAAATCCTCCTCCTCTCCCCATTCTCTCCGACTCCCTCCAGTGGACCTCTCGCAGCCATGGCTGTGGGAGTCTTCGTATCGAGAACGTGGGAGAGAGTGTCCGCCTCTGCGGTTGGGTCGCATTGCATCGCATTCATGGCTCAGTCACTTTCATCACCCTTCGAGACCATACAGGCATTGTACAGGTGCTAGCTTATGCATGGCTGCCTTTCTAAGCTGTACTTTTGAGTTCTCAAATTGTGTGTTGATTGTCTAATTTTTTAACATCTTGAGGCATCCTCAAGATGTTGAAAATTGCCTTAATGTTGTGGCAGTGATTCCTGTAATGACTACCAGTATACAGATAGGTAGATAGTTGAACACCTAGACTATACATATGCTTTTGGTTACAAGAGAATTCTTATATGAATGCAGGAAATGACACATCATTGGGAGATGTTAATGGAGCTTAATTAAGGTGGTAATTGCTTTTGATGGTGGCTTGCCGAATTTTTTCCCAGCCAGCTCATTTTAAGTAGGAAAAAATAACTCTTTGAGGTAGTGGATTTATGTTTGACCCAAGTAGGCCTTTGAAGGGATTGCATAGTGGTGTGGATAAAGCTTGAGGACAAATCTAGCAGTTTAGAAGTTTTGGTCGAAGCAGGACAAATCTGGCAGTTTAGAAGTTTTGGTCTGTGTGCTTCGCTATTGTGGTTACAAGGAACTGAGATTGCTGACATGTATTTTGAAGCACCTTTTGTTTAATTTTTGTCCTCATGTCAGCATGAAATCTTGTCATTGTTGTACCTTTTGTGAAATTCTATTCCTTACCTTTGTTGATGAGCATGGTCCATGTTTGAGCGTTGAATCTAACTTTTGTTTACTTCCCAGGGGATATCTTGTTAAATTTGAAGCCTTTTTTTCTAGTAAAAAGAACTGATTTTCTGTCTACAACTTGTGAAGGTAACCACTGATCCTGAAGACTATTTGAATGCTCATTCAGTTGGCGAAAAGATGCGCCTTGAGTATGTGATCATGGTTGAAGGCCATGTAAGATCACGACCAAAAGATGCAATTAATTCAAGAATGGATACCGGGGCTATAGAGGTACATGTCAAGCCTAGATATGCTGATGCTTCAAATTAGAAGTTTGAGTAGTAGCACTTGCAATTAACGCATTGTCTTTATCATGGAGTGCTATCTTTTCATTTGGGTTGGAAGACCAACGTTCTTTTGGTTTGAACTCAAATAGATTTTGTTGTGCTGGAAATATTCTATTAGATGAGATTTGTGCAGTATGATATCATGCATGACAGGAGGGTGGAGAGATCAGTGTCAGACAATGGGGAGCAACATTCTGATAGACCACCGGATGCTGCACACAAGCAAGAGATTCCGCTTGATCAGGTGGCTCGGCTGTTTGAGGTACCGTCTGAGGGTTCTTTAGATCAGCATGTTCAGCAGGCGGGTCTTCTGATAGACCACCGGATGTTTCCTGGAGGGTGGAGAGATCAGTGTTATACTGGGGAGCAACCTTTTGATAAGGCAACGAATGTGAGCCAGCTTGTTCAGCAGTTGGGGTCTTCTGATATAACACCCAAACTTTTGATAAGGCACCGGATGTGAGCCAGCTTGCTTAGCAATTGGGGTCTTTTGATAGAGCACTGGATGTTTCCTGGAGGGTGGAGAGATCAGTGTTAGGTAGTGGGGAGCAACCTTCTGATAAGGCACCAAATGCGAGCTGGCTTGTGCAAGAACTAGAGATTGCATCAGACCAGCTGCCCAACGGTGTGAGGTACTGATTCAAGAAACGCAGACATTGTATACTGGGGTTGCAGCTGAGGTGTGCCTGCAAGTGGGTAGATGCCTTGGTATGAGGGCCAAACTGCCTGGACATAATGTGGCTTTGCATGGATATTGGTAGTCATACCTTCTTCGACATGACAAATTGCATTGTTGCAAACATGCATTGGAAACATGAAGATGTTGATTGCAAGTAACAAGATTTGTTAAAAGCCTATGATGACAAGGAAGGGTGACATCCAAACCATCATATCCACTTTGAAGTCTTGGGCATTGTTTGGACAACCATCTCTCCCATCTACTTGGAGAATTCCATCTATCCAGAAGAGGCATTGGATCATCATTGATCTATACACAGCTTTGGCAGCATATCAGGTCCACACCATTTGCATCTTCTTAGCAATCGGGAGCCACCAATTCCGAGCCAAAAGGTTCCAATTTGTGGCAACCACCGTGGGAGTTCGCAGGCATTGTGAACCTACATTCGAAGCCATATTTGTTGCAGAGGCGAGGATTCATCTAGAGTTTGCATCGTTCCACAATCTAGTTGAAGCCCTAAGAGGAGCCTCTATCTTTGAGGAGTTTCTTGGCGGTTTCTAGAGACATCATATGAAGTATTTGCGATGGTTTGTGGGCAATCCAAAGGACATACCCATCTTCATCATCCATCTGGCGTTGCTGTTGCCAATCTTACAGCATAGGCTTGCTGCTTACCTCCGTGGATATCAGCATTGGCATATCTATCCATCCGCTCGAGCATCCCCTTGGTTTGTGTTTTGGTTCACACTCCGAGTTGGGGCATTGGTCTTCCAAGGCCTTCGTCTTGTGGATGAGGTCCTTGAATTCTTGTGAGTAAGTGTCCAAAGATTCCTTTCCCATCTCCAACTCAAACAATTTCGTGTAGCATTTGATCTTGTCCACTTGCACAAAGTGAGCTCGAAAGATCGATTGAAAATCTGTCCAATTAGTCAGCTGAGGACGTAACCCTGCCCACCATAGGTAGGCCTTGCCTTGTAGCATGATTTGTATCTGACTGATGCGCTATGCATCGGTAAAATGGTGCAAGTCAAAGTAGGCCGTTCATTTTGCCAACCAATAGTCAATGGCGGTCTCTTCGCACTTCCTCGGCTCCTCTTTGAAGGGGTTGGGATGGAATTGAAGAGGCAAGGTGCACATGGCCGCGGATGAAAACTGGACCGGCATGGAACGAATCTTCAAGAGTTGCTTTTGCATCTCTTCTGGCTGGCGTTGGAGCACGGCTACTAGAGAGGCATAATGCATTAGAAAGGGCTGGAGATGGAGAAGGATGTCAAAGTCAACGATGAGAGAGAGAGAGAGAGAGAGAGAGAGAGAGAGAGAGAGAGAGAGAGAGAGAGAGAGAGAGAGAGAGAGAGAGAGTCTCCTGAACCAATCAACCTTGGCAATGAATAACTGAATGTACAATACAATGGGTGCAAGGGGTTGCATATATACCAACCTCAGTAAATTGCCCTACCCAGACTTTGACAAATAAGTAAAATAAATACCTAAAAGCCAAAATAAATAATGGGATCACTCTGGGCAGTTCACTTTAGATGCCAAAACTCTTAAATAGTGAGACCAAGGTGATGAAGAAGCTACCATGGACACCCAGCACTAGCTCCCTGCTGGATACACCTCGGATTCGCTACCCTCAACTTTGTACCTTGGAAGAATGCCATCTTGAGCATTGGTTGCCTTTTTAGAAAATTTGATATGTAGACCACACTACGTCCAAGAATCCCCATTCGTGATCTGTGAACACATCACGTCCAAAATACTCCAAGATAATGAACTGTGGAACACATCTTGTCCATAATCTGACCAACGACAATGGATTGGTGCACTCATCCATAGTGTTTTAGATTCGTCTGATTGGTTCCCTGCCAGATGCATGTGCCTTGAACTTCGGCCCAAGGTTCAAACACTGAGAACTTGAACTCCAACACAAGGGTCCAATTTAATTATACGGAGCACTTCTTGCCCTTCTCTGCTACTTACAAGCCTCTCTGTGGATGAAGTTGGTGGAGGCTCCGATCTCCATGTGACTAGAAGGAGGGAGTCCATGCCAATGTAGATCCCACTACACCAACAATCTCTTTGCTGTCCTTCCTTGAGTCAATATCACTGTTTTCATTTGTCCCGTGTAGAGCCTTTGTCTTTGCCTTTGGATCTGCAATCTTTAGACAAATGACCACGCTTTCCACAATTGTAATAACGGTTCTTGGTCTTCTTTTTGGAATTTGAAGCAACAGTGCTTCCACGCCTTTCTCAGAATCTGAATTTTGCCTTGAGTTATAACCCGACTTCTTCCTCGATGCGAAAAGAGCTGAGATCATCAAATTCCAGCTTTTCCTTCGTGATTTGTAGTGGAAGTGTTCTAGACATGCTTTCATACGCCTCAGGCAACTTTGTGAGAACCAAAGCAGCTAACTGAGTACTTGTCAGTGCACTTTTCATAGCCGATAGTTGATCATGAATAACTTTAGCCTTCATAAGAAATGATTGCATGGAACTTCCTCGTGGAAATTGCTCGCATCGTAGAATCCCGATCAAACATTCCAACGAGCTTGAACGACATATCGTTGGCAATCTTCAAAGTTTGAATGGTTTGAGAAATTTCCTTTTTAAGAGATTCCACAATGGCCGACATTACCTTCGCATTAGTAGCATCCCAATCGACACACGATTTGAGATACTCGTCATCTTGAAGGCGGGTGTACTTGTTGTTGGGATCCCTTGTAGGACGGGGCTCCGAGCTGTCGACAATGTCCCATAAGCCTTTCCGTGAGAACCAGAGTCGCATAATCAAGTTCCAATGGGCGTAGTTATTTCCGTTCAATTCGTCGCTGGCGCCCGAGTAAGGGGGGCCATGTTGAAGTTGCAAGATTTGGTAGTAAATGCCTTCTCGGACTCCAAAAGCCGCAAAATAATCACTAAGCCGGTCCATTCCTCTGCTACTCCTAAGCGGCTCTGCAAAATTTGCGTTTTTATGCCCTCTCTTAAGGTCCAAACTCCGCCTCTTCGTCTCCCAAGCCACATGTCGATGTGTGTCATTGATTCAAGAGATGGATTTGGGCTTGATGTTCACTGGTTGAAGAATATCATTAATCTTTGTGATTGCTTCTTCAAGGGTGTCCTCGTTTGTACACCTTGGTGGATGGAGCCCTCCTATCCTGACCTTGAGGCTAAGAGATTCTTGGCACTTGCAATCGGCATTCGTGGAAGACCGCTTGTATTTCGGCATCGAGCTTCTCCGTGATTTTATGTGTTGCCTCGTGTGCTTCCTTTTTGACCGCCAAGACTGTTTTGGTGAGGGATGCTTCCACCTTGTGGGCTTTTGCAAGCAGAGTTTGGCTCTCAGTTTGCTTTGTTTCTTCAAGCTTGCGCAAACGTCGCTTGAGTTCTTCATTCTCTCGGATGAGGGATTGAATGTGAGTTTCGAGGGTTGTGATTCGTGCATCTTGGCGTGCGATGGGGTCCTTCCTAGGCGCAGCTGCAACAACAAGAAAAGTCGTGCGTGTGTGAGCAGGGTTACCAAAGCAGGCCATGGAGCTCTTTGAGGCTGAAGAGAGAGAGAGGTCTCCTGAACCAATCAACCTTGGCAATGAATAACTGAATGTACAATACAATATGGGCAAGGGCTTGCATATATACCAACCTTAGTAAATTGCCCTACCCAGACTTTGCCAAAAAAGTAAAATAAATACCTAAAAGCCAAAATAAATAATGGAATCACTCTGGGCAGTTCACTTGAGATGCTAAAACTCTGACAAAGGAGAGCTTGCGGACGATGTCCGCACGCGTGTGTGGAGTTGGGAGGAGAAACTAGCGTTTCCTCTATGGGTTGAAGCATGCTAGTGGCACCAATCCTGTGTGGAGATGCATCATGTGATGCCCTGGTGCGGTACGCGAGTATGTAGTAGAGGCTTGCTTAGGGAAAATGCCCAAGGCACTTAGAAAAATGAGAAAATGATAGTAGATATAAAAGAAGAAAACAAGAGAGAGAGCGGGAGGGGAAGAGAGAGTGTTGTGCACGGGTGAGAGTTTGCGGTGAACAAATTGATCACACTCTCACTCACCGGCATCTATTTATAGATGGAATGCTTAACCTTCCTTTATGCTTAACAGCCTCAAGAGGAAGTGTGCTAGGAAACTTCCTCTAGGAAAGCTTAACCACCCTTGATGCTTAACCTCCTCGAGGGGAAGCTCCTTAGGAAACATCCTGCGGGGGAGGCTTAACCACCCTTGATGCGTAACTGCCTCAAGGGGAAGCTTCCTAGGAAACTTCCTACGGGGGAGGCTTAACCACCCTTGATGCGTAACTGCCTCAAGGGGAAGCTTCCTAGGAAACTTCCTACGGGGAAGCTACTCTCCCTTGGTGCTTAGCCACCTCAAGGGGAAACGTCCCAAGAAATTTCCCAATTATGGCACAAAAAGCAATCGGAAAAATCTCTTTCTTGTCCCCTATTCTCCATGAATCGCTTGCAAAATAAACATGCTCCAGAATGTAAAATCCCTCTTACCATGATGTGCACGCGGAGGTACTACCATGTCATAAGGACACCCTCATATAAATGGTAGCCGAGAGATGAGCTAAAACTTGAAAAACACACGCAACAACCATGTGACTGTCGCTAGCATCAACCTCCACACACGAGAATCCTTGTGCAAATGACAAAAAGGAAAAAAAAGACTTACCATAGATTCTCACCATCAGCTTGCATGTGCCTCCCTTGCTCTCTTCTCTTGCTAGTAGCGTCCCATACCACCCTATGCAAGAGGGTAGAGAGCTTGTCAAGCTAGGCCATCACGGACTCATGAGCTCTATGACATGACACGAGCCATACTCACGCAAAGTCAAGCATACAGAACGGACATCAGACTCATCTCTTAGCTATAGAGCCGATAGAGGCTCACCTCCGAGCCTGGGAGCCTGCAGCCAACGGGCTAGTTGTCACAAATTGCTGAGGTGTCAAGCCACTGAAGAACGGAGCGAACCTACAAATCCCGGCCGAGAAGCCTAAACCCTAAGAAGCATCAGCAGTAGAAGTAAAAGAAGCAAAAGAAGTTCCCACCAACTTATGGGACACCGTCCTATGGGGCCCAAGTGACCTCAAGATAATAAAATAGAGCGGGACCAACACACACACACACACACACACACACACACGCACAGACACAGAGGCTCATTTTTGCAGAAGCTGATGATGTGGCAGGCAATACGGATTTCCGGATTTCGCGCTGACATGATGACGTGGAAGATTGTATGGACAGTCTTGGATTTTGCGTTGACAAGCTGTATCGATTTTCAAAAATTGTATTGAAGCTTTTTGGGCGCCAGCTTTTGGACGAGTTGCTTTTGAGTTTGAAGCTTTTCATGTAACTGCTTTTCATGGCCAAGGGCCTTTAAATATGAGCCAAGGGCTCATTCTTTGGCATGCTTCTTGGAGAAGGTGCAAAGTCTGGAGTACCGACGTTGTACTAAGTTCAAGCAATATAAAGAAATACCGAAAGGGGCACCAACCTTTGGGGCCAGTGCTCTCTTGGGGTGGAACACCGCCACTCCGCGTCTCGTGTCTGTTCAGTGTGTCCTTTTCCGTTGGCACGTGGTGCTCGTCTTGTGACACTAGTCTCTACCACAAGGGCTGGTGTCCTATACCACCAAGCCCAGCTGCCAATGGCCTAGAGTTCAAGTGTCGTGATCATACAAGATGGCTCACAAATGAGACCTCAATCCTATTTATAGGACTTCTTAAAATCCCTTCTTAACCTCTTTTCAACTAAGGGTGCGTTCACATGCAAGGTTGGTTCACACTGGCCGGACATAGCTCAGGGGTCCATCCTAATGTCTGGGGACGTAACAGAGAGGTTGTTTGAAGGCCGCACAAATCCTGCATGCTGCCATACATCCGAAATTCTTGAAGTCATAGATAGACACTCCCAAGCAACAAACTCAGCCCCGTGTACAGTAGCATGGCTACCCCCAATCCTATCCGAAGTGTCCTCAAGCATGTTGAAGTCCATCCTCCCAATTCAACAGTGCTCGGCATGAGGCAAAGACTCCACAATATGTGACAAAAACTCAGTCCGTGCACTCGCGTGGTTGGACGCTTAAATGCTCAAGAAATTCACAAGGCTACCTTGATACTGCATAGTGACCCACTGGGCCTTGCGTGGCACAATAATATCACTGTCCACAATGGATTCCTACCATGAGTTCGAGTCAGTTATACATACACCTCCTTAAATGCCTCCAGGCCCAAAAGTAGTTGACCAAAATGTCTCATAGCAACCACACAAGATCTGTCCACAACGCCAAACACGGCTCTCACAAAGGTGATGCTCCGGGATCACGTGTATATCCATCGCACCATCCACAAGGCATCTGTGAGTGATGCTCCTGGATCATGTGTATATCCATTGCACCATCCACAAGGCATCTGCGAAACTCCCGTCTCAGGTGACCCCTCTTGATGTAAAAATTGAGGTCCACCAAGCCCCTACACATTCCATGAGATAATCCTCATGGCGTTAGTGAGAGAAAACCAATGTTGCCATAGCTGCCAACCTCGCAATCTTCGAGGCCCGCTTGGATGGGGAGTAATCTGTATCTGAGTGACCCCGAGATAAGCTTGTTTGAAGTGTCTGTCCGATCCATGCCCTAGATGAACGTGTAGTCCGTAGAGCTATATCCTCTGTCAAGGTATCCTCATGTACATATACACAACAAGATGCACTCTGGGTGTTTGCAAAGAAGTATACCACAACGTGTGTACAACCTGTTGCATCATGCAGCGTCACTGAGAACTTGGCCAACGGCCATAGGGTCAAGTCTGTCACTCCCAAGTCCCTCGTATGATGAGAGAACTCAAGAGCTTGGACATGGAGCCAATCCAACTCTGTATGTATAGTCTACTCTATGTGATCCCTACCACACAACGGAAAAGAGAAACCAACCGTTGTGTCCAAGGCATTTGCATCTTTGGTTGCTTGAATAAGAACATGTACTCCTGGAGTCAAGAGATGGGTCACCAAGAAAGCGTGCAAAGTCGTAGTCAAAAAATCCCATCGCCGACGGCTGACAAATGTCAAAGCTGGCGAGCTCTTGAGGGACCGAATCAAAAGGAGAAGCGTGCACCAAAAGTGGCATCCTCAGGTAGGGCTCCCCCCCCCCCCCCCCCCCCCCCCCCCCCCCAAGCCAGTAGGCTCGTTGCAAAAGCTTTGCTGAGAGATCGTCGAGTGGCAGGATTGTCCTGTTCTCTAGGCCGATGGAGGAGGGGTATGAGACGGGCTAGGAGCCGAGATTGAGGGTCTAGTGGGTGAGATGGGAGGGGCAAGGGGAGAGGGTGGGGGAGGGGCATGAGGAGGCGGGGTAGTGGAGGCGATAGGCGGGGGAGGAGGAGGAGCTGGCGGTGGCGAGACTAGGGTGGAAGGAATCTCTTCAAATACATCCAGTTGTAGAGGGTCAAAACGGTTCCCTATAGGAACCCAATGCTGCTGGCTTGTCGTAGGTCGGCCAGTAGGGGGGCTTGTATAGCGAGCGTGTCCCCGACGGCGATGGCCATGCACTTGTTGCCAATGCTCAACTCATTGGGCACCCGACTCTAAAGAGTTGCCAACCTGTGCTTCCTTCCCTGATGTAAGGTGCAGCGGATGTAAATGTTGATGATCATGGTGTGTGCAACTAGAGGATATGCATCTACTCTAAGTGTCTGGACATGCACGGTCTGCGAATAGACTCAGAAAGGTGCCAGAACACTTCCTAGGCTAGACTGACTGAACCCTTATCATGAAGTAGCTTGTCCAAATGCACATAGGGTTAGATTTGCACGTGATATTCCCTCCTTTTTAAAGTGAGGTACGGGTACAGATCTGCATGGCTTCTTTGTAGGCTGCCAACATCTCGGGATAATCTTTGAAAAACTCTTCATTAACCCACACTGCTCCGTGGGTTCCTCTATCCTTGAACTTCAAAAAGTACTTCCTCACTTACTTTTTTGAACCATGGCGAAACCGATGCAACAACACTTGCTCCAGCTCCATAACTTCAGCTTCATCGATGATCTCCGGTTCTTCTTCTTCCGAAATGTCCTTTGGAGGCATTCCTTGAAACACTTCAACCAAGAAACAGGGAAAACGTTGTGCATTGACCATGAGTTAGGCAATTGCAATTTCATTGAAACCTCATTTATCTTTTTAATGACAGGAAATGGACCATACATTCGAAAAGACAGCTTTGGACACTTCTTTCCAACTTGCTTAAGACGTTGCTTCATGATTCTTAAATACACTCAATCTCTTCCTTGATCGAAACTTCCTGACGATGCTTATTAGCCTTCCGTGAGCAAGACTCCTGAGCCTTGCTTAGCCGAAGCTTCACACTCTCAAAAATCTCATCCAACGACTGACTTTCAGCATTGGCATCAGGCATTTGACTGATCGAGCGAGTCAAAAGTGACTGGAACGGACGGCCAAAAGCTGCCTCATACGGAGTTTGACCAATGGCAGAGGAAAAAGAGTCATTCAAAATAGCCCGAACCAATGGGAGATAGAGCTCCCAATGAGACTGTTGATCATGCACATATGACTTAAAAACAATTGATTGTAAATCTCTGTCTGACCATTTGACTGTGGATGAAAAGCCGATGAAAAATTCAACTTAGTGCCAAAATTTTCAAAGAGTGCGCGCCAAAAATTGGACGTGAACTTAACATCCCTATGTGAAACAATCGATTTCGGCAAGCCACAGAGGGGGAATCAAAGAAACCGGCCTACTTTCAAAAAGGGCAGTAGACTTTACTTCAAACCTTGATTTAGCTTTCACCCATTATTAGTCATCTATTCTACCTGTACTTTGAAGACACAACAAAGGGGAGAGGGATACAGGCTGCTAGATTGCACCTGTATGAGTAGACCGACACCAAATTGGCCCCTAACTTAGGCGCCCCTTTCGGTACTTCTTTATTGTTTAAAAGAGGGAATAAACGCTGTGGTTCCTTACAAGCTGCCCCGCACAAACTTGGCTGAATTTCAACTGTTCCGGCCCGATTTCGGCAGCATAACTGTACTAGGACCCTTCACAGTCAGTATTCCCACGCATTGAATGACCTTCCCGACGCATACGGGCACTTTGCAAAACCTGGCGAGAATCTGCAGCACGCTGTTCTCTGTTTTCAGCCCCGAAAATGCTCCAGATCACCTGTATAGCGGTCCCTTCGCGTCCCCAAACCTCCTGGGGGTATTAGGGACCGTTTAGGGCCAAAACCCTAAACCTGCAAAAATACACAGCAGGCTGTAATTTACTGTTTCGGGCTCCATTTCGCGTGCCGGTCGCATCCGTAGCAAGTCCTCGAGCTCCCACACCTGTAGGGCTACTTGCCCTTTGAATCGGACGAGATTTTTGGCGTGAAACCTCTCCGAATTCACCTGTACCTGCGGGGGATTAGCCGCTAGCTAATCCAGTACCTGTGCAAGAGGCTCTTGCCTCGGCAATCGCGCATGAACCTACACAACTGTACATTGGTCAAATGAAAAGCCCACTAGAGGGGCATAACATACTGCCATAGGGGAAAGAGAGGGTAGTGCGTAGCGTGCAGGGCATCACTCCTGGCACCGCACTGTACATAGGAGGGAAAGCAAGCACTCCATAGCTCTTAACCTGTGACAAAAACTGAAAATGAGCCTCTCCCAGCTTAAAAATCAGCGCCACTTCTTGTTGCATGAGGAAAGTGCACCAGAATATGCCACTTGGCGCATTTACAAGCATTTTCCCGTTTCGGGGTTGCCGCCTAAAAATCTCCCAACCGGTTGCGCAGTTGACTTCATGGCAGAGTAAGAAAATGTTCTCCTTCTCATTCCGGAGGTAATGACGCAAACACATTTTCAGGTCCCAAAATAGCAGTTCCCTAAATTTTAGGAGATACTGCCATTGTATCTTTCTAGGTCTTCTGACCCCCTTTGTACACTGCAGCCACACCCAGAACTGAAATGTAGGCTCTGTAGCAAAGGATTTCACTTTGGCTAGTCAATGACCCCACTTTGGCTAACCATAGTCTTTGTCCAACCTTAGTGCTCTCTTGCCCTCAGGCCTGGACTCCCTCTGGACAGTTCCACACTAGCTATGCAATGCAGGGCAGTTAGAAATGGGTGTTTCCAAAAAGTGAAAGTAAATAGATAATAAGAAAGAAATCAACAAAAAGGATAGATAGTAGTTACACGCTGGTGACATACTCCCCTCTTGAAATCTCAAACGTCCTCGTTTGTATCTATGTCGTACATGCTCACAGTCAACGCTGATGTATTCAACACCTGTCGACACATACATGCTCATTGTCAACTTTGGTGTATTCAACACCTCGTCAACACATGTATTGCCTGCGTGTGAACCCTGTCCCAATGACATAGTGGTAGCTTTGCACTTTGCCATTGCTTTGAGTCACTAACTTTCCAATGACAAAATGCTAGCTACACATTTTGCCACTGTCCTATAGTACACGCTGGATCCCGTAACACTTTCGAGCATACCCAAACCGACAGTTTAAGAATGCAGTTACACATGTACTCTTTAATAGAAGCAATTACTGTATTCTTGACAAACTGACAAGAAATACTCACTTCTATAGCACCAAGCACACTTTTGGACATTCCATAAGAGCAATTGCCAAACTGACGATGTGTACAGCTCTAACATTCATGTAACAGGTATTTCATTTGAGGTCACTTTAAATACCATGTACATCATTTGTTTCAGAAGCCATTGTCACACTGACAATCCATGTAGCTTTGAAACTCAAGGGGTCAAGGTAGGTTGCAAATCGAAGGCTTCCAGGTAAAGTGATAACACACTTGGTGACTCTGCAAGTTCACCTTCTTCCATCCACTTAGCATCCATTGGTGGATAGTTTCTGAACTTTACCAAGTAACGCCTAGCAACCTTGCCTTTCACTTTCCTTTCTTTATGTGCCAAAATCTGTTCCGGGACCAAGATCTCGTCAAGTTCCTCGACTTCCGGCTGATCTTCAGCTGGCATATCTTCTGGCACATCACCCACATAGGGTCTGAGAAGACTCACATGAAACGCATTGTGAATCTTCCAACTGTTAGGCAATTTCAGCCTATATGCAACATCACTGATTATGTCGCACACTTGAAAAGGCCCATAGTAACTCATGCTGAGCTTTGGAAACAGTCTTTCCTTGCTCTTCATCTTCTTTAACCTTGTCTTTTCAAAGCGTAGAAGCACCCAATCACCAAGTGAAAATACCACTTCACGAAGGTGACGATTAGCTGCTTTCTTTTGCTTTGCTCGAGTCTTTTCCAAGGCCACTTTGACCTTTTTGTACATTTCATCCATGTCCTGAACATACTTATCTGCTTCAAATATCTTGTCCTTTGTATGCAGTATGGGAGGAACTTGCTTGCCACCTTCAACTATCTCAAAAGGTGCCTTGCCAGTTGATGAATGCACTGTATTATTGTATGCATACTCCACCAATGGCAAATATTGCTCCCACTCTCCTTTATGCTCTGACACGTAGCACTTTAGCAGATCTAGGACAATAGAATTTGCCTCTTCTGACTGCCTATCTGTTTGAAGATGAAATGACGAAGAGAATTTGAGCGTGGTGCCCATATTCTCAAACAAGCCTCTCCAGAACAAACTTGTCATGCGTGGGTCACGGTCGCTAACAATCGACTGTGGCATGCCATGATACTTGAAAATATTGCTTATAAACAAGCGTGCCATCTGATCTGGCTTTATCTTCTTCGTGACAGGAATAAAATGAGCCTGTTCGCTAAATTTGCAAATAATGGTCCGAATACCATCGTTTCCTGTCTGCGTTCTCAGAAGATCAAATATAAAATCCATAGCAATACTTTCCCATGGTTTATCTGGAATAGGTAGTGGTTGCAATAACCCTGGTGCCTTTTGCCTGTCAAACTTGACCTTCTGGCAAATTAGGCATTCTCGCACAAAGGCATCCACATCTCTTCTCAATGTAGGCCAATAGAAGAATGTCTCAACCGCTTTAACTGTAGCATCGATACCACGATGCCCTGCATACGGTGGGACATGACTCTCTTCCATAACTTTGCGTCGCAATGGCTTTGTGACACACAATTTGCCATGCATCATCATGAACCCATCTCTGAGAAGATAGTGTTCATGACGTTGTCCATCCATTAGCTGCTCGAAGACCCTTGCAAAATCTTCATCATTGGCATACTGTTCTCTCATATCATCAAGTTCATGATGATAAGGAATTGACACAGCTGAAATTTGTGGCTTCCTTGACAAGGCATCAGCCACAACGTTCTTCTTGCCTTCCACATGCACAATCTGAAAATGGAACATGGACAAGATGTTTGCCCATCGCATATGCTTCTCAGATAACTTTGTCTGTGTCAAGAAGTATCGCAAGGTCTGATGGTCCGTTTGGACAACAAAATCTGCACCTAGCAGGTAGTGTTTCCAACTTAAGAGCGCATGAATCACAGCCAGTAACTCTTTCTCATAGACCTGCATGGTCATCTCTGGCCCTTGCAAAATTCTGCTCTCATAGGCTGCTACCCTGCCATCTTGCATTAGCACTGCACCAATGCTACTACCGCAGGCATCACACTGGACCACAAATGACTTCCTAAGATCTGGCAACACAATGACTGGATCTGAAGTCATCTTTTCCTTTAAGAGATTAAAAGCTGAAATCTCTTTCTGTGTCCATCTAAAGGTGACTGCCTTCTTTTGAAGAGCATGTAAAGGTGAAGCAATCTCAGCAAAATTTCGGATAAACCTTCTGTAATAGGAGCATAGTCCCAAGAAGCTTCGGACATCATGCACCGTCTTCAAATCTGGCCATGACTTGATCGCTTCAACTTTTGCAGGATCCATTTTGACACCATCCTTTGAGACAATGTGTCCGAGAAAATGAATCTCTTCCAGAAAAAATTCACTTTTCTTTGCATTGATGAGCAACCTATGACTGCGTAGCTCTTTGAACACAATGGCCAAGTGATGCCTATGCTCCTCTTCATTCTTTGAGTAGACTATCATGTCATCAAAGAATGTACCAACAAACTGCTGGTGTGGACGGAAAATTCTATCCATCATCCTATTGAACGTAGCACGAGCATTTGTGAGACCAAAGGGCATCACTAAAAATTCGTAAAGGCCAAACGTTGTTCTAAAAACAGTCTTGTGCACATCCTCTGATCTAATGCGGATCTGATGGTACCCACTCTTTAGATCTATCCTGCTAAACATAGCTGCTCCTTCTAATTTGTCCAGAATGTCATCAATTCTAGGTATAGGGAACCTATTCTTGATGGTATTCTTGTTCAGTGCACGGTAGTCGATGCACATACGCCATGAGCCATCCTTTTTCTACACCAACAACACTGGAGAACAGAATGGGGATGAACTGGGCTGAATCAACCCCTTTTCTAACAGCTCCTGTACTTGGCCCATTATCTCTTTCTGCTGAGCCGCACTAACCCTGTACAGAGGCTTATTTGGTGGGCTACTGCCTGGCACCAAATCTATCGCATGGTCCTCGGGTCATTCTGGCGGTAATTGAGACGGTAATGAATCGGAAAAACAGGCACTATACTGTCGTAAAAACATTGACCTTTCTTTATCTAGCACAGATAAATTTGATTCATCACAATCTGACACTTCACGTGCAAAAACCAAGTACGCAGAAAGATGCTTTTTCATTACAGAAGTAATAGCAGAAGCTGATACAGTGGGAATAGGCTCCCCTTTAAGCTTTACATCCAGAATGTGAGTCTTTCCCCTGCTCTGTACAGTGATCTTTTTGTTGTAGGCATCCATGATTCCCTGTACACGAAACAACCAAGGAATACCTAACAACACATCACATCCGTCCAGTGGCATGATGTAAAATTCTTCAGCATCTACATAGGACCGGATATGTAGGCGCAACTTTCCGATGATGGGTGTCACAGCCTATGTATGGCCAGGACATGCCAAATCTGCCTCGGTTGTATACCCCATCTCTTCAGGTCTGATTCCCAACTTTGAAGCCAATTCTGGGGAAATGAAGTTGGCTTTGGCCCTTGGATCAAAGAAGATAAGCACTGTTTGATCCCTGACCTTTCCCCATGCTCTGCAAAGCTCACTTGCATCTGAATTTGGCTTATCGCCCACCATATCTGGCACTAGACCAGCCATGGGCTTCTTTCCTTTCGTGTCCTCCTTGTCTTCAGAATCAACTGGCCTTTTCTTTGTAGGATAGTTGTAAGCAATATGGCCAGGCTGCTCACAGATAAAGCATTTGTTCTCTGACCCAAGGACCTTATTTTGCTCTTCCGACTTGCGAGGAAAACGTCTTTTCCATTTCTTCGCTGGTCCCTTTTCTGATTCAGCCGTAGCTTTGTCTTTCCTTGCGTTGGCTGGCTCCTGAGTCCCTTTCGGAGCCTCCTTGGGAACATACTTCTTCGCTGAATTTTTCTTGGCTGATCCTTCCTTGACGCAAGTATTGAATTCACAATCTTCTCCCTTGAGCAAACCATTGCCAGTGTTTGCTACCTCGATGAGTTGCGTCAAAGTAGTGACTTTGGTCTTCGTGCAGTATTTTCTCAATCCTTTGGGTAGGCCACGACAGTATTTTTCAATCTGTTCTGTCAATGGCACAAACCTATAGGAAGTCACTGGAAGTAGAGCTTTCCAAAACTTCCGATTGTAATCATCTAGATTCTTGCAAGTAGCAGCATTAAGCTGGTGCCATTCTGTCATGACATCTGCTTCAAAGTCATCAGATAACCATGCTGTTGCAAAAATCTGCTTGAAGTAAATCCATGTGGACGGAGCTTGCCCTTGCAGCAATAAAGTTGTCCACCATTGTCCTGCATTCCCTGTTAAGAAAGTGGCTGCGGCTGCCTTGCGGACCTTTGAAGCCTCTGTAAAGTTTCCCCCTGCATAGGCCTTGTCAAACTGTTGGAGGAATGAGAGAGCCTTCTTCCTGTCATCAAACCCTGTAAAGGTCGTGAAAGTCACACCTTTGCCACCTTCTTTGTACGGAGTTGGCTTCTCCAGCGGCGTCAAATTGTCATATGGAAGTGACTGAAACATGGGAACACTGTTAGTGTTCATTTGTGTTCCCTGACCGCAATTAAGTTGACCTAGAAATGCCATATTTGGCTGCTGATTTGTAATTCCAGCCATACCAAAATTTGCCTGTGGCATCCCAAATTGGCCCTGAGTGCTTTGAAACCCTGGTAGCATGCCCGTGACACCATACATGGGGTTAGGCATCATCGTTTGAGCACCCCCGAACACTGTTCCTGGCGTGTAAAACTGATTTCCAGGTGCATGACCAGCCATGCTTTGGAATACCGATCCACCTCCAAAATAGCCAGGGTGTACTGAAGGTGGTGGGAAGACTTGTTGCATAGCCTGTAGGTTGCTTCCCTGCCCATTAGAACCAGCTATAGGCTGCTGAAAAGTGGCTGGCTGAACTGATACAGCTTGAAAGACTGGCATCTCAGCCACCTGTTCCTACACCTTAGGCATAGGTTGTGGAGACTGCATGTTCTCCGTCAAGTGTATAGGTGTTTCCATTGACTATGCAGTATGAATCACCTGTGCTCGAGCCTTAACAGGCTTTTGAATATGATCCAGTGACCCAACTTGCTGAGACGGAAGAGGAGGTTGCAGAAAGGCTAAAAACCTCGGGTTCTGCATTACTTGTGTGAACATAGCCACAACAGTAGCCAACTGGGTCCTGAATATATCATCATCCGTCTGTGGTGGTCTTGAAGACTCACCCACTTCATGTGTCTGTTGACCCTGTGAAGAGGAAACCTCTTCAGTCATATCATCTGGACTGTCAGCCATAATTGCAATTTCCTGTGCCTGGTCTATGATCCCCTGTGTCTTCAAACCCAAACTGACCAAGGCTCACTTCTATGGGAAAAAGTGATTTAGTCCTGTGGATGGAACCATGAAACCGGCATGTACTTTCAAAAAGGGCGGTAGACTTTACTTCAAACCTTGATTTAGCTTTCACCCATTATTAGTCGTCTATTCTACCTGTACTTTCAAGACACAACAAAGGGGAGAGGGATACAGGCTGCTAGATTGCACCTGTATGAGTAGACCGACACCAGATTGGCCCCTAACTTAGGCGTCCCTTTCGGTATTTCTTTATTGTTTAAAAGAGGGAATAAACGCTGTGGTTCCTTACAAGCTGCCCCGCACAAACTTGGCTGAATTTCAACTGTTCCGGCCCGATTTCGGCAGCATAATTGTACTAGGACCCTTCACAGTCAGTATTCCCACGCATTGAATGACCTTCCCGACGCATACGGGCACTTTGCAAAACCTGGCGAGAATCTGCAGCACGCTGAATTCTTTGTTTTCAGCCCCGAAAATGCGCCAGATCACCTGTACAGCGGTCCCTTCGCGTACCCGAACCTCCTGGGGGTATTAGGGACCGTTTAGGGCCAAAACCCTAAACCTGCAAAAATACACAGCAGGCTGTAATTTACTGTTTCGGGCTCCATTTCGCGTGCCGGTCGCATCCGTAGCAAGTCCTCAAGCTCCCGCACCTGTAGGGCTACTTGACCTTTGAATCGGACGAGATTTTTGGCGTGAAACCTCTCCGAATTCACCTGTACCTGCGGGGGATTAGCCGCTAGCTAATCCAGTACCTGTGCAAGAGGCTCTTGCCTCGGCAATCGCGCATGAACCCACACAACTGTACATTGGTCAAATGAAAAGCCCACTAGAGGGGCATAACATACTGCCATAGGGGAGAGAGAGGACAATGCGTAGCGTGCAGGGCATCACTCCTGGCACCGCACTGTACATAGGAGGGAAAGCAAGCACTCCATAGCTCTTAACGTGTGACAAAAACTGAAAATGAGCCTCTCCCAGCTTAAAAATCAGCGCCACTTCTTGTTGCATGAGGAAAGTGCACCAGAATGTGCCACTTGGCGCATTTACAAGCATTTTCCCGTTTCGGGGTTGCCGCCTAAAAATCTCCCAACCGGTTGCCTAGTTGACTTCATGGCAGAGTAAGAAAATGTTCTCCTTGTCATTCTGGAGGTAATGACGCAAACACATTTTCAGGTCCCAAAATAGCAGTTACCTAAATTTTAGGAGATACTGCCATTGTATCTTTCTAGGTCTTCTAGGTCTTCTGACCCCCTTTGTACACTGGAGCCACACCCAGAACTGAAATGTAGGCTGTGTAGCAAAGGATTCCACTTTGGCTAGTCAATGACCCCACTTTGGCTAACCGTAGTCTTTGTCCAACCTTAGTGCTCTCTTGCCCTCAGGCCTGGACTCCCTCTGGACAGTTCCACACTAGCTATGCAATGCAGGGTAGTTAGATTTCCCGAGGGGTGTTTCCAAAAAGTGAAAGTAAATAGATAATAAGAAAGAAATCAACAAAAAGGATAGATAGTAGTTACACGCTGGTGACAACCAATGCTTTATAAACAACCGTGCTACATCTTGTGCGGTGATTGTGGCCTTACAAGGAATTAACATGCAAAACTTGTTGAAATGATCAACAATTGTCAAACATTGAGTGTTCCTTGAATGCAAAGTAGGTGGAAGGTTAGTCACAAAATCCATGGAAATATCTTGAAAAGGTCCATCGGGAATAGGCGGCAGAAGCAAGAGGACTTGCTGCTTACCTTGAGGAGCTTTTATCTTTTGACATATAGTGCACTATGTGACATAACGAAACACATCTTTTCGCATTTTAGGCCAATAAAAGAATCTTTCTATTTTCTCCAAAGTGGTGTTCATTCCCCTGTGCCCACCCGTGAGAGAGTCACGTGCATCATGCAATATGGTTTGCCTGAGAGAGGGCAACACACATAGATGTTGATGAAAATACAACAAACCATCACGAATGAGATAGTTGCTTGGCCCTTGGGAAGCAAGAGCTTGCAACCATTGCTTATCAAACTCGGAATCCGTATACTAGTTCTTAATGCTGTTGAAAGACACACGCTGAAGAGAAACTGTGGATCCTGACTCAAGAGCCAAAATCTGTCCTTTGCAACTTAACGTATCTGCAACAGGGTTAGCTTTTCCAGGCACATACTCAATCAAACCTCCAAATTGCTCAAAAAATTGTGACCACCGTGCTTGGCGATCACTGCAATGTGCACTAGGCATAGACTGGAGCCACTTGAGGGCTTGGTGATGTGTGTGAACTATAAACTCTCTACCATACAAAAAATGCTTCCAATGCTTAAGAGAGTGAATGACAGACAAAAGTTCTTTATCATAAACTGAATAGTTCTTTTTTGCACTATTGAGCTGCGAAAGCCTCAATGACTGCCTCGGGTAAATCTCGCGCTGACGGCGAGTCTTTATCCCTTTCAAAACATTAGTCATGGGTGTGGCAATGTGTGTAAAATTCTCTATGTGCGAACTATATCTTGACATAAACCAAGAAAAGAACGCACATCATATGCAATTTTGGGCAAATCCCAATTACGTACCTGTTCCACCTTCGTGGGGTCTAGCTTGACGCCTTCTGCAGAAATGATATAACCGAGATAAGTAACTTCAGTGAGAAAAAACTCAGATTTCTTAGCTGCAATGTACAATTGACACTCATCCAAATGGGTCAATACCCTTTCTACATCCCTTTCATGTTGTTCCCACGATGCAGAAAAAATGAGAATGTCATCAAGAGAGATGAACACATACACCAACCATATCGCCAAAACGGCCTACCATGAGACGGTTAAATGTACCCACGACACCTATCAATCCAAAAGGCATAACTACATACTCCCATTGCCCTCGCTTTGTGCGAAAAGCGGTCTTGAAGATGTCGCCTTTGAATACCCTCACCTGATGGTATCCACTTTTGAGATCGACCTTGCTAAAGACCTTTGCCCCATTGAGCCTATCAAGGATATACTCAATGCGAGGCATCGGAAACTTGTTCTTGACGGTCATCTTGTTCAATGCCCTGTAATCAACACACAAACGAGACGAACCATCCTTCTTGCTGACAAACAAAATAGGAGCAGCAAAAGGACTTACACTAGGACGTATGAATCCTCTAGCCACCAACTCCTGGAGTTGCCGCTCTAACTCTTCCTCCTGTGTCTTGTTCAGACGGTAGGGAGCCTTACTGACTGGTTGTGCCCCCTCCGTAAGCTCGATGCGATGGTCCTCCGGCTGCTTGGGTGGGAGACGGGGTGGAAGATCATCCTGCAAAAAGAGATGCTTAAACTTGGTAAACAAAGCTGAATACCTGTCTGGAGCCTGAATGCTCTGGGTAACTGGAGTAGCATAGATGAATGCTGCTTGTGCTCCTCGGTGTAATTCACGCTTTACCTACACATGAGAAATGAGAGGCAAAGAATGCAGACCCTCCTCAACACGAATGACCATGGGAGAGTCACTCTTGGCATTTAATGTGAGAGTATTATCCTCCCAATCAATGAGAGGGTCATGCTCACGAAATCATCTAATGCCCAAAAGCATATCACATCCTAAGAGAGGAAACACGACAAATTTTCTACGGAAAGAAGCTTGTTCAACTGTAAACAACACATCAAGGCACTCTTGTGTGATGAGAGAGTCCATACTGGGAGCGAAGCTTGACACCTCGAGAGGAGATGTCTGACTAACCTCTAGGCGAGCTCTCTCTACAAGAGAGGCACTAATCACATCATGCAAACTGCCTGGATAAAACAATATGACAAAACGCTGACCCTTTACATGACCATAACACTTCATGGGAGACTCATCAATGTGTGTGTCAGAGACATGAGAAGATTTAACTTGGTTCATTAAAGTGCTTGTGGTTGCTGTGGGTGCCTTAGGTTCTTTAGTTGGGCTGTCTTAGGACAAGCCGCTTTAATGTGACCTTGACGTGACATTGATAACAATGACCTTCCTTTACATAAATGACTTGTTCTTCTGCTATTATGTATCCTCCTATAATTCCTTTTGCGGCTTTTTCATCAGGGGTGAGCTTAGGTTTAGCAGGTGTTTTAGCTTTACCTTTAGATTTATTGTTAGAGTTCTTTTCCAAAGAATTAGAGGAAGATTGGTTAGAAGAGTTACCGTTCTTACCATTCTTACCATTCTTAGCATTCTGAGGGTTCTAAGAAGTCTGGGAGGTACTTTGAGACGACTTGTTCTCCTTAGGCTTGCCCTTGTTGTGCTTCATCTCTTGGGAGAGAGCAATTGCTACCGCCTTGTTGAGATCCGCGGGGTCGAAGACTTCTACATCAAACTTGATATATTCGTTCAACCCGAAAAGAAAAGCCTCTTTGCGCTCATCATCCGATTTACGTAATTGGGTACCGAGCTACAAAACACAGTTAGAAAAAGACATGATTGGCATACCATTCTGCTTGATGTTGCTGCAATCTTCTTTCAACTGCGCTAGGTACTGTGGAGGCATAAACCGAGCCTTGAGCTTGTCTTGAAGTCGGCCCAATTGAAAGAAAGGGACGCGCCTTCCTCGGCTTCCTCTAGGTGCGCGGTCAATGTGCCTCTTTCCATGCGTGGTACCAATTAATGGCATCACCGGCAATGTACATAGTTGCCGTCAAAACCTTGCTATTGCCTGTCTTCTTAGTTGTCGCAAAATAAGCATTAAATTGATGCAACCAAGAATGAATAACACTAGCATCCATCTTACTGTCATACTTGCTGAAAGTCAACTTCTCAGTGACGCGGTTGTTGGAGTTCGAATCTCGGCTTGTGCCACTTGAGGAACCACCAATATCTTTGGCCGGCTCGGGTTTCGAGGTGATAACCTATCGGACCAACTCTCGCACGCATTGGTCTCTCTGCGCCTCACGCTCTGCCTCCAAAGGCGCTTGTCTCTCTTCGGCCGCCTCCTTTCTTGCTTCGGCCGCCAAGCGCGCTTGCTCACCCTCACGCTCAATAGCTACCTGTCTTTCTTCGGCCACCAAGCGCGTTTGCTCACGCTCACGCTCAATAGTTGCCTGTCTTTCTTCGGCCGCCAAGCGCGCTTGCTCACGCTCACGCTCACGCTCACGCTCACGCTCACGCTCACGCTCACGCTCACGCTCACGCTCACGCTCACGCTCACGCTCACGCTCAATAGCTACCTTTCTTTCTTCGGCCGCTAAGCGTGCTTGCTCACACTCACGCTCAATAGCTGCCTTTCTTGCTGCTTTTCTTTCTTTTCATTCCTTAGCCGCCAAGCACGCTTGCTCACACTCGCGATCCAAGGATGCCTGTCTGTCTTGGCGCTCCCGTTCCATGGATTCTTGTCTTTCTTGGCGCTCCCATTCCATGGATTCCTGTCTTTCTTGGCGATCACGCTCCAAGGTAACGCGTTGCGCTTCTTGGTGTAACATCATGTCCATCATCGATTTGACCAAAGCCTCCATAGGATTTGGTGCAATCCTTGGCGTAGATGGGGAAGGGGGAGGATCAGAAAAACCTCCTGGTGGGGAAAATTCTTCTTCGCCACTGCCATGCTCATCACCTCCATGCGAAGTATCCATTCTGCTTCGGGTAATGACCATACATTGAAGTCTTGGGGTCTTAAGTTCACGAGGAACTTGGGTTCTTGTGGGTCTTGGGTTCTTGGGTTCTTGAGTCTTGAGGTTCTTGAGGTTCTTCTTTAGCTTGCAATCTGTGTTAGAGAAGGATCTTCTCTTTACCCGAGCTCTTCTCTTTCCCGCGGGCGCACCCCTTGGCGGCCTCGCGCTCACACCAAGGTTGCTTTTTCCCACCTCACGTCGATTGGCCGGCCGCTAAGTGCACGGTCCGCTCTCAATGAGTGAAAAGAGAAACAAGGGGAGGCTGGACAAGCCCTTCTTTCTTGGGATTCCTGTCACTTTTCAAAAACACGATCAGGAATTGACACGCCCAAGTGGACTTGGGTTACGTGTGACCGCAACAAGCAAATTTTTTTTTTTGTGGTTCTTTCCTTGAGTGATACAGACACTGCCAAAGCTCTGATACCAATGTAAGGTGCAACGGATGTGACTGTTGATGATCATGTTGTGTACAACCAGAGGATATGCATCTACTCTAAGTGTGTGGACATGCACGGTCTGCGAACAGACTCACAAAGGTGCCAGAACACCTCCTAGGCTAGACTGACTGAACCCTTGTCATGAAGTAGTTTGTCCACATGCACATAGGGTTAGATGTGCACGTGACACCTGAGTCTCTTTTGTGCTTGGCCAGCCTTGGTAGGCTTTGTCTATGGCGCAGGACGTGCCATCTTGCGAGGAAAAGCCTTTGCAAGATGGCCCATCTGTGTGCATATGAAGCACTGGTTCTAGAGACCTGAATACTCCATGCTTTGGGGGAACCATCCACCACTCTCCCTAGGCAGTAGGACTACCTTCGGGAGAGCGTGGGTGTCCCGAACCAAAACGTGTACCGTAGGTATACTTGGGGCCTTGGCAGCGACTGAAACTGCCATGTGCGGTGTCTCCAAGACTGTTCTAATCTTGAGACCAATCTTGGACAACAGCAGGAGGTACTCTCTTCTCAGGCCGGGAAAGCAAACCGAAATGGGCAGATCTGCTTCCCCGACAAGAATATCAGAAGCTGGCCCATAATGTAATGCAGCAAATCATGGTATAAACTGGATCCCGCGGATGTAGACCAAATTGATGCACAACGGGTGGAACATATCAAATGCTTCGACTGTAACCCAAAGATGTGAGCATGATGGGGCCTGTAGGAGAATCGTCAAATGACTGTGTGACCCCCGGAAATCGCAATAGCCATGCAATCACGTCTCACGTCACAAATCCATCATGAATGCAAACGACATACTACCTGCCAAACCAGTTGTGCATATTGTTAAGAGTTACACCACTTTGCTGCTTCATCTAGGGTTAGGGCATGCTTGTATGGCTAGTGTGCTCCTGGTCCCTGGGCTGGCCACCCAGGTGCATCACATTTAGGCTGCATCTACCACTGTCTGTCCAGGCCGGGCCACCTTCGCTGGCCGAACATTTTCTGTCCAGGTGCCATTTATTAAGGCTTTCCCCATATTTTCCAATTTTGGGTCATTGGATGTTTTTTGGGGCTGGCCAACTTGGGCTTGGACCCATATATAGGCAGTCCCCGTCATTGATCTGACATACTTATATCGAGCTGGCGAGCATTATAAAGGGGGAGAGGCATTGAAGATACAGGCTGAGCGGCTGTACTTAAATTTCTTTTGCTGATTTTGTGCAGTATGATGCCATTTAAATTTACAAGTGGCCTTTTGTTTATGTAGGTAGTTGCAGAAAACTTACAGCTATTGAACTCTGTTCGGTGTGCTTTACCGTTCCTTATCACAACTCCTCCAGAATTCAAAGACGTCATTACAGAAGAAGTTCGACTCAGGTATAGCTGAAAACATTTCTGATTTTCTAACTGAATCAGATTTATGGAATGAAGTTTTTGTAAAACAAGAAGTTTTCGTGGATTGTCAAACAGAGTTGTTTACTGTCAGATATCGGCACCTTGATCTGCGACGCCCACAGATGAATACAAACCTGCGACTACGTCACAAAGTTGTCAAAGCAATTAGGCGGTTCCTGGAGGATGAACATGACTTTGTGGAGGTGTGTCCTAATGCTTTTGATAGTAACAGCAGGCAAGTTTCGAAGTTAGTTGCTTTAATTCTTGTTTGTTACAGATTGAAACTCCAATATTGTCAAGATCAACCCCTGAAGGTGCTCGAGACTATCTTGTTCCTTCCCGAGTACAGGTATCATGTTGCTTTGTGTATTGTTTTGTTAAAGGAACATTCCTTCTGTGAATGAAGAAGTTTTGCTATATCTTGATGTTTAGAAGCTGTTATGACAAGGAGACCTGATGATAATGCTACTTGGTTTGAATGCCACCTTGTATGACAAGCCCTTTGAAGTGATAATCTCTTTTGAACAAATTATATTTTACTTCTGTCTTTTGTTTCTTAACCACCTGTTTTTGATACTTTATCATTTCTACTTTTGTAGCCAGGGGAGTTCTATGCTTTACCACAAAGTCCTCAGCTTTTTAAGCAGATGCTTATGGTATCAGGTTTTGATCGATATTACCAGATTGCAAGGTAGTATGTTGGATGGAAGTATCTGTAATTGTTTCACATTCTGAAGAAGTGCCTGCTGAGTTATAAGAAGATTATTTATTGTAATAATGTGCAGGTGCTTTCGTGACGAAGATTTGAGAGCAGACCGGCAGCCTGAATTTACACAACTGGATATGGAACTGGCTTTTACTCCTCTCGAGGACATGCTTAAGTTGAATGAAGATCTTATTAGACATGTATATTAATTGTGAATTTACCCTGCAAGCTTATAAGCACTTCAGAACACTAATGATTTCATATTAATTTTAGGTTTTTCGAGAGGTGAAGGGAGTGGAGCTTCCGAACCCATTTCCTAGGCTTACCTACAAGGAAGCTATGACCTATTATGGCTCTGATAAACCAGATCTCCGATTTGGACTTGAGCTGGTGGATGTAAGTGGATTTCGCTTTATATTTTTGTCCTTGCCAAAGATACTGTACGGGGAATTTTAATTACATTTTTAATCAGGTAACCAACCTCTTCAAAGGGTCAAGTTTTCAGTTATTCAGTAATGCTATTGCATCTGGTGGGGTGGTGAAAGCTTTGTCTGTTCCTGGGGGGGCTGCAAAGTTTTCAGGAACACGTCTCAAGAAGGGGGATGTTTATCAGCAAGCAATCAGTTCAGGAGCAAAGGGTCTTCCATTCTTGAAGATACTAGATGAAGGTAAATTGAGCCTTTGAATTTATATTTCATTCTCCGCCATTGGAACTGGTAGGGTGTGAAGTACCAAGATCAGTAGGGTGCTAGAGCTTGAGTAAAAATTTCAGTTGGAAGTAAGGAAGTCGTTGTCTAATCATGTGGCAAGGCTGCCACTGGCCAAAAAGAAAGGCAGTGGCCTCCATCCAAGAGCCCAAGGAAAGATCTTAGAAGTTTTGGCTTTGTTAGGTCAGCAGTACTTTCTCGGAGCTTATGCCGAAAAGCACAGTGCAGACCAATAAAGAGACGTGTCAGGGCCTGGTGAGTGCGACATAAGTCTTCACCAGGTTACTTCGACTGCATGGATAAAGATAGTTTCAAAACAATGGCTAGTTGCTTGAATTTTACAATGACAAGAGCATGTTGTTTCCTTGGAGTAGCAGGCAGAGCTCTGGGAGAAGAATTGGATGACTCATGGCCATAATTTGTTTCAGACGTCTTAGTCCGGACTGGGTAAGAATTGACTGAGGAAAAAAGGATGGAAGGATGGAGCTGCTTTGCAAACCCACAATGGCGGCTGAGGGAGATGCCATACTTACTTGGGCATTGTGTTTTGTGACCAAGGTCATCATTCATGTAGGTTACTGACAGTCTTTCAGCCGCAATTTGGGGGGGGGGGGGGGGGGGGGGGGGGGGGGGGGTATGTTGGTCATATGCAAAACAAGGGAAGGTGGCTTCAAGGTGGAAGAGAATCGGTGGCTGAACTACGAAGGTGTGGAAGGTGGCAATGCAGGCAGATTGAAAATCAGAAGGGCAAGTGGGGGACAGGTTTCTCCCGCTTGGCCTGAAGCAAGCAGGGGGTAGCCCTGGAGAAGGGAAGGTGAGGAGTGGGGGGGTCGCTGGTGGAGGACGAGCAGGAGAGAATGGGAAAGCAAGGAATTTGGTATTATTTTGAAATTGATTCAGAATTGAACTTCTAGTACATATGCTGTCTATATATTGAAGTAGTTGAAACTTCCTTTTTGAGTATGGGAGTCAGCATATCATTCTGTTGGTGTTTGCCGTAGATGTTTAGCACTACTGTCGTAGTTCATTATCACAAACGTTAATGTAGTCAACACAGCAAAATTTACACTTTTCTTTTTAGCGTCTCCTTCAAATTCTAAGGCAAAGCAATCGCTTGCTATATTGTCTGTCAGGTGAGCTCGAGGGAATTCCCTCTCTCGTATCAAGTTTGAGCCTTGAAAGCACAACAGAGTTTTTGCAAAGCTGTCATGCAAAAGCTGGAGACCTTGTGCTTTTTGGGGTAGGCAAACCATCAGCAGTCAACAAAACCCTCGATGCTTTACGAAGATTTGTTGCAGAGCAGATTAACATCATCATGGAGGTGGTTGATAAGCCTGTGCAAAGAATGGCTTCTTCGTGCTTTTAAAGGAGAGGCTTTGAACAGGTCCTCACATCGTTTTTATCTGTGTGAACAGCCTGTTCATTCTATTCTTTGGATTACGGATTTTCCAATGTTCGAAACAAATGAGTCAGAGCAGAGGTTAGAGGTATTTGATGAAGTTTGTGGTTTAGATTTTTTCCAGTCTATGTATCTTTGTGGCACTCCTATGTCTATGTTTGTTTTCATCACAAGCGTTGCCTTGCAAGCAGGCCTTGCATCATCCATTCACTGCTCCCAATCCGGATGATATGGGAGACCTCAAGAAAGCTCGGGCTTTAGCGTACGATCTGGTCTACAATGGAGTTGAGGTGAACATGTACCAGTTTGTGGACTCAGAAGAGTTTTGAAATCTCAAGTTGTTGCAAATGCAGTAGATTTTTCAGTGTACAATAAGAGCTTGTATTTGGTATGGCAGATTGGTGGTGGCAGCTTGAGGATATATAGGAGGGATATCCAACAGAAGGTGCTGGAAATTATAGGCATTAGTCTGGAAAAGGTAATAATGGGTTGTCCATAATGTAGAAAATGCAAGAATGTGAGTTCTCATTTTTCAAAATGTCTTGCTGCAGGCAGAGGAGAAATTTGGCTACCTACTTGAAGCCCTCGACCTTGGTGCCCCTCCTCATGGTAATTTTTCAGAGACGCTGTTCTTGCATATTTGCCAATTTTGTGTGTGCATATTATTTGCCAGCAGATGATGCTTTCAAATATCAAGATTGGAAAGCAAAGCCATCTATAAGGCTTTTTTCTTGATACCCTATTTTAGCCTTTATCTAGCAATTTGGAGATGTAGCTCTAGTTGGGCCTTCTGTTATATTTGTGGATGTGCGGCTCGTCAAAGTGCTGCTGCTTGTGGTGTTATAAGCTTGAATTGTATGGGCTCATGTTTCATGAGGTGTTCGATGCAGGTGGAATTGCGTATGGGCTCGATAGGTTGGTCATGCTTCTTGCTGGGGAAAAGTCGATAAGGGATGTGATCGCCTTTCCAAAGACAACTGCTGCACAATGTGCCCTAACTCAGTCACCTTCTCAAGTTGATTCACTGCAATTGAAAGAACTCTCTCTCTCCCCAAATGTGAAGGCTGGCTCAACGCAGCACAACTCCTAATAGGTCACGAGTGAAATATTCATTTCATTCATCGCGGTTGCTGGGAGAAAAATATGTTGTTGCACTCAAATGACAGTAAAGCAGCTCCCCTTCATACATGACATTCTTTGGGGAGGATATTATTCCATTGCGTTATGTCAGCACTTGCAAGACTCCAAAATGTACATAGAAAAAGTGGCTTTGGCTTGTAACGGACATGTCTATGCTCGTACACGAAGTGCAGATATGCCCATACACGAAGTGCAAATGCAAGCATAGTTGCAAAAGGTTTTCTACTTACTAGGTCATTTGTACCGGAAATGTCGGCTGCAAAGTGCAAGTGACATTGATTTTGCAGAATGAATGTGTAGTAGTGGGTTTGGGGATTCAAAGCTAAGAGCATAGTTACATTTTACTGATGCAATATGCTTTTTTGCCTGCGGAAGGCCTTAGTAAAGCATGGAACCCTTGGGAGCAATTGTCGACTGTTACATAAAGCTTGTTGATTAATGCCACATGGCAAGTTAGTGATGTAAAACTTGTTTTCTTCCTTTTTTTTTTTGTGGAAAAGAGGCATTAACCACTTATTGTCTTTTGCATATGTAGGCCACTATGAGAGAGAGTTGACATTGGTTTTCCTATTTGTTCAAAGCCTGGCATCAAGAAGCGTGTCATCCTCGTATGTAATTAGTGTGACTTTTCAGCTTGTTTATGTAGGCTAGATTAAATAATGGGAAGGCTGTGTGAATGCAAATAATCAGGTACAGCATTTGTGGTGCTCATACTGCTCTTAAGATTCCCAACCGTATGGTTTGGCCTCTGGACGCTGGCTCTGTACACGTCCTCTTCACGCTGAGTTTGCATACACATATTTCTTTATATCTGTAGTCAAGTTGGTAATGAACTTAGCTGCAAATGACATTTTGCATTCCAAGCTAGATAGATTTGATAGTTTTCAGCTTTCCTCACTAGTGATATGTTCCTTTCTAAGTGTATTGATGGAGGCCTTTGGTCCGCAGACGCATTCTTGTTTTTAAGCTTTTCATAGCTTAGTTATGGTGAAGCTCACTTTGGCCATGTTTGAAGGAGAAAGGGAGTCCATTTATGATGAGATGCATTACATTCATAACCAATCCCCTGGATTGACTCATGTAATGCTGAGAAAGATTCTTGGCAAGAATTAATGCACATTGCAAACATGAAATGTTTCTAGGTTTGCGGGCATCCTTGTGCTTCTCATTTGTTTTCTGCAATCATGCTTCAATTCTTATTGAGGTTGTGCATTACTAACTGCAATATCCTCTTCGGAAAATCATCAAAAGAAGGTGGTGTACCTATTTGATATTCTTTAGCAGATTGGCAAGCCAATAAACAAGTATTCCACCTAAATGCTTTTGCGTCAATTGCCACATCCTACAGTTGTTCTAGTAGGATTCAATATACAATGGAGCTTGAATCTTTCGTTAAACAAAAGCCAATTTGTTCAAGACTAGCCACACATTGACAATGCATTTTTCGGATCCATAGAACCATAACTATGCCTCATGCACCCCACTCGGAGCATACATAGATTTTGAATAAGCACCTTGAAGTCGTCGAAAAAGGTTATGGTGGTATTTTATGAGTGAAAGTGGAGTCATAAAAGTGTATTTTACAAAGCATGGCGATGTGAAGAGGGGTAACTGTTGGTGCATACAGGTGACAATTTCCTTACTAGTACCATTGAGCTATTTGGGCTTGTCCCCAAGAACAAAGTGCTTGTAATTCTTTCTCTAGAGGCACTTGTTTGTAGTTAAGCAGTGGACCACCTGGTTGTTCTAGTTTTGGCAACATTTTGAGCTATCATTAGTATAGATGTATCCATAATCAATGCAGTTTAGGCTCACACAGCCACTCCCAACCACTTTCAGCCCAGGTTTAGAGTTATGCCAAATACTTGAGGTTGTTTTCGCTCTAGGCTCCTTAGGATGGCCTTCATTTAGAGAATTACCTTGTTTTGAATTAGATGGTAAATGTGTGTGTGTATGTGAAGTGAAACAAATTTACTAAAAAAATGTGTGTCTGTGTGTGATGACAGTGTTTCGCAAGATTCATTTGCAGTGAGTTAGTGAATAGCTCCTCTGTCGAGTGGATCTCCTACGCGTAGCAGAAGCCATCTGCACCTTTGCCAGCGTGTGTTTGTGTGTGTGTGTGTGTGCGCTGCTGCGGTGCTCTGCGCCTGCGCGCCAATGCCTCTGTGTGTGCTCGCGAAGCTGATGCGTACTCTGTCGCGTTGTTCTGCTTGCACGTTCTCTGTGCAACGTGTCAGAATTGAAACTTGCCTCTGTCTATTCGCCACTCTCCCAGCTTCTCTGCGCAACTGTCCCAGGTGTGCAGGTGTCCATCTTTGCTGCTACAACAATTGCGCGAGAAAATCTGCAGCTAGTGACAGTATACAGTCTTCCAGGCAGTAACAATATACAGCTTTCTCGACAATATTCAGTCTAAACCCTAATCCCTAGACAGTCCGTGTGACAGAATATAGTTTTTAAGGCATTTATTTTGCGAGATGTATGTCCTCTGTGGGAGATGTACATATTTCTGAGGGCACTGTAAATAGATACAACAAATCAAAATACAAAAAAACTTTTTTTTTTTTTTGGTTTTCGCTCGTGGTTCGCTTGTTGTATGTCAGAAATCCGATGTGTTTTCAAGCATCGTAAAGCCATGGACAATGTCTTAGAGAGTGCTTCTGAAATCAAAAGCTGTATGTATGAAGACTTTGAAGAGGCCCGAAAAGCATGGAATGGTCAGGCACATGCCCTTGAGGTGCGAATTCTAGTACAGGATCTTATGGATCCGGTCGCGCAATATGCTATGAATGCGGTCATCTTGTTTTTCATGGGCAAAATGTCTATTGCGCAGGATGTCGGACAATGGGGTGATTTCCTTTGCAAACGCCAAGCTGTTTGAGGCGTTTATTTTGGTGCTCTGGGTTTCTATGAGGTTTTAGTAGCAGACACTGAAGCTAGAAACCTTTTGCTGGAGATGTCTCCGCTCTTTTTTGGCACGCATATGACTCATGTTCTACCGTGGGCATTTACGAAGGACTACAAAGCCTTATTCGTCACAAATGTCCTATGTAGGTGGAAATTGTTGATTTCTTTCACACGTGGAGGCATTTTCTTCCGTTGTTGGCTGCTCAGCTTGGCAAGGTAATTTGCCCTCCAAAATTGGATGCGAATACCAATAGGTCTTGCATTCTTTGGGATACGGACAAGCATACCCCGGATGGAATTATGGTGGATTCAGGGAATCCATGGGTTGGCAAGCATCCTTTTAAACTCAAATGGGGCAAATGTGCAAACTCCTGTTTCCGATGTGGTAGATTTGGTCACATGCAATCTTAGTGTCCTGAACCAGTTCTACATCCCCCTCTTTTTGTTGTTCTTGCTTTTGCCCCTGCCCCTATAGGAAAATCTGTTTGGTAAAGCTAAATTGAATGGAGTTTCTACTATGAAGGTGATTCCCAATGTAGACAAAGGGAAAAGCAAAAATCCGCAGTATGCAAATGCAAGGAAAGGAAAAAATGTTGGGTCAGGTGATGTTAGCTCATGGGCGGTGCCTAAAAAGAAAGTGAAAATTCATACTCCAACTTCCTCCCGTAATTATGTTCCTCTGGTTAATGCCAACAAGAATGTATCATTTAAACAGCTTCCCTGCAATGACAATCGCACGTTGATTGATGCTTGGGAAAAAGCGATGCATTCTTATAAGGATGTGCTTTTGGGCGAGGCTTCCACCACTTAGGCAGATCCTATGGACAAGTCTCCTGCTTTCACTCAGCGGATGGGTTCTGGCATGGATGTGGTGGATGAAGATGTCCATATGGGCATCTCGACTTGATCCATGTGTTTCTTGCCGTTGTACATATGATTTCTAATGCACAATCGCATTAAATGCATTACATACAATGTGCGTGAGTTATGTAACCTTGACAAATGGCGATTGACCTGGCACTACCTACATACATGTAGGGCCGACATAATTGTTTTGCAAGAACACAACCAACATGAGTTTGATGGTCAATGTTCTTATTTTGTTGGTTATTGGATTGCATTATGCTTGTTTGCAAGACTATTCAGGTTTATTGATGTTGGTTCAGCATGAACTTCAGCCAGCTCTCTTGTACAATGATCCGCAGGGCCGTTGGATGGTGGTTCAATGCCTGTTGAACGGTCAGGTTTATGAATGTGGAGGTGTTTATGTGCATACAACATCTGGGCAAAGGGTTGCTCTATGGCGAGACATCTCTTCTCGTTTATGGACTTCAAATACATTCCTTTGCGGTGATTTTAATAATACCCTTGCAATGGATGATAGTACCATAGGTAATTCACACATGTTGTTTGCGGAAAGGCTAGAATGGGATAATCTGTTTGCTACTACTCCGATGATTGATTTATGGCGGTATTTGCACCCAAGTGCCTCTGGATTTACTTTTCAGCATGTTGCTCACTCTTCTTATCGAGCGTAGTTGGATCTATGGTATTTGCTTAATCTGCAACAATATGAGGATTTTGTATGTGAGGTTAGCATCGACTACACCTTACAGTTATCTAATCATTACTTTGTTTTGTTGAATGTGAGTTTTGGGCAGTCTCTTTGTGATCGACCTCTTTCTAGAAAACGTATGCTACATATTAGCAATGCTTATCTCACTCATGCGGCTTTTCTTGACATGATTTCTGATATTATTCCTCCGCTTCTTGCTCACATGCATTTTGATATTGATGCTGCCTGGTATCTCTTTGTTATGAGGGTGCAAAGTGTCATTTATGACAATGGCACGCATTACATGTAGTGCACTTGGGGGGATATTAAGGATGCGAAGCAAGCTTGTCAACAGTTGCAAGTGTTCGCTGATTTGCGGCCTTGTAAGAATCCCTAATTTAAAGGAAGCCTGCCAAGATTAAGGGGGACAAAGGCTTTGAATGGGGCTATTTTGGTAGGGTCTCCTCCACCTTTGACCCCTAAAAAGGTAGAGGGAAGGGGGGGGGGGGGGGTAACCATTTAAAAAGTAGGGAAGGGGGGGGTAAACCATTTGAAAA
The DNA here is from genome assembly GCF_014529385.1 of Adiantum capillus-veneris. Classification (NCBI taxonomy): domain Eukaryota; kingdom Viridiplantae; phylum Streptophyta; class Polypodiopsida; order Polypodiales; family Pteridaceae; genus Adiantum; species Adiantum capillus-veneris. Next base: position 62,288,479 of record NC_140954.1, on the reverse strand, counting down.
GTAGGGGGGTAGGGGGTCTTCTCTCTCTACCTTTTTGGCTAACTTGTAAGTGGCCTCTTAACTCTCCCATGCCACCTAAGCAAATCCGTGGGTCAAAGAGGTCAAAAAAATGACTTTTTTCAAAAACTTTCAAAAAAACTTTATTCCCCCCTAAAAAGTACCACCAACATACACATAATAAAAAAAAGTTTTTAAAGTTAAATTACTCAAAATTCAACATTTTTTGACTCTCTCCAAACTTTTAGAAAATCCCCCCCAAAATTGAAAACTCTCTCTCCTAATCTAAGCTCCTCTCTTACACCCATCCCCCTTGCACCTGCACCTGCTGCTGCACCTACGCACCCATCTCTCCATCCTTCAAGCTCCATCTCTCCATCCTACAAGCTCTATCTCTCCATCCTTCAAGCTCCATCTCTCCATCCTACAAGCTCTATCTCTCCATCCTTCAAGCTCCATCTCTCCATCCTACAATGCCTCTTGACGACGTGACCAATGTCCCAGCAAGCTCTTCACGCGGTAGGTCTCCAGGGCTTTTCCTACGCCTACCTCAAGAGTATGTTCCGACAAAGAAAACATGCTTGGGTACATTACCTTCAGCCAACGAACGCCGCGCTCAAGGGGAGAAGAATGTGGATCTCTGGACAGACGGATGCTTGTATCCAAAGGATCCTTCTCTCAATGTTCATCCGTCTTTTATAAACATTCCATCACTGTTGCAATACGTTGGAAATGGAGAGCAAGGTTTGTTGGGATACTGCAAGAGACTCAACAAAATCTTTGTGGACTTGATATGATTGCAGCAGTCCATGGCTGTTTTCTACAATTTGAGTGATGCAGGTTAGTTTAGAGTTGCCTACATGCTCTATGATGTGTCATAACATGCATTCTGAGGCTTTATGTTGTTGGCAGTTCTTGAAGGCAAGCTTGTGTTCGTGCTGAAGTTGGATGAGTGTGTAATTGTTAAAGGGAGAAAGTTGGAGAGAATGAGCATCACGCTTATGAATGAAGCCCTAGCTTATGCCAAGCAATCTTGCAGTTCGAGTGAAGCGACAAAGCCCTCTTTTAGTGTGCAATCAGAGAAGGATATATGGTGGCTTGGTGCAATTGAAGTTCCGAAAGAGACACATGAAGTCCTTGCATGGATTTTCAGTAGAATCCCATGGGTCACAGAGGTCATTAAAGCTCAAATAAACGGTGAGAAGCTCATGGTTCTAGGACGTGGGGAGTTTGATGTTGAATGGCATTTAGGTGGTGATCTAAAGACCATAAAGTGCATGCTTGGATGCAAACAAGGAGCAAATTCTTTACTTCCCTGTCCATTCTGTACGAAAGGGCACAAGACAAGTCGAGCAACTCAAGTGGAAGGTTAGGACGATGATAATGATGACCATATAAATAGGGAGTGGCAAATTTCTGTTCTTTCATGTGATATGCTGCAGGTGCCCAATAGGGATAGCAAAGATCCTGGGTGGAACCCCATAATTCCCTTCTCCCTCAACAATGTTCACTTTTGCACATTGCATGCGTTTATGCGAATATTTGATAGGATCTTAAAGCATCACATTGATTATGCTTTCACAATGAAGCCCCTTCAACGGTCAAAAGACTCCTTGCAGGAGGTGGAGACGCTCCTTAATGAGATTGGATGTCACCGATCAAGGGTGAACATTGTAGCAGAGACTTGTAGGGAGAAGACATATGAGGTGGCACAGAAGGTTTCCATGAATGGAGCCAAAGCACGTCGATTTTTCAAGAAGATGTCAAAGTCTCCAATGCAGGTATCCAAGGAAAGTGTCGATCTAGCAAGTGAGAAGCGGTGGGAGTTGTGGAAAGATTTGTGTTCATGCACGACGGACAAAGATCCCAATGTGGAGGTTGCTAACCAACGCAAGTTAGTATGGTCATCCTTTCAAAAGGTTGTGCAATTGATGAATCTTTCAAGCACCACCGTTGAGCAGCGAGAGGAGTTCAAGAAGGTGCTTTATGAATTCACAAAGGCCGCTAAGGACGGATGGTCTGAAAGCAAGATTACACACTACATGGTTTGTTTTAACGGACTTAATACATATGCAATGTTTGAAAATGTAACTTTTCTATTCGCTTATCTCCTTTTTGGTTGTTTTAGCACATTCTCTATGCGCATGGTGCATACTTCATGGACCGCTATGGTTCGCTTGATATATGGAGTACACAAGGCATGGAGAAGTCCCACTATCAAGCAAAAGGAGTCTACTTCAAGAATACTCGGCATGGTGGTGGTAGTTCACACTCCAACTACCTCCAAGAGATGTTTAATTGGTTTTTTAGGCACACCTTAGGGAGAACTCGTACTATTGAGAAAGCAAGAGAATCGATGTTAGCAAAGCAGTTACGCAACGCTTCCCGTACTGCAGCATCCGAGAAGTGGAAACGCTCGCGAGCGTCCCTCGGCCACGAAGCTTGGCGTGCAACTAAATATCGAAAAGGCAGCGTTTGGGCGTCGCGTCAGCCGTCCACATGATCCTGGTTTAGTTGTTCAATTCAATTGCTTTATTTGAGTTTCACTCAATTGGCCGCATAGTGTGAAAGGGCCCAAATCTCAAAAAAACCTATTTAAAGGTTGAAGGGGCTCATTTTGTCATCTTCCCTACTAGGTGCAACCATGGCACGAACAAAACAAACGGCTAGGATTGCATATCCAGAGGGGCCGGATGGCCAACGACTCAAAGGTACAGCAACAGAAGCTGGAACTTCACAAGCTCAAGGTGAAGTCCACACAGAAGAAGCTGGAGCTTCAAATCAGCATGGCCAGTCCTCTACAACAGCAAAAGAGAGACGGAAGCATCGTCTTGTTGTCTATTCATCGGACTCCAACGATTCTGATGGCAACAGGGAGGATGAGAGCGACCAGGGCAAAGAAACAAACAGCCAAAAGCAGCCGTCAGAAGGCTCCGAAGAGACACAAACGGATGAAGATGCCCCATGGGTTGGCGTCCAAATACAAACTTATCAGGCTCACATGTCTATTGGGGGTAAGACACTTCCTAAAGGGAGTGGACCTACACCATCACATCCGGTCGATAGTGAAGAGCACGAATCAGATGGAGAGTGGGTGGAATCCGATTATGAGGTGTTGGAAGTGCCTGTGCAGAAAAAAAAGAGAAAGAGCATTGTCTACAAGAAGAGGAAGCAAGCTGCCCCGACTCGTGCCAAAAATGCACCTCCACGTCGACCTCAGAAGGTACGAAAGCGCAGCCGTGCTTTTGCGGAGATTCGACACTATCAAAAGAGCACCGAGCTCTTGATTCGGAGGGCCCTTTTGCAAGGCTATGCAGGGAGGTTTTGCAATTGTACAACACTCAGTTTCGGATGGGCGCCGTGGCCATAGAGGCAGTCCAAGAGGCAGCAGAGCAATATTTAACTGGCATATTCGAGGATTCTAACCTCTGTGCCATCCATGCAAAGCGTGTAACCATTATGCCCAAGGATATGCAGCTTGCTCGCCGTTTGCGCCATGAGGAGTAGCTTGTAATTAGGCATCAACCTTTTTGTATTTACGGAACTCCAAGATTGGGAAGAATTTGAATACAAGCGTCTTTTGATTCTATATCCCACTCTGTGCATTGTATTGGGAAGAATTTGAATATAAGCGTCTTTTATTGTATACCCCAGTGCGCAATGTATTGTTTTAATTCTGCACCATGCAATGTAGCAGTGGTTCAAGTTTTGTCTACCTTCTATTGTATGTATGTAGCCATTAGCTTGTTATTGTGAAAAATTGCCTACGTTTAGCATCTTGGCTAAGTGGGGCATGCACTTCCTGATGTATCCATGCTATGTGACTCACTATTGCATGGCAAAAACATCTACAAAGTGTTCAAAATGGCTTGGAATGCCCCCAAGTTGGCTGCCACAAGGGCGCGCATTTGGGGCTTCCAGAGGCCTATGGATGGACATAATGCGCGCCCTTGTGGCAGCCTCTCCTAGTGCTTTGCTGACACTCTCCAGTGGTTTCCAGACAATTTTTACAAGCAATAAGTATGTTTTTTTTGCTTCAATGCTTCAATTAGCATAGATGCTGCTGGAATTCATCCCCCCTTAGTCCATGTCAGTCCTAAACTCCAGAAAGGGCTTAGATATTGCCACAAAGTTTACTCTTGTGGTTTGTTAATACAACTTTAGGTATCTGGGGCAAGATGGGCTTAAGGTTACCTGGGTATCCATGTCTTCCTGTTTTGCAACTGGGTATTATTGTCTTCTCACTCTGTTTTGTAACTGGATATGCTCCTATTCTCCAAGAAGGGTTTAGATATTACCACAGTTTTGTAGTTTGTTAATACATCTTTAGGTATCTGGGGCAAGATGGGCTTTAGGTTACCTAGGTATCCATGTGTTTCTCTTTTGCAACTGGGTATTAATGCCTTGAAACTCTGTTTTGTACTTGGGTATGCTCTTAGATGTGTCCAAATTCATCTGCCACAAGGGCGCGCATTTGCACACTTCATCTGCTGATGGAAAGCCCTAATGCGCGCCCTTGTGGCAACATTGTTTAGGCACTTCCAAGCCCTTTACTAGGCACATACATAACTTTGGAAGCCTAGAAATAACAAAGTATACATTTTTTAAATTTTAATGCCAACCAAACCCTTTAGTAGTCATAGCAAAAATTATGGTGCTTCTCATACACAATGGAAGCCCAACATATAAGAAATTCAAAACCTTGCAAGAAAGAGAGTCATAGACAGCAAAAAATAGTTTCATTAAAGAAATCAATGCTTTACATGATATCCGGCTTTTGCTTTAGGATCTTTCTAATTACAATTTTCTGGCGCTTGGCCTTTTGGGGTGGCTCCCTGTTAAGTAAAGTGGTTGTGATTTCTTGGGTGTCATTAACCCCTACAGCTTGGTTCATGCCGACATGGGCAATAAGGCACCCGTGAAAGTTTACACCGAAAGTGGATATTGCAAAATCTTTCTTTACAAGCACTACAAGGTTGGCCGTTTGGGCAAGTGTTGTTAAACACAACGCCTTGGAGAGTGAACGGAGAGCAAAAATGTTGTAGCGACCATTGGGAGAGTAGTCGGCATGGACAAACACCACGACACCAGTGGGAAGTGTGCCGAGGTAGTGAGCAAGTGCCGCTTGAGGTCCGAACGGCGTCCTCCTCCCCCCTGACCGTTGCGCCCAGGCGTCAACCTCCAGAACATCCTGCAGAACATAGGTTTTTTGAGATATGGCACAGAATTATGATATAACATTAACAAAATCATTTGTAACAATCAAATGTAAGTGAGCATCTATACCTCTTGTCTACGATCCTCCTCATCGGCATCCGGGTGCAAGTAAAGATCCACGCTTGACTTCCCCTTTGGATCAAGCAAAACAGGTGTTGCAGCAGGTGGTGGTGAATCCACTCTTGCGCGTTTAGCCAAACACATGGCTTGCACGGCCACAAACTCCTCCTCAGAGACCTTGACCTGCTCGGCCGCTGCCACCTCGGCTTGTGCGATCGCCACTGTGTCCGCCAAAGTATTCCCCATGGGCAGTAGGAGATCATAGTCATGGGAGGTGGTGGTATCAAGCTCAAACTTTCCATGGGCATCGAGGATGGCGAAACACTCATCCATGCGAAGCTCAAAGGATTTCTCCAGATCGTGCATAAACACAAACTCCTCCCCACCCACCACAATGGAGGAGAAGCGGGTAATCTCTACCTCAGGGATAGCATCCCGAGTGGTGGTTCCTTCTGGCGGTCCCGAGGATGAACCGACTGATGGAGAGGCCTCCAAGAGGTCTTGAATCCCTACAGGGTAGGTCAAGGCAAGCGTCCTCTCCTCTGCGGATGAGTCAATGGCCGCGGGCTTGGGGTCCTTCACATCAGCCAATACCCCGCCGATCTGCAAGTGAGGTAGCACTACGTCAGGGCCTGCTGGGCACTCGTGAAGGAGGAAGATCATTATGGCCTGAACAGAGAAAAAAGTGTTTCCGATCCTTCCCTTACGCATTGCTCGCACATCATCAGCTTCAAGCCGCACATATTGTCCTGCGGGTTGTGCTATGGTGGCAAAGCGTGCAAGCCGCTGATGAAATGGCCTGTCCCCTTGGTAGATGTGGTGGAGAAGGCCTTCAGGGACCCATTGCCCTGGTCGGTTTGGTAACTCAACAATGAATCTCCCCATGCACGTGGAAATGTATGAAGTAATGTGCTCAAAAGATTGAGAGTGGAGGGTCAAGGTGGTTTCCAAATCGGGTTGGGTTGTGAAAAATGCTTGAAGCTCAGGGCGATTTGCATGCCCAACCTCAGTAAGGAATGCATCTAAAGCACTAGTAGCAGCCATGTCTTCTCTTTGCGTGATTGGGTATACTAGGTCTCTCTGCAATGCTGGGATGAAAATGGTGAAATGAGGAGGTGGTCCTCCTTATATAGACATATTCTATCTCGAAAAAAATAAAAAATATGGATTTAAAAAATAAATTTACACCACCTTAAAACTCAAGTACAACACCTTAAAACTTTTCAAAATCTTTAATAAAATATCCAATATATAAACGATTAAAGTTACAAGCCAATTCACTTAGACAAGATGATTTCGTATGTAGCCCAATCTTTGTAAACAAGCATAGTGGCCTCCATCCGCCTTCCAATCTATACAACCAAAAATGGGCAATCAAAATACAAAAACCCACAGAAAATAAGAAAAGGTAGCTAAGGAAGCACAAAGCAGACCTTGCGTTGTTCTAGTTTGAAACTTGCATTACAGACATCCTCGAATCCCATTATGACAAAGTGTTCCCGAAGATTGGCAAGAGTCCAATGCGGATTCACTGCAACCACCTCCACCTCGTTATTGGGCATGCGGACATGAATTTCAAAGGATTGAATCTCTTCGGCTGTCATCTGCAAGGGTATCCATTTGCCACGTTTGTGCATCCACCTCTCATAGCTAAACCGTGCATACAAGGTGCACCTTGCTTTCAAATACCAAAGGCAAAGCTGTGTAGGGGACACATTGTACTTATAACGGTCACCATCATGCAAACCGTCAACATAGCCCCAATTGACACCTAGAATGGTGTCCATTGCATCTATGTCAACTTCTTTGCAAACAAACATTGTTGGTGTTTCTACAATCGGTAGAGAACGGAATGCATGCACAAACAAATGAATGGGACAATGCCAATTGAGACCCACCGATCTGGTTGCCTTACCAAACTTTAGGGACCCTTGGAAATCTTGCAGCACCTTGCGCTTGAAAGAAAGCAAAGCCCAATGGTCTGGAGTTGGCCATTCTGCACTCTGCAATGAGGGTGTCTCCACGGCTTCTAACCTACCATAGCTTTGGCTCGACTTCGGCACCACGTACTTGTGAGAGTACATGAATATTCGCTGCTCGGTAAGTTTTTTCGATGAAACATTAGGAAACATAAGCTCCCCAATGTGAGCATGCACAACCATGAACGTGCCTGAGAGGCACTCAAGCGGCTGCTCCTCAACTAAGCTGGATGGAAAAACATCTTTACAAATGTCCTTAGTTAAACATAATGATCACATAAACGTAAACATGACATATGCATGGGATAGCTAAACCATGAAAACTTACAATGAGGTGCAAATTGAGTAGAAGCTCTCTTGAGGTGGAGCTCAGCTGCACTGTAGACGTGTTGCACGATGGCCACCATTCCGGACTTTGTTTCTTTGAATGTCAATAGCCGGCCCTTCCAATGACGTTCCAATACGCCTCGACACCGTACGCGATGAGGTCCAGCACGTGACGGCTGCATGTAGATCCATGCACCCTTCTTGAACACTTGTGGGATCCATACCCCCTCTGAGTCTTTTGTGTTGTGCAACACAATCTCCTCTATCTCTGGTTTGGGCCGTCTATGCGTGGACATGCTTGGGAAGTTGGGCTTAGGAAGGGATTTGAAAGAGTTGAGTACTGTGGAGAGAGAATGAGGAGCTGAGGGGAGGGTGAGGTGAGCTGCCTATGGTGGCTATGGTGGCTTTGACAGTGGAGATAGAGAAAGAGAGGAGTGAGAGGTAGAGAGGATAGTGGAGCTGTGGGCTATGGAGTGTGGGGCTGTAGAGGGTTGATGGAGGTGTGAGAGAAGGGGGAGCTATGGAGAGAGAGGAAGAGAGTGGTGGAAAGCTTTTGGCTATGGCTGCCTTGATTGTAGAGAGAGAATGGGAGGAGGGAGAAGAGGGAGAGTGTGGGAGAGAAAAGTAATGAGGGAGAGAGAGAAAAGTGGATTTTGGGGAGAAAAATTGACTTTTTAAAGTTAGTTTATGTTTTGGGGCAGTTTTAGAGGCAAATGGGTCAACTTTGGAACTTTTGAAAAATTTTCAATTTTTTGGGTTTTTAAGCATGCGCGTCTTTTTTTTGGGGGGTCCCTCCCTCTTTTATGACACCTCTCTCCTCCTATTTACCCCCCCCCCCCCCCCCCCCCTAGCCTACCTCCCACCTCTCTCTAAGAACCAAGCATTGAAGAGGGAGACAATTAGGCTGCATCCCTACCATTCCTCCCCCTCTAGGTGATATCCCAAGAGCCTTCTCATTGGTTCTCCCTTAAGCCTTCACTAATCAAAAAGGCCCAAGGAGAGTCCATATTTTTCCTAATGTGTCTGACTCTGAGATGTCGGAGTTGTGCGAAGCCTGTGTGTGTATTCAACATAATGACAAGTGTAAACTTGCTAAATGGCAGACGCGTGCCCGTCAAGAGGCTTTCATGGATAAAGGCTGTGCTTCGAAGAAAATTTTTAAGCATTTGCATCATACGAGGGTCTCACAAGCAATCAAGCGGGTTATGCTTTTCCAAGGTGTTTGGACTTCTTCAAAGCAAGAACTTAATGATGCCAAGATTTTGCATTATCGACAGGTGTTTGTTGCTCCTTCTCATACATCCTCGGTTGCTTGCCATGCGCGTCAATTGATGCTTTCCTTTGTTCATCCGATCATATCCCCACAAGATGCATATTGCCTTGAGGACCCGTTCACTACCTCGAAATTGCATAGTGCGTTGCTTGCTTTTGGCCGTTGGCGGTCTCCTGGTTGGGATGGGCTTACTGTGGAATTCTTCCTCTCCTTTTGAGAGGCTCTTGAACTTCCATTGCTTTTCATGATAAATACAACATGGCAAAAACAGGATTTGGCACTATCTTGGAAAGAAGGTTTACTTAAATTGCTGCCTAAGCAAGCGCTTTGCGAGCGATTCTCTCACTGACGCCCGATTACTCTAATGCCACTGCTTTACAAGGTATTGGCTAAGATGCTGGTGCACCGCATTAAGGACCATCTTTTTGCAGGACTCCATTAGGCTCAATATGGTTTCATTCTACGTCGCTAGATTATGGACAATTTGGCTAATGTTATGATTGGAATGGAGTATGCTAAGTACACTCATTAGGATGTGCTGGTTATGCAAGTTGATATTAAAAAGGCCTTTGACACTGTACAATGGGAATTCATTGCTGCCACGATGAGGTGCCTAGGGTTTGGTCCTAAATTTGCCAATCTGGTTTATTTCTTGTATGCATGTAGCACGTCTTCAGGGATCTTGGAAGGCAAATTAACAGAATCTTGGCCTCTTGGTTGTTCGGTCAGGCAGGGTTGCCCCCTTAGTGCTCTGTTGTATGCTATAGCCACTCACCCGCTGTTGATATATCTTGATCACTTGACCTCTGTTGAGCGTCTTCATGGTTTGTGGTTACCTTCGGGTCGTACCTTTGTTGGCTAGGCTTACACAGATGATTTGTTGTTTATGCCTCGTAATCAGAAGACTAATGTCGAAGTGATTATGGAAGCCTTGGAACTTTTTGGCATTGCGGTTGGGCTTAAAGTCAACTTTTGTAAATCGAAGCTTCTCCCTCTTCGTTCTTGTGATTTGCACAGTCTATTGTGGCCAGGTGAGATTGTTTCTCCAAAAGTGATTACTAGGCATTTGGGTTATCCAATTGGATGGAATGTCACTCATTCTTAGAAAGTGGAGTGGGTTATGCAACGTTTGAATGTCAAATTTCACTATTGGAAGTTATCCACTTGGCCATTACATGTTCGTCTGCGAATTGTTCAGAGTATCATGTTAGCATATGTTCAGTTATTTTTTCCACTGATGCATTGGCCTCGTCGTTGTCTTGGTTCTCTTATGTTGAACATTATGTCCCTTCTGTGCTGGACCTATGCTTAGAAAAAAGGCTTGCGCTTGATGTTTATGGAGAAGCTTTGCACTCCTAAACGCCTGGGTGGCCTTAACATCTTGGATTTGTGCAGGCATGTTCTTGCTCGGAAAGCTACGTTGTTGCCTACACTTGCGCAACAAATTCAGCCTTGGACTCTTATATTTGCACACCTTGGTCAGCATGTTGTTACTTCCTCTTTTGGCCTTTGGCAACCATCTATCTGGGAGGTGGTTTTTGGAAAGATGGAAGGGTACATTCCTGGATGTCCTCTTGCTTCCACTTTAGTGTCTGCCTGGAAAGAGGTTACTATTCATCTTTCATGGAATCCCCAGTAGGAAGGTTATTCGATTCGCTTGGAGAGTCTCCATCGGAGCCGAGCATTTTCTCTTACTTTGGTCGACCGCTCCCCTCGCCAGGCTTACTTTCTCTCTGGCCGTGGTATTCGTGTGGTTGAGGATGTAGTCGATGAGGTTGATGAGTTTCCCTTCGCCGCTCGCCGTTTTGGATTGGGCATGCATTACCGTCAGTTTTGGAGAGAACTTCAAAGTATGTTGCTTGACTTTTTGCCAGTTTCACCTTTACCTGATGGAGATCACATGTTTGATTGGGATCTTTGAGAAACGCCTTTTTGAGATATTTTTGCAGGTCAAATTTATGCTCTTCTTCTACCACAATCATGGCTTGCTGATCATTGCAATGCCCTTTGGCACATGCACAAATCTGATCTCTGGTGGAGGAAGCTTCTCTCTGCCTTGTGGAAAAGCCATTTGCCTTTGAAGGAGCGACTGTTTCTTTGGCGTTGTTTGCTTGGAGTGCTTCCTATTGGCAATTTTCTTAGGGCGCATCATATTCGCCCCTCCTCTTGCGTCCATTGCTCCACTGCAGAAGAGGATATTTGTTACTTATTGTGGGATTGCTGCATTACTAGAGACTTCCTTCGCCGTGTATCAGCCTGTATTGCGGCTCTGCTTTCCTGGGGTTGTTTTTCACAAAAGATTCTGGGTATTTGGCATTTTCTCATCGACACTACATTGTTTTGCGGTCTTCTTTATGTGGGTGAGATACTGGGCTTATTGGACCCTGGGGAGTCAGCGTAATGCTTACATGTTTCATCGTACTCATGCAGACCCGTTTCCACTTTTAAAGCTTTCCCTTAGGCAATCGTTACGGTTTGCTTTGGAAGTTGGTAATATCACCGCAGAGATACATCGGCATTCCTATGAATGTTTCTAGCTACTCTATACAGTTGAGTAGTTCTATGTTCTTCCCCTTGTACATTACCCTTTCAATGGGTTTTCCTTGCTTTGAGGTTTCCCACTAGTAAATTAATCAAGTAGATTTACACAAAAAAAGTGTGTGTGTGTGTGTGAGAGTGTGTGTGTGTGTGTGTGTGTGTGTGTGTGTGTGTGTGTGTGTGTGAGAGAGAGAGAGAGAGAGAGAGGATGCCACTGACCTCCTAGCATCTAACCTCTTTAGGGAAGTTTTCTAGGAATGATCCCACCTTCCTTTAAACGGAGGTTATGCTTAGCCTCCCACTTAAAAGATGCAAACCACAAAGGTGGCTTTCTTTTTCATGAATTAGTGTTGAAAATAAGTAGGTTGCATTGCTTTAGCTCATCTATATCTTATATTAAAAAGAGATGAGTGATCTGCCACGTGGCTGCAAATCCATGCAACCCTGCCTCACTCCTCCATTTCTTTCTCATCTTACTTCACGACGGTTGCCATCGTGGCTATTCTCCACGTTGACTGCCTCCCTTGGATTGCGGGCGAAGTGGGCTACCAACTGTCACTCTCCCCACTTTGCTACCTCCCCCGGCAGTGCTAGATCTTCTTGAACAGTGGCCTGCAAATCCGTATTTTGCGCACTACATTCTACCTTTGCCTTGATTTAGGGAAATAGGGCTATATACACTTCCTCACCCCTCAACCCCCATCTCCTTAATCCTCTCACCTATGCTGCACCCTCAACGTCAACCTCCTTGCACTGAACGCTCACTTGCGCTCTGCATGTGTTGTGAACCATAGCCAGCCTCATTGCATTGCTCCAAGAGCTCTGTCCGCTACCTCAACCCTCGGTCCCCCAATCCCCCGATCTGTTCAGCCCCTCCCCTCCTAGCTTTTGTAGCGCAATTCTAATTTCGTAGAAGGGCAACCTCATAAGTCTACCACCTCTTATACGTCCTTAGGCATGGCCCTTTGATCCCTTGAAGTTGCAGCCCTTCTACTTGCTTGCGGCCAATGTGGCGATAGCCATGCACTCATACAAGCAGGTAGGCAGATCGACACGGACAACCAGACACCTTGATTTACAAGCGTGTGTGCGGCGAGAAGTGGTACAGGTAGCGGCAATTGTTCCAGCCCAATCACCTGAATCACCTTATAGTGCGGGCATCATTTTGAATTTTGTCTATCTTCCATGTGTATAAAACACACTCCTGTTGTTGCAGGCGTTATGGGTAGAGAGAGAGAGAGAGAGAGAGAGAGTAACATTCTATCATTTATTTTGGTTTTGGTTTGCAGCTCTCCTTGAACTATCTGGCATGGTAGGCGTTCTCTCTCTCTCTCTCTCTCTCTCTCTCTCTCTCTCTCTCTTCCTTCTTAAACCCCACCTCTCTCTCTCTCTCTCTCTCTCTCTCTCTCTCTTCCTTCTTAAACCCCACCTCCTTCATGCCGCGCTTTCCTCATCCCTGCTCCCTACAGTTTGCAACATAGCGAGTACCTCGAGCTGTGGGTATTTCCCGACTTTCTACCATCTGCAAGGAGCTCCTTGATCTTCCCCCATCCTCTTTCTCCTCGCGTGTTTCCATTGCATGCCATTCCAGGCATCAAACAGGGCAATGAGGTTGGTTTTTGACAAGCCATATAGCTCATGCAATGAGGAGCTGATCATCTTGGTGTCTTATACTACCGCTACTGCTGCTACAGCCCCAACTGATCACAGCTACGACAACTACAAGACCCACCACGTGATTATAAGCTGAGTTGGAGTTGGGAGTTGTGTGTGTCTCCACGTAGCCCATATTTTCTTTGAAGGTACATCTGAAGTGCTTCAACTTCTCTAATTCCTCCTCCTGTAATATAGCTCTTCCCAAGCAAGAGGCACCAATTTATGAGAAAAAACAATGCACTTTATTATCCCCAATTTTGTGAAAAAGAGTTGCAACATTGTGTGTGTGTGTGTGTGTGTATGAGAGAGAGAGAGAGAGAGAGAGAGAGAGAGAGAGCGCCACCGCCTCTTATCAACGAGGAGAGTGACAAATTTTTGTGATAAAAATACAGATTGTGTGTGTGTGTGTGTGTGAGAGAGAGAGAGAGAGAGATTCTCCAACTGCCAAATAGATTGCAGTTCGACAATTGCAGTAGCCATCTTGACATTTTGCAGCCTACAAAGTCAATGGAACAAGGCACATTAAAGTGGTGATCAATGCAAAGTCCTATGGAAACTGTCGCCTGCATTGTTTGCGAGCAGTTCCCTACGCAAGCTATGCCTGCATACATCATAGATGTTTATCATTTATCAAGTGAAGATTTCATAAGTGGAAAATATCAAGGCTTTTTGACAAATTTATATCTTATTTTGATCTAATCATTTTTGTTTGCACAATCTACTAACATAATATGGCGGAAGGGCTCTCCTTTACACGTATCACAATCTGCGACCTGAAGGCTAAAATCCAAAACGAAAAAAAGCCCAGTTGCACACGATAAAGAGGGAGAAAGGGGGAGAGAGAGAGAGGCCGCCGCCGAAGCCGTACTAGTGTTCCTTTATGGTGGATTTTGTTAGCCTTGTTGAATTCATTTGAGTTATGTCATCCTACTTAAATGTGTCAAATGCCCATAAAAGATTGAGCTGTGATGCATAGTTGTTCCTTCTAATTGCCTCTCTGTGTCAATTGCCTCTCTATCTATCGTTAACCAAAAGTCGGCTTAGTTATCGATTTTTGTAGTTTGGGACAATGTGCCTCCAAAATGCCACTCCCAACATGGATGGATTATTTGTGAGCTCAATTAAAAAGAAGTTACTAGCTAGAAGCAAGTGCACTATTCACATACCACTTTTCCTCTTCCCTTCATGCCCTGTGCTCCTTCAAAGGCTTGAAGTTGCTACCTGAGTTATTTCAATATGTTGTGATTTGGTTGATCATTTGCTAATGCTTGTGGTGCTGATATTTTGTACTTGAAAATAAATTCTCATCCTAATACTTCCTTGTCCTTGGAGATATAATAGTTATTAATGTCTTTTCTCATTTTAATACTTTCAATTCTTACATAAATGTATTTTGTGATGCATCAATGCTCCTATAGCTATTGGCTAATGTAGCATTAATGTTAGGGGTATCTTATGCAAGTGGGTTGAGCTTTTAAGTAGCACATGCCATTCACAAGAAGTTTTGGACAAATTCTCACAATAATTCCCACAGTGTGACTTACCTCAACGTCATGAGCTTATGTGAGGGAGGCACCGCATACCTAGCTAGGTACGATTGGGGGCAGGGGACTGTTCGCCCGATGGGGGGCCGGTGGTGCCCTGCCCCCAATCGTACCTAGCTAGGTATGTGGTGCCTCTCAAGCAGAAGCTCATGACGTTATGCATTGTATGAAAAACACTGAAAAAGACTCTCTTTTCCTACATGAGAAAATTTCTAAATCTTCTTGTGATTTCTAAATTGTACCTAGCTAGGTATGTGGTGTCTCTCGAGCAGAAAGGTATGTGGTGCCTCTCGAGCAGAAGCTCATGACGTTATGCATTGTATGAAAAACACTGAAAAAGACTCTGTTTTCCTACACGAGAAAATTTCTAAATCTTCTTGTGATTGCGCTTACAAGAAGACCCAAGAGGCACGTCACAATGTAAATGCACCACATGTAGACAAGAGGCAATCAAGCTTAAACCAATGATGAGACAGTACCTAGGGCATAAGAGGAAACGACACATGGATCCATAATACACACACAAGGTGGAATTTTCAAGTGTTTCCACCATATTTTTGAGAATAGCTTTCGTTCTCAAAAACCTAAAACTACTTTTTAAAAAACCCTTTGCCTAGGCATGATAAAAATGCCCTCAAAGTGGTGCAAACACACGTGTTTGAAGTCTTAGCTTCTACCAAGGAAGATGCCAAGGGTAAAACTTGCAAGGCAACGCGCTTTTAGAAGGCTCGTAACAACACATTTATTTCTATAGATGACATTTGGTATAACATAAGTAGTGCCTATAATTACTAATAGGCGTCCTCGGATGCTATTGAGTTGAGGCTCATTCGTCGAGGTGGAAGAGCATTTGAGATGAATGTCAGCCTCCTTCAGTCACTGCAAAATCAAACAACATTGGCACAATAATTGAATTCTCATATACAATTAAAAAGCATATGCAGTTGTAGGCAGACAATTTGATTGGTAACAAAATTTTAAACCATTTGTCAGCAATAAACATTAAATTGCAATATAATCAAACGCATAAACAGTTGTAAAGGTAAAAAATTAAACAAGTATGGGGTCGCTAATATAACGGTCGAAAGGCACTAAAGAGCGACTATTAATACCATGTGCAAGCTTCTCAATCTTCTCTGGTCAATTAAGTTGTTTAATCGCGAGAGCCAAGTATTTCATGTCCGAGGGCTGACTAGAGGCTATACCTAGAAGACCTTGTAGTTAAACTACGATAAAAGCAATTGCTCATGAAATCATCGCCTGACTTATTTCCTTTTCTTTGACCCCCCAAATTCTTTTCACATTGTTTCAATTTTGATGTGTGTGCTTATTTTGTTTGCCTTGGGTTTTTTGCTTTTCAAGGAAAAGCGTCCACACTCACTACAACATAACATGAAGATATCGACGCATCATATATCGACGGCCATGCCTTTCCACGCATATATCGACGGAATTAGAGCACGTCGATATAGGCATCGATATATGCGTCGCAATGAGTGTCGCTATACGGGAAAGGCTTTATTTGCCACGCTTATATCGACGCAACCACCCACGGTTATATCGATGCTCATTGCGACGCTAAAAAATTTGGGGGAAAAAAGAGAAACCCGCGTGCGCAGGGGCCATTTTCGTCTGCTCAAATTGTGGCCGAAACCTGCTGCGCAGGTATTATGTCACTCTCCCCCCCCCCCCCCCCCCCCCCCCCCCCCCCCCCCCCCCCCCCCCCCCCCCCTCCCAACCCCTCTCTCTCTCTCTCTCTACATCGTGTGTGTGTGTGTGTGTGTAGGAAAGAGAGAGAGAGAGAGAGAGAGAGAGAGAGAGAGAGAGAGAGAGAGAGAGAGAGAGCGGTGTGTGTGTTTAGGAAAGAGAGAGAGAGAGAGAGCGCGGTGTGTGTGTGTGTGTAGAGAGAGAGAGAGAGAGAGAGAGAGAGAGAGAGAGAGAGAGAGAGAGAGAGAGAGAGAGAGCGGTGTGTGTGTGTGTAGGAAAGAGAGAGAGAGAGAGAGAGAGAGAGAGAAAATTAATGTATGCGCGTAGGAAATTAAAATTAAAGAGAGAAATGAAATGAAATGTTATATTAACGTCTTCGAAAGGCCAAAGTGACCTATGAGACAAGAAAGTTACAATGTGGTGGATCTGATACAAAGTCAGAGTAAAAAGATGACAAAATGACAAAATAAAATATTATGGAATCCTAAATTGTTGGGTGTGGACTAAACGGCTAAAATAGCTAGCTGAGATAGGTAGATCATAGGAGATCTAGCTGTCGTTGGCGGGATCTCATCAATCTCCTCCATGGTCAGTAGTTTGACCGGGTGTTGTGCATATCGAGGCAAAGTGACCTGGATCGTCTGATGCAGCCTATGACTTCATTTGACCAGCTCAAAATACATTCGAAGCTCAACTCTCACCTTTACACATGAAAGTCCTCTAGAGAGCAACAACAGCGTCGTCGTTGCTCTTAGAGACAAGCTTCTTCCTCAAAAAAGGTTGGGCGGGGGCATATAACAAGCCGTAGGTCAAACGATAGAAGAAACGCCCAAAATAAAAGCCGTTTTTGAAGTCCTGTTGGGTTTTTCTACGAAAAAACGCAAACGGACTTCATAAACGGCTTCTACGTCGTAGGTCAAATCCGGTTGCGTTTTTCTATGGAAAAACACAAACGGACTTCGGAAATGGCTTCTATGCCTATCGAAACCATCCATAGTCCATTAGGTAGTCTTAAGGCAATGTCAAGAGCGTGTATGGCAAGCCGTAGGTCAAACGGACAGAAGAAACGTCAAATACACAAGCCGTATGTCAAATCCGGTTGCGTTTTTCTACGGAAAAACGCAAACGGTCTTCGGAAACTGATTCTATGCCTACCGAAACCATCCGTAGTCCATTAGGTAGTCTTTAGGCAATTTCAAGAGCGTGTATGGCAAGCCGTAGGTCAAACGGATAGAAGAAATACCAAATACACAAGCCGTAAGTCAAATCCGATTGCGTTTTTCTACGAAAAACGCGGACGGGCTTCGAAAACTAATTCTACCCCTACCGAAACCATCCATAGTCCATTAAGTAGTCTTAAGGCAATGTCAAAACCGTGTATGGCAAGCCGTAGGTTAAACGGACAGAAGAAACGTCAAATACACAAGCCGTAGGTCAAATCCGGTTGCGTTTTTCTACGAAAAAACGCAAACGGACTTCGAAAATGGCTTCTATGCCTACTGAAACCATCCGTAGACGATTAGGTAGTCTTTAGGCAATGTGAAGAGCGCGTATGGCAAGCCGTAGGTCAAACGGATAGAAGAAACGCCAAATACACAAGCCGTAGGTCAAATCCGGTTGCATTTTTCTACGGAAAAACGCAAACGGACTTCGGAAATGGCTTCTATGCCTACCGAAACCATCCGTAGTTCATTAAGTAGTCTTAAAGCAATGTCAAGAGTGCATATGGCAAGCCGTAGGTCAAACGGATAGAAGAAACGCCAAATACACAAGCCGTAGGTCAAATCCGATTGCGTTTTTCTATGGAAAAACACAAACGAACTTCGGAAATGGCTTCTATGCCTACCGAAACCATCCGTAGTTCATTTAGTAGTCTTAAATCAATGTCAAGAGCGCGTATGGCAAGCCGTAGGTCAAATGGATAGAAGAAACGCCAAATACACAAGCCGTAGGTCAAATCCGGTTGCGTTTTTCTACGAAAAAACGCAAACGGACTTTGGAAATGGCTTCTATGCCTATCGAAACCATCCGTAGTTCATTTAGTAGTCTTAAAGCAATGTCAAGAGCGTGTATGGCAAGCCGTAGGTCAATGGGTTTGAATTAGTGCCAAATACACAAGTCGTAGGTCAAATCCGGTTGCGTTTTTCTACGAAAAAACGCAAAGGGATTTCGGAAATGGCTTCTATGCCTACTGAAACCATCCGTAGTCCATTAGGTAGTCTTAAAGCAATGTCAAGAGCGCGTATGGCAAGCCGTAGGTCAAACGGATAGAAGAAACGCCAAATACACAAGTCGTAGGTCAAATCCGATTGCGTTTTTCTACGGAAAAACGCAGACGGACTTCGAAAACTGATTCTACGCCTACCGAAACCATCCGTAGTCCATTAGGTAGTCTTAAAGCAATGTCAAGAGCGCGTATGGCAAGTCGTAGGTCAAACAGATAGAAGAAACGCCAAATACACAAGTCGTAGGTCAAATCCGGTTGCGTTTTTCTACGAAAAAATGCAAACGGACTTCGGAAATGGCTTCTATGCCTACTGAAACCATCCGTAGACGATTAGGTAGTCTTTAGACAATATCAAGAGCGCGTATGGCAAGCCGTAGGTCAAACGGATAGAAGAAACGCCAAATACACAAGTCGTATGTCAAATCCGATTGCGTTTTTCTACGGAAAAACGTAGACGGACTTCGAAAACTGATTCTACGCCTACCGAAACCATCCGTAGTGTAAAGAATGAGGATGCAAGAGAGCTACACAAGACAAGCACAAAGCACACAGAGATGGAAAGCTTCTTCTTCTTCTTCACAGAAAAGAGAGTACAAAATGACTAAGTGCTAAAGCTGAAAAGTAGCACATATGTACATGCGGTCACTAAGTGTGAACTCGCTAGAAGCGTACTAGGCTGGCACTATAAGTGTAGTCCAGCTGTAGAATCACTGGCAGAGATCCTCCGTGTCGGTCACCTAACGCGCCAGTGAGTAAATGCCGTAAGCGGCCAAGACCCGTAGTGGATGCCAGCTCAAGGTGTAGAGCTCGACATCTGAACACTCCCCCTCGAGCTCTGCATGTCGCAGAGTCCAAGAATAGTCCGAAAACGTCGAAGCTTCTCAGCTCCGAGGGCCTTGATAAAGATATCCGCTATCTGCTCCTCTGTGCCGACGTAGACCAAGTCGATGTCGCCCGCCAACACTCGCTCTCGAACGTAGTGGTAATGGACCTCTATGTGTTTGGTCCTGGCATGGAACACTGGGTTCCTAGCCAACTGCATGCTGCTGAGGTTGTCACAATGGATGAAAATCTGCTGGTCCACCTGCACTCCCAAGTCCTCAAGTAATGTGCGTAGCCAAGCTACCTCGCACGCCGCAACTGCTGCACCTCTGTACTCGGCCTCTGTGCTCGATAAAGCAACCGTAGGCTGCTTTTTGCTGCTCCAAGTAACAGCACCACTCCCAAAAGAGAACATGAAGCCACTCGTAGATCTCCTATCAACAATGCTACCTGCCCAATCTGCATCTGTATACCCATACAATGCTAATGGTGCATCTGTTGCATAGAACAATGCGTAGTCAAGAGTACCTTGAACATACCTAAGTGTGCGTCGTACTCCATCCAAATGTGGCTTCCTCGGAAGTTGCATGAACTGACTCTCCAAGCCTACTGTGTAGCTCAAGTCTGGCCTCGTGATAGTCAAGTAGATTAGACTACCCACAATCTTCCTGTACATGTTGACATCCTCAACAACATCACCCTTCTCTGCACTCAGCTTTGCATTCACATCCAAGGGAATAGAAATTGGCTTACAATCAGCCATACCATACTTTGACAACATGTCCAAAGCATACTGTCTCTGTGATAGCCATACACCCTCTGGAGTCCTGATCACTTCAATGCCAAGAAAGTAGCGCAACTCGCCTAAATCTTTCATTTCAAACTCCTGTTTGAGAAGACCCTTCACATGGTCAATCTCCATAGCATTGTCACCAACAATAATAAGGTCATCTACATATATGGTAATGACCACAATCCCCACATCACTCTCACGTACATAGAGTGAATGATCAGCATGAGCTCTCCTAAAACCAATACTGACAAGATACTTGGCAATCCTGTCATACCATGCTCTAGAGCCCTGCTTCAAACCATACAAAGCTTTGAGAAGTCTGCATACATAATCTGGGTAACCTGGATCGACATAACCAGGTGGCTGATCCATATACACTTCCTCTTGCAACTCACCATTCAAGAAGGCATTCTTTACATCCATTTGATGCATAATCCATCCTCTAGATGCAGCCACTGCTATGACAGCTCTCACTGTCGTCATCTTTGCCACTGGAGCAAAGGTCTCCTCATAGTCTATGCCATACGTCTGTGCATAACCCTTTGCGACCAGCCTTGCCTTGTGACGCTCAATGTTACCATCAGCCTTATGCTTGGTTTTATACACCCATTTACAGCCAATAGCTTTCTTGCCACTTGGCAATGGCACCAACTCCCATGTGTCATTTGCTTCCAATGCAGCCATCTCTTCATTCATTGCATCATCCCAATGCACATTTCCAAATGCATCCTCAAAACATGTGGGCTCCACATCCTGTATCACCTTAGCCATGTAGGCTTGGTGATGCGCTAGATACCCATCATAAGTCAATTTCTGAACTGGATTTCTGACTCTATTAGATCTGCGCGGTCCTGGGTCACTCCTTTGCCCTCTAGCATCTTCTTGTACTTTCCTTACACCAGGTGTCCTGACAGCCGGAATTCCAAATTCCTCATCAAGACTTTGTTCAGAACCATCTGAATCCATGTCTACATGTGAAAAATCTGATGATGCATCAACCATAAAGGGAGGTTCATCAACCTTTTCCTTTCCTTTTCGTGATACATTCCCTGTACCTGTTGGTGGAGTAACCTGCGTACGTAGTCTACCATTCCATGGTTTCTCAACAGAGCCACGAGAAGAGGACTCTTGTGGTCCACTCAAAACCTGTGACTGTGGCCTCACATTTTGTACAACCACATCATCTTTTACATCAGCCCCAATAGTGCCATGTGCATTACTGTACCAGCTGCTCATCTCATCAAAGACTACATCTCTGCTCACTCGTAATTCTCGTGTAGTAGGATTGTAGCACCTGTACCCCTTTTGTTCAAGGAAATATCCCACAAGAATACATTTCTCTGCTTTAGGATCCAATTTCCTACGCAACTCATCTGGTACATGCACGTAAGCTATGCAGCCAAACACTTTCAAGTGTGCCAAATCAGGCTTTGTACCTATAAACTTTTCCTCAGGTGTTACATCATGCACCGCAGCTGTAGGTGTTCTGTTCATAATGTACACAGCTATATTTACAGCTTCAGCCCAGAAATGATGAGGCATGTTCTTCTCATTCATCAATGCACGTGCAACCTCTGCAATGTGCCTGTTTTTCCTTTCTGCGACCCCATTCTGCTGTGGAGTATATCTGCATGTAAACTGCCTGTGTATACCATGCATTTGCAGAAAATCTGAAAAATCATTGGAGAAGTACTCTCCCCCTCCATCTGACCTCAATGTCTTGATTTGCATATCTGTCTCCTTCTCAATCATGACTTTGAAGTTTTGAAAGTGACCAAACACTTCACTTTTGTTACGCATGAAGTAGACCCATACTTTCCTTGTATGGTCATCAATGAAAGAGACATAATACCTGCAACCATGTATACTTGCAGTATCGGTTGGACCCCAAACATCTGTGTGCACCACCTCAAGTGGCTTTTTACATACATTACGCTCATGTGGAAATGAGCCCTTTGACTGTTTTCCAAACTGGCATGCAGCACACACTTTATGCATACCATCCACCTTGAATTTGGGCAAACCTTTTACAATCTGTTTTGATTGCATGCTGCGCAATCTCTGCTCATTGACATGGCCAATGCGTTTGTGCCAAATGTCAACATCAGCCACAACACCTGTGCCCTGTGCAAATAATGCAGCTTTTACCTCAGGCATGTCTACATTCAGCGTAAACATTCTACCCACACATTTGCCCTCTGTGATCAGCTTACAGCCATTCTGGAAATCTTCTACATAACAGCCATTTGGATTGAAGCGAACCTGCAAACCCTGCTCAACCATTTGTCCAACAGAAACAAGATTCTTTGTAATGTTTGGGACATGAAGTACATCTGCTAAGTACTTTGATTTCCCACTCTTCGTATTTAGAGGTATGTCCCCTACATGAGCAATGGGGTGAGCTGTGTCATCTCCTGTCTGCACATAGCCTGACACATCTGGTTTACGCATATCTCTAAACCACTCTCCACGAGACATCATGTGATTAGAGGCACCTGAATCCACATACCAAACATCATCTTGGGTGGAATTCTCTGCAGTCATTGTATTCATTACATGTTGCATAACAAACATGCGCTTGTTTTTGCTGTCATCTGCATCTCTGCTAGTAGATGCATAGTTGCCCTGTTCTCTCTTTCTACTTGCTTTTCCCTTTGGACAGTCACGTAACATGTGACCTCTTTCACCACAAGTCCAACATTCTCTACTATCTGGAGTATGTTGCTGCCTGCTTGATCCTGCACCACGACCTCTTTGACTCCCCCTGCCTTGAGACTGGTTTCCCCTGCCACCTGTATTGTTTTGATTTGATTGACCTTCCATAAATTGGCCCCTGCAACCCCTTGGGCCTCGACCACGACCTCTACCTCTACCTCTGTTGGAGTTAGAATAGAAGGCCTGTTCAGAATTATTTCTGCCATGAGAAGAAGATGTGTCAAGGTTCTTCTCCTCAAGAATAAGCATAGAAATCAAATCTTGGAACACGGGGATGTCGTCTCTTGTATTCATGGAAGACCTAAAATGTACATACTCATCTCCTAGACCATCCAAGCATGCACGGACAATGTCATCGTCTTCCACTGAGACTTTAATAGATCCAAGAGCCTCAATGATACTCTTGATCTTCAAAGCATAATCATTGATGGAGAGGTTGTTCCTCTTAACCTGATTTAGCTCCCACTTTAGTTGAAGCTTCCTGGCCTTGGTGATCACCTCGAACACTCTGCCTAAGTTTTTCCATGCAATGGCGGGGGTTTCAGCATCCTGTAGATAGCCCATCATGCCATCTGTGATGCTCATAGAAAGCCAATACATCACTTTGCTCTGGCCTTGTTGCCAGTCCCTCAAAGCTTTCCTTTGTTCTGCTGTAGCATTTGCCTCGGGAATCTCTGGTTCCTTTTCATTGTCTCCTTCTACATAGTCCCAATAACCTTTTCCTTTTAGGAAATTTGTTATTCTGAGCTTCCATGCAGGGTAGTTATTTTTCTCAAGCTTCTCAGTAACAATATGACTGAAACCGTCAGACATCTTGAAGCACTAAGACAAAATAGCTGCAATCTGCAAAAACCTGCAAATCTGCTGAACCTGCTATCGTGGTTCTTGTAACGCTTTCTACACTCAACGAGTGTCCACAATCAAGCGTACATACAACCACTGTACTTGTACAGTAAATCTCTGTATACTGCACTTTGGAGACCTGTTCAGAAACTTGTGCGAAAAACCCCTAAAATTTTTTTCGCTGCGCGAGGCGCCTTCGGCATCTGGTCGTGGATTGCGAACGAAGGGATTGTGATGCTCTTGCTCTCTTAGCCTCTCTTGCCTGCACCAGGCTCTGATACCATGTAAAGAATGAGGATGCAAGAGAGCTACACAAGACAAGCACAAAGCACACAGAGATGGAAAGCTTCTTCTTCTTCTTCACAGAAAAGAGAGTACAAAATGACTAAGTGCTAAAGCTGAAAAGTAGCACATATGTACATGCGGTCACTAAGTGTGAACTCGCTAGAAGCGTACTAGGCTGGCACTATAAGTGTAGTCCAGCTGTAGAATCACTGGCAGAGATCCTCCGTGTCGATCACCTAACGCGCCAGTGAGTAAATGCCGTAAGCGGCCAAGACCCGTAGGGGATGCCAGCTCAAGGTGTAGAGCTCGACATCTGAACACGTAGTCCATTAGGTAGTCTTAAAGCAATGTCAAGAGCGCGTATGGCAAGCCGTAGGTCAAACGGATAGAAGAAACGGATAGCCGTTGGATGTTGAAGAAACTATGGAACTAAAAGAGGCAAAGGGGTTTTGCCCGCTACGTACATGGATTGCCATGTACACCTGGGAGTGCACGTATGTATCTACCCATATAGGATTTGACCAATAAAGACGAGATTTTGACTCGGTGGTCCTGATCTCCGTACACCTCTGGATCGAGGTGTACGGAGATTGGGCAAGACTAGAGAATGCGAGGTAGTTTACATTGTGAGGAGTATATATATTAAAACAACATTCATAATCATTGTACATGGCAACGTCATCAACTAACATGGAGGAAAAGATTGCATGCTCGTGCACGCTCTGCAAGTATCAAATCCTGCGCAAGCATAGGATATGTAATGAGCATGTGCACAAGTACAGAGAGTTTGCTAAAGAAACCGTACAGAATCTACGATACGACTCCTATGGAACGAGCATTGATTTTCGCGACATAGCACCTACATCTGAGAGAGAGAGAAAAAGGATTATGCGTGAAGGTCCGACCAATATAGAGCCAAGGATGGAAGCAGAAAAAGACTTACAGACAGAAGACGACGGCATGGAGGAGATGCTGGATGCCTTCTTTCAGACAAGCGAGGAGAACGCTAACGAAGCAGCACCAGAAGTCGTGTGCCTATCTCTTGAAGACATGTTGAGGAAGTTGGCACGTCAACCAATTTATGAAGGCGCCAAAATATCGACGCTTCGTACTTATCTGGCGTTTTTGAATCTTCAATCAGTGTACGGGTGGTCAGATGCAAGCGTCACTGCTTTGTTTAGGTACGTAATTTACAAAAGAGATTTTTCGATTGCAACGGTGACGTGCTTGGAGAGCTTTTTAATTTAATGTGGCTTAAACAGGTTGTTGTGGGAGCAACTTCTCCCAGCTGGCAATGAAATGCCCCCCTCCAGGCCAGACGCAAAGCAACTATTGACCTCAGTTGACTTGGACTACAACAAGATTCATGCATGTCCAAATGATTGCATTCTTTTTCGCAATGAATTCGCAGATTGTCTGTCGTGTCCTAAGTGCGGAGCAATGCGCTACAAATAAGATGCAGTTGGCGAGACAGTGCCAGCTAAAGTGTTGCGGCATTTCCCTATTATTCCTAGGATAAAAAGCATGTTTCGTTGTGGTTCCATTGCAAAGTTGATTCTGTGGCATTCTACGAATAGATCCACTGACGCAACATTTAGGGTGCCTGCTGATTCAAAGGCCTGGAGGCACATTGAAGATACCTAGCCACATTTTAAGAGTGAACCACGCAATTTGTGTTTGGGCATGGCAATGGATGGAGTCAATCCATTTGGCTTGAGAAGCTCGTCATGGAGCACTTGGCCTGTGTGCCTCATCAATTACAACCTCCCGCCGTGGCTTGCCATCAAGAAGGGTCATTTGATATTAAGCTTGATTGTACTTGGTAAGTTCAAGGCAAAAAACATGGATGTTTATCTAGCTCCACTAGTTGACGAGCTCCAGGAGTTATGGCATGGGATCGACATAGTAGATGCGGTTGAACCAGTAGGACAACAACATGCAAGGATCCATAGACTTCTTATGTGGACTATGCATGATTGGCCAGGATACGGAGAAGCTTCTGGTAATGGTTCTTGATTTACAAAATTCTCGCTATTCGCAAGCACTTTGCCTTGGCCTGATTCATACTTTAATATATGCAGGGCTAACAACCTTGGGATACAATGCATGTCCAATTTGCGGGCAGTCTTTGGATGTGCGCTATTTTGCCTCTCTTCGAAAGACAATTTATCAAGGCCACCACGATTATCTTCCACATGGCCATCACTTGCGCGAAGGTCAGCTTGGTCGCATCGAATGTCGTCCTATGCATGTACAAGAGTGGCGTCGCCGATGGGAGCAACATGAGGGGCAACCTGTTCCAGGAATGAAACGTTTGTCCATTCTCCATTCGTTGCCGTACTGGGGTGATCTACATGAGGGGCAATCTGTTCCAGGAATGAACCTCTAGGGCTCTAGTACCATAGATGATACATGTGAGTGAAGTACCAAATCAAGCTTAGATTTCTCTTCCAGCTTAAATTTTACATTGTGGCACTTTGATTTTTTTTTGGTACGTTTTCAGCATTTTAATTTTGTAACTTTGGGGGGTCATATAACACTGTTACCCTTCCCAGGATCATCACATTAGTAAACTCCCTTTATAATACTTAAGCTAAAGGTCAATAGGGACTAAGCCCACTAGAAAGCCCTAGTACATTCCACACAATGCTGCCTAAATGGGATTAAGAACCTAAGTAACCATTGATTATTGGGAAGGCATTCCCCATGGTATTAAGAGAAGATCGCTAACGCCTAACTTGGTCAAACTAGCTTAGTCGAACTGCTTGATTTTTAAACCTAGACAAGTGATTATGACAAAAAATTACATTGAAATTAATGTTTGATACTAAGCAAATGCGTTGAATATTATGCTACCAATCACAATTAAAGCAGACAAACATGGATGCAAAAAGATAAGGGCCAATGCTAATGGACAAGAAACACCTATTTGTGTTGATGATCGTGCTTGATTTGAAAAGTGGATAAGAGAAAGATTCCATGAAGGTCCAAATCCTAACCACAGTAACACGTTCCTGTACACATGAGGAAACACAAAGAATACCTCTAGGAGGCACATTAGTGGGAAGAAAGAACTTTGCTAATCACTAAACTCTAAAACAGAAACACTCCTATTGTACTAATTCTACCTACCCTCCATCACTCGAGTGATGAGTTATGCCATAGGTTTCTGTTTCAGTGTACCAGATGTGAATGTGTAGGTATGGGTCAATGTTTTGACTTTTATTGTGTATACTCGTTTGCTAATTGCTCTTGCTCTTTATTATTTTTATTTTTTGTGAGTATAAGGCTTTATATATACATTCCCTAAGATTGGGAGATTGAGAGGTCAGGGAGGAAGTTTGAGAGGGGAGTGAGTGAATGATGACTGTCAGCAAACACTCCCCCCTTCCTTGGGTAGATCATACCGTTTGAAATGTGCTCGTCACCCTTTGAAACCAATTGTTCCAAGTTGTTATGGGTGAAGGCTTTAACCAATAGCTTTCAACAACCCTATGCGTTTCATCTAGTTGCAAGGGTGGTAAGGCACTCTCCCATGATTTTATTGTTGTAGGTGGTGAACTTACAACGGGAGGTGCAAATTCTTTCTTGCTTGTATGGATATGTACAATGGTAGGTTGAGGTTGTGTCGAAGCTTCTATTTCCGTATAGGAACTACACGAAGAGCAAGAAACTTCATTTGATTTCCCTGTTCCTGAGCTAGGTCGAACAAATCGTTCTTTCTCAGTACACAAACTAGATCTAGAGTGGGTGTGTAGCATTCCGTGATTTTTTCCTTTCTGCGATCTTCAATTTGTTTTGGAGCCACAGGATTGAGCTCACATGGGCCTGGTGACAAGTAAGAGCACAATCTACGTTTTGGCACCTAGATTTGATCATTTCCTTGATAGTAGCCTTGGGCTTCCAATAGTTTTTTAGGAATCCAACGCAACATTTCTTTACATTTCTTGGGGCGAGTGGGACGTCTCTTAACAGGCTCCTATCTTTTAGCACTAGCTATGGTCGCTAAAGAATCTTTAGGGACCCACTTGTATGTTTTCTTTGTTATATTGGGATGGGTCTTGTGTGTCTCAAGCTTTATTTCAATTACATTAGTTGAAGCTCTAGAGAGTTGGTCTATGGGGACATATGGTTCAACCTCTTGGACATGCAATGTTTTGGGTTTTATTTCCTTAAGAGGCAATATCTCAGGGACTATGGCTTGAGTGGCAGGGCTAAGAGTTGGTTTTTGTGTTGTGACACCCCCTGTCCCCCAATCAATAGTGCATTTGGTGGCTATCATCCACGTGCGTCCTAGGTTTATATTACCCTCCATAGTTCCAACAGGCATGACCAAAAAGTCTTGAGCTACAACCCCATTGTCATAACTGACAGAAGTATGCCAGATTCCAAAAACAACAGTTTTTTTCTTGTTGACACCCTTGACTTGGATAATACTTTCAGATAGAGGTGGCTTCCCTAATTGACACCACACCCCATATGATAGCAGATTATATTTAGCACCCGTGTCAAATAAGGCGTTATATAACACTTTTCCATAGGTGCCATTTAGCTCAATAGGGTATCGTAGAGGTGTGTCAGAGTCCAACCAATCCTCGTTGGTTTCAATGTGGAATGCATGTGTGACTCCAAGGTTAGCCTCTTGTTTTTGTCTTATGCGTTGTTGTTGCTCCTTAGCCTCAGCTTGAGCTTGTATCTTCTTCAATTCTGTTTGTGCCTTGGCTACCTTTTTTGTATGGATGGCATGTAGCTCCTCTTGGCTTAAAGGATCATATTATCTTTTAAATTTGCTCCCATTGAGGAATCCAATGGTTTCAACTCCATCAAGAGTCTCCACATGAATGGTTCCTTGTGGGGTGATCTCACATACTCTATATGGTCCTTTTTCTGCATATTTCAACTTTTTCTTTTCGTTACGCACTCCATACATAAGGACTTTATCACCAACATTGATATCTTTGTTCTTTAGATGACGGTCAAACCATTTCTTCCTCCTATCTTTCTCCACAAGTGCATTTTGCACATCTAATTTCCTCTCTTCATCTAGCCTTTCAAGGATATATAATCGCTCAACTAAGGGGTTACCATCCCAACCTTCTTGAGAACTTGAAGACTAGGAACGACAGACTCCCATGGCATAACCGCTTCTTGGCCATACACCATCTTAAATGATGTGTAGTTAATGGAAACTTTGTACGCAGTACGACAAGCCCATAGAGCTGATGTAAGCTTTAAATCCCAATCTGTACGATGAGCTTCCACCATTTTGGTTAAGACAGAGATTAAGGTCTTGTTGGTGCTCTCAGCTTGTGTGGACTTATGGTGAGCTATCATAAAGTTGGTAATGAGTTCTTTTATTACTCCATTTATAAAATGAGTACCATTGTCACTCACAATCTCAAAGGGACAACCAAATCTTGTAATAATTTTTTTCAAAGAGAAACTTGGCCGTTGACCTTACATCGGCCTTACGTGTCGCACTGGCTTCCACCCACTTTGTCACATAGTTAGTGGCAACGATAATATATTGAGATTGAGTGCTACGAGATGCCAGACTAATTGGGTCTACAAAGTCCAAACACCATTTTTCAAATGGTTGAGTCACTTTAATAGGATATAAGGGCATCTTATCCTTTCGTTGTGTGATCTTGTAATGTTGGCATTCATCACATCCTTTTGCAAAAAGTGATGCATCCTTGAATAAGGTAGGCCACCAATAGCATGATTGCAACACCTTTCTAGCTGTTAGTTCCCCTGCGAAATGTCCTCCGGCTATACCCATGTGGGCTTCTTGTAGTATGTATAAATACTCATCCTCACGGGCACAACGTCTAAGAATATCATCCTTCCCTAGCCTGTAGAGTGTTCCTGCAATGAGAGAGTAAGGTTCACATTCTTTTAACAGTTCTCAAGCTATGTCCTTACGAAGCTCTTTGGGTGGAAAACCATTAACTAGAAAGTTCACAATCCTCTCACTCCATTCAGGTATGGTTTTGACTAGGAATAAAGAAGTATCGGGCAACTCATCATCGACTCCAGTAGAGGCTTCACCGGCGGCCTTGACCTTCTTGAGATCCACTCACACTCTGAGTTTCCCAATCTTTTTTGGCACAATCAATATTGGAGACACCCATTCTGAGTGCTCAATAGGGTATATGAATCCGCATTCCACAAGATTTTCAATCTCTTCTTGAACTATTTTTGCATATTTAGGATTCATTGGGTAGGGTCGTTGCTGAACTGGTTTAGCCATGCTATTCATGGGGATCGTATGTTGCACCACGAAAGGTGGAACACCTTTCATATCATGATATGTCCAGGCAAATATATCCCTGAATTCCTTGAGAAGTTCTTTAAGTACACACTCCTCAATCTCTGTCAGATCTTGGGCAATGAAAACAGGTTTAGACTCTTCTCTTGGGTCTGCTAACTCTATTTCCTTAACTATCACTGGACAGTCATAGACTCCATTGCTTCCATCGATAGGTTTTCTTTGAGCCTTTGTATACACAACCTTACGCTCCTCTATTGTATAGGATTTGAAATGTTCAGGTGCAGGGTGTAAGTTTGTGGGGTCCTGTTGTTCTGCGGACTGTGATTTCACTTCTGATTCCTTTTGTTGTTGAGCTAACTCTCGATTTTGTCGTCTCCTTACAGTATGCTCAACTTTGGCTTCTCTGTTTGTGTGATGTCAATGGGTCGTGGACTACACCACATAACGCTTTGAAGGTTTTCACCCCAGTTATCTACCAACTTCCGATGAGCATCACATGCCCCTATATAATTAAGCCATTCTGTGATAGATTTCTTTTCATTTATTCTAGCACGCACATTTTCTCGATATCGTTGCCTCTTATATCTCTTACTCTTCTTGTCTAATTTTTGATTACAACCGATCTCTAGTGAAGAGTCACTAGATGAATCGCTTCCTGTGTCTTCTGCTCCCTTGGATAGATTGTCATCTGGGGTACCACTAGGCTTCGAATGGTTTTTCCCCACATTTGTACTAAGATTTAACTCAGATTCTTCGTCCTCATAGTCAATTTCAATTGATGATTCTGACCCCAAATCGTGTGGTCTATAGTCTTGTGAGGCGCTACTGGTTCCAATGCCAGTCAAACCTTCATCTTGTAGGTCATCAGAAGCCATATACATTGCTTCTAGCATATTTAAGGGTACGAGTGGTGGCATTTCATCCCCCTCAAGTGTTACCTAGGTCATCCCCCTATTTCCCCAAGTGTCTATGGTTGCTGCTAGGTGGACCCAATCCACATTGTCCGACTTAGTCATCCCAGGTAGTACATCCATATAAGGAGAATCTTCCCCAACATCAGTGTCCGCTTTACACGTGTAACAATACTGCAATGGGGCCGAGTGAGCTGTGGTGTCAGATCTATGATCAATTATAAACCTGTTTCCTAGAGGATATGCTCGACCAGTTACAAGATCCATTCAAATGACACAATCTTGGAACTACAAGTAAACATGGTTTTTAGACCATTCATGTACCATTTTTACTTCCCTCATGAAAGGACATCCTAAGATCATCTCTGATGTCATAGTGTGTTTGGAGAAATCCATAACAATGAAGGTAATCCTTATTTTATGTCCAAAGACCTTGATCTTGAGATCTTCTAGCATCCTAATAGGTTTAACAATAGACCCATTGGCCCTTCACTACTATGGTTGTGGTTGCAAGGTTAGGTCTTCCTATAGTTTCCAAGAAATTTTTAGTCACAATGCTAACCCCAGCGCCACCATCAAGAATTCACTTCACAGTTAATCCCTTAGTAGTGATTGGTATGGTCGCATTGGATTCATAACCCTCAAAGTATTGTCCCAACTTGTTAACAAGTATTTCTATAACAAGGTTCTCATCTAGGTTGGGTTGTGGATCTAAGTGTTCCTCCTCTATTGGCATCTCCCCAGTTCCATCCATCAGTGCAAATTGTGGTAGCAGTTCTCCATGGAGGAAGGCTCGAAGAGCTGAGACTAGCTCAGGGTCTTTATATAGTTTGGACATGATGGTGGTTCTAACTTTCGAAGACACGAAATCCATCAATTTGGCAATGTTTAACGACACCTTTTGGACTTCAGTCCCTTGACATGGGGAAGATGGGATCTCCATTTCTTCAATAGGATCAGGTAGTCCCTCCGTAAACATTCTTTCCATCAAAAAGTGAGTACGCCCACTTTTCCATGACTTTAAGTCACTTTCTTCTTGGATGACACTAGGTATGGCTAAGGGTCTATGGACTTGGTGAGGTTGTGGTTGTGCAGGGAACATAGTATCTATAATCTGGATATGCCTAGGTGCTGGTTCTAGATCCCTTTGGGTATCTTCTACCAAACTCCTTAATTGCTTGACTCGCTCGATCTCCTCTGTAGGGTTTGGATAAGTTCCTATCTTCTTCTTGGATCCTGGCCATTGTGGCTCATGAAGATCTTCCTTGTTGGTTTCTATCTTAGTGGTTGTTTTGGTCTCCATGGTTTCACCTGAATTAGAATCCTCTTCAGCGTCGTTCATATATAAGGGGTCGTCAGCAGTCCCTATGTTGGTCTTTGAACTGGGGTCTGACTTCACTGCTTTTTGCGATCTCTTCCTTCGTGTTTTTTTCTTTTTCTGAGATTGGGAAATTGATGCCGTGTCTCTTTTCTCAAGAATATAATTTTTTTTTGGAGCATCAATCGTGTGAGTACGTTTACTGGTATCACATGTGTACTTTGTGATGGCTCCTCGGTAACCTCAATCAAGTTTAATGGCGTGATCTTCGGTGCATTTGGATTATTTGGACATTGGGCAATCAAATGATCTATGCCACATCGATTACACATGAGTATCGGCATTGTAGACGTGCTCGCTTGATTGGTTTGTATTAGTGTGGCGTTCTTTTGTAGCCTAATAGGACACTCGGCTACACGATGTGTACCTCCACACTCATAGCATTGAAGGGGTGGTCTCTTAGCAGTGTAATTAATATTTTGGCCTCTTGCAGCAAGAGCAGCTACTTGATAGACAGGTTTGACTTGTCCCCAATAGTCCTCCATGTAGTATTGTGGACTTTCTTCAAGCACATCCATCCCATAGGCAATATTAGGATCTATATCTTCCTCACAGCCTTCCAAACAAGCAATAGATGACTCACAACTCACTTGATTCATAGAAGTGATTCTCGGATGTGGTGGTTGCGTTCCTAGCACTGGAGGTGGTAAGGGTGTTGTTTGAACAATATTTTGGGCCCTAGGGACCATGTGTTGTGCTATTTGTTCAAGAGGTGGGGCCGGAATCAATGTAGGTACTCAAGGTGTATCTGTCCATGCTAAGGTTGGTCTATTGGCCATCGCGCGCTTAAATACTATGCAATCCTTAGCTTGATGACCATACCTTCCATAGGAATTGTAATTCCCATTGAATTTCACTCTAAAAGTAGGGCATTCACTGGTACTATGCGGTCCATAGCATATTAAGCACCATTGTTGCTCCCTTCTTGGATAAATATGATTGTTTTGCGGAGCACGATTGTCTCTAAGACTCTCTTGAATAGCCTTGGTGAGATCTGCTAAAGTCATCTCAGATATCTTTGGCTCCTTAGCAACAAGCTTAAGGGTCATTTGCTGATGCCCTGATGCTTGCGAGCTAATAGATTTAGGTTCAAAAGACACTATTTCTCCTTGAATCATTAAATTATCCTCCAATTGGATCGCATTGGTGGTGACTGATTCCCAAGTGGTGATACCTCTAATGACTAGGCCATTGTAGATATCCTCATGTCATAATCCCATAATGAATCTATCAAGCAATTGATTATTATTGAAGCGCTCATTTGGATTACAACGAGAATTCAAATGCTTCAAGCGACTAATAAAGTCTCTCACCGACTCTCCTTCCTCTCGTTGGGCTTTCTAAAGCTGAGAGGCTACACCCCAAAGCACTCCCTCTCGTATGTATTCTTTTAAGAACAGTCTCCTAAGAGTAGGGTAAATTGTTTTTTCTTCCACCCTTAGGGTTCTATACCAATCCCCTGCCTTTCCACTTAAGGTTAGGCTTAAAGCATTACTCTTATGCAGGTCATTGTGTTCTCCTAGAGAATCGCATATTTGTTCAAACACTTCGATATGCTTTCTCACATCCTCGTCTCCACTAAATGTTTGTGTCAACTTGGATATTTGTACTGCCTTACTTCTAGGCTCTCTATCAGGCGTGTTACGCATATTCTCAGCAATAGATCAACCAATAGCTTGAGCAAATGTTGTCAAGTCACCTAAGTGAGCAGGCACCATGGGTGAAGGCACTCCAGAGACTACATGTGGAGTAGATATTGACATTGGGCTTGGCGCATAGGAAACCCTTGGGTTCCACATTGGGTATGATGTTGTGCCATGTGGTGGCCTAAGGTTCATATGGGTGGCCCTAGGCATAGCAGACGTCGGATGTGACATGCTAATGCTAGCTGGTATAGTCCCATGGAAATAAGAGCTTGGGTGTTGTGGTTATGGAGCATAGGTAGTTGAAACAATGGGAGGGGTAGGGACTGCATGAGTATGAGGACCCATGGGTATATATGATTGGTACACACTTGTAGGTACTGTTGCAGGCATTGAGCTACCATGTAGCGGTGCTTTACTAACAAATGAGGTCCATGGCGTGTTTCTTGGCATGCCCATCATTGGAGTAGGCATGGTAGCCATGGTGTCATCAAGAGAAAGATGAGCTAGACTTGGAAAGGTAAAGCTATCACTTGTGGGCTGAGATTGCACTAAGACCCCTGGTGAAACAACATATGGACGATCCATTGAACTTACCGAGGGAGTTTCCATTTGCGATAAGGTCGGTTGTTTAGCCTTTTCTATATCCAAGAATCTCATGAGACCCGTTGAAGGCACGTTGATCCCCTTGTTCTGTCTCTTTAACTCAATGACCCTATGAATGACCTCACAAACTCTTTGTTGTTGATCCTCCACAACTAGTAGCACCCATTGTGGATTGTAGGACATCTAACCAACCCACGTGATAGGTGTGACTTGTGTATAGGTTAGTTAGAGTTTCTGTTTGTAGTTCGTACTCCTAGTTCTCGTTTAAGAATGCTCCATCTAGGATTGAGGTGCTAGGGGTGTCCTTTGAGCTAGATGCAATGTTGCTTTCTAGAGATTGGCCGTTAGCGGTTGCTAAGTCAGGAGCACTCGATTGCTGTCTTAGCAAGGATATTGACATAGGGGCTTTTGCTTTTAACTCTCTTCGTTGCTCCGCCTTGCGTAAGCTCTCGAATTCCTTTTCCCTAGCCGCAATGATATATCGCTCAACCTCTTGCACTTCGGCAAGGCTTCTACTATTGGGTAATATGACCTCGGACGGGAATAGCTCTGAAGAGTCAGGAGGTGCAGTGAATGAAGTATTCACCTGCACATTCTCTAAGGGCATAGGGTCTACGTTGGCCATGAATGGAGAATTTACTTCCCCACCCCTCTCATTTACATCATTAGCTCCATGTTCGGAGCGAGTGGCTCTACTAAAGGTTTCCTTCAAGCGGCTAAGCACACTCGGCCCGGACCGCGGGCCCATGGCATACATGTCTTGGCTTGAGCTATCGAGATTAGGCATTGGGAAACCCTCCATGACGTCGTAGTTAGAGGAAGAGTCACTATCCGCTATGTTCGGGTCTTGGTTTGTACTACCTTGGGTCCCCGCCAAGGGCCCGGAACCTAAGGTAGGTGGATATTG
Organism: Adiantum capillus-veneris; assembly: GCF_014529385.1. NCBI lineage: Eukaryota > Viridiplantae > Streptophyta > Polypodiopsida > Polypodiales > Pteridaceae > Adiantum > Adiantum capillus-veneris. The sequence goes on along the minus strand of NC_140954.1, from coordinate 62,252,777 downwards.
AGAAGTCGCGTAAGTCAAAATTCTCTGTAGTTGCTCTGTCTCTAGCACACAACCAGAGCGCAGATGCATGTGCCTTTGGCACCCTACAAGCGTCGACGAATAACCTCGAAGATTAACCGCTTACTTTTTTAGGCGTCCGTTTTCAGTCGTTTTTTTATGTTTTTTAATGATCGATTTTTTGATTAAAGTGTGTGATAGCTCAAAATGAGCGTATCACTCAGAGGATTGCGGTGTGCTTTACAGTACAACGTTCGGTCACCTGAAGCTCCATTCGTCCTCAAAAAGGTCTAGCTACGTGTGAGGCTAAAATACGTAATTTTAAATGGAAACTGAGGCCTGAGTCTGAGCGTGAGCTTGGGTTTGGGTATGGGAGATATTTTCAATCGTGGTCCTAACTTTAATTTTTATTTATTTTTTTGGGATAAGGTCGCCATGCACACACTCTACCTACCTACTTACAACTAATACACCTACTGTTACACACTAACACACTTCATTAGCTCTAACAGATCTACTTCCTACTTACTGTACTTTACATTACACAGAACTAACATTATGGATCTACAACCTTAATACTAACACCTTATCACAGACAAAACTCAGTACCTTTCAAAACCTCATTAACAAAGAAATACACAGTAGCAAAACAAAATGCTTCTTCTCAACACACACACCTTCCTTCCCTACCTTTTCTACAATTGAAATTGCATCACAAAGAAGCAAAGAGTGCCATTCAAGCTTAGTGTATGACATTCCCCGGCAACGACGCCAAAAATGTGCTCGTCTGTCGCACGTGTCAATGCAAGGAACTTGCCGATACACTGTGTGCAAGCCACAAATGGCTCAAAGCATGCAACTAACCTAAACTAGTAAGCTCAAAGATGGCGATGGTGTGTCACTCACCGCTCTACGCTTGCTATCGTGGAGGATTCCTCACCGTGAAGAAGAAGGAGCCGCCATTGCGCCGCGCTCAACCGTTTTTCCACGGCCGTGCCATCGTCACAATGCTCGATTGCACACACACACTCTCTCTCTCTCTCTCTCTCTCTCACGCATACACACACACACACAAAGAGGTGAAGAAGAAGAAGATGGAGATGGAGCAAGAGCACTCTTCAATTGCACAAATGAAAGAATGAGTGAATTTTAGGTTTAGTTGACTTTTATATGAGCTCGCCTCATTCACAATTGGGCACCCATGCTTAGCCAACTAATCCCTTGAATGTTCCAGTTAGAGTGCACCTCTCATCGACGATCACTCTTAACCTTTTCCTATTGGATCGACAAGCCCGGTACCTGACTCTACCAAATAAATAATACGGCGTCCGTCTTAGGTGATAGGAATGTGCATGAGGGTTAACAAACTTGCATAAAGTAAGAAATATAGGTTCCCTCCTACAAGGAGACGAATATAAGGCTTATGGCAAGTTTGGATCCACCATCAAAGATAGAGGATATGCACTGCAAGTTGGTATCTTGTATGGGGTTATTGTAGATGGACATATAGTTGAGAAGCCACTCGATATCTTGAGAAAGATATTACAAAGAAAGAGGTGTGTGAAGCAAAAGGATGTACCTTGATCTATCTCTCAAGCCTGGAAATGAGGTCTTATTGGATCGTAGTGATGCTCATTTTTGTGATGATGGCCTTGATGCCTGTATTGGAAAGAGATTAAAAACAAAGAGATGTGTGAAGCAAAAGGATGTACCTTGATCTATATCTCAAGGAAATGAGGTCTTATTTGATTGCAATGATGCTCATTTTTGTGATGATGGCCTTGATGCTTGTATTGGAAAGGTAATTGGACATGTGAATACAAACATGAACATGGAATTGTTTAATGGTTGGTTTAACTGAGCAGTTTTGCACACAGATTCTGACAAACTGTCTGACAATTCACTCTGACAACACAGAAATTCCTCCTACTGCAGATTCATCACTTCAACAACCCAAACATTTTGAACTGAACATTTCTGCACTTGTATCGTACCCAGGACATAGAATACACAGAGAGAATGAGAAAGAAATAAGACAACTGATCTGAATTCTGCATTCAACAAACTGCTGCATCTGACATATTGCATCTGACAACTAGAAATCCGCCATTACACAGAAAATCTGCCCAACACCATCACGCTACATAACTAAATGTTTTTTCTCACATGAAAGAGCAAAACGACCCTTAACCTCCAAGATCCCAAAAGTCACTTAAAATAAACTACGGTTCACACCTTTGTCAAAAGTAATCCTCCTAAGGTTTAACTCTAACAGACATGATCCATCAAGCGAGCAAGACTAGTAAGCTGAAGATACATAGTGCTAAGATATGTGAGAAGGTTGAAGTGGAAAATGATGTAAGCATGGTGGACATGAAAAAGAATGATGTTACTTCATGCATTTTCAATAATGAATGCACTAATATGGATGCACAAGAGAACCATGAGTCTGATGAGGATTTGAGAACATGGATGCTAGAGTCTCCTTGTACTGCATGTTTTCTTGATGATGTAGTTCAAGAACCTTGTATTGTAGATGTAGACAAAGTTATGATGGGATGCATGAATAAAATTATGTTATAGATGACACCTTACTTTGCAAAGTTACCAAAGATGATGATCATGGATATGTGAAAAATACATATGCCCTTGTCTCGGCCCTTGTGTACAATGCGCTTGAGGTGGATGGTGCAATTTTGAATTTCTTGTGTATCATTTCAACGTATGTGCTTTTCAAAGATTCCCTTTTACAACCTAAAAAGTATAAAAAGTGTTTTTTGTGGTTCATGTAAAAAAAATGAGAAGGTTTTGTGTCATAATTGGTACAAAAGTCATGTTTTTGCCAATAAGTAGACAAAGATTTGGTCTAAGAGTAACTATGTTTATGCCCCATGAATGCATGTGATACCAAAAATTCTAAAGGGGTGAAATAGTAGTCCCTTTGGTAAGGGATAGAAGCATTGTTGGGGTGAGATTTTATGTTCAAAGTAGAGAGGTTTTCCATAACTGTTTTTTGGTATGTTTCCTAAGATTTACCATATCTTTGGCTTCCTTAGGTGCAAACGATCATCTGGAGCTATGGATATATAGAGGGAAGCTAGTTGAATGTAGGCTAAGTAGAAAGTTTACAAGGGTGAGTAAATTTGTGGCTAGAGATTGGCCCCCATATCTTCTTGTGAGAGTTAATTTCTTCATCCCCATCTATTTTGTGAATATGGGTGTGTTATAGAGGCCACCCCAAATCCTTCACAACGTATTAAACAAAAATGATTTCTAACTTTTTCCAATACTTCTCAGTTACAATTCATGCAACAACTATATAAAACTATATTAGTAAATTTGGGAATTTCCTAATTCCCACTATTAGAAAGAGTTTAAGGTTTGACCACATGATCAAATCTTAGCCAAATTTTTGAGAGCGTGGATCGAACGATCTTTTCAAGTACTACCTTGTGGAAGGATTTGGCCTTAAAAAATAGTTTGAGATTTGTCCATATGACCAAATCTTTAAGACATTGGTGATTTCCAAATCAGTGGCTATGAAGTCTCAAACTCTTTAATATGATGTTTCTACAAGATACTCTTATTTTGTAGCAGTTAAAGAAATACATACCAGAAAGTTGAAAACTTCATACATGGAAGGTTGAATCATTATCCAACTTCCAATAGAAATCTAGCATACAAAAATACTATTGCTAGTGTAGAATAAAGATGATATTTAATAAGCAAGCTCTATTAGAAAAGTTTTAGTTGACAATAACACATTTGAGACAATGAGTGGAAAGTGAAGACAAATTAAACGTGCAAGTAAAACCTTCAAATTCTCTACTAAAAAATGATAATGTAACGAATCAACGCTGTCAAAAATTTTATTCTATCATGGGATTGACCAGCGTTCCCACATATTATAGAATTGGGGTAGGATTGTGATCACTTTTCCATGTGAGGATTCTTACATGTTCTATTTTCAACATAAACTCTAACCTTTGCATGTTTCTTTGTAAGGTGCACTTGCTAAACTTTGAAACATCATGATTGCTGATGAGTTGATGACAACCATTCTTAGACCAATGTCAAGAGCACTTGAAAGGAAACCTGTGTGTGTGTGTGTGTGTGTGTGTGTGTGTGTGGTGTTGTAAGACTCCTTCTCTTGCAATTGTGAAAACCACTCCAATCATGTCTTGATTCTAGAGGTGGGGAATGATATTATTTGAAAGCTTTCACATTTTTCAATTTGTAATTTTCATGATGAAGAATTCTGTGCTTCCTAGGATATAACCTTTCTCTACCTATTGTGTCTTGAAAATTTTATGCTTAGAATGGAGACATGTGTTGTGAAGAAAATTACAACATATATACTTCCATTTTGTGTTGAAAAAAATATCCATGTTGCTGAAACATATAAAATTTATTCCTTGATTATCGCACATTGCGAAACCATAATCGTAGGTGTATTAAAAAAATATCACTATAACCTATTAAAAAATGCCTCTCAAGTATAATTCATTGTCACAATTGTCCAAAGATACTCCTATTTTACAGCAAGTTGAAGAAATTTAGATCAAAGAGATGTTAATCATCACATGGATGTAGGTGGAATTCATATCCAACTTCCAATTGAAATATACCATCAAAAAAGCAATAGCAGGTGATAAATAAAGGTGTCATTTAACAAACAATCTCTATTACCTCAGTTCAATTTACAATATTGCATTCATCTTGATGAATGATGAATAAAAACTAAACAAAGAGGACTTACAAAAACCTTTAAATTCTCCTTTAGAAAATGACAATGTTGAATATCGAACAGACACTAAAACCAATTTGTCAAGACTCTATCGTGCATCTATATTATTCTTTGAGCCTCTTATCATGGTATGTGAATAGTGGTTTTGAATCATTCTAATATCCACTGAATATCATAATGACATAGGAAGCTTCCTATTGGATATTTCTCCATGCACAATTTTCTCAAAAGAAATCAATGACATTGAAGCTATGATCCTGGTGCGCACAAACCGAGCACAATTTACTTTCCTAAAAAGACTTTACGTTTTTATTATTTAGATATCTATATGAACAAGTTAAAGCTAGAACGTCCGAATAGCTATGACAAAGAAAAAGCAAGACATCAACTTTATTAGGATACATCATGTTTTGATTATAAGACCAAGTAAACAATATAATTCCATAACTTAAGCATTTAATTTTTATACATTTCTACCAATGATGTCAAAGCATTTATGTATCCTAATTTGTTTCAATTAGAACGTGCATAATTGGCAATTGCACAGTGCTCAATGCAAAATTAGTGCCTATGCAGCTAGAACATTAGAACACTCTAGCTTAGTATACAATTTAATGATTTGAAGCTCTCAATTATAAAGAGATACCAAGACTGTCGAAAACTATGCAGCCATAAAGCAATCAAGTCCATCTAGGTATATTGTATAATATGGATAAATTTTCATTCTAAACAGTCTTGAGTGAAGCGAGAAAACGCTTGGCAAATTAAATGATAAATTTCTAAAAAAGTCAAGACTTATTCACCTATATCCTTTTCCAAGAGCTTGGATGGATGATGCGAATAAAATGTTGTATTGATCATCTACACACTTAATTAGCCAATTGATCAATAAAAAATAAATCTCCTGATTTTTTTAGGGTAAACTAATTTGCAAATCATGATTTATGCAAAACTCTAAGCTATTTACTGAGAAGTATAACAAAGATGCCTATATTATGTAATGGATTTGAAACCGAGATTTTTTACATTGCAAATCGGGACATGTGAGCACTGTTTCACTCTCACGAAGTTAACTTAATTCCTAGGCCTTTTCTAGAAACACAGATGGCATTATTCTTGTTTATAGTCTTAAGGTACTCAATGACATGTCTTGCTACAAATATGAAGAGAGTAGTAGATCATCCATCATCCGTAAAGCATATTGTTGTTAATATATGGTATGTAACTCAAGTTCCACGTTTAATACCAACGACCATCTTCATAGTTGTTCTTCTTGCGATGTCCGTTGTTATAGGCATAACCTGTGGAGCCTATTGTGCCAAGTTCGTTGTTATAGGCATAACCTGTGGAGCCTATTGTGCCAAGTGCCAAAGCATCTGCCTCAAACTTGTGCTTGTATGCTTGGATGGGGTCAGTCTAGGCCTTGTGCTCCTCATACTGGGACATGGACACATCCAAGTGATGAAAATAGTCCAACGTTAGTTTGCTTGTGATGAAAGGTGTATGATACACGATCTAGTCATAATTAGGGATCTCGACAAACAAAATATGGAGAATAATTACTTACATCACAATTATGGAATTTCAAATTGGGACAGAAAATCAAGCCTTGATTGCATAGAAGTCATTAGGAAAAATATGAACCCTCTAGGGGCCCTTTGGGATTAAGGTTAATTAGAGGCCAGCCAATGAGAAGAGGGTGGTGGACACACTCTATGCCCTCAAAAATGTAGGGGGACAAAGTAGTCTTACACTTTATTAATGGGCTCTTACCTAGTGAGAAGGTGGGGGGGGGGGGGGGGGGGGGTGGGTCGGCCATATGGAACCTCCAACTTCCCTCCTTTTTGATCCGGTTTTGAAAAAATCCCAAAAATTTGAAATTTTTCAAAAATTTCAAAACTCAAATTTCATCTTCTGAAAACCCCCCTAAAACTATTTTATGGTCAAAAAAGCATTTTTTTATCTCAAAAAGTCAAAGCGTGCATCCAAAAACCCTAAAATTCAAAATTTTTTCAAAACTTTTAAATAATCTTTTTTTGCTATCCAGAGCTCCCCCAAAATTAGTTATTAGGCAAAAAGGGATTTTCTCTCTCTAGAATCCCTTTTCCAACCCCTCCTTGGTTGCAACCATCACACTCATCCTCTACTCCAACACTCTCTCTCTTTACACCATCTCCATTGCTGCAGCAAGGAAGCTCCTCTCTCCTCCCCTACCACCTTCCATTGCCACACCAAGCAAGGCTTATCCACCTTCTCCTCCCAGTGCCACACCAAGCAAGGGTTGTCCACCTTCTCCTCCCATTGCCACAAGGGTTGACCATTTTCTCATATCACTTTATCACACCTACATTGTAGCAACAAGCAAGGTTCTTCTCCTCCTCCTAGTTTGCTTTGCTCAACCATGGCCAACTCTACTTCGCAAAGGCGACCAAAGGATGAGGTCACAGCACTTGCATGCCACAACACTAGAGGTGTAGATGATGAGTGGGTGCCACAAGAGTTCACCGAAGGTGCTTGGGTATACATGCAACCATCTGCTGTTGGCCCTCATCGTGTGCGGAATCGTGCAAACTTGGATCTTCATTGGAAAGGAAAGCTCATTGGCTTCAAGAACCGCAAAGACAAGGGGACCATAGCCATTGTGCAACATGTTTTCTCAATGTCAACCATGCACTTGCAACAACCACCTCGATTTCCAACACATTGTAAGTACATGTTTTGAGAATACAAAGCTAGGTGTGAAATCACAGTGTAATGTTATTATGGATTCATACTTAACATTTGTCATGCATTTATAGTCATATTTCCATCCACGTTGGTGGAGGAGCAGCCACTACATAGTCTCTCCGGCACATTCAATGCTATACATGCGGATATTGGAGCAATAATGTTCCCGCATCTTTGCCCAACCAAACTGGTTCAAAGAAGGATTTTCTTCTATTCTCACTCCTATATTGTCCCTACTTCTATACAAGCATTTGGAATGCTTGAACCCATCAAAGTAACTTCCTTATTAAGTATGGAGTGGCCGGTCCCAGATTTGTGGTCGGTAGCATCTTTCAAGCAAAAGATGATAATGGATGTCAAAAACTCTTTGAAATACTCTAAAGCTTCTAGGTCTGTGGGCTTGAGCTGGTGTTTGCCTATTCATTGTTTTGTGCACATTTTTAAAGAGTTTGGATTTGTGGAGACTACCACAATGCTTGTATGTAAAGATGCGCATTACGAGGAATTAGGAAGGCTTTTAGAAGAGGACTGGGGTTTTGTGGAGGGCATGCACAACGGGGACCGGTGCCGTTGTAAGGTTGGAGCTTCAGGTATTGGAATGCGCTATTTGAAATCCCGCACCTCCTTGTACATACGATTTCACTATGATCGTTGGATGTGCAAGCTTGGAGTGTGGACTCCCTTACAGAGTGTAGACGGCGCTATTGCAAGCTTTGACATTGCAGTGAAGATGCCCAACGATGCTTTGGAGGCAGTCCAAGTGAACAAGCATTGGACTCTCAGTAATGTTCGAGAACATTTGGTTATTATGGGTTTTGAGGCCCTTCAACAAGCACAATTTCGTTTACAAGGTCACAAGGTGAGAATCCTTCCACCACATTTTCAATACATCATGGTTTGTCGATCATTAGATGCTTATTGTAATGAATGTCTGCAGATTGGGAAGAGAATGGAAGACAAATTGAAGGTCGAGGAGGACTGGTGGATAGATGGAACTATGCTATCGATCTTATAACTTTGTAACTCTTGCAATTTTCATATTGATCCCCGCTGTAATCAACATGATTTGCTTCGGCAAATCATGCCTTTGAATATAATTTTTTGCATTGGGATGAGAAATCATTTTTTCGGTGAAAGTGCCTTTTTTTTTAATGTCTTAAAAAAAGGGTACATTATAAAAGGGGGGCCACCTAACTCATTCACTATTTTCACTTTTGCAACTCCTGAGCTCCTCCACTCTCTATCCACACCCCAGGCTAAACATGGATGCTGCCACAGTCTCTGCATCTGTACCCACATCCACCCCTTTGTCACGCTTCACCCTCTTCCTCAAGGACACCAAATACAAAGGGAAGTTGGACCTCCACACCTTTTTTACTCGTCTCCCTGACCTTGACGCCACAGTTGCCCTTCACATGGATGCATTTGAGGATATTTCTGCGTTCATGGAGGAGCACATCATAAAATATTCTGTATCTATCCCCCCACACGCAGGGATCTGGGTGCCTTGCGATCTTTTGCGCTATGTACACAAAGGTGATCGCCCATTCGCCAAGCGGTTGCAACGATTCCAAGAAATTGCAACCAATGCAGGCCATTACTTGGACGAGCAAGCCCCTGGGGTGTCAGCGCTCAAGAAGCGCAAGTTGGGGGTGGAGTACCTTTCTCGGCTCGCAACATTTATCTTCTTGGTGAGCGAGGAACCTAATTTGGAGGAGCTCCACTTACCACATCTTCAAGTTGGGTCCTTTATCAAGGACACCAAGGAGCAGCAGGTTATCTCCATGAACCCTGCAGCGGAAGGAAAAGCACACCAGCTCGAGTACCCTAGGGATCTTGAGGAAGTGGTTGAGAAATCCATAGTTGCGGCTGGCCCTAGTGACACTCCAGTGCCACTACCACTGACAGATGTGGCTATCCCAGAGGTAGAAATTAGCCGCTTCTCCTCAGTGTTAGTGGATGGGGAGGAGTTTGTGTTCCTGCATGATTTGGAAAAAGCATTTGGCCTGCGCATGGATGAATGCTTGAGCGTGCTATGCAACAGCAGCAAATGTCCCGTAGACAATACGCCAGATGCCCTAGAAAGCAAGCTCTTGCCAGATGGGGACTCTGTTGCTGACACTATTACAGTTGTATGTGCGGAGGTCCTGGCAGCAGAGCAGTTGCACGTGGCTGATGAAGATTTCCAAGCCACGCAAGCCAAGGTTGGCTGCTAGGATACCTATGCCATTATGCAACCTCCCATCTGATGATCCAAAGCTTGTATCTGTGGTGCATGGGACCATTGACTTGGATGCAAAGGGCAACAGGGAGGAGGATGACAAGGAGCAGGAGGTAAAATGTATCCTAATTTTCATGTTACTATTTTATCCTTTGTATCTTTTTTCTCAACCTTCATCGGTTTATGACAGGATGTTGTGGAGGTTGATGATTTTGCTCCAAGGACGGGTGGCAAGCGGACGGGCTTTGGACCTCAAGCTTCCCTTGCGCATTACCTCGGACAACTCCCCCCTGGCGATGTGGCCATTATCCATAATGAATTTACTCCCCAAGCCCATTTTATGACTTGGTCGTTAAAAGCTTTGAGCAAGTTTTTGTGTTTGAGTACCATTGCTCAAACTGCGCATCAAGTGTTCCTAGTGCGTAGATCCCTTGTATGCACAGCGTTTGGCACTGGCTTTCGTGGTAAAGTGCTTGCCCAGATAGGGATACATGCTTCCATTGGCTCAACTGACCCAAATGCCATAGCGCAGTCCCTCTTGACTGGGGAGTTGCCTTACGCGCAAAATAGGCGCCAGGAAATGGTCAAAAAAATTCTGAACTCCTCAGATACATGATGTAAAATCACCGTGCTAGAAGGAATAAAAAATATTTGAAATTGTCTCTCTATATTGCAAATTCTTTTCAATCTGATTTGTCAATCTTGAAAATTGTTTCAATTGGTGATATGAATTGTTTTTTGACTTTGTTATTTCAAGGTATGTAATTGCAGTCAATTTGAGTATAATTGTGATTTTTAAGTACCCTAGGGGGTTAGATTAGCCTGTAAGGGGCAAAAAATGCCTGGCCACAAGGGCGCGCAAATGGCCCATCCATCAGTTTTGGATGGGCCATTTGCGCGCCCTTGTGGCCAGGCATTTTTTTGCCCCTTATAGGCCAATCTACCCCCTAGGGTACTTAAAAAGCACAAATTTATTGCAATGGATTGGTTTTGCATCATTCATTTAAATGCAACCTTTTTATGGCAATTCTAGTATATGTTCACACTCAAGGACACTAGAAAAGCTCAAATCAATTATGAAATGAAGTTTCCAGCAAACTATCACTTGCTTTAGCTCTACCTGCTACACCCTTGCACCAAAAAGTCAAATTACATTGGACACTTGGTTTCACAATATGTTATTTGTTTTGATATCCTATAAGGAATTCAAAGCTTGAAATGACCAAAAAAAGGTGTCCATAAGGATCCATATTAAATATTGATGCAAAACCAATAGGTTTTAGTAAATTTGGTTATTTTAAGTACCCTTGGGGTTAGATAAGCCTACAAGGGGCAGAATAAGGCCTGGCCACAAGGGCGCGCAAATGGCCCATCCATCAGTTTTGGATGGGCCATTTGCGCGCCCTTGTGGCCAGGCATTTTTTTGCCCCTTATAGGCCAATCTACCCCCTAGGGTACTTAAAAAGCACAAATTTATTGCAATGGATTGGTTTTGCATCATTCATTTAAATGCAACCTTTTTATGGCAATTCCAGTATATGTTCACACTCAAGGACACTAGAAAAGCTCAAATCAATTATGAAATGAAGTTTCCAGCAAACTATCACTTGCTTTAGCTCTACCTACTACACCCTTGCACCAAAAAGTCAAATTACATTGGACACTTGGTTTCACAATATGTTATTTGTTTTGATATCCTATAGGGAATTCAAAGCTTGAAATGACCAAAGAAAGGTGTCCATAAGGATCCATATAAAATATTGATGCAAAACCAATAGGTTTTAGTAAATTTGGTTATTTTAAGTACGCTTGGGGGTAGATAAGCCTACAAGGGGCAGAAAAAGGCCTGGCCACAAGGGCGCGCAAATGGCCCATCCATCATTTGCGCGCCCTTGTGGCCAGGCCTTTTTCTGCCCCTTGTAGGCTTATCTACCCCCAAGGGTACTTAAAATGCACAAATTTACTGAAATTGACTACAATTACATACAGAACTTGAAATTACAAAGATAATAGACAGAGTAGACACAACTGTTGATCATATTGTCATTGGAAAGTCAAATCATTACAAAGATAAGGGTGTGCAATACAAAAAGAGGGGTAATTTCGGCTAATGCTCGAAGTCTCGTCGCAATCGTCGTGCAAGCTGCATATCTTTTGGCTGTATTGTCACTCGCTTTGCATGAATGGCACATAGGTTGGTATCTTCCAATACTGAAATGATGTGGGCCTCTTCAGCTTCTTGAATAGCCTCTAGCGCTATTGCTTGCATTCTATACGGATTTCCATAGCTTTGAAGCACTTCCTTCACAGTGCGAGCAAAGGGGGCGCGTCGAATCAAGAGCTCCGTCGTCTTCTGGTAGTGGCAGATTTCTGCAAATGCCCTTGCTATTTTTCGGCGCCGCTGCGGTTGTCTTGGGGGCACTTGCACATTTGCTGGAGGGCGGCGTGAAGGCTTCTTGAAAAACTTAGACTTGCGTCTGTTTACATGCTTAGGGGCTGGTTCTGCAGCCTGTTCTGATTCTTCCTCTTCCCTTGGTTGCCGATCTTGTCGTGTGGGGAGAGCTCCCTTGCCTTGAGGCAATGTCTTCCCCCCAACGGCCACCCGGTGTGTGCGCGGTATTTTTTCTCGCAGCCATGGTGGCTCACTCTCTGATTCGGTGTCTGTATTGACCACCCGAGTCCTGGATGGTCCTGCTTGTGATTGGGGGCGCGACGGCTGTTCCCTATCGGACTCTGATGTTTGTTGGCCCTCTGCTTCTCTCCAGCGCTGGGCACGTTGCTTCATTCTCTTTCTAGGTGTTATATCTTGAGGAGGTGGAGATTCAATAGTCCTTGATGACTCTCGTGCCCTACCACCATGCCCACTACCAGAAGAGTTCCTGGAACGGCCAGGTGTTCGTGGCCGTTTTCTTGTGCCTTTAAGCCATGACGGATTCTCACATCCTTGGAGGGTGTTTTTGTTGGCAGGCGGATGCTCTTTCGCGGTTTGTTTGGTGCGCGCCATTTCGTTGGTAAGAGCTCACCTGTTCTTAAGAAATGAGTGATTTATGAGAGCATGCAATATTTATAAGGGCCCATTTAAAAAGGGCCCTGTTCACACTAATTTTTTTAAAAGAAGTATTATTTTTTAAATAAACATGTCGCTAAGAGTTGGACCCTGCGTTCACGTTTAGTGACTCGCGCAGTATCCACTTTGATCCTTGTCGCACTCTGCATCGCCGCCATGCAGCATGCTTGGTGGGACCTTGCGACATTTGCCACTTGTTGCTATGCTCTTGACGACTCCATTTGCGCACTTCAATAGCAATCTTGGATTGTTGCGCACGCTCCATTGTGAGCTTACGAGCAAATGTTGTGCGAAAAAACCAGTTGAACATCTCCTCCAAATAATTGGATTGCACCATTCCACCACCATGTCGAGTATTTTTGAAGTACACTCCCCTTGCTCGATAATGGGACTTCTCCATGCCTTGAGTGCTAAAAATTTCAAGTGATCCATACTTGTGCATAAAAAATGCACCATGCGCAAACAAGATATGCTGTTCACATGAGCAAACGATCCACATTAGTAAATAAAAACAATCCCTTGTAATGAATATACCATGAATGACTTACCATGTAATGTGTGATGTTATTTTCACCCCAAGAAAGGGTGAAGACCTTGGTAAAATCCGCCAAAGCTTCTTGAAATGATTGCCGTTGTTCTTCTGTTGTGCTGTTAAGGCTCATAAGCTTGACGATTTTATCAAAATATGGGCCCAAACTTGCTTGTGCTTGTTTGCAAGCTCGCCATTTGAATCATTGTCAGTAGTAGCTTTGCATAACTCCTTCCAAAGCTCCCAAAGGTTACCTGCCTGCTGGTTGGAGCTACTTTGAGCATCATATCGACTTGGCTTTCCTTGGGAAACTTTCTTCAAAAAGTGTCTAGCTTTTTGTCCACTCATTGACACTTGTTGAGCAATTTCATGGGCCTCCCCTGTGTTCTTTGCAGCAACTATAGACACATTTCCACCGTGATAGCCAATGGAATTCAAGAGTACCTCCACTCTTTCGATCGCTTCCTGGGACTTTTCCAACGGTTTCATTGTGAAAGCATAGTCAATGTGGAGCTTCAATAGCCTATCAAAAATACGCATGAATGCGTGTAATGTACAAAAATGTACATTCGATAGAGGAAATCGAAAGATTGGATTCCAAGTGTGGTCCTTTTGATCACGGTCTGGGGCATTGAGCATGGGACATCTCAGAATAGACGCTCTCCATTCTCTACCTTCATCTCCGACATCATGACAATCTAACCCTTGTTCTCCATGCCCTTGCCATGGAAGCATGTAACTGGCCTTTGCAGTGCTCTTATGTGATTTTTTCCATTAGGTTTGTACCCTCGAGTGCAAAATGGAAAAGGCATGAGAGAAGAAGCCCCTTGTTTGCAGCCAAGCAAACACTTTATGGTCTTCAAATCCTTACCTAAGTGCCACTCCACATCATAACTACCAAAGCCCTCAATCTCCAACTTCTGACCTGCAATTTGGGAGTGTATTACTTCTGTGATCCTTGGAGTTCTCTCAAAAATCCACGAAAGTACTCCATTGGTCTCTTTGGGCATCTCAATAGCACCCAACCACCAAATGTCTTTCTCTGATTGCACGCTAAAAGATAGGGTGGGATATGGCTCGACTGAATCCCTTCGCTTGGTTTGCAGAAGGGCCTCATTCATTAGAGTGACACTTAGCCTCTCTAACCTTCGGCCTTTCACTATTTGACACTCATCGAGTTTCAGCACAAAAGCGACTTTTGTGCCAAGCACTACAAAATAAATAGTGCTAAGACCTTAAACTTCAGCTTCTATGAAAAGAATAATACCAAAGAAAAAAGTAAAGTGTGTCACCTTCTTCAGGTAACTCGTAAAATCTAAGCATGGCTTCTTGAAGCCTTCTAAGATCCACGAAAATATTGTTCCACATTGTGTAAGGAAAGCCCTTATTCGAAGGTCTTATGGATTGTTTCTTACCTTTTCCCCTTGTCTTTGTTGCGCACGAAGCATAAAGGGAAGTTGGCATTGTGTCCTCAATGTGTAGGTATGTCCCAATGCGGGAGAACACATCTTCGTTTGTGGCCTTCTTTGCGAGCTTGACCTTGTGAGGAACGGGAAATAGGTTTTCCACAATGCCATGTTCTTTGAGGGCATCCTTTAGGAGTTGAAAAATAGCCTGATAGGCTTTGGTGCTGATTCCAACCTCATCACAAGCTTGTTGAACGTCATCATCATTAACCACATTTCTTAATTTACACATAAGGTCCTTGGTGACTGCATCCTTAATGTGCTTACCTCCAGGTGATTGTAAGATAGAAATAACGTCCTCGGTATTGAGACAACTAGTGAGAAGGTTGACTCGATTATCTTGGCTTGTTCCACCGCATGCCTCTTGGATGAAGTTTCTAGCAACAAATAAACATAAATGTTAGAAAATAGTGTGAAGTAAAAATGCAGCATGCAAGTAAAGACCAAATCACCTTGTGGCTGTAACTCGTCGTTTGCGTGCTCCTCCGGAATGTGCAAGAGTTTCAATGGATGAATACGGGCGTTTGCGTTCCCTTGCACCAAGGGGTGTTTCTTTCAAGTATGTGATGGTGTTGGTAAGCTTCTGGATGTGGGACTCCTTTTCTTGCATTTGTTGTTCAAGACTTTTAACTACCCTCTCCGAAGAGGCAACACTCTCTTGTAATGCCGTCGTCTTGAGGTGAAGAGCTTGACATTCGTGCATCCACATATGCAAAGAAGCACCTGCACCCATACACAGCCGCTTGCAATAGCCTAACAAGCCTGCTTCTCCCCTCCCAAGAAATTGAAGAAATGTGGAAAGGCTATTAAACGGTGGATGGAAGCGGCTTATAGGATCGTAAAGGTACAAATGGCCATCCACCCAAATGTCAACATTGGTCTCACAAGCGGTGCGACGTTCCTGTGATGATCTTTGATCACCTTCACTAATGGTCTTCGGTGCAAATGCCGTGGGTAAGCGAATATGTATGCTTTTGGTGTGCGGAGTACGTGGTGGTGGAAGCAAACCATTTGTGATGTCCGTGAGCACCATGGAAGCTGTTGCGTGAGGAAGCAAATGATGAAAAGATAGAGGGGGAAGGGTAGAGAATCCGAGCAGGATGGGAGGAGAGAAGGAGGGAGGGAGAGATTGGGGAGGAGGAGGAAGGTAGGGGCAGAGAGGGAGAGGAGAGGGAGAGGGAGAGAGGAGGGAGGAGGATGAGAGAACAAAATGTTTATTACTTTTTGAGAGAAAAGATTTTTGAAAAAATGAACTTTCTAAGCTTGTGGGTTAAAAAATGGGTCAAAAAATGATTTTTGGATATGTATATATGTTGGGAGGGAGTTTTAAGTAAAAAACAAATAAAAATGAAAATTTTTAAAAAAAAGTCATTTTGACTCTTTTTGACCCACGTTTTTGCTGATGTTGATACACCCCTATGCTTCCTTCACTTTAAAAAAAGCTAGAGAGAGAAAGCAACCCTTTAGGTCCACATCCTACATTTGTTTAAAAAAAAGGCTAGAAAAGCCTACTCAAAACTACCTTCTTCAATGCTCTTGCCCCCTAAACCCCACACAACATTAGCATTAATCCCTAAAAATTAGGATTCCTTACAAGGCCCATGCAAGGTTCATATTTCTCCTAATGTAAAAATCAAGTTTTTGATCCCCCCCCCCCTCTCTCTCTCTCTCTCTCTCACACACACACACACACACACACACCTTAGTTATATACAAAGGTACTAAAATGTAGTGAAACTTGAAAATGCAAAGTTAAATTATGTTAGAGATTCTAGTGTACAATTTTCTAAAAGGTGTAGCAAAGACAATAAAAAGTTGGATGTAGGTGGAAAAATGGCTTGAATTACAAGAAAAAAGGCCAAGAAATTTTGTGCAATATTGGTAAAAGGGCTCTTGAGGGTGCTAAAAAACTATTAGAGAGAAGGAATTCTTGCATTGAGGAGAGATACAAGCTAATAAAACAACAAATATTATAGAACAAAAACAAGGTAAGAAGACGATAAGAAAAAGCAGTAAATGAGATGATTAAAAGCAAATGATGAGTTTTTAGGTTTTTCAATGACTATATGTGGCTAGGATCGAGCTACAATTAAGTTGTACCTTTGTCCATGCCTATAGAAATAATTTAGTGCTAGGCTATCCTAGTCACTATTTGGCACAAGGGTCCATCGAAGGGGATCCATGGTTGCAATCAAGTATTGATTACTGTGACTTAATGATAGTTCAAACAAAAAGAGGTTTTGCTTCTATTTAAACACACACTCTCTCTCTCTCTCTCTCTCTCTCACACACACACACACACACAAGAAGATTTAGAAATATTATCATGTAGAAAAACGGAGTCTTTTTCAGTGTTTTTCATACCATGCATAACATCATGAGCTTTTGCTCGAGAGGCACCACATACCTAGCTATGTACGATTGGGGGCAGGGGACCACCGGCCCCCCCACACCAGGTCGGCGGTCCCCTGCCCCCAATCGGGACTGCCCCCAATCGTACCTAACTAGATATGCGGTGTCTCCTTCACAGAAACTCATGATGTTGAGGTTCGTCACAATGTGGGAATTATTGTGAGAATTTGTCTAAAACTTCTTCTCTCTCTCTCTCTCTCTCTCTCTCTCTCTCTCTCTCTCTCTCTCTCTCTCTCTCCGTGAGAATAATAACCGAAGACTAGTGAGAATAATAAACGGTGATGCTTCTTACCACGGCAAATGCTGCTGCAGCCATAGCGCCAAGCTCCCCCAAGCGTTCTTGCCGCTGGTAGTCAGGGGTCTCGTACAAGCCTGTATACACAGGAGGGCGTGGCGCCGCCGTCGTCGTCGCTGCAGTAGTAGCTGCATACAAGCCGTCAGGGGGAGGGGCAACATAAATGAGCTCACCACGATACTCCTCCATGCAAACTGTCAGGGGCACCTGCTGGCGGTAGAGGTAGTCGTAGGCCATCAACGAGTGAATGAGTGACGAGTGTGTGCGCTTCTTGTTTGCCGTGATATGCTTTTATAGTTTTCTCCAAGTGGTGGTCCTTGTCGTCATATCGCATCTACTCATTGCTGTGATTGCATGTTTATTGATGCTCTCTCTTTTGCGCTCTCTCTTACATTTGGCACCCTAGCGCTTGTACATCAAAAAGGTAGATAGACACATCGAAGATCAAATATGACCTATAGGACCAAAAAAAAAGAAATATATTATTTATTGGGGTGTGTGGAGCTGTTAAGTGGCAAGAAGCGCCGCAATTGAGCCTCTATCTTGGTGACGCCACATTGTGGTTGAGAAGAGGAATGTATGTAGGGAGAGCTCATGGCTGAAAATGTGGGAAAAGTAAGCCCTAATATGTTCTATATGGAAGAAACTATTCTTATGCTAGGTTTAAGGACAAAATACATGGGAGAGGATGAAATGGCTGCTTTGATTAAAACTGAGAATGGGGTCCAATATATCTCTCCTCTCATCGTGATATGTATCTTGTATAAATAACAAATGTCTATCGATGAGTTCAATACCAATGCAATGGGCCAAGTATGCATTGTCTCCATTGGACCTGAGCCTTTAGTGATCCTCTCAAGGTGAAGCCTCCAATAGGTCTCACTCTCGATGGCCATGGCTCCAACATATCAACTTTCATCACTATTTAATGTGCATGTCTAACCTTGCATTGCTAGAGAGAGAGAGAGAGAGAGAGAGAGAGAGAGAGAGAGAAGAGGAAGAAGAAGACAACTCTTACTTTTGTAGGAAGAGTCATATTAGCAATCCCAAGAGACCTCAAAGATACACGCAACAAGTTTTGGACATAAGACCACTTATTGAAGAGGGAAATCTTTGAGATCTCTTGTAAATTGTCATTAAGGGCTCATTGAAGATGCTTATTTTGCTTTGATTGTGTCCCTGCAATAAAAAGATTGTCTAAATTGCAAGCTGAAACTTATCTAGTGGAAACGTTGCATCCTTTTTATTTTTGAGAAAAGAACTCTTTTTTCAAAACGTCAACTATGCGAAAGCGAAGGCACTCTTGGAGTTGGAAGTAGCGATTCATTTTAATCAGATCAATGGGTTCAACAAGGAGGAATCCCACATAGCCTTTAGTATCAGAACTTAATTGCATACAAGCTTGTCTCTCACACTGTAGATAGTGGGAACCTGTTTGTGGAAGCGACTTCTACATAGCAAAGTAGCACCGTTAATACTGGGTCAGTATCAATAATTACTAGTCGATAACTGTAGTACAGTCGAAAAGTCCGTGAGAACCTAGTATAGGTGCCTATAAATAGGACCTTCTACTTTCATTTTAGGGATCTGACTCATAGGTCTTTCATTGAGCCTAATTGTATCGCATGAGTCATTCAAACCTGTTTGTGCTTTCTTGTAATTCAACACTCAATGTAACATCAATTGTACTTTTGAACATATTGAATTAAACATCCAATTTTTAGTCGTCTCAGTTTCTATTATCTAACTCTATTCTTTCAGTTCAGTTCAATGAGAGTTCAATTGTCTATCCGACTTTTCTATCTACTCATCATCTAAAGCCTGAATCTGTATATTACATCTGATCTGATATCTGACATATGATCGTGAAGTTCTAAACTTGGAATAGCTATCGAGTGATCATCTCATTTCATTTTGGCGATCACGGGGGGACTCGAACCCACAATCTTCCACTCCAAAGCACCAAATCACCGAAGGTATTTCATTGATACCATTAAGAGATGAACCGGTTACTGTTATCGACAATGACAACAAAAGAGTCGGATCCATAGTGGCATGATGTGTAAGACTTCTTGTAGTATGATAGATTTCCAGAAGACTGCTCTCAATCCAGTAAAAGGCCCTTATATTCAAAAGTCTTAAATTCACTATTATAGATGGATCTCTATACAAAGTGGGTATTGATGGGGTATTGAAATAATGAGTACTCATGCAAGAAAGGATGTAAGTGATCTCATTGAAGCCCATAGTGGCAGTTCAAGGAGACACTTTTCTACTGACGTTACTTATAAGAAAATTTTGCAAGCAGGGTAATGATGGCAGAGTATGATGTCAAATGTCAGAGCCTTTTGTAAAATATGTGATATTTGCAAAAGAATGGACAAACCCAATGTATCAGACACGACACCTTTTGACCACAATACAACCATTAAGGATATTCATGAAATGGGGTTTGATCTCATGAGAACAAGTATATAGTCATGGATACATGTTATGCCAGCAAATGTGTGGAAGCTAAATCATTTTCCAACAACACAATCAAGTCCATAGCCTGGTTCTAATATGAACACATCATATGCCGATATGGTTGTCGGATTGAAATCATTTTAGATCAATGAACCCATTTCATAAATAAAACTATTCAGATTCTAGCTGAATTTTTTTCAATCAAGCATATGAAGTCTACACCTTTCATTATCTCAATTATACAATGGATAGGCTAAGAGTAGCAAATAGAATATTAAGACTATTTGACTAAGATAGTTCAGAAGGAACCCCACACTTGACTAAAGTAGCAATAAGACTATTCTAACTATGATAGTTCAAAAGAAACCTCACACCCGGTATGAAAAGCTTAAACAACACTTTGGGCATATACAACAACATATAAGGTTACAACTAGAACGACACCATTCAAAATGTTATATGGAACTGAAGTAGTATTACCCATGGAATTCACGTGTCCCAGTCTTTAACTAGCAATAGAGCATGATATGGATTATAATTCAACACTAAAGAAGAGATTGAATGAGTTACTCAAGCTAGATGAAATTTAAAAAAAAAGAAATGCTAGAATAGGAAGTGGTGGAGCAATGAAGGAAACAATGGCATGATAGTCAATCAAAGTTAGGCGCGAAGAAACCCAATCTAAAGATAGCATGGTCATGACCTTATGAAGTAGATTGGGTTTTCTCTAATGGCACTAAAGGATTTGTCTTGAGTGATGTTGTTTGGAGTCTATAATGGAGTGAAGGTTATGTTGTACTATTCCACTCCATCAAAGCCTCTAAAAGTAGCTCCTCAAGTCATTGAAACATTTGACTATGAAAACCCTCCGTGCTAAACTGTTAGATGTGAAATGATCAGAGGAGAGTTGGGTTCACTATTGTCACTAGTAGGACATTAAAAAACATATCTTTTTGGGTATCCCACTAGTAGCCATTATAAGGCAAGGCCAATGCCAGAGTGTCATGTCAATAATGGCCACTATCCTCCCAAGGCACACAAAGAGTGGAGCATTCATGGATCCAATTTGAATCACTGTGAGGAGAGTGAGAGACCTTGCAACTATTTCTTTCACCTCGTACACCCACAGAGCTCCCTACGATAGAACTTCCTACAAAAACACCTTCACTTGCAACTACTGCTTGTGCAAACACTTGCATGCACATCTAGTTTTCATTGCCTACTTCATCCACTAAATTCTCCTTTTCTGCACAACCCCTTTTATGAAGCTCAAAGATGGGAAAGTGCAGTGCAACACTACTTCAAAGGAAATGCAAGCAGTTTTAAATGAGCACCAACAAGCCATAGTGGATCTTAAGTAGGGATTAGCAAAAGATTAACCACAATCGATAGTTTCTTACCAACTAATAGGTAAATAAGTGTTCCAAGATAGAGAGAGGAAGTTGCTTCAGAATTGGGGCATGGCCATCATTCTAGAAGCAGTAAAACTACCAATTGGTATGACTATCATCGAACAAGTTGTGGAATAGTGGTGAATGGTCGCAACATGCAGATAATTGTTGTAGAAATATCACATATTTTTAGATTACCATTGATAAAAAAAGGCACAACCTTGTAGTGCTAACACCATCATCAATTTTTTGAATGAAACACCTAAATATAGGAAAAAGAGGATGCCGGGAGGATAGGGTATCCTAGTATCTGCACTGGAAGGCAGAATACAGGTTCACTATGAAAGTTATCAATCTCAATAATAACCTGACATATGTATCGCAAAATATTTCTAGCATGCTATTGGCTAGAGCCATCAACAACACGATGCCCATCAATCAGAGTACAATCCTATGCAATAGTGTGGTAATACAAACTGCTAAAGTGAAAACCGAGAACCTGTTTGAGGCTTCTACTTGTACTTGTACTGGGCCACTAGTATACTTGAACATGTTAATTTCAAAAATGTATTAGTGGGAAAAAATCTCCAAAAGGCTAACTCGCGAGTATGAAAGGCTAGAAAATAGAAGCTTCGAAAGGCTAATTTGGGAGTATGGAAGGCTAGAAAAAGCAAACTACACTTGCAACAAAGGGACAAATCATGGTCTGGAGAAAGGCTCAACTGAAATATCAAAACCAGCTATAAAGAAGCAACAATTAACAAAAGATTTTGGGATCAATTGAGTGCCAAAGTGAAGAAACAAGCTGGCACATCTAACAAAAAGAAGTCAAAACTAGCAACTGCAAAAGCAACTGGCACTTTTGCAACCACAACTATTGTTCTACCTAACACAACTCCACAAATTACTATAAATTTGTAAAATATCCCAAATCAAACATCTAAACAAAGGTACATCAGAATAGGAAACTAATTTCATCAGACAAGGCATCACAATCACCAATACCCTTGTGCAAAAAATTGTTGATAGGTTCCAAGCCTTATAGAAGAACAGTGAAGGGGATCGGGGAGCACCACAGACAGAGAGTGAGAGAGAGAGAAGGAGACACACGATGTGGGTGGGGAGACTCAAAGAGTGAGCAGCCCCCTATACACTTATGCTATGTATAAGGTATACAAGTCAGTGAGCGCCCAGACTCTGGGCGGTCGGGCAAGGCACAGGCGCCTATACCCCAACAACCTCCCACTTAAAGGCGACTGTGCCTTTAAGCAAGAGAACCTAGTCTAAAGACTACAAAAGGCGAGAGAAAACCGCTCTCAACCGATGCCCACTGGCTGGCTGTGATCGTGTGCATGCAGCTGTCCTGCTCCCGTGTAAGTCCATACACCACCAGACGTACCGCACACGTACTGCAAGTATGTATGCAATACCTGCATATCTCCCTCGTGCACTATGCCATCATCAGTCAACAAACGACTGACAACCCCAACTGCAAATGCTCCCACTGCAGCTGCGATATCCGGTCTCAAGATCAACATCTCATACATGAGACCACCGAATGCCGATGCAATGCTAGCGGGCCCTGCTAGCTCTACGGAGCATGCATCAACAAAGCAAAGCAGAGAGTCAGTTGTGCGAGATACTTCTATGCAGGATAGACAGGTAGAGCGGTCTTGCTCTAGTGAGTCACGACAGGAGGACGTTGTGCAAGAGTCTATGTATACGGAGTTAGAGCATGAGAGCTCTAGTGAGTCACAGCAGATTGAGTGGTCATGTTTGCAGTGGATGATTGCAGAGGAGGCTGAGATGTCAGCGATTATGCAGTCATTCCTTTCTATGCTCGACAGTGAGCATGCGGATATAGTTGTGCAGGATATGTCTTCCAGCAGACACCTAGAGCAGCTGGTGTGCTATGAGATTGCACGACAGGTTGATGCGTCTTTTTCGGACAGTCAGGAGATGCATGTGGCTAACACCCCTTGTCAGTCAGAGATGCCTATTGCCACCAATGTCAAATAGTGGTAGCCACTAGTATTTATTGCATTGGTAGCTACCAATTTGCATAATAGATATCAATTTGTGCATAGTAGCTATGTAGTCTTACTGGTAGAACTAGTAGCTAGTGGTGTCATCTTTGAAGCTCTTAGTTGGCCAGCTAGTAGGATAATATTGGTAGGTACCAAGATATACTTGGTAGCTACCATGATACCTTTGGTAGCAACCAAGATATCTTTGGTAGCCACAAGGATATCATTGGTGGCTACCATAATATCTTTGGTAGCTACTACCAAGATATCTTTGGTAGCACCTAGTCTGCATGGTAGCAACCCTTTTCCTACTTGCAACTACTCTCCAAAATTTGCGAAAAACATCTTAGGTTTAGATACAAGAAGCATAGGGAAAAGCCTTGACCATACCAAATATGCTTTGAAAAAATTTACATTCAAGGATAAGAAAGGTGTTGAGGGGGTGATATACATAAAAAGGGTTTCTATTATAAATAGCCTCATACACTTATGAGGAAGTTAGGAATTTTCTTTGACATCACTATCTTTATTGGGAACTTAATAGCTCATACAAGGTGGGATTTCAAGGTAGCTTTGGACTTAGAGTTCAACAGCTTGAACTCGTTAGGGATTTCCTTCTGCTTGTTTGTACCAAAATCCCTTGACAACAAATGAGCTGGCATTGCAAAAATTCCCCCATGCATCTTTTAGCAAACATTTAGTTTGTATTTTTCACTGTGCATTTCAAGAAATAGAAATCCACAAGCCCCACATTGTCATGAGGATCTATAACAGCAAAATTGTCACCAACACAAACTGCATCACTCAACACATCATGGTGTCCTTCATATGCAAACTCTTCAATCTCATCATCATCTTTGAAATCATCCTTGAGTTCAAGGTTGACATAATCCCATGCAGGGACATGTGATTTATTAAGAACAACTCCTCCAGCTGCCTTGCATGCAAGCAGTACAAAAGCATGAGAATTGCCTACACCTAAGAGCTTTTCCATTTGTTAAGGAGTACCCACTGATACAATGTAACCCACCTGCATTAGGCACAGTTTTACAATCCCAACGTTGTCTTCTATCCACCTCACCTTCCTTAACCTCCCAGAACACTCGAGTAACTGGTTGTACTTGAGAATACTATGTGGTTGTAGCCCCATTGGACATGGTTTCTCTCAAAAATGACCACACATCTATTACACATTGTAATTTTTGGCAGTGTGGTTTTAGTTGCTACTGAGCGAGATGCCTCTTAATCACAGCACCTGCACCATCATGTTCTCCCTTCCTATGACATGAGCCTAAAAAGGAATGTATCATTTTCAAACTTGTCAGAGTTCCATATCAAGCAACGGAATAGAAAGGCCTCTTTGCTTTGAACTATGAGGCTACACCGTCTGACCACACCGAATGTTCTTTGAGAGTTATGCCTAGCTCTTTCAACCATCCATAATGGAGCATAAAGCAATGTTGGACAAAAAGCGTATCATGGATTTTATCATCATATATATAGAAATGATAGTATTTTTGGACATTACCTGTAATTTGCACACATGTGATGTGGACAAAGATTGTGACCTGGCTAGAAAACCAATGCATGGATTGGACCTTATTTTGTTCTTTGAATGTGTAAGTTTTAGCAAAATTCACAACTGAAACTACCACATCTTCAAGGAAGATATGTAGACACTCTTTAAAGTGCTCAACTTGCCATTTGTTAACAAACTTATGCTTTACAAAATTGCTCAAATGATCCTTGAACAATACAAAAAGTTGATCGCACTAAATCTCCTTGTGCGATAGAACTTTCCTTTTCTTCTTTTTTCTTGGTATCTATTTCATTCAACTTTGAGGTCTTCAAATATCTTCACTGCTACCATGCGTGAACTATTTGAATCCTCAATTGGGCAAATGGGTAGCTTCTTTGAAGGCCCACATGAGGAGCATTCGCCCATTAAACACTTCAGTGCAAAGAAAGTTGAAGTATTGTAGCCTTCGAGCATAAAATTGATTCCCAAAGCTTTGTAAGGCTAGGGAATTTTTTTCTATGAGCGTTGCATTTCACATCTGCACCACAAATTTCACATTCACAAATACACTCTTTTCCATGCACACCATAACAAACTTGCCTTGTATAGTTCAAGGCATCCTTCAAGAATGACATTTGAACATGAATAATGCAACAACAACTATACCGATCTCGAAGCTTGCATACAAAATAAGGCTTTAGCTTTTCAAATGTCCTTTGGTGAATTTGTACCTCTGGGTAACTCTATTTGAAGGCAAGAAATAATTCTACCTGCATTAAATAATGAGAATCAATACACATATTGGCAAAATCCAAACTTATTGTCAACATGCAAAACTGAAATCAATGTGGTGGGAGTTAGTATGAGGCTGGTAAGTGACACTTTTGTGGTTGGTGGAACGAGAAAAATAACAAGAACTTGTATAAGATTGGTGGCTACCAAGACTAGTACTGTAGGGCTAAGTAGCCACCAAGTTGACAATGGAAGCTCTTTTTCAGATAGATAGCTACCACTATCACATTGGCAGCTACCAAGACTATGATTGTAAGACTAATGCCTTCCAAAGTACTAGTGGTATCTACCAGTACTACCATGGCAAACTAGTAGCTATCATTATACCACTTTTATATTGGTAGCTACCAGCCTGAGAGTGGTAGCTATATTTCAGACAGATAGCCACCACTATCAGATTGGCAGCTACCAAGACTATGACTATAAGACAGGTGCCTTCCATAATACTAGTGGTAGCTACCTTTCCCAAAACTAGCATGGTCGCTAGCATATGAGAGTATTAGCTACCAAGTTGGCAATTGTATCTACTAGTCCACCCAAACTATCATGGAAAACTAGTAGCTATGTACAAATATAAACATTGGTGGCTACCTTTATGGGAACTAGCATGGCATCTAGGAGGTTGTAAGGTCTCTACTTCCAAATTTTACACAAGTTCTATTACGCATTTGAATTTTTTTAACCATCACTCATTATTTAAGATATTCGAGTTCAAATTATGAATCGTAGGCTGAGAACCTAGAATTTAAAATTTACGCTACAAAATTCTGACATCTTTAGCTATACCAATCACTAACTAACTTATTGCAAGACTTATTTACTGATTGTAGAATTTTCTCTTACTACTGTAAAGTTAGTATAAGAGTGTAAAGTTTAACTTAAAAAATGTAAAGTAAATTATCATTAAGGAAATAAATAAAATAATTATAAAGACAAAAGAATACACATGGATGACACATGAAGGCACATGGACTCACATAGGAGGGGACAAAGTGGGACACACTGTCACATGAAAAGAAGAGGCTAGTCTTGACTAATCTTAATGAGGGGGGGCTGTGTGGCCTTATCTCTTGATGATGAGGACAAATTGGTCAAGCTGATGGGTACCACAAGGGGACCAAAAACGCGGGTATGAATTTTAAGAAAAAAAAAATTAAAAAATTAAAAAAAAAGTTGGACGTTTTCTTTTCTGCTATAAATAGAGCATCCATCCTCACACTTTAGACATAGAGATTTCCTCTATAGCACTCACAAAGTGCTGCCACTTCTCTTAGAGAGAAGGCATCCACAAACCACTAAGAGAGCAAAAACTCTAGTGGTTTCCCTTGATAACAACAGATAGAAAATAAGTTCTAACTCAATGCTACAAAAATAAGTTAGGGTGAATACCATAGTCCATGCTTTTGGATGCATCAAAATTGCTTAAGGGCATCGATGATGGTCTGGTTTGTGATTGAACTCCTTGGAATTTGGCATCAATCTTGTCAAGCATCACTAAAGCCCGCATAGCTCTCAAAATGGTTTGCACGCATCCCATCTCCATGCATGTATCTTTGCATGTAGCAATGTGGCAAAAAAGGGACATGTGAAAGTCATGATTATAGAATAGAAAAAACATGCCAAGTGCATCATCATCATACATTATCAACCTGCAAGAACTACAAACTTTCTGGAAAGAAAAGGAGCTCATATCCATAGGTGGAACTTTCATTGGAGGCATAGAAAACAATACTATACTTCTTTTGACATGCATGCTTCTCACAAAATCCATATGCGCACGTGTATACTCCTCCATTCATGTGCTAAATCTCTTTCCTCTTGAGCCCTAGCCATAGCCTCAACTAATGCCTTGTCCACAATAATTCCTTGCAATAATGGATTGTCGATGACAACCTGCCGACATTATTTCTAAGTTGCTCCGCATGCACTCTATCCACCACAACATTCATGTTGTCTTTTGCCTTCTGTAATGCATCATTTGCATCCTTCAATTGTGCAATGAGCATGTCTACTAGAAGGTTGGCACCTTCATCTCGGTGAACATTTGCAAGCATCCTGGCAGCTTCATTACACTCTAACAATGCTAAAACATGCTTGATTTCAACCATGTTGTAAATAGTATCTAGATCTACAAGAGATGGTGGACCAAATAAAAACATTTTTTGCACATCCTCCACTATAGAGATCAGAGTTTCTTGTTTTGCCTCCAAGTGATCCAAAGTCCTTGTCATTTGTTGTGAACTCGGAGGGGCAAAGGAGGAATGGAAGACCGCATATCTCTGCTTCTTTGCATGCAATTCGGCTGCATTCATATGTGTGATCATACTCTCCAGAAACAAAGCCCAATCGACCTATCCCTCCAATTGTTTGTATAGAAATACCCTTTGCATGCAATTCGGCTGCATTCATATGTGTGATCATACTCTCCAGAAACAAAGCCCAATCGACCTATCCCTCCAATTGTTTGTATAGAAATCCCCTGGCAAATGCTTTAGTCACCTCCATACCATAATTGCTGAGGTTCCTGATACACAGATGTGAACAATGTATAAAACCTATTTCAAAACTCTGGCTTCACATCTCTACATTTTACTTTACCGTCCCTCTTTGGCACCTCCTTAAAACATTTTAACCGGTCTTTCTTTGTAAATTATGCATCAAAAAGGGATCATGCATCCACTCCCAAGTCGGGAAGGTCATATAATTTGTGTGCTTGGGCTTTGTCCATGCAAAAAAATTCATCCTTTCAAAAGGCACTTAAGAAGTGCACCAACACATCTTGCCCTGTAAGAAACCGGGAAAAAGCTAAGACATTCTTAAACATGTCCAACCAACCAATAAAATTTAAACTAAAAATGCATGAATGTCCAAACATGTAGCACATACATATGTGTTGGTGCACTTAAGGAGTGCACCAACACATCTTGCCCTATAAGAAACAGGGAAAAAGCTAAGACATTCTAAAACATATCCAACCAACCAATAAAATTTAAACTAAAAATTAATGAATGCCCAAATATGTAGCACATACATATGCCTAAATGCATGCTTGCATGCCTCTGCCTTGGGTTTTAAATGCAAGATTGAATGCATGTAGCATATAAACTTATGGAGCTTGAATGAATGCACATACATCTAGCCAGTAACTTCCGAGTTTTCTTCAAAGCAAGCTTATAAGCTTATGGACCTTGGAAACAAAAATGTACTATGTATAGAGATAGCCAAAATTAAAATACATGAATGAATGCATGCACTAGTACTATATAAGGCTCAAAGGTTGCAACATCAACATCAACATCAACATAAGTTGAGTAAAACACATGAATGCTTGCAGTAGTACCTCTGTGTTGGGAGTGACAACATTTTCCATCTTTGAAGGAGTGGAGGCCTTGCGTGAAGAAGTAGTGAACACCTTCTTTTCCCTCTTCATGGTAGGGGATGTCAATGGTTTGGACATGGAGAACGGGTTTCCCTCCTCCTCCCTAAGTGTTGCCCACTCTCTGCAACTATCAACGAGCATGCTTCATGATTGCACACTAAGGTTCCGGCCCCCACTACTTTCACACACATAGTGAAGCTCTATAGGTCTACAATTTCAAAATAATTAACTTTTCAAATAATTCAATTCTTAAAAAATGTTCGAGTGAAAACTATGTTTCCTCACCTAGCTACCAAACATCCCACGCCCTTGATACCAACCCCAAAAATAGATAGCTAATGTACCACCTACTCATGCATATACCCATTTTCAATGAAGTCTCTTGGAGTTCATTGATTTTTGTAGAATATCCCCAACAAGGGGAGAGTGCCAAAGATTTGGATTGTTATAGGCTCCCAGAGGGGAGGAATCCCAATCCTCGAGCGAGTACTTCCGAGCGAACAAATAACCGAGCGAGTACATAAAATAAAAAAGCCAAGATCAAGACCTCAATAGTTACTCTATAGAGGACAGTGTAGTAGCAAAGTAAATGCAAACCAAACATAACCCTCCACAACCCCCATGGGGTTCAACCCGGATGCGATGTATTTTTTGCAACCCCAAAAACATGGTGCGACAACCCCTTGCTTAATATCATGTAAGCCATCATTAATGAATCACATACATCTGCTTGTTTGATTTTGTAGAATTCCAAAACATGTCATCTTACATTGACTTTGCAAACCCATTTCTATCATCGACTTTGTAAACCCATTTTTTCCATTGATGAATGGATGAGACTGACCAAATTTCTAGCATCCAAGACAACAGATGACTGCTTTAATAATCTCTAGGCAAGGACTTGCATACCATGGGCATTGCTCATCTTTGCCCCTTTAATGTAGAAATTACACTTAACACTCGAAAGCATGGCCATTGCCATGTCTGCCGTAGCAGCAGATTCATATAAATAAGCTTGTGGCCATGCTCTGGTCCATAAATGGTTATGCTCCTAATCATTCTTAACTGCAGGCTCGCTCAAGATGGGTTGTTAGGGGTTTTTAATCGTCTAAAACACTAAAATGCTTTACTAACCCTGAATTTTGAAGACACTAAATATATAAAAATATAAACCAATTTTTAGAATATGAGATTCTTAATTTTGAAGACGCTAAAATATTATATATATATTTTTTAAAATTATGTCCAATCCATCAACACAATTTTGACTGAAATTACTTTGACCCAATCAAATGTGTCAACTATGAATTTGGTCCGTCTAAAAGGAAAAGAGTACCTTGAGAGTGGGCAAGATTTGTGAGAGAGCTTCGGTCTGCATAGGACATAAGATGATTCATTTATAGTAAATTCTCAAAAAAACCTAGGTTAAGTGTGATCCCACCTAAAATCTTGAGATTTACCTCTAAATTTTAGATGTGAGGGTAAGAAAACCTACAGAAATGCAGTGTAATTTAGTGTGAAAACCTTAAAATTTAGTCATAGTAGGGGCACCTGCTGCAAGAAATTCAAAAAACCATGAGCACCAACTTGGGCCACGACCTGCCCTCTAGAACAAAAGAACAGGCCGTAGGGAGCTGCTTCTAAGCTGCTCATAGAATATAATAAGGGCTCTAACAAGAGCGAGAGAGTGCTTTGAGGTGGGGTCGATATGATCCACAAGGGGGTGCACCAACAACATCCCCCTAGGAGTTTTTGTACTCTGAATGAGGCACAATACTTTGGGTCTCAAGCATGCTAGTACCCGATGCTTGTGGCAGCCACTCAACCTACCTGCCGGTCCCCACCTTGTCTACCAACTTTGTCAACACTTCCTACAGCAGGGTCAGCCACCCCTCCACCCCCACATCCCAGGTCACATCCTTCGCGAGTCCCACCATGTGTTCTACCGCAAGCCTCACGAACATATCCTCTACATCCAAACATCTCATCTCAGAAAATATAGCCCCACCTTGTTATTGTATATATACCTAATCAGCTCCCTAAGATTCCTCGCCACCCTCTTCGCCTGCACATTCCGCCAAAACTCAACACGCCTAAACTCATCCTCAGGCGTGTTGAATGCAAAGCACAAAAGCTCCAACTCATTGTGGACGACCTGTATCATTTCATATAATCTGATCATCCAATTCTTAAGCACTTTGTCTGAGTACCTCACAATTCTTTCCGCATCCAATTCTTAAGCCCTTTGTCAAAGTACCTCACAATTCTTTCCTCAGAAGTGCTACTAAGAGTTAGAAAGGCTACAACGGAGTAGGCAAGCTGGACGAGCTGTCATCGCCTCGGTCCAAGCTATCCACCATGCTCGGCCCCTTGCACTTCCAACCCACTATGCAACGTGGTTGTTGGCACCACCACAACATTCCTTGGCGTAAAACAACAAGCTGCAGACCAAGCTTGTGAAAGGCTTCCTCTTGGTACTATAGCCAATCCTGCTCGTGCTTCTGTAATTGCAACATCTGTTAACAAAAGCGATGTTGCAAACCTCACTGTTGAGAGTACCATACCTCCAGGCACTACACCACGTATCACAAACCCTGAAGAAGATGATGTTGCAAATCTTGTACAAGAATTAGATGGCATCGCTCACCCCCTAGCAAATGCAGAAGCTGCTACAACTCTTCCTGCCGTGACCATTGATGCATCCCCTGCAGCTAAAGAGTGTTGCCATCAATGCAGTTGTGACTGAAGGCACCCCTACGACCAAGATAACTGTCAGGCTTGCTGCTGTCGCAGTGGTTATCACACCACCTGTAGACAAGCCTATTTGGCTAGAGCTGCCGCCATCCCTCTAGGATTAAAAGCTCCTACAATCAAGAAAGGCTACCCTTGCTGCCGCAGTTGCTACTGATGTAGACATCATAGCAACCAAAGATGATGTCTCAAAGCCCACATCCATCAAAACTAATGGCACCCACGACCCTGAAGACATTGGTGTAGACCTCAAAGGAACCAAAAATGGTGCCACTATCCCTATAGAAGAAGATATTGCAGCCAAAGACATTGCTACAATCAATGCTAGGTCCCCGCTCAGAGAAGCTGAAAGAGAGAAGAGGAGCAAAAAGGGTGGAGAACTCGCCAGCTGCCAAGTACACACAAACAATGAGAGAATTTATTAGAGCTTGAGAGAGGAGCATCTGGGTGTAGTGGGCTACAAGGGGCTGATAACATCACAAGAGAGTTGCTATCAAGGTTGTAAAAAAGGCGGAGGAAGGAAACCGTATTATGGATGGAACCGACAAGTAGAATTTGTGTGCATGGGACCCTTGACGGCTTCTCCATAGATGTTAACCACCGCCCCAGCTAGCTTCCCAGAGGACCACACGCCGACGTGAGGTCCTTGCTGCAATTATTTCCATCAAAAAAATGTGTCTCAGTTTATTATTGATCTAGTACATACTGGTTCGCTTTTATAAAATACTACTAATAATAACTCGTATCATGTAGTCTGTGTATGTAATTCCCCCTCGTCCTTTGTATGCAGGTTGCATGCCCATCCTCCTCAGATTGCGCATGCACCTCTTGCCCTTTCTCTTTGCCATGCTCCTCAGCTTTTATAGAGGCTACACTTCACCTAAGCCCTAGGTCTTCCTCCTCACAACACACACACACACACACACACACACACAGAGGGTCGTAAAACCTCTTGCAAACTATTCAAGCTATACTCAACCACCTTAACCTACATTGCGTGTAGCTATGCCAGAATTTACAACTTCATGATCATGGGAGAACACACACACACACACACACAAAAAACCTACTATGTATTCTGAGAGAGAGAGAGAGAGAGAGAGAGAGAGAAAGAGAGAGAGAGAGAGAGAGAGATGTGGGTTAGCATGCAAACAAGCGCCGTTTGCAATTGAGAGAAAAGGTTAAAGGTCGTCCACTCAACAACGCTACTATTTTCCGAGCTCTTTGAATATGTTCTTATTTGCTTTGTAATTTCTTTTTTTTCAACGTATGTGGCATACTCTTAAACAAATTCAATCCATAGGAATATTCTCCTTCCCTTTGCCCACCTTCTTCCATTCCCCCTCATCTTTTTGCTTCCTCCCACTTCTCCTACTCTTGTTGTCGTACAGGCTCCATGCCTTTCCTATCGCACAATCTTGCAAGGCTTTGTGGCACAAAATCCTTGCTATTGGGGGGGGGGGAGAGAGAGAGAGAGAGAGAGAGAGAGAGAGAGAGAGAGAGAGAGAGAGAGAGAGATGTGTTAATTGCATCAATTGTAGTGATGAACACACATGCAAGCAAGCGAGCGAGCAATAATAAGAGAGAGACAGAGCATCTCCAACGTAGTTAGATGTATAGTGAGGGATCAAGATAGGCAATATTGGTTGCCTATGAAATGAACAATTACCATGCACACCAGTACTTGCACAACGAGAGAGAGAGAGAGAGAGAGAGAGAGAGAGAGAGAGAGAGAGAGAGAGAGAGAAAGAGAGAGAGAGAGAGAGAGAGAGAGAGAGAGAGAGAGAAACTATACGCCACTTGTTTGTCTTGCTTACCTCACTTGACCTTGCTCCTTTGGAGTGATAAAAGCATCATCAACAGATTCACAGTTTTAAAAATTGGTTTAAAATCGTGGCGACATACTGTGTCGTTTTCAATTTCAAAAAAGGAGAAATTCCATCCCAAAATAGAGAAAAATAGTGTAAAAAATGGAAAACATAACATAATGCTTTGAAATTTCCTCTTCGCAAGTTCAAGAAAAGGAACTTTGTATGTTTGGGAGAATAGTATCTTTTTTATCAGTCCATTGGACCACACAATTGCTATTGGACCGCTGGTCCTTGCTGCAAGTTTCCTGGTTTTCTTAAAGGCAAGTTCAAAATCTAACGATTAAAAAACATTGGACTCGTGAGCAATTTTGTCAAGTTTTGGAAAAAAAAAGTTCAGCATTGTTGATAGTGGACCTCACACCGGCATGTGGTCCTTGGTGTAGGAGGTGATGCCGTAAAATACAACCCAAAAGCACGCTAGAGCACCCACAGATTTTAGAGACCCACATTAACGCTGCCATTGTCATGTGCTTTGTACAGCTTCCCCATCGCTCTCCTCTTTCCCTCCTCGTCCTACGGCCTATGCTGTGCTACTTGTCGGGCACAAGAGGTAGTAGGAAGCCCTCTTTCCACATGCAATTCCTCTCCCCTCTAGTTTGCATTGCAGGGATCCAACCCCAATTATCCCACCATTCCAAAGCGTCGGAACTCTCGCCCAAAGCGAGTTGTGCACCCAACTCTCACCGCACCATTGCAAGGCCTTCCTTGAGCCCTTCGATGAAGCATGTCACCCACACTCTTAGTCACCCAACTACACACACCATCGCATCATGCTACCTACCAATATCACCACCCAACTAGCTCATATTTGTTGCCACCTCTCGATCCTAGCACTTGCTACTAGAAACTAACTTATACACAAAAAATTTGCTTTGCTAGAAATGAGCCTCACAAATCCATTTGGCAATCAAAAAATGTCCACTTGAGGTGTGCAATCAGACTATGCATTCTTGCCATGGTTGTCATCATTGATGACAATTTATTTAAATTTTATACATATTTACTCCATGATTTCATGAGTCTATTTGAACTCATTCGGGTATTTCAAATTTGTAGTAGTGTCTATTGTATCCCTAGGACCTTAGGCATTTGGCCTCAAAGATGGTTGTAATCCCCTCGCTTTATATTGCAACCCCATGTTGCAGACCTTCCTTTATGGGCGGTCTATCCATGCCATTACACTTGGTCCTATAACCGCATGGGCTACATGTGATGCCAATAATCTAGGCCCACTGCCATTGTCTCCCATTTTCCTAGTGAGGGTCCCATCTTTCATACCCCACTGTGGACCCACCTGCTTGTGATCTCTCATTCACAATCCATGCCTCACCAACCCGTTTACCCTAGTCTGCCTTAACACATGTAGACCAATTCTTTATGCGTATTGGCACACCACAAAAATCTACTAAAACACACACACACACACACACACACACATACACACACTTAGGCCCATGTCACACTAGGACATCCGGCCACACCACTTTTTTGAAGATGGCCAAGAAAATGTAATCACACTGGGTCATTACTTAAACAATGCCCACATTTTTCAATGAATTGCTTATAGCCAAGTGGTAGAGCGTCCGTGTTTCATGTTGACAAGTAGAGTTCAAGACATGTAGAGTCTTCTTTCATACACTCACTTTTTGCAATTGGCCGCTTCACTCACAAGTTGACTAGTCTCTCTTGCTCGGGTTTTAGTTCGCTTGAGAAATCTCGCTCGGGCTATGGTAAGACTCCCAGAGGGTCCCCCTTCCAAAAATCACTTATAGGGTAAAAGCATAAATAGGTGGTACACTAGCTACCTATTTTTTGACTTGATACTAGCTACCACATGATAGCAAACTTCTTCTAGCTATCAAAGGTGGTAGCTAGTGATACAAAGTGGTAGTTAGTAAAAATGGAAACATTGGTTTGGGAAATTTATTTTAAGCTAGTACAGAGTTTGTATGGTATGCTACAACCTAACCACAAAAAATTTGGCAGCAGTCTATTCTAGACACAAGTATTAAG
Source organism: Adiantum capillus-veneris (assembly GCF_014529385.1). Lineage (NCBI taxonomy): Eukaryota > Viridiplantae > Streptophyta > Polypodiopsida > Polypodiales > Pteridaceae > Adiantum > Adiantum capillus-veneris. The sequence continues at coordinate 62,217,107 of NC_140954.1, read as the reverse complement.
TCCACTTGTTCATGCTTCTACTCAATTAGATAGCACATGCATTCAAGAGGTAATTTAAAAACCCCTTTACACACACATTATGAATTGAATGACCCCTTTCTCTTCACAAATCCTATAACAATTTTTCAAATTCTATTTTTTCTCCCACTTGTAAATGTGATTATGTTACTCTTTGAAATGATAAAAATCCCTCCCGATGAACTCACATGCTAAACTTACACATTTTGAAGGACAACCACCCCCCTCCCAGAATAGGTTCAAGAAATCCAAATCATAGACACCTAGCTTTTGAGTATTAGGGTTTGATAGCATGTACACCATTCCCAAAGAAAAATAAATTGAGCCTTGATAAAATTTCTTGATACCTTTTTATTTCTGTATTGAGTATGCTTCCCACTTTGGGTGACACATATGCAAAATTTTGTGTATTCATGAAACCACTCTATTTGTGGAATGCACTTATTGATACATGTTCAAGATTAGAAAGGTCAGAATGCTTTGGATTATTTTCAATGGATGAAAAACAAGGGCCTCATTCCACTTGCAAATACATATGCAAAAATCTCTTGAGGCATTTGTAAGTCAATGGATCTTGAAGACATATGTAGCGTTACACAAGACATTTATCCACACAAGAGTTACTAAGATGTTTGATAGTGGAAGCTTTATATAACTTTCAATGAACGTAGAGTGTAAGGAGGATAAGGCAAAGGAAGCCTTATTTTATTTTTGATGGTTGCAATGGTCCGGCATATCCCACAATGTACTCGATTTCTTTTTTTTCTTGGCCATAATCACCATTGTGAGTCGGTGAGTTATATTAACCTAAAAAGGAATGTACAATTATCCTCAAGCATGATGGGTGTCTTTAGTGACCAAATACTCGACATGGGCTACACAATCCTTGAACAACAAGAGCTACTTAGATAGCTACATTTTGATGGCTGGTGGAAGCCATCATACTTGAAAGGGCTTTGATTGCATGACTTTAGTCTTCAAATTCCTTATGTTTTCAAACAAAGATAAACACTTGATTTCTTGAATAATCCCTGCCTTGGTTCTTCCACATTTAGTCTCCCAAGAGTAGGGTGTTCTTGAATAACATGATCTTCTAGGTCTTTAGGATCCATTTACATAATTTTCCCACTAGGCCTCCATTATGAAGAGAATGGGATCTAGGAGGGCCTCTTTATTTTCCATGAGATTATGAAGGTGATTAACATTTTGACAAATAGGCACATGCCATGTGTACAAGAATGGTGGTGTGTAAGAGAGATGTACGAGTGGTCAAAGGATGTGTTTTTTCCCCAAAAAAGAAGGTCAATGATTTTATGATTTTTGGCCCTCCATAATTCCTACATACTATCTCTAGCTTGGGTGGAGATTATAGATCTACAATCTACGTGCTGATTTTTTTCATAGATATGCTACACGATATGGTTTTACCTAATAGATTTTGAACTTCATTTTGGGAGACATTGACTTCACACAGACTAACCTGTTTTCCTATTTAATGTCCTTTGATTGATTTCTTAATACTACATGTTTGACTCACTTAAACTGCCAATTTAAGAGGCCCTCTAAGACCTCATTCTCTTCCTAATGCTCGTAGGTGGGCAGTTTTGGAACAAGTGGAGGGGATCCATCCTAGACGCTTTGCACCCTGAGTATCCATCCGGATCTCAACCCCCAGTTAAAAGAGCTCCTTAAAGCACCTTCCATATGAAGATCTTGATAATTGGGGGCCACTGAGAATCCCATATATTCATTAGGAAGAGGATGGGGTTTAGGATGGCCTCTTTATTTGCCATAAGATTATGGAGGTGATTAGCATTTTGACCAATAGATGCATGCCATGTATGCAAGAATGGTGGGTGTGTAAGAGAGGTGTGATCAAAGGATGTACTTTTCTCCCCCAGAAAAGGGGGATGGACAACTTTATGATTTTTGGCCTTCCATTACTCCTACATATCATATCCAATTTGAGCGAAGATTACATATCTGTAATCTACACGCCGAGCTCTCTCCGCAGATATGTTACATGATATAGTTTTCCCGCTAGATTTTAAATTTCTTTTTGAGGGGAAATTTAAATTCAAATAAACTAGCCATTTTGCCACTCTGAATTCAAAAACTGCCCTTTGATTGCTTTCTTAATACAAGAGGTTTGACTCCCTTAAACTTCCCAGCCCTCCTAGACCACATTCTCTTCCTAATGTGCTTTCTACTGGCACCCATCTAAATTCAGTGTTTCACCACAATTTATTGAGTGGGAAGAACCAATCTATTTTGAACATAAGTTTACAATAAATTTCCTTAGTTTACGGCTTGGTAAAGTTTCTATTCTTAGGCAAGCGCTAGGCTTTTTAATCAAGTTTGGCTACACACATTAGCATGGGCATGATGTTGAGACCCTTGACTACTTTGTTGATTAGCAATCATTCAATTCCATTGAGATTGAGCTGGATGGCCAACCAATCTACATCTTTCCATCTCATGATGTTCCTATGCCGAACTGCATCAAGTGAGTGAGACCTTTGTTAGTGACTTTCTTAGCAACACTTCACTTCCCACATAGGAGAGCCAAGGGGACCAATGAATTATGTAGTTTTTGAAATATCTAGTCTCCCCTACTAATTTGAATGTCTCTGATACTTTGTTACATTTATGCACTAGCTTGCCCACGTAGCCAGCAAGTTTTGTGTTGACTATGAGGTGCCATCAATTTTTCATGAACCTTGACCTCTTTCCACCTTGTCAATCATGTCCCCAAGTCATGATGGACCATTCTTGGTCTCATTTGGTGATTGCAACCATAAATTTGGCACACTAGGCTTTGGCATGGACTACAAGATCAAGATCCCAACACCATCTACCTCCTTGGGTCTAGCAACGTATTCCCATTTCTCCCACTGCCAGGGTACTGAATCTTGGTGTTATTTTTCCATAAGATTTTTTTCACGAGTTGTTGGAGTTATTTCCAATTGCACCATGCTATCTTGAGGGGGGGCCCAACAAGAGACAAATAGAGGATCATAAATGAGTTTATCACCTACACCCTAATATGGAATGGGAGGAGCACAAATTCCCACCTTCACCATGACCCAATAGAACCTTTGCTTGTGAGATGTTTCCACCCCTAGTGGGGCTCCAAGATGGCCTAAGACCATTCATTTTGTGATAATACTTTCCTCAATTATTTTTTGGATACATGTAGTCACTCAGTATGGTTGATGAGGATATATTTTAACAACATGAGGGGAATTTTCATGCAAGTGCTATCTATTTATCCCTCACTCAAATTGAGAAAGAGATATAGTAAATCTATTTACTCTCTCTCTCTCTCTCTCTCTCAATTGGCATGCAAGTACTATCTAATTACGAGATGATCTAAGACTTCTTGCAATACATATATCAATGTTGCTTAGTTGCATTCTTGACCTTTGAAATGATTACGATTTGTATGTTTTGTTTAACCTTTTCTTTTTTGCTTCAGGTGATGGAGATGGAAATTCCTCGATGAAACAAAACACAAATATTTAAAGAGATTATCAAACCGTAAAATTTAAAGACCCACCTCAAGGCACAAACAAGAATTCTTGCAACGTCCTTGCACATGGGTGGGTTCATCGGTCCCACATGTGGGGTATGGGAATCCTAATGTTGTAGGAACAATCTTAAGAGATTTCAAAGATCTATCTAGGGATTTGTGATTGATTGGACCTTGCTATCTTGAGGAGGGGCCCAACAAAGGACAGATAGAGGATCATAAATGAGTTTATCACCTTCACCATGCTATGGAATGGGAGGAGCACAAATTCCCACCTTCACCATGGCCCACTAGAACCTTTGCTTGTGAGAATTTTCCACCCCTAGTGGGGCTCCAAGATAACCAAAGACCATTCATTTTGTGAGAATGATTTCCTCAATTTTTTCTCAATACATGTAGTCACTCAATATGGTTAATGAGGGGAAAATATAGTAGGGGAATTTGCATGCAAGTGCTATCTATTTATCCCTCATGCAAATTGAGAGAGAGAGAGAGAGAGAGAGAGAGAGAGAGAGTAAATAGATTTACTCTCTCTCTCTCTCTCTCTCTCTCTCTCTCTCTCTCTCTCAAAAATTGCATGCAAGTACTATCTAATACAGGATGAGCTAAGACTTCTTGGAATAACATATATCAATGTTGCTTAGGTGCATTCTTGCCCTTTGAAATGATTAGAATTTGTTTGTTTTGTTTAATCTTTTTTTTTTGCGTCAGGCGACAGAGATGAAAATTCCTCGATAAAACAAAACTCAGAAATCTAAAGAGATGATTAAATTTAAAGACCCACCTCAAGGCATAAACAAGAATTCTTGCAATGTCCTTGCAGATGGGGGTGTCATCGGTCCCACAGGTGGGGGATGGGATTCTTGATGTTGTAGGAACAATCTTACAAGATTTCAAAGATATATCTAGGGAGTCACAATTGATATATATATATATATATATCATTTTTTCTTATGTTGCAAGTACAATTCTAACTAAAGATCTCAAAAATCTATCTAGTCTTGAACTTGAGACCCATGGTTCAAAACTCAAGAGCCACAAAGAGAGGCAAGAAGGAGACATGATGATATCGAGCTTAGGTTTGGCTAGGTAATACATGAAATTAGACTAGATGCATAGAGCAATGGTGTGTGTTGCATGTTACATGTATTGCAAGGTGGCCGATCACCTACCACTTGTCTCAATGGTTCCCCTTCTCAAGTGGAAAATCGTATTGCACGAGCACACAAACAACTACAATGCAATAAAGGGGGCACCTACTATTGACAAATTGCAACATTGGGCTAAAATTTGAGTGTTGGCTTAGGTAATTGATCTCTCACTTTTTCTTTTCTTGCCCAAAGTTGTCCTATATCATGCACATTTAAGTGTCCCTTGAAGGTAGAGCTTTCTGAGAACGGTGCAATGCTCTTAAAGATGGCTCCCCGTTAGCTTCTCTAACTAATTGTAGCTATCCATGTTGCACCATAGCAAAAAATTGTAGGTGATAAGAGAGACCTTCTATAGTAGTCATGGTCTCCCACTCATGTCCTACTTGATACAAAAGAACCGCAACAGTTAATAAAGTGCCTGTCACCTGAGAAACTCAAGAGACAAATCACCCTAAACTTGCATGAGTGGCTTTTCAACGTGATGGTACTCTCTGGGTTGTGATTCTACATTTAGAGTCTTTTATGAGTGCATCAAAATCCAAGGCATCGGCCACCTCCACCCATCCACCTACTCCAGCAACCCATGCTACGCAAGATGGTGCAACTTGCAAGCACTACAACCCCTACACGTGCAGTAGTCTTAGCAGCAGCTAGAGACTCACCTAGAAAATTATCTCAACCTCGATTCTTTGTGCACCATGCGCCACCTCGCTTTCCACTCCACCCTCACCTCACTTGTAGATTTCCTCCCATGACCTCCCACTTGAAATGCATCACTCCATCTAACTATTACTAGAGACTAAAGGATGGAGAATGTTCTAAAAATATTGGTGTCATGCCAAGGGAAATGCCCGGTGGTCAAGGACCAAGCCCAAGGGGCCGGTTGCTAGTGTGGATAGGGAATGAGGCCCAAGGGGCTATTTAATGGGTGGTTGGGAGGATCATTCTCGGGCAGTTCCCCAGGGGTCTTAACACTGGTATCAAGAGCAAGGTCTATTCTAGGCAAAGTGGGTTGGGTTGTGGACCTCCATTGTAGCATGCACATGCAACTTCAAGGGTTGACGAGATTGGAGGCGTGCATGGTCGCCTGCTAAGCCAAGGAATCACAGAACCACAGCGTGGGCAGGGGGCTTGTGCCGAGGAGGGAGAGAAATCGACCTCCACCATCTCTTGCGCGGTCAAGCTTGACGATTTCGCGCTACCCCTGCGGACGTTTCACGTCACGGGAGGCGACCCCAAATCGCAACACAGGGGTCGTTGTGTGCTTCGCAGACCTTGCAGTGCTATTGGGTTCCATTAGTGTGACAGAATCACTTCTCTGTTCACACTAGCAACGACCTAAGGCATTTGGCCTTGGGCAATCCACTCAAATAAAAAAAGCATAAGGGTGCATGCCCACCCTGGCACAAACCCCGTCGGTAGTTTTTCCACCAGTATTGGCCACGGTTTGGTATAATCTTGTCAACAAAGGGCAAGGCACTTTGTCGGGAGGGAGGCACTTTGTCGACAGGCCGTCGATTTTTTGCAGCTCTTCCATAATTGCAGAGGTGAGTCAAGGTCAAGAGTCAAGGTCAACTTTCGGCGGCTTGGGAGATTTTCCACCAAGTATCCATTACAACTCGTTTTTTTGGGATGATACAGTCGTCTGCAATGTTTCAAGTGGTATCTTTGAACGATGGGACTTACGGATTGGAATAATTTGGATGGGAAGGAATAACTAGCACGGTTAATTATCACCATTTGTGGTGCATACCACGGGTACGACCTCCTTTTAAATCAAGGTATTCTTCTGATATTCTTCCCTTTCCTTGCTTGCACCATATAAATCCATCATGAATTCCTCGTTCAATTTTTTGGATACGAACCTTTTTTAGAATCACCTTTTTGACTTTGAACTTCCTTCAACCGCATCTACTCCTCCTCCTCAAAGTGTGCTGGAAATTTTGGAGGATACTAGCAATCTCGTCGATGAAAAAGAGTACGTTACAAGACGTGACCTTCAAACATTTGAAGAACGGTTTTGTAGATTGGCGGTTTGCGTCCAATTGCTTGCCACACAGGTGAATCACCTTACAAATCTGGTCATATCGTGCATTCCACAGGCTATCGTATATCTACACCTGTGGAAATTGTCGAGCCAGTCTTCACCAAGGTGGCAAAGAGGAGACTTTCCACAGTAGACTTTCAGAAAGCCAAAGTGAAAAATTTATGTTTCAATTGCATGGGACAGCATCAACGGAAAACGTTGTCCCCAGGTACTGGATTCTTAGGCCTTTTTTGATGGATTTTACGGTTCAGTAGTCAATAGCTTTTTTGCATTCTCTTTAGTGGTTATATCCTCTTTTAGAAAACCCTTTTGGTTAGTTATATATGATACAATACCTTGCTTAGTATAGCACATTCAGTCAAGATATACTACATACTACTTTCTTTCTTTAAGCAATTTGACAAGGTCAATTCCTCTCCACTTGGACACATGTGTGTCAACGGGAGCATATATTCGCTATGAGCACCAGCACTACATGAGCATTAACGTGAAGCACGGCTTCGTTTATGACATTTTGAAACATGGTTTCCACAGGTTTAAAATATGTTAAATAGGAGGTTTTTGCATCACAAGACATCTGCTTACAGTCAGAAGACCAAGTTAGACTATGTTAAGATTTGCTTGATTTTTCATGCTTATGCATTTCCGCTGGAAAGGATTGTCAGTTATACAAAGCAAACAGCTTTGCCACGTACACGTGAAGCAAGGCTTCTAACTCGTGCCAAGATATTGCCTCTTGACTCGACGTCAAGGGAATTGACACACAAGTTTAGGGCATTAGCAAACATTGGGATATCACCTCAACAGCATCCTTACCGGTACCGACAGTGCAAGGCACTTATGATTTTGGCTTGTATGTTTGAGCCCGTTAGTGTAGCCAAGGGCTTACAATTTTTCATGCAAGGCATGCTACCCTAGGGATTACACTTTCGCTATAACACCGGAAACTCTACCAAGAACAAGATAATTTTTGGATTGTTTCACATGATTTTTGGTTGTTGTCACCACACAACACCACTAGAACGAACCTACAACTAGGACTTAATTCACAGACAAAGTGCCATATTCAAGTTATCCTCATACAATCACGACCCTTGCAAGGTAGGTGGGTCAGGATGTGTTTGTGTCTTTTTGTTACACTCTCAATGAATTGTAGTATGCTTATAGGATGAGTTGCAAGCCAGGCGTAAGATGCATAAGAGCACAACGATTGGGTACACACTCTGGAAACTTAAGGAAAGTTCCTCAACCTAGCATTCTCTCTCTCTTTCTTATTTCTCTCAAAGAGTAATGAAAACTTTCTAAGAAGCTTTTGAACATGTTTGTTTGGGAGTCAGCCTGAGCCAAGGTGCTCTAACTCTCATCTAGAAATAGGGCAAGACGCCATCTAAATTAGTCTTCATTGGTTCCTTGATTGAATACTAATTGCCATAAGGGCTATGAACCACACACGCTGGCTAAGAGTCATGGTCAGCTCTTGGGTAAGACCCAACTGTTAGCATTCCTTGGGGGATTGTTCATAAGATCGAACAGATTTTCCCAGTGGAGTACACATCGCACACATCAACGTTAATGAACAAGCAAGAGTCTTGTCATTAGTGTATGTTTAGGGTGTTACTTTTGCACTACTTGTTTTTAGTGTAATGCTCGAGTTGAGCTTCTGATAATTTGAAACTCACATTAGCTGATCTATACCATGGGGTTTAGATGCAACAAACAGTTAAGACAACATGGCGATCCATAAGAGCTAGACATTTCACTTGTGTGTATCTCCTGCTCTCTCTATAGCACTACGAGTGTCTATGGACGCATATTTTGGGGTAAGACCCACCGAGTGCTTACTAAATCACCCCATCGCCATTGAGGATAAAAGTTTGATCTATTCTCGTTATACTTTCAAGGAAAGAATTCCGCAATCTACCACACGGTAGCGGACAAATTCAACTTTTCAAGTTGATTCCCATCAATCTGTACACGGCTAGCTACGTTGGTTACCGTTACCTGCTAGTTGAGCAGTTTCTTCAAAGGGTCTTACCAAGGGGTTTGACTACGTAGATTCTACCCAACGGGTTTGGATCGTGAAGGCAACACCCAGAGTTTCCAGTGCAATGTTGCTCGGTTTTTTCACAAGTGGGTGACGTGCTCCTGTGCATTTGACTATGGTAAGTGATTCTTCTAGACACGTCTCTATTGATTGAATGTTTTAGAGACATGCCAAGGGCACGCCAAAACAAAGCATTTTGGGCGGTAGCGTCCATCCATTTCTGCATTATGCACTTATGGACCCACTTGTCGGGTTTATTTGGCACATGTTGTCACATGGGATGCAACATGGTCTAGGAACTCAAGGAGTTCGGTTTAGCCAGTGTGGAGCAAGGCTAATGAGGGTCCCTCTCACTCCCGTCGTAGAGTGTTTACAGTTACCTCCACGTACAAGTACATCTTGTACTTGAAGGATGTTCTTGTTTCAGACATTCTTACATGAGACATATTCCACATGTGGAGAATATGAGTCTCTGGGACTAGCACTGGCACCGCCTATTTCAAGTATGTGTCACGACAAAGTCCCTAGGTGCTGGATTTTCTAAACCATTTTCAGCACAATGTATCAAGAGCAATTTTGATGGCCATAAATTGTCGGATACTTAGAATGACTTGTTACGATACAAGTGCAGCTAAAAAACATTACAGATGGTTGTTTATGCATATAGCAAGGCTATGAATTGTTAACGAAAAGATTTCATTGTTTGTACCTAGAAGTGATTAATGTTTCACCTTCTATTATGGTTCAAACGTTTCAGCAAGGCTTGTAAATGATTGTAGCTGAAAGTATTTAATTTCTTTTCAGAACTATTTACATTTCTTTTTAATGTGTGCTAGGAGCATCACATCGCCAAAAGTATTGGCAAGGATGATCATGGATATACAGGTTCGGATCTATTGTTTCCTTAATGCATGCACACTAGGTGTTATGGGCCCTAGTGTTTGGCGAATGTTGATTTGGAACGGCATGCATATTCCTCAAGTTGTTGCTTATGAAGCATTTTGCACTCTATGTGCAATATCTCTATGAGATTACTTTTGGGTCTACCAATCGCCAATAGAGGTCATGGCTCGGTTTGGTTGCTTGTGGATTTCTCCAATTTAACCACGATGGTTATTAAAGACATTGTTGATTCCTCAGCAATGTTGTATGATATTGCGCTCCTCGTTTTACCAATCAGCTAGGAAGACTAACTATAAACCGTGGGGAAAACACACCTCAATACTGTCAGCTATCCAAGGGGATAGGCAGATTACAAAGTGTAATTTTGTGCTAAAGGATATGCAAAGTGCGTACATTAGCACTAAGCAATCCAATTAATAAGCATTTATTGCTCTACTTGGAGTTTGCTTACCATCAGATAAAGCATGTTTGCAACTAGGTTTAGTCTCTTCATGTATAAGTCAGATTCTCAACCTTGAACACTAGTTATCGTGGGGTTGTTTACTGATGAAATTTGAGAACAAGTCAAGGACTTACACTTGGCTGATGAGTTATGTTAGCCAGCTACTTTCAAGGAAAGTGCAAAAGGGTACTCTTTGGTTACATCTTAGTTATGATTACTCATTTAGCTACTCAAGTGTGTTTTACTTTGAGTTTACACGCTATATTATATATGAGACGGTTACACCAAGATGGTTGCAACAGGACAACAACATGGAAAATCAAGATGTTACTCTTGGTTTCATTGAACTTCCTACTGAACCGTGTTCTAGTCAATCAAACAAGCTGCATCCCTGCAGGATGCCCCTATGGAAAGCATTAGTGCATCATCACTTTTGTTTTCGAGGACGAAAACACTTCTCCAAGGGGGAGTAATGTCATGCCAAGGGCAATGCCCGGTGGTCAAGGACCAGGCCCAAGGGGCCAGCTGCTAGTGTGGATAGGGAATGAGGCCCAAGGGGCTATTTAATGCGTGGTTGGGAGGATCATTCTCAGGCAATTCCCCAGGGGTCTTTACAATTGGAGCTTTATGTGGGTAGTCCAAACAAGGAGCTTTGTCTTCTACTTAAACTCTCTCTCTCTCTCTCTCTCTCTCTCTCTCTCTCTCTTCCTTCTTACAATTGTAATCCATTGTTCCTCCTATCAAATATTACTTTTTTACCAACCACTCTTGCTTGATTTTTTTTTCACTCGGTGTTGGTAAAACTATTTCAATGAGGTAGAGGATACATGGCATTCCATCATCTTGGAGAAGCCTACCTATTGATAGGACACTATTTAATGGTTCACATTATCTATTCTAATCTCATTCTAATTGGAGTTCTTGCCCAATTGCTATTTCTCTTATGTAATTAATCCTTTGGGATGAAATATTTTCTCCCATCCAAGGTACTTTGATTAATTGTAGATCCCCTTTCATTGTTCATACTCTCAAATGATTATTGAGCTTCTTTAAGATCTATTCTTTTCTTATTTGGCATCCAATATGTCATGCAAATAGTTTGCTGACTCAAATATCATATAAAAGTTGTTATTGTACCTATCTCAAAACCAATAGTTTGGCAACATAGGAGGCCCATTGTATCTAAATACATAGATGATCTTGCTCTCATGGAGTGTATTGGGTTTAAAATTTGTAGTCCATAAAAGTAGAATATCCATTCTCCCAATAGTATACCCCTATGTTCTCATTGTCTGACCTAATTCTCTACATGGTCCTGAAGTTGCCAATGCATACCCATCAAGTCCCAATGGAGGAAGTTTTTCAATGATGTCCTCAAACACTATATCATGGTCATCCATTGTTACTATACATTTGTCACTAGGGTCCCACATCCATTCTCCCAATAGTATACCCCTATGTTCTCATTGTTTGACCTATTTCTTGGCATGGTTATGAAGTTTCCAAAGCATACCCATCAAATCTCAATGAAGGAGGTTTTTCATAAATGAATTCCTCGAACACTATATCATGGTCAGCAATTCTTACCATACATTTTCCACTAGGGTCTAAATAGATTTGAGCCCTATCTCCATTTTACAATTGGTGAGCTAAGATATGTTTAAACCTCAGAGTGGTCCCATACCCAGGTTGAGACTAAGAGGATGTGGAAGCCATTTTTTAGCTCATGTTTTTGTATGTTTTTGTGACTTCTTCAAGAATGGTGAAGAGTCAGTCTCCTTGATTAGCAGTCTCTTCAGAAGTAAAAGATCTACTCTTTAATCTCTCATAGAACCCATATTGCCTTGGAAATTTCCCAGCACTCGTCCAAATCTAAGGGTTATTCAGATACAAGGATTGCAATCAATAAATCTAGCCTAATTTTGTTGCTTACCCTAAGTCCCTTAGATTTTTGATATGGTTTTCCATTCTTAAGTGGCATCTCTAACACTACACTCTTTGTAAAGTATTGAATCCCCATGTATGAATTATGATTTGCAAGAGGAATAACAAACGTTTGATTGAATTTTGAAATCTTCTTTGTAAGGGCCTAGGATTTTGTTTTACTTATAGATTGTTTCTTTGAGTATTTTTGGCTCAACTTGACTCACCAGATGTACATTAAGGAGGGAACATATTTATCATCAAAAGTGCCCACTATGAAAGTTAATAATCACAATTACTTACTTTTCTTACATTAAAATTTTTTACCACTTGTTCCCAATATTGAGTTGGACACTCTAGAAAAATCAGGTTCAATTTGGAACAATTTTGCAGTACCAAAAATGCGATTTTCTCTTGATCCGACACTTTGGTTTTGAGTTATGTGTTCATACTTAATTTGGTGCTCCAAACTTAAGAAACATGACAAGCACACTATTTGTGACTTGTATAGACGCAATACGTCAAAGTAGATAATCACAATTTTTTAGTTTTGGCCATTTTTGCCCATATTTGTTCCCAAGATTCCCCACAACTTTGCAAGCACAATGGTATTATCAAAGTTGAAGTTGTTTATACCTTTGATTAATTTCCAAGCAAAACAAGCAGTTATGTGGTTTTTAGACCAAGAAGTGGCTTTGTGTACACATTTGATATCCAAACACATGCAAATTTTTACCAAGAATCTAGAAAAAGTATGTAAAACTTTCTGCAAGATCAAAATCTTCTACTGCCCACAATAATTTAGATTGGATTAAAACTTTGGTTTTTTATGTTTGGCATGCGACAAACTATATTGTGACTGGTTTTACATCTCTATCCACAACGAATCACACAAATGAATCTCTAAATTAATTTAGAGCTCTAGATTACTAGAATGGGTCTAAATTTCCCTAAAAATAGATTTTGGGTCACTTTGGGACCAATCACGTCTCCAATGAGTTGATGTACTTACCCTACTCCTAAGAAAACATTCCAAATCAATAACATAAGGCCATTGAAGAATATCATCTACTTTGGAGGTATCCATTGCTAAGCCATGTGTTGGAATCATATGCCTAACATGGTTAACTTTGTCTTAAGAAAACCATTGCTCTCCTTGGTATAAAGATTTTGTTTAAATAGTAAATCAAACATCTGTTTAAGATGTTCTTAATGATCCCTTCAGTATCACTATAGAAAATGATGTGATTCAAAAAGATAAAAATGAACTAACCATGATAAAAATAAAAGTCTAATTTATTTTTATTCTTACATGTAAGCTCATAACTTGATTGCATAAACTTGGAACCTTTCCATTGTATGATTTGTTAGCCATTGTAGAGAAAGAAGAGAGAGAAGCATGTGGCATTTAGGAAGATTCATGTACCAAGGAACTTCATCACATAAATTCAAACTTGAACTAGAAGTTGACTGAGCAGAACACAGTGAGTAATAAAGAAAATCATGTTTTATTTCATTATCAAAACAAATCTGGAAAATTTAGCTATACAAATAAATGGTGAGGGAGGGATGCTCTTTCCTCCTAGCAACAACGCATGTGAACCATTGGCTTCAAACATTAGATTATTATGATCATGTCTTAGTGAAAATAGGATCCAACCCATGCAACCACTTCAAACTGAGGACCAAAGCTGCCCTATCCATGTTTAGAACTTGCAAATCTAAATTCGTTTGTATCCTTACATGTGGTAGAAAATTTTAATGAAGGTATCTCAAACCCTCAATGTCACTCCCATAAGTCAATGCTACCTTGTCTCTATGTGAACTTGGAGTATAAGTCAGATAAAAGTGCTTAGCTAACTTATATGGTTGCTATGTGAAGTGGGTCTAAAGACAGAGACATAAGTGCTTAACTATCTTATAGTTAAGGAAATTGTGAGATGCACCATCATCTATCAAGATACACACGTTGTGCCCTTGATAGTATGTGCATTTTGATGAGTTCATGTGGTCCAAAAGCCAATTTCCACATAGAAGTAGACAAACATCATTCCTGAACCTCTTCTAAATGTAATATTCCACATTGGTATCCTTGTTGAAGACTCAAGGGAAAGAAGATGCACTATGTGCAACTTCTTTGTGTGTATGCACAAAAGCTGTGCACTGTGTGCATTGCTTTTTCCTTTATCGCTTCTTGTGCTTTCTCCTTGGAGAAATCTTTCTTATCATGACTACCTACTTGATAAGCAATTGAAGCAGAGGTTTAAAATTGTAAATTTGATTATTAGAGTTGTGAGTTGTTTAATATTTTCATTCATTGCAAAAATTTGATACTCTAATGCATCAATGTATGTCTTTAATGCTTTAAAATCTTTTGATCATACTCAACATCATAAGCAATATCCGGCTCTATGCTTGCCATGAAAAAATCACATGGAGGATTAACATGTTCAAGAGTTAGTGAGCCTTGCTCAAAGTCAAAGGGACATGTAAGATCCTAATCTTACATGTCTTTTTATGAAATAAAATAAATAATTGTGCATGTGTACCATATTTTAAATTCTAGGAATCATGTAAAAAATGCTTGCTTTCCATGCCTTAGGTGGTGAAATTTAGAGTTGTTTCCTATCTCTACTAGGTTCAAGAAAGTGCTAGTGCAATTTTGAAAAAATTTATTTTCATGCTTTTCAATGTGTTTTCAAAAAGTAGGTGCTTTTTGTAAAAATCAAATTATTTTGTATATCTAAGGGGCCCATGAAAGCCATAGATCAATTTTGGAAAAGATTTTTTTTTTCTTTCTGGTGCTTTTTGTAAAAAATGCTTGCTTTCCATGCCTTAGGTGTTTTGTAGTGAAATTTAGAGTTGTTTCCTATCTCTACTAGGTTCAAAAAAGTCCTAGTGCAATTTTGGAAAAAATTATTTTCATGCTTTTCAATGTGTTTTCAAAAAGTAGGTGCTTTTTGTAAAAATCTAATTACTTTCTATCTCTAAGGGGCCCATGAAAGCATATGGAAAAGAATTATTTTTTTCTTTTTGGTGCTTTTTTGTGTGTTTCCTAACCTAGAATGATGTTCATGAGCACCAGGTTTGTGCAAAGTGATAGTATTGCACAAACGACATGACAAAATTTTGTTAAGGGACTACTTTTTGTGAAAAGCAAGGTCAAAATGGCTTGTAGCCATGGTACAACAAATTAATTAGGCCAAGACATTCAAATTACTCAGAGGGTCACTACTTGAATGGTAGAAGCTAAAGACACTTTCTTTGCTTCTAATAGTGATAGCACTCTTCATTAAAATCTTTGTTGCATAACATCTACAAAGCACTCTCTTGCAAGATTCTTTTCAATGCCCATAATTGATTCACATGAAATAGTGAGATATGGATCTACTTAATATATCTCTCTCTCTCTCTCTCTCTCTCTCTCTCTCTCTCTCTCTCTCTCTACTTCACGTAAGTACTTCTTTGCATAAGAAACGCGTCACAGACTGGTAGTTTCACCTACACATATGCATGTATAGACTTTTCGTGTGCATATGATGTTGATCCAAGATTATGTATGCATATTTATCTTGCTTATCGATTCTTACGGTGTGTGCACGTGCGCTTGCATGACCACGTAAAAAGCACGTACGTTGTCTATGTCAAGTAAGCGATAGAGACATTGTCCCAAATTGTTAAGAATTAGACTAAGCTCTTTGGATCGTATATCAACTGCATCTTTTAGATAGTTTTCTCTTATATATTCCATGTACAGATTCCCTTCTTAATATGAGTTATCATCAATATACATCTAGCTTTTTTCTCGTTTTATAACCTAAATTTTTTAGCTTGCCTCTGAGGAAAAAAAATACTTTTTCCTCTGAGGAGGGCTACCATGTTTCTTTTCTACCATGTAGAATCACTTGATGAAGGATTCCACTTAAGCACTTCATAACTTACTTAGACATGTTAAATCCTAACTATTTTCAACACCCCTTATATGTGAAAATGTGAAAAAATATAGAATTAAATAATTCCTATTGTGGAATCTGCATGATAGACATTTCTTGATTGTAGTGACCCCCCCAAGCGCAACTATATCTCTATTCTCCGTAGATAAATGAGCTAAGTCAAAATAGTCAATCATACACTCAATCCATTCATCAAAGAATTTTTCAAAGAATTTCCAACAATTTCTCTTCCAATTTAAGATTTGTGGAGCATTACATTGTGACGTGTTTTTGAGGAATGATGTGACCTACCCCAGAGACTTTTAGAAGTGTTATTTTATGATTTTGGGACCCTTGGATGTAAATAAAGCATGCTTGTACATGTGATGTACAAAGGTGGTGTGTGCCAGCTGTCTCTATGCATGCGGGTTAGTTGTACGGTCTACATAGTTTTGTTGTTTTTGTACATAAAAGTGTCAATATTTCAAAGAGTGATTAAGTGATGAACTTTTATCACCTTGGGATTGTGAGTGAAGATTTTTTTCAGCTACTATGAAGAGGAAAGCTCATGTTGCTACAACCTTCGATGAAGGGTGTGGATTTTGATGAAGGGGTGCCCCTCTTGCCTTTTGAGAGCCTGACATGGTGAATTGAGAGTTTGACTCTCCTCAATGGGTTGATGAAATTGGATGATTAGCTCTACATACTGACCTCTCTTCATCTTGGTTTGAAGTATGCCATCTATATTGTGTGCAGTTCCTTGTGGTGCGTAGCTAGTCAAGGATAGATTATGCGCTACAACTCCTTGCTTGTACATATGATAAGGGAAATGTTTTTGACAAGTTTTTCATCACTTTTTTGGATTATTTTTTCTAGCCTTTTTTCGTTTTCAAATTGGGCTTGATTTGGATGGGTATTGGTCGTAATGGGAGCGCTTATGGCGTCTCTACTAGCACATGAAAGAGCAGTTGAAAATAAGTGAAGCCCTTGGTTTTATAAGAAAAAGTGCAGAGATTTTAATTGTTTTTCCTCACTTTTTTTCTTTTTTCTTTTTAATCCCTTTGCTTCCTTTAGTGCATCCAAGTGTAGTGAGAGTTGAAGCGGTGTAGAGAGAAGATAGTCGAGGCTAGAAAGGCTATTGAGGAAAAAAGGCTGAGTGTGAGTGAGGCTGTCAAAATTTGTGAGTTGAGATCAGCCCTTTTCTTCTTGAGTGAGATATTCTCTTTGTCCTCCTTTTTTTGTGTTGATTTGAGGTGTTGTAGAGGCTAGAGCGCCAATCTCTCACATAAACTGGTGCCCCCATTGAGGAGAAGAGAATCCTTATGAGAGGGTTTTGATCTATAAGTTGGCATCCATTTGAAGATCAACTCAAGGCCTATGGTGGGAGATGTATATGAAGTCTTCAAACGTGAAAAATAAAAGATGTGGACAAGTTCATCCAATGGATCAAATTGATTTCATTGAGGAGCAATAGGGACGATGGTGCATCCAGGGTATGTTTTGTGAGTTAGCTACTTGAAGATGAAGCACATGAATGGTATGAAGTTGCAATCTTCTTTCTCATGACTTGAGAGAAGAGTTTGATAAGGATGATGATCCCAAGTATTTGTGGAGGGAACTAAGCAAGCTGACAAGGTAAACAAAAAGAAATCAATGTACAGATAAATAGGTTTGAAGCTTGTTGAAGAAGATTATAAAGGGACTTGAAGAGAATCAAATGCCCCTTGATTTCTTGAAGAAAGATAGGTTTGTGGTTATCTTGCATCAAAGAGCTGGAGACAAGTTGGAGCTCAATGACCGAGGAACCTACACAGAAAGGCAATAAAGATTTCTAAAGAGCAATGGAGAAATAAGGTGAGAAGACATGAGATGGCAAACAGGGAAAGAGAAGCAAAAATACATCAAAGGCATGGTTATGTATCAATGAATAATGTGGTTGAGCATTTGCCTTTGAATACACATGTTGAAAGGGAAATACATGTGGAAGCTCCAAAATAGGGAAATAGAGGACAAGAAACACTTCACCATGACATACAAAGATTGATAGAGTGTTTGGCGGATACAGGCGGATACAGGCGTATGCACACCAAACCCTGTGGACACTCTATTTTTCACAAAAAACCCTATAATTCGGCCTAAGATGAGTTGTAGTCATGATGAGATTAGACTATACCCTTTTTATTTCTTTGAGTCTACACCCTTGTAAGAGGCTGGATGGCCATGGGAAAGCCCCCTAACTTTTAAAGTCAAAACCCTTAGTTTTGAAGAGAAAAATGATCATTGGCTAAAGGAAGTAAGAAACGTGCACTGTGGAGGCTTCTTGTTACTATAACTTGTAATCTTCTTTTCTCATGAGCTAGTAATCAGAATTCTATTCCGAATAGCACATTGCGTTCCTTGTCTCTTGCTCTACAATCTAAGTGTAATCATTTCCAATTCTGTTGTGGTTCACGATGTATTGTTTGTGAGCATGCATTGATTTGGGGGTTAAAATGGTTGTTTTTTGATGTTTTGACCATGGATAAGTGTTTCTATGCTTAAGGAAGATCTTTCCAAGTACTTCTGTTTCAATTTTCTGCACATTTTTTGTGATGGATCGTGATTTATGTACCTTCTCAGATGGTGACGGAACTTGGTAGGATTGAGCCCATAAGTGTTGTGACACATCTCCTTAAGTTTCATGGCATTCCGGATTTGTTTGGATACCAAAAGGACGTGATGATGTTGAGTGGTGAGATTGGACGCATACTGATTGTCTGACTAGGAAGTGGTCGATATGCTTTTGTCATAGAACGAGTAGCCCTTGAGTTCGCTTTGATGAGATTGACACTCTCATTAAGTCTCCGTGCCCCATCCCTAGTCGCTTCCTTGTATATTGACATTATGTTAGTGCAAAAGAGCTATGCTACAGACGTCCATTGTGGCGCCCCACTAACATTGGCACCATTGTCGGGGAAATCGATCCTTAGGTGGTGAGTGACTCAGTGTACAAAAAAAACAAAAAATCTCCCTTCAAGCTTTTGATACCCGTTCCGCATGATCCATGTTCCAGGTAGACATCTGACATCAAGATTTGACCAGTGTACTCCTGATTACTAGTTGAACAACTTTTCCAAAAGGGGCCTTAGACAAAAAGTGAAAAAAGCTAGTCAAAATACCAGAAAAGGAGTGGTTTGCAAAAAACCGCAAAACAGACACAAAATTCTGCTTCTCGCTTGGAAAAAACTAACCAAATCCAAAAAGACTTGGGGAATAGCATCATCATACCTTGTGTGATCAGCTCACAAAGTGTCATTCCAAAATCTTGCCAAACATGGATCGCGATCCATGTACCTTTTTGGAAGTTTGAGCTGATAAAAGACAAGCAGGGAAGTGATAACAATTGGAGCACTTTATCCTAAAGGACCCTTATCATGAAATTTCAAAAAGAGGGCAAAAGGTGGCAAAAATCAGAACAAGGGGGAAACACTGGCATAAACCCTAAAGCTAACTTTTTTCTGTCCAAAAAAGCTTTAAGGCATTCAAAAAACATATAGTCAGCATGACTAGGCCAAGGACTAGCTGTGGGTCAAAATTCAATGTATTTTGACACAAAGGAACATGGATCGCGATCCATGTTCCCCTGACACAAATTGATACCAAACTAGTACCACAGCTAGAGGGCATCACAAAGAGTCTAGTGGTCCTTCCAAAGTTGAAATTGGATGCAAGAAACCATTGCAACAGCTCAGAACTGACATAAGCTCAGGCAAAGTGACAAAATCAACTTAGCCTCCAATCCAGAGATTCATTTCAAACAAAAATTGGTACAGGAAGACCTCTTAATCATGTTAAAACTGATGATAGCAAAAAAAGTTCAATTGGCTTCTCAACATGGATCGCAATCCATGTACCTCTGAGCTAGAACAGAGACAGAAACTTACCATACAAGGAGCTAGGCCATAGCAACCTGGTGCTTCTTTCAAAATTGAAATTGGATCAAAATTGTGGAGGTTGTGTAGGGAATTGTGTGCTAAGTTTTGTCAAAAAAAAGTAAGAACTAACAAGAACAGTTGTAACCTTATAGCTATCAAGCACGTTCTTGACAGGTTTCAGGTACTAGAAGATACTACCCAGCACAAGCAAGAACAAACGGGAGATTCAAACTATTTAATGAGGTAACTCGGTTTGGATTTTTCTTGTTACCAATTCTTCATGAATCTGCGATCAGGAAGATTGTACCAGAATAGGAACCACAACATCTTTGATCAAAGGAGTAATCACTCATGACTGAAGATTCTAACAATTCAAACCCTAAGTGAACAACTTCAATGGGTGCAGGTCCTTCTCAGCCTACATCTGATGTGAAATTGTTGTATTTGAATTTTCAATTTGAAAATGTGTTTAAAGCCAAAATCTATAAGGATGGAATGGACCGCTACTGTGTTAAGTTGGAAAATAAGCTGAGCGAGTTCAAAGACCTTGTAGATGTTAATTATGACGGGGATAGATATTTCGACCGAGAGGGAATGATGTACCTAGTGGTTCATAACCCTTTTATTGTGGATAAATGGGGAATACCGGCACCAAGGAAAAAGTAGATAGTGAGCCGGCCGATGCACCACCCAAAATGGAGAAACAAAATGCAGTACTCAGATGCACCAATGAGACAGAGCACCTTAACATAGACAACACATATGTGGGGATTTATAAGTTCAATAATGGAGAACAAACACTCTATTACAGATGTGACGATCCCCGCATCAAAGAATTAACAAACCGGAAAAACTTGTATTCTTACACGCACGGAGGGCAGAAGTATTCAGGTGGTCATAATGGACAAGTATGGCCGAAAGTACTCTCCAATGGATTGGAAGGATTTAGAGAGATATACATATTTTGGAGGACCACTCCACCAATACTATGTAAATCCGGAAGAGGTAAAAACCACGACTATTCACATCAGACCTGAGACTGTGCTTGAGAGCCCCTTGAGAACCATAGTGGAGGATTCTTATGGACATGAACGAGTTCCAAAAACAGAACCTTTAGGGTTGACGGTGACTAGGGCTTCCATGAACACACATAGGGGTAGTACTGTTTCTAAATTCACTTACACCACTGGAATCCCTCCGACTATTACACGAGATCGACTTGATGAACGTATAGCAGATAGGATCATATTGTTAGTACGAAGAGGAGATTATGAACCAAGAGAAGCCACCCCAGGGGGACCAGGAGTTGTTAGAATGGTTGCAAAGGCCAGGCGTATGCGACCATCTCAGGTGGCAAAATGCTTACCCAAAAAGTATAATGGATCTGGCAATCCGTATGCCCACGTTTCAATCTTCAAACAAGTATTGAGAGCGGAACAGGTAGCTGATTTCCACACTCGATATGAAGGATTTGGGTTGACATTGGAAGGTACTGCCTTGACTTGGTTCCAACCATTAAACGGCTTGGAATTCCCAAGTATTGAGCAACTTCTTTGAGAATTCGCTGAAGAATTCTCAAAAAGAGAGATCAAGCATAACATTGTCTCCCATAGCTATGCATTTAGGCAAAAGGAAAAAGAGAAAGTGAAGGAAGCATCGCTTCGTTTCAAGCAGTACATAGAAAGATGCCCTACTCTACAGGTACCTCAGGATGAAAGACTATCAGTCCTCTTCATAGAGGGATTGCAAAATGACACGCTCAAAAAGGACTTGCACCTGAAAGCATGTGTAACCTTTGAGCAAGTCACGAAAGAGGCTTTGTATCTTCTAGATAATTGCAAAGCATATGGGGAGGTGACTGAAGACAGATCAAGGGACTAGTAGGACCTCTTTGACCACGAGTGAGTCCATGACAAAATTGGGAGGGCAAAACACAACTGTGCCAGACGTTGATCGAATGATCCAGGAAGTGATCAGGAGGATAAACCAAGGAAACAGGACGAACCCAAACACACGACAACCGCCCACCCAAAAATGTGATACTTGTGGAGGTGACCATCCAACCCAGTGGTGCAACCTTCAACAAAGGCCAGGAGAAAACACACAGCAAATATTGAAATGGTGTGTTACAGAACAAAAATGGACAAACCACGAAACTCATGAATGTTTCTATAATCGGAACTATGTTAGAGAGAGACAATACGGACCACATGGGGGACAACAACTTCCACCCCCTCCAAGGTACCAAGTGGGGCCAAATAACGCAATCTTGGGTTTAAAAAAATCTCAACTTGTGTTAGGACATCAACCTCCTTTACCCCAGGAAAATAGGATTATGGTAAGGATTTCTCAACCCATAGAACCACCTTCTGATCAAAGTATGATCCAGGTAGTCTCATACAAAGAAGATTCAGACAATACTTATGAAACGAAAATTGATAGGAATGCATATGCTCCAGAGGGACATAATCCATGGATAATTCCAGAAGAAATTCCCAAGCCCTCATACATAGCACAACCAACCAAAAATCATTACTTGGTCAATGAGAATATGCTCATGTTTATGGCAAATCAGGGCTACAAACCTAGAGGCTACCCTCCTAGAACAGGACAACCGAAGCTTCTCCACCACCTGTAGGACCATGCTATGAATGTGACGGTGATTACTAGGCTAGATTTTGTCCAAACAAAGGAGAGCGGGTGAAATTTTTTGGATTCTGTGACGGATGCACGACCAACCATCTTATTCCACACTACCAAAAAAACCCTGAAAACAAAGAAAAAGCAACCATGAACAAAATAGGGATTGTGCCAAGCTCAAGTGGATCAGAAACAGACCCGAACATTTCAATAAACGCGGTCATAAGAGCTCAAGCACATGAGGGAGCAAGGAATGTTCCAGCCAGTCACACAAAGGTAGACAACTTGTCTGTCCGAACCCCTAGAAAATCTTGGAAGGCGAAACGAAACAAGATGAAAGCCAAAAGAGAAAAGGAAAAAATGGCGTTGGAAACCAAATTGCGGAAACAGAGGAACAACTTCAAAGGGAAAGAGACCTTAAGGGCAACAATGAGATAAAGAAACCGTCGAAACTGCCATCAGGAGGGTCAGTCTTAGTAGACAAGGTGTTCGAACCTTTGGATACAATTTTGAAAGCTTACGAGGCAAGGCTAAAGCCTAACCAAACCTAAGAGGATAGGTGGTTAACGTACCCTCATCCAGGCTATGAGAAGGAGAGGCTAAAGATGTGCAAAGAGCTCATTCAAGCCGCTCAAGCGCTTATGGAACCATCAGTTCCTACAACTCCAAAAATCGAGGTACTCGTATGAGAAAAGATTCAGGGGTTAGAGGAGCGGGGAATTGAAGAGAATAACCTACCCAATCTTGTAGAGGAAACACCTTTGCATACGAAGGTGGTAGCCAATACAACAGATGGAACACATTCTCAAGTACCACTGCCAATTCTAGAGGTAGAAGAACAATGGCCTCAAGAGCTATGGGAACATATTAGGAATAGAAAAGATGGAAGTGCCACACTTGTGTCAGCTCCTATTCCAAAAATCCACTTGGAGCATGAGCTCTATCCAAATGACACCCGATCCTTGTATGGATATGCAGGCACATCGATATCAGAAGACAGTAAACCATAGTCGTTGAAGACTTTACCTTCATTTATTGGTAACCCTGAAACTCGATTTGACGTAAGGAAAGTTCCATCTCAATGGAAAGCCAATCCTAAGATGATGAATACTAAAACTCTTCACAAGCTGATTTCATCCCCTATCCGTTGTACACTGACTTTGTCAGAGTTACTGAATATTAGACCGCATCTTTGGGACGAGGTCATGAAAATTTTGGAAAACATAGGGCTAGTAATTCCTTCACCTGAGGATTCTCGAAACACGCTAAAGACACAACCCTCGAAGCAAACTAAACATGAGCCAGTGCCAGTAAACAAGGTAGGGGACTATTGTGAAGGTGAAGAAGGAAACCCTACCCTATCGGTAGAGTACAAGGACGTAAAATTGGTAGCGACATTGGATAATGGAGCCGGAATTGCCATAGCCACCAAAGAAATGTGAAAAAAATGGGAAAAACCTGCTCTAAGGAAAACTAGAATGAAACTTCAACTAGCGGATGGGTACCTGGAGAGACCTACTGGCATCTTGGAGCAGATTGTAGTAACCTCTTGTGGAATTGCATATGAACACACCTTCGCTATTATGAATTTTGATGAGAGCAGCAATTTCGACATCATACTGGGCAGACCATTCATGCGTTAGCTCAAAATGGTGCAAGATTTGGGCTACGACTATATCTATCTCAAGAACAAGGATGTCACTACAAAAATTAGTGTCATAGATCAAAGCTATAGAGACGTAGAAAGAGCCCCAAGAGAAGACTTGCATTCCACAATTGACCAGGAAGGAAGAATACCGGCTTGGCTCCAGGACAAAGCTCACCAATGGACAGGAGAAGCTTCGGATTGTGGAAGTCTAAAAAAGGAAGACTGCATTCTTGATAGGACTGCACAAGATGAAGCATACATACCATAGCCTTTTCCAGAGAAGTTGTTCGAATCGTTTGGATGGCAGCAAATACTAGCTACTCTTGATGTTTGTGTAAACGAGGTGACCCTCACCAACTTCTATGATGAGGAAGGGTATGATATCATTCCATTCCAGATGATGAATGTCCGCCTAACTCCGAAGACAGAGGAAGACGTACCTGACAAGGAAGGGGTGGCCTAGTGCCGACGCATAGTGGACGAAATCTCTGTAAGGAACCTTGTCCAAATGAATGAAGAAGAAGATTTTCAAGACTCGACTGATAAGACGCTAGAGGATAACGCGGACGATGAGTTGTCTAGTAGCTCGAGTCAGAGCATCAAATGGAAGGATCGACGAGTGATCTACTATGATTTTCCAAACCAAAACCCTCGAAGACAACGCAGGTATCGAGATAAGCACAGAAACAACCACAACAAGCACAACGAGGACTTAGTACCTCTATTAACTGACAAAATGTAGTACTTGAGATTAGTCGAAGTGACTGACTGCCTCAAGGACAGGATATCAAAACAATATATGAAACTTGACTCAACCAAAACAACATCAAAACAAAAACCAAAAAAAGAGAAAAACACCAAAAAACCGTTTAAGTTGTCCAAGATGCAGCACAAAAGTCAAATACAATGATTTGAAACGAGCTTTGAAGGAAGTTTGGACAACAAAAATGGAAACTGACGAGGAATCAAATGATAATAAATTCGATGCACCATCCCACTATAAGAAGTATACCATTGAGGATAGGAAGATAGCGATGCAAAAACTTAAACGAGATCCCAAAGAACCAGGAACTTCGTATGATGGGCCTGAAAACACAAAAAGCATCAACTTAGCATAACCAAGTGAGGAGCCTAAACCGACATATATTGCCACGGACCTTACTGAAGAGGAAGAGCAGCTTCTAGTCGATACACTCAGGCAATATAAAGATGTCTTTGCATGGTCATACAAAGATCTAAAGGGCATAGATCTTGACATATGTCAGCACATGATTCCCCTTAAGAGTGATACCAGACCATGCAGACAATGTCCTTACACGTACAATGAAACTTTTGCAAAGAAAATCAAGGAGGAAATAGACAAACTGAAGGACGCTGAGTTTATCTACGATATTAAGCACACCGAGTGGGTGTCCCTGATTGTGATGGTACCCAAAAAGAATGGCAAACTGCGTGTTTGTGTAAACCTCAAACAAGTAAATGCAGCCACCATCAGGGATAACTACCCACTGCCAATAACCGATCATGTTATTGAGAGGGTAGCAGGGAAAGAGGCCTATAGTTTCTGGATGGGTTCTCAGGCTGTATACAACCAGTTGATGATTAAAGCAGAATATCATCATAGGACAGCTTTTGCGACAGAGTGGGGTATATTTTCATACAGGGTAATGCCTTTCGGCTTGACCAATGCCCCAGCCACATAATGACCTATGCATTCAAAGAATATCTCAGACAATTTTTGGAGATCTACATGGATGATCTTTGTGTTCATTCCCATCGACAAAGTGACCAAATCACTCATCTGGGAAAAGTCTTTGAAAAATGCAGAACGTATCGTATTTGCTTAAACCTAGAAAAGTGTGTCTTCATGGTAAGACAGGGTAGAATTTTAGGCCACATTGTGTGTTATGGCGGTTACGCCACTAGCGGAAGCTAAATAGCGAGAACTCAACCAACAACAGAATTTGTTAGACGAGGACGGAGCTTGACCCGCAGGCGCATGGAAACAACTAGGTGGGTGTCAAATCACCTACTCCACCTTCTAACGACAATCACTACTAAGGAAATCAAATCTAAGTTCTAAAATATGCAAGTGACTGAAATCCTTACTAGGAACGAATGCTATACGAAACAGGATCTAGAATCATTGAATCGATCTCAAACTCAAGGGGAAGTCTATACACTAGGTAAGAACAACACCCTAAAGACTTGAACTGCAAAATCAACCTATAACCACTCCGTGCGGCAAACGCGTATGAAGACAGGCCGAAAAATACAGGTGATCGAAACTTGACCCCGATGGTACCAATGTGTAGCTCTACTCGTTGTGGTTCTATAGATATGCTGCACGCTCCATTCCGACACACGAGTTGGAAGAAAACTCACACTGAAGCTCGTAGGAACTTACCACACATAGAAGCCGATAGCGCGCACTCTTGGTATCTGTGCGTAGCTCTCACCGTTGCTAACACAATGGCGGTGTCGCTTCTCCAATGGCGGCTCCGTAGCTCGCGTCGCAAGTAGATAAGACTCTCTCTCTCTCACTCTCTCTCAGACACAGTCACGGCGCTCAAAAAACTCACTTTGATTAATAATCTGAATCCCCTTAGGTTACAAAAACTTTGGCTTATATACCTCAGCCTTGGAGGTGAGAACATCTCTAACTAATTACATCAGCAAGTGAAATGACTTCGGGATTACAAGCTGGAAACTCAATTGAGTCCCGTTACTTAATGAATGGCTCAAATCAAAATTAATGTCGGAAAGACATTTATTACAATCAATGGTTACAAAATGATGAGTGTGAGCAAAAATGTGGGTGTGATCCTCTGCTGGCTCAACACTCCCCCCCCTCCGCGTTCATGTCGTCCCTAACATGACTTTTATGCTTGGTCAATAAAGTCCTATCGTCTTGAGCATCTGCAAATGTGATTCGTATCGTAGGTTGCCGATGGTCAAGGTTGGGCCGAATATTTTGCTTTTGTGGGTGAAAAAGCCGGTGTAGAAAGCTTCTTCGAATGTTTGCATGTGGAAGCTAGGCAAAAACATAATCCTTTGGTATAGGAGGTGCAACACTTTTGGAGAAGGCTGCAATGAAAGATCATATATCATATCATTCACTGT
Organism: Adiantum capillus-veneris; assembly: GCF_014529385.1. Lineage (NCBI taxonomy): Eukaryota > Viridiplantae > Streptophyta > Polypodiopsida > Polypodiales > Pteridaceae > Adiantum > Adiantum capillus-veneris. Next base: position 62,189,790 of record NC_140954.1, on the reverse strand, counting down.
GTCGGCCGTCGATAGTAGACTCGAGGTCGTGTCTTTATCTGGCGCGAACACTTCAATGCAAGCTAAGAGAGTCCTGCAGATTTTCTTGAGCATCTGACACGAAAGGTCAGGAGAGCCAGTAAAGAGCTTGATGGTTCCCGTTAGGGTTTTCACCATGTAGGCTTTACCTATTATCTCTCCTGCCTTTGGTCCTGGCATCCTGGGATAATTAAGCCAATTTGGCTTCTTTTCTGCAATCTTGCCATGCTCTTTCCAGTTTCTAACTCTTGGCACCGGGCAGAAGGTTGCATTCTCCCGAATCTCCTTTGGTGCCTCCACCAAGTAGATGAGGTAGGCTGGGTATTTGTTCAGCCAACCTTTCCTCCATCTAGGTTGTGAATCTACTATCTTCTTTGACTGTTCCTCCTTTGTGATGTCGCCTTCGTAAAGAGCGACATACTGCTCCTCCTCTATTCTCTTTTTCGTCTTTAGCACTTCGAATTTCATCAAAGGGAAAGGCAGGCTGGGTTGCATCCACTCTTCATGGAGCACTTTTGTGTCTAATCCCTGAAGTCTAATGGAGATGAGGAGTCTCCTCTCCCATTCCATTTCCGCCTTGGCACTCTCCTCTGCTGACTTTTCTATTTGGTCATGGAGCCTTTGTTCTTCTTCTTCAGAGATTTCTGAAGTCGAGGCCACCTCGTGAGCTGGGGCTGGATCTTCAATTGTGGTTGCCTCTCCAGTTTCTGGTAGCTCTATGGCTGCACCACCTGATTCTTCTTGTGGTGTCTCTGTCTCTCTTCTTTGTTGCTCTTGTAGATCTTGGAGCTGTTTGCGGAGGGCCTCATTCTCTGTCCATAGTGTTTGATTTTCTAATGTGAGCCTCTCCTCTGCGGGCAATGATCCCTCTGCAATGTGCAACCTTTGCACTTGCTCTAATCTTAGCTCTCTTTGTAAGCTTCGGATCTGGTCTTCTAAAGCTGGTACGAGAGTTCCTTCTTGTTCGGTTCCTGCTCTGCTAGCTCTAGGGGTAGTCCTAAGTCTAGTGATTGTTCTTTCTTGGAGCTCGACTCTTTCCCTTAGCTCAATGAGCTCATCCTTGGCTGCCTCCAACTCATCTTCTATCCGCTCCTTTGCTTCCTGTGCACTTGTTACCTCTCTTGAAGCCTCGGCTAGCTGGAGTATCAAGCCGTCTCTCTCGTTTTCCACGTCATAGAGTGATGCTTTATGACTTTCAGATTCAGTCATAGCATTCTCTAATTTCCTCTGCAACTCTGCTTCCCTTTGTTTGGCTGTCTCAATCTCTACTTCCTTTGCCCTGGATCTTTCTTTGATCTTGCTTAGCAGTTCATGCACCATGTGCATGTCTTTTTCATCTTCATCTGTCAACTCTAAAGCTCTTTCTGCCACCACCTCCACTGGCTTCGGCTCTTCTAGTACGTTCTGTTCGTCCAGTTTCTCTTCACTTTCTTTTGTACTCTTTGTTTTTTCCTCCGTCCCTCTCCGATCATCTTGTTTTTGTAGGGTGATCCCATAAACTGCCTCAAGGGCCTCTGCTTCAGTGTATCCTATCGCTACCAGATCCTCATAATCATTTCTCTTTTGCTGAACTGGATCTATCTCCTTTTCTTTGGTCCCGGCCTTCATCTTTTCCAAATCATCTGTGTCCATGTCTATTGTGGTCTCTTCCACGATATTTTTTGTCTTCTTCGGGCTTGGTACATCAGTCATAGAGGGGTATCTGTCCTCAGCTTCCTTGGCTTTCTCCTTGTCGGCTTGCCCGTCTTTCTCTCGAGATTTAGTAGATTCATCTACTTTCCCTTTCCCCTTGTCGTCCTTTTTCAGCTCAGCTTTTAAAAGTTGTACCTCCTCTTCAGTGTATGGCTCGAAAGGTTGCTGCTCCAGTATAGCCTCTGACTCCTCATAAGCTTTAATATATTGATCGTATTGATCAACATGTGGCCTGGATGAGCTAGTTCTGACTTTGGTGGGGTCTGGCACCCACTTTTCTTCAAAGTCACCCTTTAGAGCTCTTTCTGCTCTAAATTGCTCCACTAGTCTTTCCATTCTTGCCACTTTCTGACTTTTGGTTTGCTTGGGAGCAACCTTCTTCTTTACTTTCTTCATACGTGGCTCGTCCACCTCCTCTTCAGGTTCTGAAACTATTTCTAGTTTCCGGCGTGCTCTTGTGGACGCCCTCTTGGATACTTCCGGCTGTTCTTCCTCCTCTTCGGCTTTTCTAAGCCACTCATTCTGGGAGGGAACCTTTGGCCACTGATCTCTAGCTCCAATAGCTTCATAAGCTATTCTTGTCAGAATTTCCGCTCCTCCTATGTACTTTGGCTTCTCGTTGTGCATGGCAATTACTTGCTCGTGGATGTGTTGAGCGTAATTCACCTCTTTTGGCATATTGCTCTTTAATGCCCATGTGATGGTGGTCGCAATGGCATGGGGTGGTGTCGTATACTTTTGCGGTCTTTTACTGCAAACATGGAGAAACTGGTTGTACAGTCGGCAAAGGGTTGCCGCTTTTTGGTCCGCCATATCTCCATAGGTTGCATTCTGTTTCTTGGATCCATAGACCTCTATGGCCTCCCTTCTTTCCCTGACAGAGCTCCCTTTGTTGTGCAGCTTCAATGCGTCTGCAATGAGCTGTGGAGTGATCTGTACTTCTACTTTCTCTCCATCCATGGCTCTCAATGTGGCTTTCCCATCCTTCTGAATGGATGTTGCCAACTCGTACACTCTTCTTGTATCCACACCTGATGGTCTCGAGGTGAAGAAACTGTGCAAGTCTGCCCTTTCCAGGTACTTGCTGATGTCTTCTGACCTGCTATAATCTACCAATTCCTGTGGGATCATCGGCACATCCACCGCTTGCCCTTGAGGATCTCTGAAAGTACCCTGGTAGATCTTTATCCCCTCTTTCTCCAATACTGCTTCCTCCACCCAAGTTTTGGTTGGCTTGAGGGTTTCTGCTGGAATGTCAAAGGGTTCCGCTTCTGCGAGAGCATCTTTGATTGTCGGTCTTTTTCTCTTCGTTGCCGATAACTTGGCGGAATCCATGGATCCTGTAACTCCAATTTCAGAAGTTAGCGTCTTTTTAGTACTAAAAGCCGAAATGAAGCTTTTAACTATCCAAATGACTTGAAAATTGAAACATGAGCTATTCAGGGCCTAAGGATGCAAGGTAGGTGAAAAAATATGCAAAATGGGCTCAAAATCATGCTGGAGACATCATACGCGTATGATGTCTTTTGTGTCAAAATGACTTCATATTGGTTGTGCTTGTAGCTGATAGTGTATACATGAGTATCATATGCTTGGATTTGAGTTTGGATCCCATTTGGTCAAGTTTTGGGCAGTTTAGTCCAGTTCCGGCTCTTGGCAAAATTTTGAAAGGGATTTGGATTTTATGATCCAAATTGGATAAAACTTGGTGGTTCACTTTCAAATGGCATGTAGATCACTTCTGTTTGGTGGTTGAAGCCCTGAGGCGGCAAAATCACATAGTGAGACATCATACGCGTATGATGTCTTTAGTGTATTTTTAGACCAAATTTCTCTATAAGCTTGGATTTGGCTTTAGATAGGCTTATTCAGTGGATTTATGAAGTTTGGATAGATTTTGGGCTACAAATGGCTCTGGAGACATCATACGCGTATGATGTCTTTTTCATCAATTTTGCATAGGATTGGTTCTGTGGACTCCCCATGTACTAGTGAAGGACTATATCTACTCAAATCTTGGTTTGGACTTGAGTATGTTGGAGTTGGGCCAAAAATAAGCTTTAGGTGAAGGATTTTCCCTCAATTGGGCTAAGGGGGTGATCCTCTTGACCAAATGGTTCCAAATTTCATATGTAGCATGTATTAGATATATATAATGGATGTATGATGACAAATGAGCAGTTTTGGCTCTGTAAGTGCAAATAGACATCATACGCGTATGATGTCTTTTGTGTCAAAATGGTGCTTTTTTGGTTCCAGATAGCTTGTAGATGTGTTAATCAACAATCCTACAAAGTTTCAATGAGTTTGGAGTTATTTTGACAAAATTAGGACCAAAAATCAATTTTATGGCCTACTTTGCGTCTTTTTGGTTTCCTTGGGTTTTCTAACTCCAATTCTCATGATACTTGGTTCATAGGATGTGATTAACATGTGGAATGAGGCTATGCACTCAAATGTTGAAATGGATGTGAAATTCATGCTGTGAGACATCATACGCGTATGATGTCTTTTCTTGAAATGTTGGTCTTTTTGTGCAAAGAATGCTTTGTGCTAGTGCCCTAAGCCCTGCTAACTAGTTTTCAACTTAAAAAGTCATTAGTTTAGCTAAAAAGCCCCCTTATAGGCATTTCAGTCTCCGAAGTCGTCTTTTTGCCTTGGAGTTGAATTTCTTCAACTTTTCTTCTCGAGAGTTGCATTTCCAGCTCATTGGATATGTTGTGAAGCCATCTATTTGGTTGAACTTGACTTTGGCTCTCCGTTCTCCATCTTTCTCCATTTGGTTGCCCGAAAGCGTCTTTTTCACCATCGATAAGTGAATCAGCTTTCTTTTGGGTTTTGCTTGCAAACATAAGTCATCCATGTATATTTGAAGTTGCTTGTGAAGTTTCATTTCATTCGGTCGTCACTTTCAGCCGTTATGCCAAAATGACGCTTTGTGTGTTCGTAGCCGAATCGGTTGTTCCGACCTACTTTTGGTGGTCCCAACCTAGAGATACTCTATGGTTGCATTGTCCTTGATGTGGTTGAACTTCCTGTGAAGTTTCGTGTCGTTTCGACAACTTTTTCCTGTTTGCCTCTTGCAGGCTCTGTTGACCTAGGGTTTTTCCAGTCGTTCTTTCTCGAGCTTTGAGTGTTAGAAACCCATCTTCTATACTAGGGTAACCCACCTATAAGTTCTTGCAAGGTTTGGTTAGGCGTTTGTGCCCCTACCTAGCATTCTTCCCCATTCCCCGTCTGCTCTTGTTTCTTGGTTTTGGTCAGTTTTCGCGACAAAAGTTAACGATAAGCATCAAAAGCTTATGGCAACGAGTCTACCTCTCATGTCTGGTGTCCTCTGAGCTCTCGTAGCAGTTGTAGAAGGCTGTAGAAGGTTGGATGCTCCTGTGTGCTCTTTGCTCTCTCCAAGAAGGTAATAGTGGAAATGAGCTTGAAAGTGATATGAAAAATACTTAACTTCGGACTTCTCGGATCACTTGTTACCAAATTTGACATGTGCTCCTATCTCGTCGTGAAATGCACTTTAGGATTTGAAATTTCTCAATTTGGACTCCGTTTGACCTGTTTCTGAGAAATCTGTCCACTTTGCCAAAATTCTGTCATTTCGGGCTTCCCGCAACTTTTCCCGAATTGTACTCAATTTTTACCATGGGTTGCCCTTGTCATTAGGATCATCACCATCTATTCTTTTCTTTTTTTTTATCTCGTTTCACCTGCTTTTTTATTTTTCTTTTACTTTTATTAAGAAAATCATAAAAAATAAAGAAAAATAGCAAATTGAAGCCAAAAAATTCCAAACATACACAATAAATAGCTGGTAACACTGTGTATATGAATATACACTTATTTGTGATTTCTGGACTTGGATTACCACTTTTTTCCACTTTTTAGCTCCAAAAACACTCTTATTTAGTGATATTTACACGTCTAGAGACCCAAATTCATCATTTGATCTCTTCTTGTTGCAAAACAAGGTATATAAGGGCATAAATATTATCAATATCCGCAATCAAACATAAAAATTGCAAAATCATGTAAGACACTGCCCTTGTAATATAATTTTTGTTTTTCTTTGTTTTTGTCGCTTGTAGCTGCTTTGTAGCTCCTGTATACCTGTATACCTCCCCCCCTCCTAGTCTGAGTCCTCCTGGACGACTATGAAGTGTCTGTGGGCGAAGCATTGTAGTTGTTTTGGTCATAAGTTCCCAATGCAATTGTAGAGCGATGATACAACAGTCTTTCCAATAAAGCTGCTCTTTGTTTGATTGAAGGATTGGTGGTCGGGTTTTGGGTTGGTTTTGGCACTTCGGTAGTAGAATCAGTAGATGGATTCTTCTTTACTTTGTTGTTCTTTTTTACAATCCAAATCTGCTTCCGCTTCACTTGTGCTTGCCACAAACTCTTTGCGACCCAAACCTGCTTTGTTCTTTGTGTTGATTTCCTCGCCTTGAAATACCTAGGAGTTTCCGTTGATTGTACTGAAGGGAGTTCCTGTTTACAAATCTTTGGGATCCAAATTTGCTTGCTATAGCTTTGTGCCGTCATGAACTTCTTTGGAATCCAGATCTGTTTCACTGTCCTTGATTGTCTGGAATCACTCTGTTGTCTGGTATTGAAGACTCTGTTTTCCACCTTTGTGTTCTCTGGCACAACCTTTTTTGGTCTCCATACCAACTTTGACTCCGTTTTTTTCCAAGGTTGAGCTGTTATATTATTGCTTGTCTTCCTTATCCACTGTTGAGAATTCCTCGTCGAAGAGTAATCCGGTTGTATAGAAACTTTTGGTTGCCATTGCTTCTTCTTTTTCTCTGGTTGTTGTTTACCTTTGTCTTTGGATTCGTCCTTTGGAGTTGGCTCTTCTCCTTTGGTGAACTTAACTGATTGACTTTCACCTTCGTATTTGATAAGCACTGATTTAGAACTCCAGTCAATCATTGCATTGTATTGCTTCTGCCATGGTTGTCCTAGCAATAATGGATGTTGTGTAGCTTGGTCTTCAACCACGTAAAACATATGAGGATACACATACTGGTTAATCTGTATATGTAAAACTGTGCATCCGACAGTTTTGATTGAATTCTCAGAGTAACTCTTTAACTCTTGCTTGGCAGTTTGTAATTTAGTGTCATTTGTCAATTGTCTATACAAACTGAGTGAAAGTAGGTTAGTTTGAGCTCCTGAATCCAATAGTGCTCTGGCTTTGATTTGGTTGGTTCCTACTTTGCATTCAATGATGGGTTCTTCTTTGTCATTATCCATTTCTGTTATACTGACTGCGTTTATTCGTATTGCTCCTTCATTGCGCTGTTTCTGACGCAGTAGTCTTCTTTTCTCCATTCTTTCCTTCGCCTCGGCTTGCGCTTCCTCCACAATCTTTTTCTTTTTCTGGACACGCAGCTTTTCTTGATGTATTTTGAGAAGCATGTCTTGGGTTAGCGGCAAAAGATACTTTTTCACTCTGCATCCACTAATCCAATTGGGCATTTCTTCTCCGTCTAATGTAGCAAGCTTGACGGCTCCACTTGGTGATAGATCTTTAATCACCAGAGGTCCCATCCCTCGCTTTTTAAGCTTCTTAGCATGCTGTTTCAGAGTGTAAACTAGGACATAGTCCCCAACCTTAAACTCTTTAGTCCGCACATGCTTATCAAAAAATTCTTTTTGTCGCCTTTTTTGAGCGTAGATAGAAGCTACTGCTTTTAGGCGAAGCTCGTCTAGCTTTTCCAGGTCATCTATTCTATCAGAAAGCTCGTGCCCTGTCCACTCTAGATCCTTAGCCACCCTTAAGGTTGAAATCAAGAATTCTATTGGTAAGATAGCATTTAGCCCAAAAACCATGTTATATGGGGTCGTTCCTATTGATGTTTTATATGCTACCCTATATGCCCATAATGTTGAATGCAACTTCTGGTCCCAGTCAGTTCTCGACTCAGATACAATCTTCGTGAGGACCGTGCATATGGTTTTGTTTGTTGCTTCAGCTTGTCCGTTTGCTTGTGGATGATACGGGGCTGATTTCCTATGGATTACCATGAATTCATCTAGAAGGATCTCTATCACTTCATTTATAAAATGTGTGCCTCGATCACTCACAATTTCTATTGGCAATCCATATCGTACAAAGACGTATTCATATAGAAATTGTGCCGTGGTCCTGGCATCCGCTTTTTGAGTTGCCTTTGCTTCGACCCACTTTGTTAGATAGTCTGTAGCCACAACGATGTATTGTGCATGAGTCTTATATGCAGGAGGTGAAATGGGTCCGACATAATCAATCCCCCATTTTGCAAAAGCTCTTGCCCCCATCATTGGTCTAAGCGGCATATCATCTCTTTTAAGTGGTACTTTGGTCCGCTGACAGTCATCACACCGTTTAACGTATTCCTCAGCGTCCATATGTAATGTTGGCCACCATATTCCTGCGGCTAAGACAAGTTTTGCTGTCTTATCACCTGAGAAATGGCCTCCACCTACTCCTCCATGAGCTTGCTCTAGATTATCACATACTCAGACTCTGATGCGCAAATCCTAAGCTGGTTGTCTTTACCTCTCTTATAGAGTTGATCTCCTATTAAAGCGTAATCTCTAGCTTCTGTCTCTACAGATTTCTGACGAGCTTTTGACGTTCCTTCTGGGAAAGTTCTATTTGTGAGATATTCAACAATATACTGACTCCATTCCGGAGCGATCATTATCTGATATAATGTCGAATACTCTGCTGGCGGTTTTGATGAACATACAATACATACAGTGACATATTCATGTACGCTTTCTTTCATTCCTGGCCAATAGACTCCCAATTGTAACAAATTCCTATATGTGTTCCTTCTTGAACAATGAAATGCACATTCCTGAACATGTGCTTCGCGCAGATATATATTATATTCCTCAGGATTGATGCATAGTCGTAAAACATGATCATTTCCCAATTGATACAACCTTCCTGCAACCAATTGAAGATTCTTGGATTGCTGAATAGCAATATGTTTTTGGTTGTATTCTCTTTATCAAACTCTCCTCCATAGGTTAATAGGCTAACGACATTTTGAGACCACTTCGGTATCATTTCTATGTTGAACAAGTACGCGTCTGGCATGTCGTCATCTACTCCTATAGGGTCTTCTCCATTCGTCAATCGCGAAAGATGATCAGCTCTAAGATGTGTTTTTCCTTTCTTTACTACTACCGTGAAGTCGAATTCCAGTAAGATAATGAACCATCTCACTATTCTCCCGGTATTGCATGGTTTATTCACTAGGTAGAGCAAGGCTTGGTGATCCGTAAAAAACACAAACTTGTTGGCTAGAAGATAATGCCAAAATTTCTTCACAGCATATATCATTCCTAATCCCTCTCGCTCTGTTGTGGTGTAATTCTTCTCTGCATTGTTGAGCTGTCGACTGGCGTAACAGATAGGAAAATCCATGTTTCCTTCTTCTGGCTGAGCCAGAATGCATCCTATTGCATATGCCGAAGCATCTATATGCACATGGAATATCTTCTCCCAATCTGGTGATTTCAAGACTGGAGCAGTAATGAGTGCCTCTTTCAATTTCTTGAACGATTCCTCACACTCCTCTGTCCATTCAAAGTTCACTATTAGCCTGTAAAGTGGTTGGCCTATTATAGCGTACATGTAAATGAATCGTCTATAATATCCGCAATGTCCCATAAAGCTCTGTACTTGTTTCGCATTGGTTGGTCTAGGCATATCCACTATAACTTTTATCTTCTCTAAATCCGTGGATATTCCGTTTTGTGAGACAATATGTCCCAGAATTCTGCCCTGTCGGACCATAAACACACATTTCTCAGGATTGAGACAAATGCGATATGTCCTACATTTCTCAAATACTTTTCTTAGGTGTTCTAGATGCTCATCTCTCAGAAGAGAATGTACACATAAGTCATCCATGTATATTTCTAGAAACAACCTTAAGTATTCTTTGAAAGCATGCGTCATCAGCCTCTGGAAGGTTGCGGGAGCATTGATTAGACCAAAAGGCATAACCCGATAAGCATAAATTCCCCACTCCGTTGCAAAAGCTGTTTTATGTTGATCTTCCAGTGCTATGGCTAGCTGGTTATATCCTGAAAAACCATCCAAAAAAGAGTATGTTGTTTTCCCTGATACACGCTCTAGAACATGATCAGTTATCGGCAGGGGATAATTGTCCCTGATTGTTGCAGCATTCACTTTCTTTAAGTTGACACACACTCGGAGTTTTCCGTTCTTCTTGGGTACTACCACAATCGGAGATACCCAATCGGTGTGTTCAATCTCGTATATGAATTCAGCTTCCATTAGCTTATCTATCTCTTCTTTGATTCGCTTAGCAAATGTATCATTATATGTGTATGGTCTCTGTCTGCTAGGCTTTGCGTCTTGTTTCAGTGGGATTGTGTGTTGGCATATCGATGGGTCAACTCCCTTTAAGTCCTTATAAGACCATGCAAACACATCCCTCTACTCTCTGAGAAGACTCAAAAGTCTCTCTTCCTCGCCTGGAGACAAATCCGTGGCTATGTACACCGGTCTAGGTGTCTCACCTGGAGCTGGTAAATCAACTTTTTTTGCATCTTCCGATCCGTCATAAGATTCGTTCTCCCTTCTCTCTCGAATAGGTTGGGTTAATACCACCTTCCTATCCTCTATTGTGAATTTCCTGTAGTGAGAGGGAACATCCATGTTTTCCTTGATTTTGGCGTTTTCGTCCTTTCCACTCTCAATTTCTGTCGTCCAAACTTCTTTCAGAGTTTTCTTGAGCTCTCTGTACTTGTTTCTACGTTCTAACTTGGACTCCGTGTGTTCTCTGTTGCGCTTGTTCTTTTCTGATTTTTCTGTTTCTGTTTTCGTTCCATTCCTTTTGTCTTTTCGTAAGCTCTTTTGATCATTGCCTCTCATTCTTCCAGAAATCTTGTCCTTAACACAATCTTCCGCCTTTACTAGCATTAGGAATTGATTTTTTCCTCTTATTCTAGGCATCGGATTGGTTCTAACCCCCTTTGTTTTTCTCTTTGCTCTATAGCGTTTCTGGCGTTGTTTAGTTTGGTTCGGAAAATCATAAAATCGGACATCCGTTATAGTTTCTTCGTTTCCGCTTGAATTGTCCGTTGACTCGTTGTCTGCTTCATTTTCCCACTCAGGATGATCGGGAATGTCCTGAAACACCTCCTCTTCATCTTCCTTTTCCAGTGTATCGTTCTTTTCAGTTTCTTTTTCGAGTACAGTTCTCAACATGAAGTACGGAACCACGTCGTACCCGTCCTTGTCGCAAAATTTCGTTGTGGGACCATCCGGGATTGCACAAACATCTAGGGTTGCTAGAATGTGTGTCCATTCTAATGGTTCAAGCGTGTCCTCTGGAAAGGGTTCTCCTATATAAGTTTCGTCTTCGATAGCCCTTTCTAAAACATATTCTTCTCGCCTCAGACTTCCACATTTCGAGGCTCCACACATCCATAACTCCTTGGGCTTACCTAACCAAGCTGGAAATTCGGATCCCGCCAAAGTAGCTGAATCAAACTCCTCTACCGGTGTTCGGTTCACATCTTTGTAGCTATGGTCTTTCAGGTTCACACGTGTAGTGGTTTCCATATTTCTCAGGTATATGTGATCGTAGCCCCAATCCTGGACCATTTTCAACTGTCTCATGAATGGTCTTCCCAGTATGATATCATAGTTATTCTCCTTGCCAAAATCGACAATAGCAAAAGTATGTTCGTATTCAATGCCGCAAGAAGTCACTACGACTTTCTCTAATAACCCCATAGGTTTCTCCATGTGTCCATCTGCTAATTGGAGTTTCAACCTAGTCTTCCTTATTGCTCGTTTCCCCCATTTTTTCCAGATTTCTTTTGTAGCAATGGCTACCCCAGCTCCGCTGTCTAGTATTGCCATCGTGTTCACTCCTTGGAATTCAACTGGTAAGGTTGTATTCCCCTCTTCACCTTCGCAATACTCTCCGACCTTGTTTAAGGGTACAGGCTTAGCGTTCTTTTGTGGTTTACTCAGTTCTTGTATACCCTCTTGCAGTCTCGATGTTGGGTCTTTTATCCCAAATTTCTCCAAGCATTTTCCTACATTGGTCCACATATGTGGTCTTAGCCTCAAAAGCTCAGCTAGAGTGATAGTGCATGTCACTGGTGTTGACAAGATCTCTATCAATCCTTGCGAGTCCATGACTTTTTCTGATGAGATTCTTTGTGAGGGAAGTGCTCTAGTCTCAGATTTTACTTCATACTCTCCTAAGTATGAAGGTAAGGTATTCAGTGAGTGAAGTTTGCTCTCCATTGTTCTAACAGAGCCCCCATCTCCCCAGTAAGATTGCAGATCCAAGTCCAACTTGAGATCCTGCCTCAAATTCCACTATGGGAGGATTCCTTATGTCCTTTTCCCAATTTGTCTGATTAGCTTGGCAACTTAGCTCGTTTGCAAAGTTTTCCTCTCTCACTTGTTTCCAAAATTCATTGTAATCCTCATCTCTTTCGTAAGACCTCTGTATGACTGGATGAAAACTCTCTATCTCCTGATCGGTTGTGTTCAATACTATGCAGTCATCCTTGTGTGTATTTTCAGGCTTTTGTGCACTGGGAGTCTTTTCAGCTACCCGTGAAACGATAGTCTCTTGCTGAATTGGGTTTTTAGTTCCACACTTCATTGTTTCTTTTGGTGGTTCTAATAAGACTTGTGCAGTCTCGATCATTCTCTAGCACATTTCAAGTCTCTGCTTTTCCAATTCCGCGTTTGGGTATGTCATCCACCTCTGTTCTTGTGTTTGGTTGTTCTTTAACCTAGCTTTGTAAGCTCTCATCAGTGCGTCCAATGGTTCGTGTACTTTGTCAACTAGCACTGATCCCCCTGAGCTTAAGCTCATTGTTTCTTTGATACTCTTTTGTTTCGTTCTTTCCGGGCTCATCTCTCGTTTCCCGTTTTGACTCTCAAGTTTTTCTAATATATCTTTAGTTCGCTTTAGTTCCTCAGCTAGAATAGCGTCTTCACGTTCTTTTCTCAACTTCATGCGTGCTTTTCTAGCTTTCCATGTGTTTCTCTGACTCCGCGGTCCTTGACTAACCACTTCAGTCGCTAACTTTCCATTCTCAGGTTCTCTAGTGGTTTTCTTAGCTTGAGCTCTAGTAACAACTTGCGTTGGTATCAGAGTTTCATTTTCAGACCCACTGCTGGTAGGAATAGTTTCTAGCATATTCAATGTCGTCTTTTGCACTTTGTTTGGATTCTTTGAACAATCCTCAATGAAGTGAGTAACCCCACACTCAGTGCAATAAGCGTTAATTCTAATGATTTCCGTATGTGGACAAACATTCCTCAGATGGTCACCTCCACACTTGTAACAGGGTCCTAGTGCTGGTCTTGGTCCCATTTGATTCGTCCTTTGTGGATAGGATGGTCTTTGTCCTGTTAACCCTCCATGAGCTATGAGCATCAATGTTCTTGCTTCCAAATTGTATCTCTCTTCATCAGAAGCACTTATAACTGTTGGTATTCCAACATTCCCAATCATGCCCCATGGTTCTGGTTGTTTGGGTTCTTCTGGTGGGTAATACACAGTTGGAGACATGTGTGCACCAGATTCTTCATAATAGGCTTGAACAGGCACTAAGGCTTGTTCTTCCTGATTCTCTAAGGTTGGTGCATATCTAATGCCTACTGGTCTTGCTCCTGGTAAAGGTGGTTGTTGTCCCAATACCGGTTGCGGTCTTTCTATCCCCATAGGTCCTGGTACATTTCCCGTTGGGTATCGAGGTACTGGATGTACTTGAGGTGGTGCTAATTGAGCAGGAGGTGCATACTGACGCTCCCTTACATACCCTTTGTTGTAATAGCACTCCTCTGTTGGATGGTTTGTCCATTTTTGTTCAATAGCGCACCATTTCAGTGTTTTTGGCAATGGTTTTTGGTATGGTGCCATCCTTTTTAGAGCATCTTCTATCATTTGCTCTACATTTGGCATGGTTGTTGTTTGAACATTCTTTTTAGTGGTAGTCTCGCTCGCTACGGAGGAGGAGCTACTAGATGCAAAATCTGTATCCGCTGACACCTCTCCATAAACCGTACAGTTATCCACTAAGTACAATGCCTCTCTCGTTACTTGCTCGAAACTTGTACAAGCTTTCAAGTGCAAGTCCTTCTTGAGAGTGTCGTTTCTCAGTCCCTCAATAAAGAGAACAGATAGTCTGTCATCTTGTGATCGTTCACGTACGGGACATCTCTCAATGTATTGTTTGAAGCGAAGTGAAGCTTCCTTCACTTTTTCGTGTTCTCTCTGTTTAAAAGCATATATTTGTGAGACCGTATTGTGCTTAATCCCTCGTTTTGAGAATTCCTCAGAAAACTCTCTTAGCAAATGGTCAATGTCATGGAATCCCCCTATGTTCAGTGGTTGAAACCATGTGAATGCCGTACCTTCTAGAGTAAGACCAAATCCCTCGTATTGTGTATGGAAATCTGTTATCTGCTCAGCTCTTAAGACTTGCTTAAAGAGTGACACATGTGCATACGGATCTCCTGAACCACCATACTTCTTTGGCATACACTTGGCTACTTGAGATGGTCTCATACGTCTATGGTCTGCTACCAATCTCATTGCTCCTGTGTCCCGGCTAAAGCTTTCTCTAGCATCATGGACTTCATGGGTTACCCTTGTCGGTTCCCCTGCCCTGAATCTACTACTAGGAGGTAAATGTGATGGTTCCGCTTCGAACCTTGGACCTGGGTGGTATATGTGGGGATTGGAACTGCACTACCTCGATTCGTATCCATTGACTCTCTAGAATGTAATGATCCCATTGGTCCGGGCTTCGAGTACTGAGGTTGACTGAAAGAGTCAGCAGCCTGAGTTCTTTGTCCTCCTGTCGTCATTGGGTTTTGCACTCCATTTGTTGGTGCTGGTCTTTGTGAGCTAGAAGTAACATAATACTGATGTAGTGGTCCCCCAAAGTATGTATATCCTTCTAATTCTTTCTTGCCCATTGTTGAGTATTGCCTCCCATACTTGTCGTAAGCGGCAATTTTCACTTCCGATCCCTCTGTGTAGGTAAAGACATAAAGTCTTTTTTGGTCTGTCAACTCTCCGGTGTAGGGTTCTTCACATCTATAATAGAGATCTTGCTCCCCATTATTATATTTGTATAGCCCCACATAGATGTTATCAATGTTGATCCTTGTAGTTTCATTCTCTCTTCTTAACCTCGCATCAGGGAAGTTCATTATTGGTGCTTTCTCCTCAAGTTCTTCATCTACTTTGGCTTTGGTGCCCATCAATCCCCACTTGTCCACAATGTTAGGGTTTAGGACTACCAAGTACATGGTACCCTCATCATCTAGATATCTATCTCCACTATAGCTCACAGGAACTAAGTCCTTGAACTCACTAGGTCTCTCCTCTATCTTTACACAATAGCGGTCCATTCCATCTTTATAGATCTTGGCACCTTGCTCATTGTCGTACTGGTATTTTATGAACAATAGCTTCATTGTGGTGGAAGGGTTTGATGATCCTGCTGCCATATTTTCTCTGTTGTTCAGGTTCAAGTGTTCCAAGTGTTCGGTGAAAATCTCGTAAGATCTCTCCGAAGAAGTATCAGAAACACTTCCTTCAAAGATCGGCTCTAATGGTTGCACCCAACTTTGGTTTACACTTCCCTCGGTTGATATGACACTTGCGTGTTCCCCTTGTTTTGGTTGGTTATTCTGGAGATTCCTGCCTGATCTCAAATTCATCAATTCCCCTAAAGGACTTTAACTTTTCCGTCTCGGGAATTTGTTTTCCCCAAGTTTTTGTGGTCAGAATTGATCCAAACTGATTGATACTTGGTCGATTGTTTAATCTTGTCAGTTGGACAACTTCTGTTTCATCAAGTGAGAATTTTATTGCAGTTATGCTGAAAAAGACATTATACGCGTATGATGTCTTTTTTCACAGATTTAGACTATTTTGGTTATGCTCACTCTCAGTAGCCCCCTTATGCTCTTTCCACTCACAAAATTCAGTTTGAACTCTGTTTGAGCAAGTTATGGCTAATTTAGGCTTTTCTTGGCAATTTTCCGCTTGTGACTTGTTTTGGGTCAATTATGATCCAAATGGGATGAAACTTGAAATATAACCTCTAGACAGCTATTACAATGGATCTGTGTTGGCAAAGTATCAAAATATGTCCAAAATTAGGTAAAAGACATAATACGCGTATGATGTCTTTTTCCTCAATTTGGGTCAAGACTTGATATTTATGCTTTCTACAGTGTTTGTAACAATCTTGTCAGGTCAAATATCAAAATTAAGCAATGGATGTGCTAAAAGACATTATACGTGTATGATGTCTTTTGTCCCAGATTTTGACTATTTTTGGTTTTAAGCCTTCTCCAATGTTTATAATTGAGTTTCAAGTGTTTTTGTCAGGTTTGAATGTAAAAACAAGATCTGAATCCAAAATTTCCTATTCTTTGCGTTTCTTGGACTCCGACTTGTCTTTTTGGGTTTCTTTGAGTGTTAATGCTCTTGTTTTAAGTTGAAATTAGGGTATAACCCCCCTCTTGAACACTGTGGTAAAGTCAAAATTTTTGTTTTGGTCTCTGTTTGGTCATTTAGACATCATACGCGTATGATGTCTAAAGTTGCAGATTTCCAGTTTTTTGGCACAGAATCCTTCCTAAAGCTTTCTCTAGTGCTCAGCAACTCCCAGATACACAGAAAATTTCTCTAACATTTGTTTATTGCAAGTTTCACTACTAACTCGACGGTTTAGTGATCTAACATGCAATCAACCATATCAAGCAAATACTCCAATGATTACTAGCTCTAGATCAGGATCAAATGAAGTCCTACCTAAGCTATTCCTAATCATAAAATGGGTTTGGTAATTGTGATATTAAAGAGATCCACTGCCACTCACGGACTAGCAAATTCTTCTTCTATCAACAACTACTCAACACCAACAAAACAACAAACAAATCTAAGCTAAACTAAAAATACTGTCAACACGAAAGACCCAGGAATACCCCACTTCCTAGTATCTCTCGAGATCTTCGGAGTCCACCACTCCTAGATCTTTTCTAACTAAAGTATACAACGTAGTTTATACGACTCACCTCGTAGGATTAGTCTAAGGTCACCTACTTAGGGCTCTCGTCCTCGGCAACGGCGCCAAATGTTATGGTGGTTACGCTGCTAGCGGAAGCTAAATAGTGAGAACTCAACCAACAACAGAATTTGTTAGACGAGGACGGAGCTTGACCCGCAGGCGCATGAAAACAACTAGGTGGGTGTCAAATCACCTACTCGACCTACTAACGACAATCACTACTAAGGAAATCAAATCTAAGTTCTAAAATACGCAAGTGACTGAAATCCTTACTACGAACGAATGCTATACGAAACAGGATCTAGAATCATTGAATCGATCTCAAACTCAAGGGGAAGTCTATACACTAGGTAAGAACAACACCCTAAAGACTTGAACTGCAAAATCAACCTATAACCACTCCGTGCGGCAAACGCGTATGAAGACAGGCCAAAAAATACAGGTGATCGAAACTTGACCCCGATGGTACCAATGTGTAGCTCTACTCATTGTGGTTCTATAGATATGCTGCACGCTCCATTCCGACACACGAGTTGGAAGAAAACTCACACCGAAGCTCGTAGGAACTTACCACACATAGAAGCCGATAGCGCGCACTCTTGGTATCTGTGCGTAGCTCTCGCCGTTGCTAACACAATGGCGGTGTCGCTTCTCCAATGGCGGCTCCGTAGCTCGCGTCGCAAGTAGATAAGACTCTCTCTCTCTCACTCTCTCTCAGACACAGGCACGGCGCTCAAAAAACTCACTTTGATTAATAATCTGAATCCCCTTAGGTTACAAAAACTTTGGCTTATATACCTCAACCTTGGAGGTGAGAACATCTCTAACTAATTACATCAGCAAGTGAAATTACTTCGGGATTACAAGCTGGAAACTCAATTGAGTCCCGTTACTTAATGAATGGCTCAAATCAAAATTAATGTCGGAAAGACATTTATTACAATCAATGGTTACAAAATGATGAGTGTGAGCAAAAATGTGGGTGTGATCCTCTGCTGGCTCAACATTGTGTCCAAAAACAGCATTTCAATTGATCAAGAAAAGGTGCAGACAATTGCTGCACTACCGAAACCAACGAAGATAAGAGAAGTGCAAACATTTATGGGGCATTGCGGATACTACAGGCATTTCATATATATGTATGGTGTAATAGCTAAGCCATTGTATGCCCTCATAACTAAGTTTGAATGGACGGAGGAATGTGAGCAGGCTTTCCAAAAATTGAAGCAACACTTAATTTCAGCTCCAATTTTGCAAGCCTCTGACTGGAGAAAAATCTTTCATGTCCATGTGGATGCATCAACCTATGCAATCGGGTGCATATTAGCCCAGCCAGGAGAGAAGAAAATGGATTTCCCTATTTTCTGCTCTAGTCAGCAACTAAACAACACAAAGAGAAATTATACCACTACGGAAAGAGAAGGTTTGGGAATGATCTATGCTGTCAAGAAATTTAGACACTACCTTCTAGCAAACAAGTTTGTCTTGTTGGTGGATCATCAAGCACTACTGTATCTAGTAAACAAACCTTGCAACACTGGAAGAATTGTTCGTTGGTTTATACTGTTGCTTGAGTTTGACTTCAACTATTTCATGGGGAAGCACCTGAGGGTGTTGATGATGAACTTCCTGATTCATATCTGTTTAACATAGAAATGGTGTTGAGATGGAGCAAAGAGGTCATTCCTCACAATCGGCTCATTTGCAGATAGAAAGACAACCATCAATTATCCATCAAACACAGAATCTCCAACTTTAACAGGACGGCTGTACAAACACGGTAAGGATGGGATACTGAGACTATGTGTACAGCCTGAAGATACCACCTACTACCTCATTAAGCTTGTATACAAAATACAGGATTTCACACTGGTGAAACACAGACAAGCCAAGGGTTACAAAGATTGGGCGTCTACTGGCCAAACATGGAATACAGTGTCCATAAATATGTAAAATCATGTGATAGTTGTATAATACAGCCCCCAGTGGAACATGCCACAATGTTTCGTGTAGTACAAGCACTTAAATGGAGTGCTCACATAGTTGAGTACTTAAAAAACAAAACCTTTCCAGCGGAATGGGGCAAAGCAAGAATGAAAACTGTCGAGAAAGAGGCCAAACACTATCTGCTCATTGCCAACCAACTCTTTAGGCGGGGAAAGGACAAACAATTATGGTTTTGTGCTACAGAAAGCGAATATTACGTCATCCTAGATCAAGCACACTCAAAACAACCCGGGGACACTTCTCTGCTGATAAAACGGAAAAGCTAGTACTACACTCAGGCATATGGTGGTCAACCATGTTCATGGATGCAGCACCATATGTCAAACGATGTGATGAATGTCAACGCACAAAACCACCCAAAGGAGAGATGAAACGCCACTGAGGCCAATGATGGTTGTATGTGCTTTTTCCAAATGGGGCATTGACTTCATCGGTCCCATCATCCCTCCAGGATACAAGACACACACACACAATACATCATCGTAGCAACAGACTACATGACAAAATGGACGGAAGCAAAAGCGACCCAAAAAAATGATGCAAGGATTACGTTCTCATGTATACCCTAAAATAGCACTCCAAAAAACTCAAAAAGCGAGGAATGGAGCCTTTTGCTCACCTTTTGTGATCCATGATATATCGCAAAGTGGAGCCATCAAACTTGCAACATTCGCGGGAGAGGAGATGCCTAATTGGACGAGTGGTTGCAGGTTAAAGAAATATCTTCTTCCGCTGACACCAGAAGAACTCGCAACACTCCATGCAGTAGCTCAGCGCAGATGTCAAGCACATGACATTCGAGAACAAGCATAGCAGGAAGCCAAACTTAGAATATTAAAACGCAAGGAACAAGCAAACTTCCAGAGGAAAGAACAACAGGATGTGGCTATTCAGAATGCTACGATAGCATCCATATAAACGGTGGCTTCATGGTTAGTAGGAATGGATCTACGCATTCAATTACAACTTGCCGACGGCACCATCGAAAGAGTGTTAGTGGACACAGGGGCCAGAGCTAATGTGGTTAACTACTCCACTTTCAGAAAAATCACACAAGAACCTCTAATGCCGAACACTATGGGGTTCAAGGTCGCAAACAAAGGTACTATGGACAGTCTAGGCCACATAAATTTGCCAATCAACGTTGATGGGACAGTTTATCCACATCAATTTCATGTGGTCGAAGATCAACATCTTAACCAAGCAGTTATTCTGGGAGTGCCATGGATGCACACTTATCAAGCCACACCAAACTAGCAGGACAACACTTTACTCATAAAAAACGAGGGCCAATCTTTAGCCACGCCATTCGTACAAATGGACCATGAATGGGAACCTCTACCATCACCATAGGAAGTAGCTCAACGATCATCCACCACCATGGTCACAAAAATATGGGTTAAGAAATCAATCATGGAAACCAAGCCTAGGCAATTGTGGATACCTAAACGAAAAATTAATACACGTACACATACATTGCCTACACAGAAATTAAACCACCACAAATTGCCCACCGCTGTTGTCAAACGGCCTAACCCAATGGACCACTATCTTTGACAACCAAACACACTCAAATGGGTTTGGCAACCAAAACAACCTCACCTTCACGATGCCTCTTCTAGCGGGTCCATACCTAAGCAATTTTGATGGCAACCCAAAAAATGCCAAAAACCAACCCCACCGGCAGCATCAAAACTTTTGCAGGTCACAGTCAAACACAGAGCGCGCCTTCTACAATTACTATTGTTCGGATCACGCAGCTTCCAAGGAACCTTGCCACCAATAACCACTGAACATACTGTTCCGCACCTATCTCTTGCACAGCATTTTGTTTTTCCATGCATATCCTCCATCAACATCATAGAGCCACACTATACGGCTATGCATAGACACACGCTTTATTCCCACGCACTCTGACATATGTTTGTCGCAGATGACTCACTCTCGGAAGGGGGGAAATGCGGCTGGATTATCATTTGTATATACCATTATTATCATCTTACTTCTTTTCTTTTCATTTCATTTTCTTTCCTTTCCTTTTCTTTAAAGTTTTTGAGAGCCTGACAGACTCTTAGTTGGCATAATCATGAGCCATACCGTCACCATCTAATACTAGAATAAGAGTATGTATATAAGGGAGGCAACACTAATTTTGGCTAATTTTTGGCCAACTAATAATCATTGTAAATAATTTTCTTTTACAAAAAAGCAAAAAATGACAGGTAATCACCAAAAAATTGATACTTTTGAAAGCAAACGCCGAAACTTCAAAGCGAGGACTTCAAACATGGCAAATATGGGAAAATTCAACACAAGATGAATTTTGAGCCAACTTCTGAAGGATCAACATTGCAGATCGAACGCCATTTGTAAACGAGTGTCAGAATGATGGACGGTTTGAACCGCAGGTGATATGAATAACAAGATATGAGCAATGAAGGTAAGTATAAATGGTGCATTCCGGGTAGACTGGGATCATATAGTCAAAGGGGCAACAGAAGCTCATTTGCATTCAGAGAGAGAGAGAGAGAGAGAGAGAGAGAGAGAGAGAGAGAGAGAGAGAGAGAGAGAGCCATAGGAGCATAGAGTTTTCGGAGTTGTTTCTGCCTGCTGCAACCACCTCGGTGGATCTCACTACACCAGATTTGACAGGTATGATCATTAACCTTGCAAGAGCATGTGTGTGTGTGACCCATACTGCATCAACAGTACCAAAACAACAAATCAAAGCAGTACAAGGTCACAAAATCGACAAACTAATAGGACCAATGAGAAAGTCCAAAACCAATCAAAAACAAGAAAAATTTCATCAGTAGACCCCAACTAACTGACAGAATCAGCCAAGCTAAAAATAGTAGAAAAAGGTGCTAGAACATGGATCGCGATCTATATTCCCAAAACCCTAAAATCATGGAAACTTCTACAGGAGCAACAATAGAGGGTCGGGAACAAACCCCTATGACTGGTTTTTCAAAAAGCATCCCAACATGGAGCGCGATCCATGTTCCTTTTTGCCAAAATCAGGATAAAAGTGGCTCACTAGTTGGACAATGTACAAATAGTATTGGTATTGTAAAATGATCACAAAAAGTGCTCTAAAGATCACCAAACCCACCTGGATTGCTACTTTCAGTTTGTAAATGGTCATTTGGTCAAAATTACTGCTAAAGTAATTTGGGAAACTTCACACTCTCCTCGAAGCCTATCAACAAGCAAATGAAACCTAAGGATGGTGATGGGATCAAAACTAAGCAAAAGTTTACTTGCAAAATGGTGAAACTTGCAGGATTCAGTTTTCCTTCTCAAAAGAATTCAATGTCTGGGGGAAATTGTCAAGGAACCAAGCAAAGCTATGAACTACAGACCTCAATCATCATAAATCAAAGCAAGGAGA
This sequence comes from Adiantum capillus-veneris, assembly GCF_014529385.1. Taxonomy (NCBI): domain Eukaryota; kingdom Viridiplantae; phylum Streptophyta; class Polypodiopsida; order Polypodiales; family Pteridaceae; genus Adiantum; species Adiantum capillus-veneris. The sequence goes on along the minus strand of NC_140954.1, from coordinate 62,167,580 downwards.
GATCTCAGGCAAAATATGACTCCAAAAGTTGTTGCCAGAAACAGATTTGGTCAAAACGGAAAAAATATGGCCATAAACTAAAAAATGGGGTAAACTATAGAAAAAAATGTCCAAAGTTGAAAAAAATTCAACAGTGTACTAGGAAAACCTATAGGAACCAATGTGCATAAGAACTGTATCAAAATTCTTTCCAACATGGATCATGATCCATGTACCTTTTTGGCCAATATAAGTAAAACCCATGCCATCTGATTTAGTATGATCAAGAAAGCCAAGCCATGGAGTTTCAAGCCATTTTCAAGACTTTGGTGCTTTATAGAACTACTGCAATGTAGTAGAGTACAAATTGGGTACTTTATAGAGGCTTGGGTAATGTACACCAAGACTTGGTATGGTTAAGGACCATTTCTATATATCAAAAATTCAAACTTGATACTATTTTTATGCTTTTGACTCTATCTAGAGTTGATGCCATGTAGAAGAGCACCAAAATGGGTACATTACAAAGGCTTTGGTGCTATTGATACTACACAAAGACTTTAGTACTATACATGAAGCTTTGGTACTACAAAGTTGGGAGGCTTCAGTACTATATAGAGGTTGGTGTTAAGCAAGAAGGAAAAGGTACTATATATAGACTTTGATACTCTATAGATTGGCTTTGGAATCAATAGTATTCAATTGAACAACAAATTTGGTATTGCACAAGGGCTTTGGTTGTACATATGTGCCATTTGCAAACCTCTTTAAAACCAAGAAAGGACCTTGCCACTTGATTTTAAGATTCTTTTAAAAATTATTATCAAGCTTGCTAGTGTAATGAAGAACCATGTCTCCCTTCTTGATGTCTTTGCCTTTCACCTTCTCATTTGTTCTTCAATGCCAGCAACTTGACCAATTTTTCACATTCCAAATATAAGAGCCTCACTTTGAGTGCATCATGAATCTCATCTTCAAGCTTTAACATCAGCTTCAAGGATGATATATGCACTTCAATAGGAAGCAACACCGCTTTGCCAAAAACTAGAAGGGAGAGAAACCAATACCTGATTTGATGGCAGTTGTGGAAGCCCATAAAGAGCAAGGTAGCTCTAAATCCCAAGTATTTACATTAATTTTTTCATCTTTGTAAGCATCTTTATGAGCTCTAATTAAACCTTTCATTCATACCATTACATTGGAGATAATAGGGAGTAATAAACATGTGGTGCACATGAAGCTTCTCACATAGATAATCCACTAGCTCTCCCCTTAAACATGGATCCTTGACAAAAAATAGCACTAATGGCATGCAAACTTTTCAAAACATATCTTCATATACAAATTAGGAAACATATTTAGTTGTGATTTTCTTAACATCTTTGGCTTCGGCCCACCCGGATAGATAGCCAATGGTGGTAAGTATGTAATATTTGCCTCTAGTTGTTATAGGTAGAGGACCTATTGCATCAATACCTTACTTTTCAAACACATCGTATGCAATAATGGTGCCTCTAACTTTTGATTTGAGAACCCTAGTTTCCATGCTTTGGCATTCTTCACAAGACTTGCACCAATGATGAATATCACGCTGGATGCTTGGCCACACGCAACCCTCTTGCAAGATTTTATGCAAAGTAATCTTTGAAACAAAATGACCACCACAAGAATCCTCATGATTCTCATCTAAATTTTGTAAATTTTATCTTTCCATGGCACCCTTCTCATCACAAGATCAGCCCCTTTCATATACAAGGCATCACCAAGCAGCACATACCTTTTTGCACGACGAAGGAAGGCATACTTCTTTGATTGCTCCAACTTTGATGGAAGCATACCTATTTGTAGAAACTCTTCTTCCTTCTCCAAAGCTTCTCTTCCCAAATAAAGAGGAGAACCGGCCCTTATCGCATACAATTGGCTTACACCATGTGCTTCTTCATTCTAAGACCTATCCACATGCCTTAAACTCTAAGCTTGAAAATGCTTAAGCACTTTATTCACATCAAAACACATCTTTTTCAAACTTGGATTCCTAATTTTACACACCCCAAGCATTAGCTTAACCACCAAAATAGCATCACCTCTTACCCTCACACGATGCATGCCAAGCTCAAGGCAAAGGTGTAGTCCTTTCTCCAAAGTAGCATACTCGGCTTCACTATTACTTTGCACTGTAAGGTTCAAACACATTTTGGTTACCAAAGAACTTTGAGGATCATAAATCACAACACCTCCCAAATAATCACCATGAGCTTTCCTATAAGAGCCATCAAAAAACAATAAATAGGCATTGTCTATGTTAGGAGCTTCTATGTGTTGTTTCTTCACGACATCCTCCTTGATAAGAAGAGGGATTTATTTATAAGTAAGAAAATGAGCCCATTTAGCCCTTGTAGTCTCCTCAACCAGAAAAGAGTATTGAAATAGAGCTTTGGTTGCCTATAACCATGGTCTTCCAAGGATAAGAGGGAATGCACCAATACCCACTGGTAGAACATGACAATTGACCAACACTTTAACATCAAATACATCCACCTCCAAGTCCTCTATAACTCCCAAACTCTTCAACGTTGATTAGTTTGCAAGCTTTATATAAAACCTGAATTCTTCATCACGTTGAGATCCAACTTTGATACAAAAGCTTGAGTGATAATGCATACCTGTGCAACTCCATCAATATAAGCCTCTCCAATCCACTTCCTCTTATCCATGCATCCATATTAGGACATATATAGGGTAGCTCCTTCAAATATAGGACTCTCACAAACCCCTTACTAGGCTCCTTCTTCATAGCATTGATCACGTACTTCAATTGCCTCTTTAACTTAGGACACATCTCCATGAGTTGCCCAAAGGTAACATCAACCTTTCTACTCACCAAATCAGTCCTTAAAGTATCATTTGGTTTTCTTTCTTCCAAAGAAGAATCAGATGCATTGTAATGTTTCTTGGTTTTCTTCTTCTCGCTTTTCAACCTATTAGCCTCTTTTATGGCTAGGACTTGCATCACTCATGTCATGATTTCTTGTAGCCCTCTTACCTATAGGCATGACCATAGTTCCTGAATCATCCTTGTTCTTCTCCAAACAAATTATGCTTACCACCTTTGTCTTGCCCTTATCTTTAGTTTTCAAATCACTTGGACCTCTTTCCCCTTTGATCTCAATACCATAATCTTGAGCTTGAGAAGGAATATGTGAAGGGAGAGGAAACATATCACCACCTATTCTCTTTAGTTTGTCACATTGAGGGATTTTGTGACCCCATTCACCACAATTGTAGCATTGAAACATATCCCCTCTTCTAGCCATTCCACTTTCTCTACCACTTCCAAACCACTCATTGAATCCATAGACACGAACATATCCACAACCTTGGACCCTTCCACCTCCCATCATATGTACATTGAGATTCTTCATTAGACCTACCACCTGCTGCATCTCCTTGCCAAAATCATTCATATCTTGAGAAGCTTATGGATCATAATTTGGCTCCCTGATGAGGACTCTTGGTTGCACTATAGCTTTCACTTCAGCCTTTGGCTAAACATTGATTCCAAGTTGATTACTTGTTGATTAATATCTCCACCTTTTGCACACAATGTCTTCTCTCTTCCTCACTACCATTACCTTTGATGGTACCTCTGATGGCACCACCATCACATGGTTCCATCCCGAACACTTTCACCATGCCTTCACCACAGCCATAGCACAAGTGTTGTGTTTATTCCACTAGGTGATGGACATCTTCAAAGTCATCTATGTTCCTTGTGATCCTTTTAGGGTAGTGATCATCACTCCCCTCATGGGGGTGGTTCTTGTGTAATGCTTCTTTTAAAGTAGGGTGGTACACCACAATGCCATGTGCCTTTTGTAGAGCCAAAGGACCATGATGCACCTGAGGCTAATAGCAATGGTCGTTGTTACTATGAGCAGCACACCAGTGAGGTTGATTTTGGGACTGAGCAACACATTCTTCTTGTGTGACACTTGAAGAGGTACATCCACTCCACCTACTAGAATTTCTTTGTGTTAGGGTTCAGGCCAAGTGGCCGGCCGCCATCACTAACCCACTAACTCATTCTTTGGTTATAATGAAGAATAAGGAGAGGTGAGGATAATATTCTCACCAAGAGCTCCACCACACACTGTCTCTGCTTCACAACACTTTCACTCACTCACTCTTGTGCACGCTCACAAGTGGTATGATAGCCACGACGCCTTCCCAATCCGCTCACGACATGTACATTGGCTTCTCAACTAGATAAGGTTCAAATGCTTTTGTAAAGAGAAAATAGTTCACTGAGAATTGGAGTTTTGATAGTCTGCCAAGTGTTCTTTTTTGAAGCAAGCAACATAAGTGTTGGTGGATTTCTTGTCATAGCGTCGAAACTTTTTGATACTTTGTATAGACTACAGAGAGGTAACATTGAAGCCATTGAACAGTAGCACTATAGGCAATTAAAGATAGTGCTATGTGACTCTTGAGGCAAGGTTGGAGATTTTTTTCCTTTTATGAAAAGCACTATAGACACACAGAGAGAAGGAGAAGTAGCAAGGAAACACACACACACACACACACGACCACCTTTGATTCGGTGAGTTAGTGTGTCGCCTATGTGCACACACACACATTTGGCATTGGCAAGTGAAAGGGAGACAATCGGCATCAACAAGCAAGAAGAGAAGCAAAAGTAGAGAGAGAAAGCTCTCAACCAATTTTTCTCTCAGTATTGGCATCGAAAAGAGAGAAGAGGGGCTGATTTTGGCACGAAGACAAATCAAATTGACGTTTTCTCTTCTCACACACATACTCTCTTGCCATCAGCTTTCTCGGCTTCGACGTCCTCGGCATTGGATCTCTCATTTTTGTCATCGGCTTTGGCATTTTTGACATCAACATTGGCATCAATTTTCAGCTTTCGACACTTTTTTGACATCAACAACGAGCAGGTTTTTTCACATACACATGAGTACACAGTGATGTATGTATTATGTGGTTCAGAGATCTACTTTCTCTGAGTGTCTCACCATAGCCGCATTGACTTATAAATACAGGTTCATAGGTTCACAAGAGTTTGTTTGCTACAGATCTGCTTTCTTCTCTGTCATTTTTAGAGAGGTTTTTTTTTGCCATACCATTTATGGCACATGTATGGCATATGTGGTAGCATGTGGTGTTGTAGATTGCATTTGAGATTCCAATCAAGAGGTACTCTCGGATTGTTTCTCATTGTGGCTGGTCTTTTGGTTTTGTGAGCCATTTTATGTCGTAATGCTGTCAAAATTATGCTGAAATTTGCCTCTATTGTTTGTCTCTTTATGCCATTGATAGCTTTGCCTACAATTGGAAGATTCTTGCTCTAGTGGGAGCATTTTCTCCAGTTGATCAACATATTGTATCTTTATGCGTGTTAGCACTCGAGGTGCTATTGTGCTCTTTTGAGATTGTTCTTCTTCCTGCAAGGAGCACAGTTGTCAGCAGATTTGCTTTCATCTTTTGGGCACCTATTTGTGTGCAATTTTTCTACACTACCAGAGACTTTTGTCATATGTACATTGAGTTGCAGATACAGCCTCTTGATGTGACATTGTGGAGCCATTTTTTGGCTTGTTCTTGGTAGTTACCTGGCTGTTTTTGAGACTCGATCTAGAAGAACCTTTTTCTAAGATTGTGGCTAGTCTTTTAGTCTGCATAGTCTTTTTTTAGGGTCATTGTGTGAGGTTTTTTGAAGCCAAGCAATGGGGGCCGGGTTACACAGTGTGATGTGGATTAGGTTACTGGAGATCCCTTTCGTGGCCTTGCTATAGGTGCTTACTCCTAAAGGCCTAAAGGTCATAACTTTGATGATGAGATAAATGCAATTTTCTTGCTATGTTCACTGCCATCATCATGAGATACATTCAATATAGCCATATGTAACTTCGTGCCTAATGGAAACCTTGTTTTCAATGATGTTACTAGCACGTTGCTCACTAAGGAGATAAGATGCCAGTCTCTTGATGCAAGTGGGCATGGTGATGCATATATGGCTAGTGGAAGTTGTGACGAGCCAAGGCAGCGTGGTCGTAGTCGCGGTCATCCTAAGGATTTTAGGAAAAACCATAGCAAGAGTCGTGGAAGAGATGAAAAACGTCAAATGCAATCACTCCCATAAAAAGGGACATGTAAAGAAAGATTGTGTTGCATTCCAGCGTGAAAAGGGTAAAGAAAAAGTAAAGTCTAGCACACCTAAGAGCATTGTGAAGATAGAAGAGCTTAATGTTTTTGAGTCTCCAATTGTTGGGACTATTCTTGATGTGACAAAGCTATCATATGTGTTAATCTTCACCTCAAATTTGAGTCTTGATGCATTGTTACATGCTACTCTAATGGGAGGTCATTTTTTCCATGAAACCATGGCTAGAAAAATACTAATGGCTTGCATATGGTGGCCAACAGTGTTTATTGATGCCAAAGAATTTGTAAGACAATGTGATGCATGCCAAAGGGCTAAAACGACCACTCGAATGGGTAGCATGCCATTACAAGTAATGATGGGAGCCAGGGAATTTTCCATGTGGGAAATAGACGTTGTTAGTCTTGTACAACCACCCACTTACAAATTACAAGAATACTATGTTTTTGTGGCCATAGACTATCTGACTAAGTGAGCTAAAGTAAGGGTCACTAGGAAGAATGGTGTACAAACCACAATTGCATTCCTCTTTTCACAAGATATGAAATTACGATCAAACTTGTGAGCTACCAAGGTACTCATTTTCTTAATGAGAGGATAGAGAGCTTGCTAAATGAGTTTATGGCTATTCATGATAAATTTGCACCTTTTCATCCTCAAACTAATGGCCAAGTAAAGCACATGAAAACACTTCTTAGCTCAGTGTTTACATGATGGGTAGTGTAATGTGGCATTCATATTGTGATCATAATGATGAGAGAGAGAGAGAGAGAGATTAGTTAAGGGTTAACCAATGCACAAGAGATTAGAATGTAAACACACACTTGATTATTCAACTTAAGAAAATGATTACAAAGCTTATTATATAGGCATAGCACCTAATGCTTACACCTATCCAAAGGTCACTTGACTCTTAATGAAAGGGAAATATGCCTCTTGACCCTTGACCCTTCTAGTTGGCTCTAGGCATGACTCTTGGGACATCACAAACCCACACATGGGCTATCACATGATGCTATACACATGGCAACTACATGGTAGTCTACATGGATGGAGGGAGTTCTCTTGGTGCAACAAAACTCACACCCCAACAATTCTCCCCTTGTGGGTTTTTTTGCACTATTCACACACACTTCTCCCCTCAAAACAGACATGGGGTACGCACACAAGGTCACAAAACATCCCCTTGAACACAATGGTAGCATATGGAACACAAACTATCCCCCAGTCACAAGGTACACAAAACATCCCCTTGAACACAATGGTAGCATATGGAACACAAACTATCCCCCAGTCACAAGGTGGGATTCACAAACCCTCCCCTACACATGAATGAGGGAAGTACAAATGGTAATGCTTCACAATACATCATCGTAGACTATGCCAACTTGATTGTCGGTATCTTCATCACTGGAATCTTCAACAATAGCAAGGTTGATTTTGGCTTTACCTTTGTCTTTGTATTGCTCTTTGTAGTTGATCTTGGTGTTGTTGTTGTTGTTAAAAAAACCTCACTTATTTGTCATTGAGCCTGCAATATTTGGTAGTAGGATTCTTTTGACCACATGTTTTACAAGGGTTTACTTCATAACAATCTTTGGAAGGGTGGTTGTTTTTACCGCAATGTGTGCATTTCTTCATGGAAGATGTTATAGCATACACTCCATTTGAAGTTGATTCCTTCTTTTCTTCTTCTTGGTAGATGATTGATGACGCTTTCAAGTGAGGGCATTGGTCCTTTTTCCTTAAGCACAATTACAATTTGGTTATATTAATTAGGAAGGGACTTCAAGAGCACAACAACTTGGTCTTCTTCTTCAACTAAAGATTCTATGTACACCAATTGTGTGCAAATGCTTTTAAGCCTATTAATAAGGCTAGAGAGGCCTTCATCACTCCCCACCATGAGCCCGTACAATTGCATTTTTAGTGATATCTTTGAATGCTTTCCTTTTGCTCCAAATAGTCTCTCTAGGGTTTGCCATGCACTAAGAGTAGTAGTGGCTTCATCTAAATAATGCACATAATTATTGTGAAGCACTGTAAGGATAATGCCAAGTGCTTGTTCATCACGACTCTAGAATTGTGATGTGCTACCTCTAGTTTGAATGGTCTCTCTATCACTCATTGGTTTCACCAAACTCCATAGCCCCTTTTTCATGAGATACCCCATGAGTTTCACCTGCCAATTGAAAGCCAATGCCATTGAATTTGTTTAAATCATACTTTCCCATGGTGCACCCCCTTTGTGTGTGTATGGAGAAGGTCTTACCTCTTTTGATGTTGAAAGGGGTAGTGTCTAGTCTCCAAGTACAATTCAATTTTAAAGGGGTTTACAAATAATTTTTGAAGTCACTCTACAATGTTTTTATGGAGCACCTCTTCAAAAAAAAACTTTAAAGTACAATAATTTGAGGAGAATGAGAGGTTGAAGCCTTTGAATGCATTTGGAAAGCTCAAGTAATTGCTTGGGGAAGCTGTTGAAGTTCAAAGGGGATGCTCTTGAAGCTTTTTGGACTTCCTTTGAGTGTGGGGATTCTCTATTGCATTGAATTTGTTTAAATCATACTTTCCCATGGTGCACCCCCTTTGTGTGTGTATGGAGAAGGTCTTACCTCTTTTGATGTTGAAAGGGGTAGTGTCTAGTCTCCAAGTACAATTCAATTTCAAAGGGTTTTACAAATAATTTTTGAAGTCACTCTACAATGTTTTTATGGAGAACCTCTTCAAAAAAAACTTTAAAGTACAATAATTTGAGGAGAATGAGAGGTTGAAGCCTTTGAATGCATTTGGAAAGCTCAAGTAATTGCTTGGGGAATCTATTGAAGTTCAAAGGGGATGCTCTTGAAGCTTTTTGGACTTCCTTTGAGTGTGGGGATTTTCTATAGGTGTGGCAATGGGAATGCCCTCTTGGGAAGGCCTTGAGGTGGAGGGCCTTGATGCAAGGGACTGTGCGGGATGGCTTGCTTAGCAAGGTGGGGTGAGTCTTGGAGCTCGTGAGAAGGAAAACCACTCTGTGGCGGACCCAAAAAAAGATTTTGACTGCAGTTGACTGCAGTTCACCGCTCACATCTAGGACTATCACCAAGTGTGTGAGATTCATTGCTTGGGAGCCTGCTAGCCAACTAAAAATCCGATTTGAGCTCAAGTTGAAATCCACCTATGATCCTCTTTGATTAAAAATATCCAGCGAGCTTTAAGGTCAAGACTTGTAATAATAATCAATATCTAATTCTCCTAAATGATTTTCTCATGTTAAAGTGATCATTTAATATGGGGAAGTGACAGGGGATAAATAAGATAGGGATATGGTCATCCTCATTGGCACAAAGTTTTAGCTCTAGATCTTTCCCTCTTTGGTACAATTGTTGTCCAATCATTGTATAATTCCTTCCTTCTATTTCAATTTCCTTTTGGTAATGTTTTCTCATGTCTTTACAAAATCTTTGATTTGTTAAGTATTCTACCAAATATTTTCTCCATTTTGGTACAGTGGATATTTGGAACAAAGTAGCATCAAGTATAGGTTGTTAGAGATCAGGCATCCTTTGGATTTGTTCAGTCGGTCCCATTTTCTCCATGGGACAAGTCTTAGGGAGTGAGGGCTATTTGTGGTTGTGACCAGTCAGTATGATGTAGTTTTCTCATGTCGAGCTATGCCTAGACATGTTTAGCCTTAGGTTTTGGCTTGGCTCCATGGCCTTGTAGGCTCCCCTTGCCTTGGGTTTTTTTTCCCCACTTTCTCCAGGACTCTATACATCAGTAGACCCCACTTTCCCAATCTCCAATATTTTTGACACATTTATATACTATCATGGGGCTAAGGATTGGAACGGGCTAGGCCTATATATGTGAACAAGGGGGATTCCTTATGGCATGTAGTTCAACCCCAAAGGGGAGCACCCTCCATTGGGTGCCCTAGAGGGTAGTAGTTGGAGGCCAGCAAGGAGCTTGCCCTAGCATTTTTTCTTGGCATGGGCAGCATGCATAAGGGGCAGCCCTAGCATTTTTGGGTAGCCCAAATTTATGTTTTTGCATAGCCATCGATAAGCAACATCAATAAGATAGGCATGCAACATGTTTTTGCATAGCCATCGATAAGCAACATCAATAAGATAGGCATGCAACATGAGAACTCCAGTCAGATACCCCAGAGGTTCTTCCACATATGCTGCAGTCAGTTCTCCATGCACCTCGCACATCAATCCTAGATCCAATGATCCGCAAGGCATGTCTCCCTTGGCTAGGAAGAGATCTCAACTTCTTGCCCTTGTAGTTGCTCAGTGGTTCCTACTTGTTCGGGGAACTTGCTCTAGCATTTTTTCTTGGCATGGACAGCATGCATAGGGGGAAGCCCTTGCATTTTTGGGCAGCCCAAATTTATGTTTTTGTATATCCATCGATGAGTAGCATCAATAAGAGAGGAATGCAGCATGAGAACTCCAGTCAGATACCCCAGAGGTTCTTCCACCCATGCTGCAGTCACTTCTCCATGCACCTCGTACAACAGTCCTAGATCCGATGATGCTCAAGGCTTGTCTCCCTTTGCGAGGAGGAGATCTAGATTTTTTGTCCTTGTACTTGCTCAATGGGTCTCATTTGTTGCTAGTGGTCTCATGTGTAGGAACATTTTGTAGTGTCAACAGCAATTGTAGTTGTGTGTGTACCTGAGGTGTATCCATAGGGCATGTCAGCTCTATGCCAGACCACCCTTGGTTATTTCTATGAGCAACTTCTTATCAACATGGAGAGCCTTTCCCATCTCTCTCTCTCTCTCTCTCTCTCTCTCTCTCTCTCTCTCTCTCTCTCTCTCTCTCTCTCTCTCTCTCTCTCTCTCTCTCTCTCTCTCTCTCTCTCTCTCTCTCTCTCTCTCTCTCTCTCTCTCTCTCTCTCTCTCAGATTTCATGTCTCTTTCTACCTCACTGATCTCTCTTCTCCATAGGACCCTTGTTCCCGTATGTGGCATTGCAAGTTTTCTAGATTGAAGTCAAGGTGTCCACCAGATCACGAGAAAATTATTGCCTTCGTTGCATCTTTCACTGCCAATGTTGACATGGTATCAGAGCCCTTGGTGACATTACCACCTTGGATGCTTGGATTTGGCTGATCCAATGTTGTTTTGGACTTGAGAAAGAAGAAGCTTGCTATCTTTTCTGGGTTAAATTTGGATATGTGGAGGCTATGAAGCGTCGTCTATGACTTCCCCATCTTCACCCTTGGTTACACCGACCTCTCTTCATTGAGGGGAATCTGATGGAGGAAGATGTGTCAATGCTAGAATGATTTGGTTTTGCTAAATGGAGTCATGTTTCCCTCCCTTCCCTCAAGGGGAACAAGCATGCAGTCATTGGATTCGAAGGGAAAGCTATTTATTTCTAGATTCTTCTTCAGAGAAGTGTTTAGACAGCATTGTGACCTTCTTCAACACTTCTGGAGTAGGTTTCTATGATTTTGTTTTCTTCAAGAAGATAGATTGGAAGATTTTTTGTCTTTTGCAAATGCATGTCTTTCTTGGAATTGTCAACGGAGCTACCTATCTGCCGATGGGTTGCATGTCGATGATTTAGTTGCACTTTTGTATGAAATTATGGATTATGGACGACAGAGGGGGATCGTTTTTCTATAGAAGTGGAGGATGTTCTTTGATTTTCTTTGTCCATCTAAAGATGGAAGCTCCAATTCCATCTTCAATTGACTCTTGTTCGTTTGATATGCTTTGAAGGTCAAAGGGGGATATTTTTATCTCCAGATCCACTTCTTGTTTGATCATCCAAGTTAGAGGTGGAGCATGTGGTGCTAGATGCTTAGCCGACAATGACAACAGTTGAAGGAGGTTTTGTTGGAGTGTGGACTTATCCTATCTCCATGTTCTCTCTTTCCCTAGTTGTAATGTGGCCCTACAAATTTGGTCATTCCTTTGCCCTTTTATGAGTTTGTCAGTACAAATTTTGGGACACGTTTACGATCTCTTATGAGCTTGTCAACACTAGTTGTGAACAAGTTTGCAACCTCTTATGGGCAATTTTCTTGATGTTCGATAGTCGATTTGTTGAGATCCTTTGGATGACAGGTTTGCACATAGTGTCAACAGTTAGTGGGAACATCTAGCTCCTACTCCCGTAGTCAAAATATTGTGGATGCTTTTTCCATACATCCCTTTGGAGATCTCCAACCTTGGGGGCAATTGTTCGGGTGCAGATCTAGTAACGGGTGGCAATTATAACAGTTTCTTTTCCCTTGCAATTTTTTGCCTAGCTTTCTGGCATGTTACAGATTAGCCCTAGTGTTCTTCATGGGCTTGTTGCAATTCTCCTAGGTGGTTCCTTTACTCTTCCTTTGAGTATTGGTGTCATGTTGTGTATTGGACATTGATTGCACAACTCAATTCTCGAGGGGGTCACCTAATAATTACTATCACGTGAGTGTAACAAAAGGGTTATTAAAAAAATTTGATCTCATATATTCACATACAGAAGGGTATCGTAAAATGAAATTGGGAAAAAAATTTATAGATTGAATAGGAAAAGGGTGTATTTTATTTGTCAAAAATTCACAGATAAGGAGTTTAGAAAAAAGTCCTTGAATACACGCGATATACACAATTTATACATAGTGACCCCCCTAAGGTTCAGTTGTGGATATGTTCTCTTTAGCACAAGTACAAAGGATCGTTTTTGGTGAAGATTTTAAGGAAGCAAGTTACAATGGTGGGAATATATATGCTCTTCTGAGCTTGTATGCAGTTTGACATATTGTAATGAGTTGTACCTACAGGTTTGATCTTGAAAAATGTAGGGAGTGGTTTACATTTGGTTTTGATTCTCTTTGAGTCTCGAGTACTATGAGATTCAAGCTTTGTTATTCAGTTACAAAGGAATCAGTTTTACTCCAAGTTGTCTCATATTTCTTTTTGGTAGTACTCATCCTCTTTTCCCAAGATTGAGCTAGACATGCACTTCCTATCTTGGCTATAGCTCTTGAGCTTTCAATGACAATGTTTGCTTTGTTCCAACATGGGGTTGAATGAGGTGTTAGCTCATAGCATACTTTTGAGAATACTTCTCTTTCAGAGGGGGCTTCCCGGTTATTATCTTTAGTCGACTATTGGTGCTCCGTTCACTGGAGTATCATGCACGGTGTCTTCTAGTCCTTGGTTTACTTGCCTTAGGAAGGATGTCAAGCTTGAGAGTCAATTTCCATGGACTCATTCCTTTCAATACCAATGGTTCTATGTGTAGCAAATAGGATTGACAATCTATCTGGTGTCTTTCTATATCACCTTGTTCTTCTTTTGCAAAGCTTGGGTGCAGGGTCTCTTGATCTTTCTGTATTAGCTACAATCTCAGTTTTAATGTGTTCTCCTTTATATTAGATGTTAGTTCTTGATTCACTCTGAGAGTGGGGTGATACTCTTTCGGGATGTGTTCCAAACAGATAAAGGTCAATATTAGTTTGCACTCTCAATTGCAAAAAAGTTCCTTCAGATATAGTTTGCAACTCATCATTACATATGGTGGTTAGTGCAATTATTTGGTTCTTTCATCAGACAGTTGATTTATCAGTAGCTTTGGTTGTCCCCTTCTTTGGACTTCTCATAGGTAGCTTGGAGATTTCAACATGTTGCATATGACCGAAGGTGTAGGTTTTTGACTCTTTCCTTGAGAGTGGAGCACTTTAGAGTTGGAAAATGATACATATACCAGTAGTTTATGCCTTGAGAGTGGAGCACTTTAGAGTTGGAAAATGATACATATACCATTAGTTTATGCCTTTAGTCTCAATTTTGATGCATTCTCTTGGATTGATCGATAGTTGTACTTTTTTCAAATGTTGGTTATGCAACTTGTGAGTTGGCTGTGTTGAGGAGAATCTTGATAGAGATGTATTAACTTTCATTGGACAACAGGTTACTTCTCGGATGTCTTTTGGGGGTAGTGGTTGGATGGTATACTAGCCAGGTACTATTCGACCTCATAGTTCCATAGCAAATATCCTCGTCCATGAAATCCTCTCTTTATAGTTGTAGTTTTCTCACTCCAGCTTCTTGGTCCATACTCCTTTCCAAGAGCTGAGAGGGGGTGTAGAGCTTAAGAATCTCTCTAGATTCATCCAATCGATCCCACTTTCTCCCAGGGACAGGTGTTAGGGAGTGAGGGTTGTTTTGTGGCTACTCCCGACCAATATGAGGTAGTTTTCTCATGTCAATTTATCTACCTATGATTAGCCTTGGGTTTTGCCTTGGTTCCATGGCCTTGTAGGCTCCTCTTGCCTTGGGTATTTTTCCCCCACTTTCCCTAGGACCCTATAGGCTAGTAGACCCTACTTTCCCTATCTCCACTATTTTTGGGACATATATATACTATCATGGAGGTTGAGGATCGGGTCAAGCTGGGCCTATATATGTGAGCAGGGGGGGGAGCCCTTATGGCATGCAATTCAGCCCCACAGAGCAACAGTTGGAGGGCAGCAGGCAGCTTTCCCTAGCATTTTTTCTTGGCATGGGCAGCATGCTCAAGGACATCCCTAGCATTTTTGGAAGACCAAGATCTATATTTTCGGATAGCCATTGATGAGAAGCAGTAGAAGAGGCACGCATCACAAGATCTTCAATTAGATACTTTGGAGGTTCTTCCACCCATGCTACAATCAGTTCTCCATGCACTCCGTACAATATTCCTAGATCCAATGACCCTCAAGATACGTCCTCCTATTTCAGGAGGAGATCTAGTTTTGTTGTGATCGTGCTTTCTCAGTGGATTCCCAATTGTTGCCATTGGTATCATGTGCAAGAGAAGTTGTTGCCAGTGGTCTCATGTGCAGGAGAAATTGGCAGTGTCAGTAGCAGTCACATGTGTGTGTACCTTGAGTCTATCTATAGGTCATGTCAGTTCTATGTCGAACCACCCTTGGTCACTTGTATGAGCAACTTGCTATCCACATGGAGAGCCTTTCCCATCTCTCTCTCTCTCTCTCTCTCTCTCTCTCTCTCTCTCTCTCTCTCTCTCTCTCTCTCTCATTCTTAGATGTCCTATCTCTTTCTACCTTAGTGATCTCTCTTCTCCACGGGTGCCTTACTCTTATATGTAGCATTGCAGGTGTCTGCTACCACTCTTGACATAGGTGTCCTCTTTTTGCATTAGGATCACTGTTCTACATAAGCGTGGACATTCCTTGTCATAGGTGGCTGATAAATTCCCAACAATGTAATCCTTCTCATGGTTTGTTCTTAAATAGAGTGGATTCCAATCAGTGTTGTATGTAATTGGATTGTTCTTTTAGGCTTACGCCAAGAGTAGGATTCCATCTTTTTGGTACAATCTCCCTACTAATAGATGATACACAACCCACTTCTCAATTATTTTTGGTGTTATAGGAAGAGGTATCTAGATATTGAACGTCCTGCGGGAAGCGTGTGCAAGTGCAAGTGCGAGAGTAGAGAGAGAGAGAGACCTGCTCTTGGATGGAGCACACAGCAACGTTATCCTGTTGGTAACTCCTTATTCTGTTTGTATTAAAGAATAAGTGTATATATGATTAAGTTAGTAGATGCGTTAGTAGTAAGTGGGATGTCCAGCTAGTTGGCCTGAATCCCAACAAACTCTCGCTTGAACGCCAACGCAGCCCAAGAGACTTGGTATGTGCAACCATGAAGCAATTTAGTGGCTTCAACCTATACCCATCAACTCACTGCAATGTTTAAACCGCTCCAAAGCTAAGCCTTTTGTCAAAGAATCTGCGGGGTTGTCATCAGTGTATACCTTGACCTAATCAATGAGCTTTTTGGCCAAGAATCTCTCACGAGATGATACCTGACTTCAATGTGTTTCGATTTGCAGTGAAACACGGGATTCCTTGCCAATGCAAGAGCACTCTAACTATTACAATATATCACTGGAGTCTCATCAATGCCAAGATTTCTGACCACATGAGATAACCACACAGCCTCTTTACTTGCATCCGACAATGCAATGTACTCTGTTTCCGTAGTGGAAGATGACGTACAATCTTGAAGACATGACCTCCAAGATATTGCTGCTCTAGCAAAGATGAAGACATAGCTAAATGTCGATCTCCTATTGTCGACACAACCTGCATAGTCTGCAGCCGCATAACCCATGATGGATGCATCACTGTTCTCGAAGCGTAAACACCTGCCGACCATACCTTTGAGGTACCTGAGAATGTGCTTCACTGCTTCCCAATGCTTGCTGCCAGGATTTGCCATATATCGACTCACCACTCCCACTGCAAAAGCAATGTATGGTCTTATGGCCACCATAGCATACATGAGACTGCCCACTGCCAAAGAATATGGTACCTTAGCCATTTCTGCTCGCTCAGCATGAGATTTCGGTGCATCTTCCTTGCTGAGTTTCAAGAATGCCTGCATTGGGGTACTCAATGCTTTCCTCCCCTGCATATTGAAACACTGCAAAACTTTCTAAATGTATGTTTCCTGAGATAACTCAAGAATACAACGTTTGCGATCTCTTTTGATTCGCATGCCAAGAAAGTGTGTAGCATTCCCCAAATCTTTCATTGCAAAATTGTTGCTAAGTATTTTCTTTAAGTTGGCAATCTCCGCAATGGATTTCCCAGCTATAAGCATGTCATCAACATATAGAACTCGAATGATCATCGAGCCATCATCTAGACTTCTTGTGTACAAGCAGTGATCCTCTTCGCTCCTTTTATACCCTTGAGACCTCATACATGCATCAAATTTATGATACCACTGCCTTGAACCCTGCTTTAAGCCATAAAGTGCCTTTTTGAGCTTACATACTAGCTCCTCACTCCTGAACAAACCCTTCAGGCTTTGCTGCATGTAAACATCCTCATCAAGATCCCCGTGAAGAAATGTTGTCTTCACATCTATTTGGACAAGTTCCATGTCCTCAATTGCTACAATACCAAGTATGGTTCTAAGTGTTGTCATCTTGACCATAGGTGAGAAGATTTCATCAAAATCGACTCCCTTTTGTTGTTTGAACCCTTTGGCTACAAGTCTAGCCTTGTACTTTGGATTTGGATAACTTGAGGTAAATTTCTTCTTGTAAACCCATTTGCAAGGTAAAGCTTTTGCATTGTTTGGTATTTCTACCAAGTCCCAAGTATCATTAGCCAGAATCGAGTTATACTCAAATTCCATAGCCTACTCCCACTTCACCACATCATCCGTCATCATGGCTTCTTGGTAGCAGCTTGGCTCACCGCAATCGATCAACATGATGTAATCAAGACCTAGCTCGAAATGCACATGTGGACGAGAGACTCTAGTAGACCGTCTCACTCCTTGACCATTGCTATATCCGCTCCCTCTGGAGCATTGCTAGTGGAAGGTACATCACTAGCCTGTTGAGTTGATTTCACTATCTCTGAGGCAACATCCTTAAAAGTGACTCTCCGAACCTCTATTTCCTTGATAGGTTGTTTATGCATCTTTGACTCATTGAAGATCACATCTAACCTATGGATGACTTGACGAGATTTCTGGTGCCAGAGACGATATCCCATCTCTCCATCTGCACCATATCCAATGAAAATACATTTGTGTGACTTTGGCTCTAACTTCTGTCAAAATTGCTTAGGCACGTGAGCATAAGCTTCACAACCAAAAACACATAAATGGTCATAGTGGGGCTTACGTTTAGACCATAGCTCTTTTGGAATCTCATAATTCAATGGCGTACTAGGCGAACAATTTATAATGTGCACTACAGTCAAGACGGCTTCTCCCCAAAAGCCTTGTGTGAGATTTGCCATAGAAATCATGGCTGTGACTCTTTCCTGAATCGTACGATTCATGCGCTTAGCAACTCCATTTTGAGCTGGTGTGTATGGTAGAGTAAACTGCCTTTTAATCCCCTTTTTAGCACAGAAATTGTAAAACTCCTTGGAGACATACTCTCCACTGTTGTCATTTCGCAACCTTTTGAGTTTCTTGCCAGACTGATTCTCAACGAGTGCCAAGAATTTTTGGAACACGGGAAGAACTTGATCCTTATGTTTCAAAGGATATTCCCACACCTTTTGAGTAGAGTCATCTATGAATGTCACAAAATAGCTGCCCCCCCCCCCCCCTAGAGATTTGGTTGACATAGGACCACAAACATCACTATGTACTAAATCTAGAGGCTCAGCTCACTTTTGACCCAATGGTAAGTGGACAGACCTAGTCTGTTTTCCATAGATACAGTGTTCACAAATAGGAAAGTCAACATAAGACAAGACATGTAAGTAGCCAAAACGAGTCAGAGTTCTCATTCCTTTTTGGCTAATATGACCTAGCCGGCAATGCCACAACTCAGTAGATGGCAACTCGACTATAGATATGTAATCATGACCAACATCTAACAGTGCATGGAATACAAGGTACCATGCTTCTGACCTCTGAGTACAACAAGATTACCTTTGTGTACTATCCACGAACAATTTCCAAATGTGGTGTTATAGCCCAAACCATCAAGCTGACCAACAAAAAACAAGCTTTTAGTCAACTTGGACACATGTTTGACATTACATAAAGTAAAGTGCATGCCATTCCTTAGATGCAATTTGATGTTTCTGACACCCTCAATGTCTAGTTCATAAGCATCACCAAGTCTCACTTTGTCACAAGAGTGAGAATAAGTAGAGAACCATTGTCTATGTGGTGTCACATGGAAAGAATCTACTATCCAATTATGTGCATACTGCGCATCTTCTGTAACAAGAGCCTCGACATGTAGATATGCTATGAAGACCAATACGTCAGAGGTAAGTGGCATAACAATCGCTGGAAGAGTCTCTACAATAAAAGCATTTGAAGACTCTAGCACATTGATCTCCTGTAACTTTGATTTGCCCTTGTTTGAATCATCAGACTTAGAAGTGTCACCGGATTGCTTATCCTTCTTGCTTTGCTGTCATTTCCTGCAATCCTTCTTCACATGCCCTTTTTTATGGCAGTGATAGCACTCAACAATACGCATAGAACCCTAAGACTTACTGCGTGAGCCCCCACGTTCCTTGCTTTTGGCACGACTTTGAGTGCGACCCCTCTGTCTATCACTAGCAACATACGCATCACCATCCTTCTTGCCTTCGAGAGATTTCCTACGAATCTCCTTGGTAAACAGACTCCCAAGGACGTCATTGTACACAAGACCAGTACCAAGTGTTGAGGTTCTAATTGCAGTACAGAACGTATCCCAAGACGAGGGTAAACTGCATAGCAAGAAGATACATTTGATTTCCTCATCGAAGACCAAACCTTGAGTGGTCAACTAAATAAAAATGATATTGAGCTCATTAATGTGAGTAGAAATAGTGCCCTCTTCCTTCATACGAAGGTCAAATAGCTTCTTCACCAAGGAAACCTTATTAGTGGCACTTTTGTTCTCATAACTGGAACGCAACTTATCCCATACATCTCTAGCAGTCCTTTCTCCAATTATAGTAAAGTACACAGATTCGTCCAAATGCAAATGGAGGGTAGATTTGGCCTTAGCATCAAGTCTCTCCCACTCAACATCTGTATACTTGCCCTTTGGGCGCTCCATGACAGGATCCAGCTGGCCTTTTTGTATGAGAACATCTTGAATCTGCTCTTTCTAGATAGCAAAATTTGTCCCATCAAATTTTTGGATATTGTAAATATCCTTTCACCGCTAGATGACTGGTTGCAAGCTAAAGACAATATGGCGATAAACACTGGTAATTCTGGGAAAAACTCGACAGTGTTTCCCCAAAAAAACTGACAGAATCTCAATCCAAATCTTTCTCACGAGATTGGTAACGCATCAAAAATAATGCTCTCAGAGCATAAGACATGTGAATCAAGCACTAACTGTGTATAAAAAGTCAAAAGCTGACCCAAGAATGCCAACATGGTGTCAAATGCACCTAGCTCTCTCTATACATGTCCTATGGTGAGGCCACAAAAAAGGGGTACTCCAGAAACTTGTCTCAGCGAAAGGATCTCAACATTCAAGAATCCCCCAGCTCAAGAAAACCTCACGCTATCGACCCTCACAAAAGGTTATGCAGACAAGAAACCAGCCCAATCTCAGAAAGGGCCTCCGAACCGAGTCTCAAAAACGGTCAAGACTGCCAGAAACAAGCCAAATTGGCTCCACAAAAGGTACATATGGCAGTTTCCACAACTCAACATACATCCATTGTCAACAATACTGCAAGGTGCAGTATACGTGCTCAAACAGGCACCAAACAAAATGTGCAAGCAGTAAACAAATCCCTGCAGGGAGTAAAAACGCTCTCAAAAGAGCTTAAGCACTATCAAAAGTGCCAAAACAATACATATGTGCATCCAGTACTCCCACTAAAATCTGTGATGCAAGACACTACAACCTGTAAGAAATCTGGATTTCCTATATGTATGCAAGAACCTGTGAGGAGATGGATACCTGAAAAACCCGAGTCAATGTCGATGCCAAAATGTGCTCCTAATCAGCCCATAAACACCATCTCAATAGCACATAATAGCCATAAAATGGCTATATACAATCCCAAAATAGTCTCTGAACAACCTGCACATGTGTCCTATACCTGTACCTGTAGCTGTAGCAAAAGTGGAGTTGAAAAATACAACTCCCGAAGTGTAGCTCGAATGAAGCTTTCGACTGCACGAACAGCTCCGAAAGGGGGGTAACACTTCAGGACACTTACTGGAAACGCTCTCGTAACGTTGAATTTGCCGAATTCCGAAATCGAAAAACCTGTTTGCACTTTTGAAATTGCAGGCGCACGCGGACGCAAAAACGGCAAGCACAAACCTTGCTCTGATACCAGTTGAAGGTGCCACGGGAAGCGTGTGCAGGTGCAAGAGAGAGAGAGAGAGAGAGAGAGAGAGAGAGAGAGAGAGAGAGAGAGAGAGAGAGAGAGAGAGAGAGACTTGTTGTTGGGTGGAGCGCACAACAATTTTATCCTGTTGTAGCTTCTTATTCTGTTTGTATTAAAGAATAAGTGTATATATGGTTAAGTTAGTAGATGGGTTAGTAGTAAGTGGCAGAAATCTACTTATGTTATCTTTATAAAAGTAACCAGGTCCTCCAACCATATTGGTATTATCTCTATGGAGAACAAAAAAGCATCAGAAAAATCATTATCAACTCCATTGGAAGGTTCCCCTAAGGTGATCCTTGATAACTGGTCAGCCCTTTGGTGTGTCGTACCCTTCTTGACAACCACTATAACATCAAATCCCAATAAGATGATGAACCGTCTTACTATTATGTCAATATTACGTGGTTTATTTAGATAGAGTAATGTCTGGTGATCCACAAAGAACACAAACTTATTTGCCAATAAGTAATGTCTAAGCTTTTTGACATTTTTAGGCCTTGTCTTTTTGTTGTGGTGTAATTTTTTTTAGTTGTATTTAATTACCTACTAGCATAAGAGAGAGAAAAATCCATGGTTCCATCTCATGCTTGTGCTATTAATAGCAAAATTAGAAGCATCAACATGCATAGGAAAAACTTTATTTCAATCAAGAGTTTTCAAGATTGAGGGTCAAGATAAAACTTGTTTTTAAAAAATTTAAAAACTCTTCGTATTCTTCAACCCAAACATATTTTTTTATCAAGCCATACATGGGTATAAAAATCACAACGGCATGAAGATGAATCTCCGATAATATTCACAATATCCCATGAAAGCTTGAACTTTCTTGACATTGGTTGGTTTAAGCATTTCCATAATGACCTCCGCTATATCCATATATGTCGCAAACCCATATTTGGAGACTATATCTCCAAGAATTTTGCGCATATAGGTGGAAATTCTCAAAGACTTTCTTGGTATGCTCAAAGTGGTCTATTCATTTGCCTGAGTGTATGCACAAGTCATCCATGTAAACTTCTAATAAGTCAAGTACATACTCCTTGAAAGCATGACTTGTGAGTCTTTGGAATGTTATTGGAGCATGTGCCAAAAGGCATGACTGTGTATGCAGATGTGTCCCACTCTTTGGACTGTTGATGGAGCATGTGCCAACCCAAAATTCATGACTCTGTATGCAAATATGTCCCACTCCATAGCAAACTCCCTTTTATGTTGGTCTTTTAGATCAATGGTGGCCAGTTGGTTATAGCTTGAGAATCCATCTAGAAAGTTGTAGGCTTCTTTTCGAGTCACTCTTTCTAGAACATGATCGATGCTAGGAAGAGGATAGTTGTCTCTTATGGTTCCTGCATTCATCTTTTTGAGGTTAATACACACCCTTAGTTTCTCATTTTTCTTAAGTACTACCTCAATTGGGAATACCCAATCTGTGTATTTAATTTCAAAGATGAACTCACCTTCCTTGAGCTTTTCGATCTACTCTTCGATATTCTTAAACAAAGGTCTCATTGTAAGTGTAGGGTGTTTGTCTACTTGGCTTGGCGTCATCTTTCATTAGTATTGTATGTTACCAAATGACAAAATTCATCCCCTTGAGATCTTTGTATGAAAATGCAAAGACATCCCTATATTTCTTTAAAGTTTTGACAAGAATCTCTTCTTCATGTGAGAAATCACTTACAATATAAGCAGGTTTTGGCTCTTGCTGTGATTTTGCTAGGTCAATCTTCTTTGCATTCTTCAATCCTTCATTAAAAAAAAAATCAATTCATTAGGCTATTGCATGGGTTGCTCCACAATGATCCATCTATCATGCAGGGTGCACTTCTTATAGTGGGATGGAACACTCATATCCTCACTACCTTGTCACTTTTTTACTCTATTTTGGTGATCCATCCCTCTTTCATGATCCGTCTTACTCTTGATATTCAATTCTCCTATCCACTTTTGTCATGGTCGATTATCTTTTCTTTGATTGTTTTCCTTTTGTGTTTTTTGTCTTGTTTTATATTGTCAGCTCAAGTTTCTCTCTCTCTCTCTCTCTCTCTCTCTCTCTCTCTCTCTCTCTCTCTCTCTCTCTCTCTCTCTCTCTCTAAGATGAGGTATCTACCTATCATTACTATCCTTAATACATCATCAACATTAACCACCATCAGAAACTATGTTTTTCCTTTAAACTTTGGCATAGACTTGTTTCTCAACATTTTAGTTTCTTGTCTCTTTCTATATCTATCTTTTCATCTACAATGTTGATTGAAAAAATCAAAGTATCTTTCTGCTCCTCCTTGTAGCAAAAACTTGGCTCTTATGTGCTCTTTCTTGAAGGATTCTTTTGTTATAATACTTTCCTCTTCTAGCTCATCCATAGTATCATAGTAATGGTCAGAGAAAACTTGATGATCATTGAGTTTCCTCTTCTAGCGCATCCATAGTATCATAGCAATGGTTAGAGAAAACTTGATGATCATCGAGTTGCACAATGGTTACCATTTGGATAGGAATAGTTTTATATCCCTCGTCATCGCAAAATATGTTTGTGTGGACTCATTAACACAAATGTCCATGGCGCTATTATTTTGAGTCCATTCAAATGGCTCAAAATGATGTCAAGGGAAGGTTATGGTACGTAGTCTGCAGCATATATATCTCAATATCAGATACACACTTCTCGCTTTAAACTCCCATTCTCTAAATCTCTACACATCCAAATATGAGTGTCTTTGTTTGTCCATGATGGCAATTTAGTTTCAGTTGAGGTTTCAAAATCAAATTCTTAAATTGATGTTTTTAAGACATACTTGTAAGAATGATCTTTCAGGTTTAGCCTTCTACCTGATCCTACTTGTTTCAAATACAAGTAGTCATTTTTTAATCTTGGATTCATCAAAGGTCATCCGAAAATGATTTCAAAGTTTAGTTTCTTTCCAAATCTACAATGGCAAAAGTATGTCGGTAGTCGATCTTGCAATTTTTTACTATCACATTTTCCAATGATTCGATTGGTTGGTCAATGTGGCCATCTATCAGTTGTAGTTTCGTTCTTGATTGCTTTATTGTTGGTCTACCCCAAGCTTCCCATCCAGCTTTGGTGGTTATAGCAGTGCTAGCCCCAATGTCTAGTACTATGGTTTTGACTTTACACTGTTATGTTTATGCTTTTGGCTTGTGTCCTTGTAACTACTTTGATCAGAATTGTTGATTCGCTATCATAAGAGTTAACTGGCAAGATGTTATATTTATTATCGTTTTTCCTTTATTTGATGGTTTCTTGGAACAATCCTCAAGATAATGACTCGCTTTCTTGTCGCATGGCATATAATAAGCCTCAATTGTCTTGGTGTCTTTTATCAAGTATTCAGAGAAAATGATCATCTAATCCACAATATGACAATTTTCCATTCTCAATTTAGGGATAGGTTTCATCATGGGTGGCCTAGCCCCTTGGTTTTCAATGAAGTACCTAGGTGTTGCTTTTGGAGGTGCTTGATAAACTCGCCATGAAAGGTTGTGGTTGATTGTACCAATCTTCCTCCACTACCACGGTAGATGAACTAGCTTCATTGTAATGGTGTAGCTTGCTCATCCACTTGTCCCTTAGGATGCATAAACTTAACTATATTGCATTGCTTCTTGGTAGTGGAGGTTGCTAACCTAGTACAAGTTGGAGTATTTTCATACCCATGGGTTGTTTTGTTATGTTAAGTGAATATATACATATTGTGTCTCTGCAGTTGCATTGGTACAAATGGAACATTATAGTCATACTTTGGTTATTAGTAACACTTGTTTGTCTCATGGTTTGTCCATTTGTCCTTGATAGCACACCATTTAGGTGGCCTGGATGGTCCCATGAATTTTTCTTGCGGTGGACATTGTCGTGGCCCTCTCATTGGCATTCTTTGCATGTTGCTCATCATGCCATTCATCCGCTTGAGTATGTTCTCTGCAAAATTTAGAGGAGGTTCCATAGTCGGTTCTACTTGTGTTGGCATAGTAGATGTAGTCCTCTCACTTTGAGTGTCTCTCACAGTGCTTTCTTCGTTGAAGATTTCACAGTTGTCTCCTAAGTCTATTGCATAAAGAATGCATGCTTTGAAGTTTTAGTGTTTTTTGTTATAAATCATAGCATGCAACTCTTTATTGAGTAGACCTTCAAGAAATAGTAAGACGAGTCTCTTCTTGGCTGGAATTTCTAACTCTAGGAATCTATCAATGTATTGTCTCATTCTACTCACACAATTTCTCACAGATTCTCCTTGTTTTTATTTAAAGCTATATATTTGTGCTACCATGCTATGTTTGATTCCCATTTTTGAACAAGCACTAAGAGATCTCCTAGCCAATGTTATCAAGTTCGTAATCAATCTTAGAGGTATGGTTTGAAAGAGGTATACAGGAAGATTTGTTGATCTTTTCTCCCTAATCTTGAGTATATACATGATCTTGACAGGTGTTAGTGTTATGGCTTGGCATGAGCTGTCCACAACAAGTCTCTAGAATTTTTTTCCTCCCAACAATAGACTCCTAATTGTAGGGATACACTTTAAAGGCTTAGTGTCTACCTGGTCATAATCATCCAACTCAAGTATCGGCGGTCCCTTCTTGGTGGTCATATATGGGATCAATTTATCAACTTCCAGCCCCCATTTATTCATAGTGTCAAGATTCACAATCTTCAAGTATTGCATTCCATTTTAATCCATGTAGAAAATATCTTGCTTTTTGGCTCTAACCTCCTCTTCAAACTCAACACTATGTTCATCAACTCAAACCAAGTACTCCTCATTAGGATCTAGATAAATTTCAGCCCAATGAGTATTGGTTTCATAGAAGGTTAAGATATGCTTAAAATCACAACAAAGTTCTAGCACCCGAATGAGTGGAAAAGGAAGACGTGTCTCAGGTCGAGTTAGAGTAAGTATCTACGATAGTGTATAGGGGGTCCTCCTTGGTTGACACTTTCTATAGTTGACACCCTGCTCTAGTTTTTGTACAATTGACGCTCGGTAGCTCCAAATAACATCAAATTTGAAACATAAGCTCAATACACTATGGCCTAACATATAGTATACTCAATTAATGAAAATTTTACAATTTTGTAGTTAGAGATAATAAGTGTGATTATTATCTATGTATCCATATTTGCAAGATTTTCAACTTTTGATGATTCCCACAATTAGTACAAAGTATTTTAAGGCCTGTCAACAAGTTTCAACAAATTTGGATCAAATTTTTTGTACTTACCTCCACTTATCAATTGATCAGAAATGGACGTGGATTTGGCATCAATCTTCGAATCAAATAAACTCAAAACATTTTGAGCCTTCACGAAACTTCTTATACTTCACCTTGTCAAGACGATCGTTGACCCAAATCTCAATTTTAGCTTTAGATAACAAAAAACAAAATTTATTATCTAGTGATATTAAATTGCACTTTTTTGAAAATTTGAAGCCAATCAAGTTTTTACCAATATATTTCAAGTACTTTTGTTCAAAAGAAATTTGAGATTTGCATGCATACGTTATATAGAAGATTATAAATTTTTATTTTTATTTTGCAAACCTTTGAAATCCAATGCTAATTTTAGCTTACCATAGTGCTCTTACAGCTCCTTTAAAATCAGTTTTTAACAATGTTTAGTGGTCCTTTGAACTTACCTAGAAGTTCAGTGAAACTCTAAATATCTAGAGAAGACTCATAGATAATCCCTTAAAGAGGGAGATGGATTGGAAATCCACGATGACTACTTAATCTACTACACAACACAGATAGTAAAAAGTGTCCATAAACACTGTTTTTTTCTTGTTTTTTATGAATTATCAACTTTCAAACTCTCGCATAGTTTAGCTCATCAACCACTCAAAAAAACAACTTAATATATGCTTAAAAGATCATCGATAAGTACAACTACGCCCAAGACACCTCTACACAACTGAAGATAACACTCCTCAACTATGTGGTTTCTAAAAAATGATGTTTTTCTCCAAGTAAACCTAAAGAAAGTGACAAAAAATGATATCCAAGCATTGAGGTTCTTCTTAGTTTAAGTCACTTTATCCCGGACAACAGCACCAAAGGTTTGGTGGATTGTCTAGCCTCACTCTATCTTATTGCAAACATAGCGAGAACCATGTACATAATTGTCAATCTGTGAGGTGTAGCTGACAGGACTAGTGCATGGAGACTACGAAAGGCTATCATTTGGAAAACACACTCAATTCCTATTTACTCAAATACAACACTTAGTTGTATGTCAGACAATTTAAGCTAGACGTTGACAAGCAAATTATGACACTTCACTGAGCTACCAAGCTCCAAATTGCACCAAACTTGTCGTATATATAAAACAGAGTCTGAATAGTGCATGGAGACTACAAAAGGCTGTCATTTGGAAAACACACTCAATCCCTATTTACTCAAATACAACACTTAGTTGTATGTCAGACAATGAAAGCTAGACGTCGACAAGCAAATTATGACACTTCATTGAGCTACCAAGCTCCAAACTACACTAAACGTGTCGTATATATAAAACAGAGTCTAAATGCACATGCTTAGGGTCTCAAATCCACTTTTCGATCACTTGTTTTTTTTTAAACGATTATTATCTACAAGGTAGGTTTGACCTTGTTAGTTTCGGTTTAGAATGCACCTAGAAGATTAGCCTTGATGCCCCAATACCCCTATGACTCAAATGCACTTTTTATGTTAAAATCTTGAGGCAAAAAAATCACAAAACCGTCACGAGAGACTTAAATTGTTGCGTAGAGCTTTCACCATAAGAAAATGGCACTCCAAACAAGCATTCCACGAGAGACGAGAATCAAACGAGAGAGAGAGAGAGAGAGAGAGAGAGAGAGAGAGAGTACACAGTGTTCAGAGACAATGATGTACCATTCATTATCCAAAATTTAAAGAGTTTTTAGAAAAATTGGATGTTATACCTTAACCAAGGTTTGAAAATGAGGATTTGATTTAGACTTGGGAGTAAAATGGGACTGGAAATCACATCTAGGTAATAGACACTTCCAATCTAGAAGCTCATGGTCCCAATTACCAACTATATATTTCCAAATTAATAAAAGAAAGTACAAAGTTTGGACTCGGCAATATTTGCATTCATATATATCTACATATACATATATATACACGTGTGTGTGTGCGTGCGTGCGTGCGTGCGTGTGTGTGTGTGTGTGTGTGTGTGTGTGTGTGTGAGAGAGAGAGAGAGAGAGAGAGAGAGAGAGGAGGGTGTCCAACATGGTTAGCAAGTGTTTGGAGAAAATTCAACAGAGATAAAGATTCAAATCCTTGTTAATTAAGTATGTTGACCAAGAGAGGGGTTAGAGGTGATGGGCTTAGTTCTTCTGTGCTAAAGGAAGATTCTTTAGTTGGAGAGGGGAAACAAAGATTCTTTGATTCTTTAATTGTTGAATAGATTATATTAAGAAGAATCATATTTAATATACGAGCTTTACTTTAGATAATTTCATAGAAACTTTATTGTGGATGGGGGGGACTAAGTAGTTTTATCACCTGAAAATAGGTCAACTGCCTCTATGCATATTAGCAATGATGCATGATCTCCCAAGTTGCCATTTGCACTGGATGCATCGTCGTGAACACTGATGAAACATACTACGAGCATAAGGTACTATATGAGTAAATGGATTATGATGGCCAATATAGTTCCCTTTATCACCGCACTTTGGAGTTCGTATGAAACTGATTAGGTTTACTCCCTTTTCGTAGTCCCAATTTTCACCCTTACCCCATTATGAAGTTTGTTTACATAGATGTGTTCAATAGAATTAGTGACTTCCCCCATTTGCAATCTGCATGACCCCATGGGCTTATAGCTCAGTTCTTCATGCTTTTAGTTGAACTAAGACATTCAACTTTTCATCACCTCACATCGAATCCACAACTCGGAGTGTACCTTTATAGATCTCCATCCCAAAGTTCGACTCTTCTTTTGCCTTAATTATTAAGGGCTCTCTTGAGGTGTTAGCTTCAGTGAATGGGTCAATTAAAGCCGACCTTGATAGTGTTCCCTTAGCATGTTTAACATTGTCTAGACTTTTCTCTAAGGCCATGACCGCTGTCATGAATAATCACAAGTAGATAACTGATTTGCAAAGAGAAAACTGTAAGCACCCGCCTTGGCCTCAAAACCCATCTTCTCATGTCTCCATTACCTCCTCATAGTAAAAAAAACCCTAAGATTAAAAGCTTAATGTGTCACCTCCTCTCTCAAAATGACCATGGAAAAAAAAATGAATTCACGACGATGCATCCAGTGATCATGAGCTGCCTCACCTTTACAGCAATTTCTTGACAATTGAAGATAGATGAACCACCACTCTACTTTTCCAAGCCCCTCCCTACTACATGCGACAGGGCTTTAAACTTTGATCTCAATTATCCCCTCCAGACAATAGCCTAAATTTAAGCTGTTTCCTTGACAAGCTCATTTGCATCAAGGTTGCATCCCTTGTTCTCTCCCTTATCTTAGGTGCTCTCTCTTGTTTAGATTTAGAGCCCTTGAATATCAAATTTGAATAACGCCACGCCTGTGCACGCACAAGCATGCATGATTTCCTCAGTTCTTCGCTTATTTGAAGGGCACTAGCAACAGCCGCACATGCAAAAGCACAGATACATGCATTGACCATAGCTTCCAGTCCCAAGCATTGAATGCCGGCCAATGACTGACAAATACTGAAATCAAAGCAATGCCAACCATTCACAGAATGTAGTACTCAAACAGTGATTCAATTGCAGCACATCCACAACAACCGTATTAGCCACTTCCGTGACCTTGACACTTCTCAAAGAATTGCCATGATTGGATAGTATATAAATAAAAAGAAAGGAGTATTTACATAAAAAGAAGATACGAATCAATGTAGCGGCAATGGCTCCATTGAAGGAAAGGAACTGTACAATTGTATGAATGAAGTATGTCAGCAGGGCCACCCCTTATGCTTGGGATTGGGATTTAGTTGCAGTAGTCGAAGTACTTTGGATCTGTCGGATAGTCGTACTCGACTTGTAGCTGTCAAAATGAAACAAGGAAACACAGTGAGATCAATGCGATTGAAAGCTATTTTCACACCTTCATTGTCATCAAAAGACTATCTTCCTCACAAGTACAGCTCTGAGAACAGAAGGAACGGCATTGGAAACAAGAAAAAGATACCTTCTGGCAACCCCCGCGACTTGATTCAGAGTAGCGGGCCCAATGTGATCCCAATATTTATTTTACTTCGTTGTCAAAGTTCTGGGTAGGGCAATTCGCTGAACTTGCGGCTGAAGGGGGGCACTTAAGGGCCAAAAGCTAGTATATAAGGAACACCTAGTCCCCCATTCTATAATCACTAATTCATTGCCCAGTTGGTTGGTCCAGCACACTCTCTCTCTCTCTCTCTCTCTCTCTCTCTCTCTCTCTCTCTCTCTCTAGGCAAGGTTCAGGAGAGGCTTCTCTACTCTTGACCATATCTTGACACTCAGAGCCATCATGGAGGAGGGCAGATCTCATGGGAGACGGATCTATTGTAGCTTTGTGGACTTCCGCAAAGCTTTTGACACAGTACCCAAAGCTAGATTGATGCGCAGATTACAGGAAATGGGAGTACCCACAGAGCTCATTTGGGGGATCATGGCATTGTACAGATCAGTAGTAGGGCATGTACGCACCCCTGAGGGACTTTCTACACCGGTTCACTCCACTATTGGGGTGAAGCAGGGCTGCCCGCTCTCTCCTACTCTTTTCGGTATGTATGTGGATGAGGTTTCTGACTACATTGAGAGCGACGGTGATAGAGGTGCACAGTTAGCACGGACATGGATTCCACTTTTGTTATATGCTGATGATATAGTGTTGATCTCCGAATCTCCAGAGGGAATGCAACGTCAATTGGATGCTTTGCATACACGAAAGTGGTTTGTCTGTCAACCTTGGTAAAACCAAGGTTATGGTGTTCAATACCACCCCACAGTGGATCAGGCGGTCAGCACCTACATTCACATACGGCCAGGAGACTGTGGAGTACACAGATGCTTACACTTACCTTGGAGTGGTTTTTAGCGGACCTGCATTCTCACTCAGAAGAGCAGCAGAGACCAGACTGACTAGAGCCCACGCAGCATTGGGTAGATTGGAGAAGATGTGTTCGCAGGTTCAGTTTCAGGAGCCCCGGACGAAGCTCTGGCTCTTTGACACTTTGGTGGCTTCAGCATTGCTCTATGGAGCTGAGATATGGGGACCTTCATTGGATCACCACAGGAGGCCGGGTTGCATAGATGGATGGGGGAACATGGAGAAACCTCTCGTCTCTATGATCTCGTGGCTCATTAGAGCCAAGGCATCAGTACCACGGGCCATTATCCGAGCAGAGCTAGCGGCCCCCCCCACTAGTGGTGGAGGCGCTCACCAGATCAGTCTCCTTCATAAACCGCACATAGGAACTTCCTAGAGACAAATATGCTCGCATTGCACTTGAGTCCTCTCGACAGTTAGCCATGCAAGGAGATACAACGTGCTGGTATGGAGAGATGCATCATGGTTTCAGGCGCATGGGGTCAGCATAGACAGGCTGCCACCATTCCAGTACTCATTGGATGCACCACCTCTCACTCTTACACAGTCAAAGATCACCAAGCTCATCCGCCAAGACCTAACCCAGCTAGACACCAGGAGGACATGGATACAGCCAGCACAGGAACTGGGCACGAAGATGGCTTTCTACAGAGACCACCTTCTCCAGCTTACGGAGGATGGTTTTGTGACGAGACCCAGATACATGGACACCCACTTGTCTCATGGGATACGACGTGCTATTGGCCAGTTACGCACATCTTCTCACCAGCTGCGGATTGAGACTGGGAGATACAGCAGAATGCCAGCAGAGGCCAGGATATGCCCCTTGTGTGACATGGAGCCTGAGACAGAGTTGCATTATACATGCCGCTGCCCCGCCTACTACGAGATACGAGGCCGCCTCCATTGCTTGTTCAGAGAGGGTTTTGGACCACTCTCAAGAGTCATGGGATACGAGGATCAAAGATGCCTAGGTTTGTTCTTGCTCGAGCTGCGAAGACACAGAGATAGCCTGATGAGTGGCAAGGCTAGCCAGTCTCAAAGACGGATCACTGACTTCTTCAGAGCAGACACGGGACAGCCGCAAGAGCCACCCCCACAGCAAAGCTCCCCCTCGTCTCACACCAAAGGCACGCTGATCGACCGAGCGACTGAACTAGGGAAATCCAGGCGCACACGACTGCGGAGGACTACACAGCATCGACGGAGGCTACGTCAGAAGATTCGGAGCACTCTAGCCAGGCATAAACGACACCCGGTCAGACCACTAACCATGGAGGAGATTGATGAGATCCGCCAACGACCCATGCTAGATCTCCTTTGATTCAGCTATCCCAGCAAGCCGCCCATTTTTGCTTAGTTCACATCGACCAGTCTAGGATCCCATAGTATATATCTTTGTTTTGTACTGTTGTTATTTTGTTACTCTGACTTTGTATCAGATCCACCACCTTGTAACTTTCTGGTCTCATAGGTCACTATGGCCTTTTGAAGATGTTAATATAACAATTCATTTCATTTCATTTCATTTCATCTCTCTCTCTCTCTCTCTCTCTCTCTCTCTCTCTCTCTCTCTCTCTCTCTCTCTCTCTCTCTCTCTCTCATATTGCTCTACGCTTCCGCATCGTCAACTTTGACATGGTATCAGAGCCCAAGGCTCGTTGATCTAGGGAGGAGAAGTGCATTCAGAAAAGAGGAAACGAAGAAGCAGCTGTCGATTGGCAGCGTTTTTGAGCCTCCAGGTCGGCGTTTTGAAACCTATTACCCGGGCTCTAGAGGTGAGTCCCTCTCGTTGCTTGGTGCTTTTAAACGCAGTGGCAGGAAGTGGTTCCACCTGCAGCGCAAGGAAGGCTCGTCTCACTGGTGTTTTAAACCGCAGAGGGTGGGGGAGCTCGTTGCAGAGCAGCGCCTTGAAAGGCTACAGGTTGGGAAGCTCATCGCTATATAGCGTTTTGAAGCGCTGTCTGCTGTATGCTCCATCAGCGTTCTGAAACACAGGTTCAAAGAAGCCACCAAAGGGTGCAATTGCTGAACTGTGTTTCGAGAGGCAGCTACGTGAGGGCTTGCAACGCCGTTGTTGCCTGTTTTGAAAGTGTTTTCAGATGCTGTTTCCAGTTAAGGCATTTCGGTGGGCAACTTTCAGACGCCATCCCGGTAAGGTGAAGCCCACGATATATGCTGTAATGGCATAGGACCTTGTAGACACACGAAATGAGCCAAGATTGTGGCGAAGCGGTTGTTCCCATCGTGTCTACAAAAGATGGCAAAGATGAATCAAAATCAACATTTTGCTATGAATAGTGCATTTCCAGGTTCTCAATTACTTGCTTTGGATTTTCCCAAGGAGTACTAGATGTTGCCCAGGCCATCATGCTTTCAAATCATGAAGGAAAGGCTAGATTGTGAAGCTCTGAGCTCTTTCGTGGAGGTGGAAGCATTCTCCGTCTTCAAGGAGAAGGTTTGAGCGTTGAGCAAGGGCAAACACAAAGGCAAGCTTGACAAGGACGCCGCTCAATTAGCTGCCTCGGTACCCGTGAGGCCCGAGAGCCGTAGTTATAAATGCGAGAAGACGCTTTGTTTGTCTCGAGAATGTGAAGCCAAAGGCAAATGCAAGAGCTCACAAGAGGACAAAGGCAAAGGCAAGCTTGATAGAGATAACAAGGATAAAGAATTAACAGATGAGATCCGCATGGCACACGTGGTGGCAGCCACGGCCCCTGCAAATAACCACTAGGGTCCGGGCCATGAGTATGAGCAAGCAGTTTCAAACATCATTTCTCACTACTCCTCCCGAGAGTAAAATCACCAATCATTGAAACCAGTATTAAACTAGAGTCAAACAATTCAAACCGCCACCAAGACAGGTTCAAAACAGATACCATCCATTTCAAACAAATTCCAAACAGGATCACCAAACAAGTTATCAAACAGAACTCAAACTTTGAAAGCAATCTCGACATTAGTCGAGCTCGAAAAAAAACAACTAGTTTTCCACCCTGAAACCTACACCAAAATTAGGGTTAGATTTCTTCCATAAGATTGTAGCCGACCGTAGCATGGTCCATAAGCTCTCGAAGAGTCGAAACAGGCCTTAACAGACAGTGTTCCTGTGGCGGTGACGGTAGTCCCAAGATATACCAATCACATTAGGCCTTCAAGGTTATCAGCTCGAGAAGAGACACCTACTGAGAGATGTCGAAACATTTAAAGTTGTAATCTGCTAGGGTTTCGTGTGCAAGCATTTCATGATACCCCACTCTGCAAGAAGCTGCACTCCGAAGAAAGATGTCAGAAAGCATGTAACTTTGGGCAAAACTTTTCTTGAAAGCTTGCGAAGTCCTTGGAGTGTACGGTTTGGTAGCTATAGATATCCACCACTGCATGGCACTGCCTCTCAAATAAAAAACGACGGCTTGAAAAATCCTTGATCCTTCTCTTGCAAGTGATCTTTATGGCTTATGCCCTGTAAGACAGAGCGATGAAGACAGGCGTGCACCCGATGCGCTATGAAGGGTGGAAGTGACTCGGGGCAAGATTCTTTTATAAGAAAATTCCTCCAGTGAACTTTGGAAGCGCCATCTTGCTCTGACTGCTCTTTGGTAGGAGCGGTATGCTTTTAAAAAAGCACGCGCTTGAAGCTCTGATACCATTGTAATAAGGGGATAGGCACCACGTGCCAACGGAGAAAGAACAGACTGAACAACTTTAAGCACTTCAAATAACAACTGAACTCAAAGAGATAGAGAGTGCGCGACACACGCGACAAGGAGTGGCAGAGTCCCACCCAGAGAGAGCACAGGCCCCAAACCTTGGCGCCCCTTTCGGTATTTCTTTATATTGCTTGAACTCAATACAATGCCGATACTCACGCTCTGCACCTTCACCCGGAAAAGTACCAGGGACTGAGTCCTCTGTACATATTTAAAGGCCCTTGGCCAATGAAAAGCATCAAACTCAAAAGCAACTGGTCCAAAAGCTCTAGCGCCAAAAAGCTACCAACGCAAAACCGGGAATTCCGTACAACTACCACGCCAACTGTCCAACGTAAAACGCGGAAGTCCGTACAGCTTGCCATGTCATCAACGTAAATTGTGGACATCTGTACAGAGAGAGAAAAAGGTGGACCTCGTCACCTTTTTCGCGAAGCAATTAAGTGTGTGTGTGTGTGTGTGTGTGTGTGTGTGTGTGTGTGTGTGTGTGTGTGTGTGTGTGTGTTCCCGCTTTATTTAAAGGGATTTAGGTCACTTAGACGAGGTCCCATAAGTTGGTGGGAACTCTTCTTTAAAAATAGGCCACTTGGCAAGACTTTGCAAGTTGGTAAAACTTCTTCTGGTGCTTCTGCTTCTTTACTTGGGGTTTAGGCCCCTCGATCGGGATCTGAAGGTTGAATCCTTTCTTCGGTAACTTGACACGTCAACAGTTTCTCTCTCTCTCTCTCTCTCTCTCTCTCTCTCTCTCTCTCTCTCTCTCTCTCTCTCTCTCTCTCTCTCTCTCTCTCTCTCTCTCTCTCTCTCTCTCTCTCTCTCTCTCGTCCGTGCTCACTCTCCTTGGTCTCTGCGCTTCCGCATCGTCGACTTTGACAGATGTATCCCCATGATCCCCACCAGCGGATGAAGGAGTCGACAATCATTTCCGAGGATCTACATTTCACTGGTACCCCCAGACAAATGGAACACAACACGTATCATGCAAGGCAAAGAGCACTCTACGATGACCATGGCAAACAAGGCAAAAAGCGTCCCCCTAAGGACACGGATCAGCCTAAGAAGCCAGAGGATACCGGAAAACAACTCAAGTATCTCACGCCCAACCAAGTACAGACCTTCAAAGAGCAAGGAAGGTGTTTCTACTGTGGTGAGAAAGGACACATGAAGACCGACTGCCCTGTTCGGAAGCAACGGCAAGAACAAGCATCTTCGAAGAAAGAATAATCGAAGAAGGAACCCGCTCCACCGAGCTCGAATTCTATCTTGACGTTCAAGAGAATACGGAAACTAGCCAAAGAGAGTCGTGCAGAGTCTCACAAAGTGATGACGTGGCTGCCCGATTATTAGGGCTTGGATGACATGGCTGTACTGCTAAAACACTAACCCTAATGGCCAGAAACCCTAATCTGCAAAAACCCTAAATGCTGCCAAAAACCCTAACCCTAATTTCTGCCAAACCCTAATTCTGCCCTACCTAACCCTAAAGGCAGCAAGGGCAGATCCCGAAAATCACGCCGGAAATTGCAGAGGCTGTTCTATGGCAGCAGCTTTTGCTTTTTGCGTGGAGATCTCCTTGTGGCAGCTTTTGGCTACGTTGGGCTTGCTTTTATTTTATTAAAAGTGAGAGATTGCTTGATTATGAGAAAAGCCCAAGAAAGAGAGAGAAAAGAACCTTTGCTTTATTTTAAGCTTTTGGGGCTCTGCTTTTGGCATCCCTTGTAAACAAATAAATACGTGATTTGGGCTCCTACTCTGCAGAGCATTTGGACGCAGAGTCTGAGTGTGAGCGCCTGCCCGCACTCTTGTACTTTGAACACAGATTAATACAAAAAGAAATACAGAAAGGGGCGCCAGTCTTTGGGGCCAATATCTCTAGGCACGAAACTCCGCCCGCGGGCTAGAGTCGAATAAATTGTGAACTGTGAACTGTTTTGAAGTGGTCATTTGGTGCTGTCGCAGTAGATTCTTGACTTGGAGTGTCCAAGTCTGTTACAGATTTTGCAGATGTATTCACTTGAATACACAAAGGGTAGATAGTAGCGAACTATTCCATTCCAGATGGCTACTAGATGAGGAAAACCATGTTGTGCGTTACACAACCATTGAGGGAAAAGGTTCTAACCGAATGCCATTGTCCGCCTTTTATGGGTCACCCCGGCATTGCTACCACCTTGAAAGGGGTAGGGAGATACGTCTTTGGCCGAGACTCAAGAAGAATGTGGACGAGTTTGTGCACAATTGCTTGGTATGCGAGAAGGTCAAGTTTGACAGGCAAAAAGCACAAGGATTGTTACAGCCTTTTTACCATACCCACCCGCCCTGGAAAAGTATTGCAATGGATTTCATTTTTGATCTCCCGAGAACACAAAGTGGTCACTATGGTATCTGGACTGTTATTGACACATTTAGCAAGCAGGCTCATTTCATTCCAGTAAAGAAAATAGTCAAGCCGGATCACTTAGCGAGACTGTTTGTGGCCCACATCTTCACATTACATCGCATGCCTGAGACGATTGTCTCCGACAGGGACCCCAAATTTACGAGTTTGTTTTGGAAG
Organism: Adiantum capillus-veneris; assembly: GCF_014529385.1. Taxonomy (NCBI): domain Eukaryota; kingdom Viridiplantae; phylum Streptophyta; class Polypodiopsida; order Polypodiales; family Pteridaceae; genus Adiantum; species Adiantum capillus-veneris. The sequence continues at coordinate 62,130,207 of NC_140954.1, read as the reverse complement.
GCAATTTGGGAGAACATTGGCACACGGTTGCAATTCTCGTCATCGTTCCACCCGCAAACTGACGGGCAATCTGAGATTGCCAATTCAGTGGTTCTAGATTTATTGAAGTCTTATATCTCGAATCAGAAGACTCAATGGGACAAGTACCTACCTTTGGTGGAATTTGCCTATAATAACACGATACACTCTTCAACAGGGAAGGCGCCATTTGAGATTGTTGAAGGTGCTACGAAGGTTCCACCCTTCCTAAGCACGAAAGATAAGATTTTTGAAGCAGATGAATATACACGAGACTTAGATACGGCTTTTGCCAAGGTTCGTGAGGCTTTGAAGAAATCTCAAGAACGACAGAAAAAGGCAACGGATCGCCATCGTCGCGACTTGAAATTGAAGGAGGATGATTGGGTGCTCTTACGTTTTGAGGAGGCACGCCTGAGAAAGAAAAAAGGAAAGGAGAGGCTTTTTCCAAAGCTTAGTATGCGATACTACGGACCTTTCCAGATCTGTGAAAAGATAAATGATGTCTCCTTTCAACTGAAACTGCCTGACACTTCGAGGATTCACAATGCATTTCATGTGAGTCTCTTGAAACCTTTTAAAGGTGATGTGCTTGATGATGGGGAGCCTGATGAACAACCCGAAGTGGAAAAAAACGAAGAGATCCTTGTTCCTGAACAGATTTTGGCACATAAGGATACGAAGAATAAAGGTAAAGTCCGAAGGCGGTTCTTGGTTAAGTTCAAGAACTATCCTACATTGGATGCGAAGTGGATGGAGGAGGAGGACCTAGCAGATACTCCTCACATTGTGAAACTTTACCTCGAGGCTTTTGGTTTAGCATAGTCTACTCCAAATGGAGCCCAGAATTCAGCTTGGCCGGAGATCTGGTGCAATGGGATGCACAAGAGGGGAGTCGCTCCGCTCCTATGTCAACAGATGCCTCAATTTTAATACTAGAGTCACTGATGTCTCTTTGAGCTTCAGGGATACTGAGAGCTGACAGTATTCTGTTGTATGACTTTATGAAATGGAATTCCTGAATATGATACTGATTTGTTCTTGACTTCTTTTTAAGTGCAGGAACTGATAGACGAAATGACTGCAGCATTTTGGTCTACTTGATCTCGAATAGACATGGTTGCAATACGGGTTAATCAATCGGACATCGATGAGGTCCCGACTGGATCTAGATGTGATTGCTAGCTACACTGCCGATAAATCATGGTCTAAGATCCGGATGAATGTTGAATGTCATGTGATGTCATGTAATGTCGGGTGATGTCCTGTGATGTCGTGTGATGTGCCTGTCGATTGGTACATGTGCTAGATGTGTGTTCCTAGTGCGTAGGTACTAACAGCCAGTGTGCTAAGACGGTTTATGGCCTCTGTCTGTTTTGCAAGCGTAATCGAGGGCGATTACAATGCTTTGAAGAGGGGGGTATGTCACAAAGTGATGACGTGGCTGCCCGATTATTAGGGCTCAGATGACATGGCTGTATTGCCGAAACCCTAATCCTAATGGCCAAAAATCCTAATCTGCAAAAACCCTAAATGCTACCAAAAACCCTAACCCTAATTTCTGCCAAACCCTAATTCTGCCCTAACCTAACCCTAAATCCTAACCCTAACCCTAAAGGCAGTAGGGGCAGATCCCGAAAATCGCGCCAAAAATTGCGGCGACTGTTCTACGGCAGCAGCTTTTGCTTTTAGCGTGGAGATCTCCTTGCGGCAGCTTTTGGCTACGCTGGGCTTGCTTTTAGTTTATTAGAAGTGAGATTGCTTGATTATGAGAAAAGCCCAGGAAAGAGAGAAAAGAACCTTTGCTTTATTTTAAGCTTTTGGGGCTCTCCTTTTGGCATCCCTTGTAAAACAAATAAATAAGTGATTTGGGCTCCCAATCTGCAGAGCATCTGGACGCAAAGTCTGAGTGTGAGCGCCTGCCCACACTCTTGTACTTTGAACACAGATTAACACAAAAAGAAATACCGAAAGGGGCGCCAGTCTTTGGGGCCAATATCTCTAGGCACGAAAGTTCGTCGGGCCAGTGTTGAATAAATTGTGAACTGTGAACTCTTTTGAAGTGGTTATTTGGTGTTGTCGCGGTAGATTCTTGACTTGGAGTATCCAAGTCTATTACGCAGCACCAATGTTACAGCTTTCTCCTAATGGATAGGAGGAGGGGAGCGGTCTGCTTCTCTGAGACAAATCTAGGGCTACCTGACAGTCCAGATATCGTACAGAAGTCCATGGGGGGATCCACCTGAAGCCCTCGCTCAACGACCAATCGGGCATAGGAGCATTGTTGTCACAAGACGGGCACCACGTGCCAATAGAAAAGAATAGACTGAACAAACTTTTAGCACTTCAATAACAAGCGAACTGAAAGAGAGAGAGAGAGAGAGAGAGAGAGAGAGAGAGAGAGAGCACGATACGAGACAAGGAGTGGCGAAGTTCCACCCCAAGAGAGCACTGGCCCAAACATTGGCGTCCCTTTCCGTATTTCTTTATTATTGTTGATTCGCAAAGTACAACAGCCGAGGAGCACCTCCTCTACAATCTACACACTGAAGAGTGCCAGAGAGGGTCCCCAAGGCTCATATTTAAAGGCCCAAAGCCTAAAAGCATCAAATACGAAAAGCTGACCCAAATAAACACTTTCCCAAAAGTTTGGGATTTTCCTAAAAATCCGCCGCGAATTGCAGAACGTCCGTACATGTGCCACATCATCATATTTTGTTGTGCAAAGTCTTTTGAGTGTGTTCTGCTTTATTTTTAATGCCTTTATGTCACTTGGACCCCGTCGGACGAGGTCCCGTAAGCTGGTGGGAACTCTTCTTTAAAGATAGGCCACTCGTCAAGACTTTGTAAGTCTATAAAACTTCTTCTTCTACTGTTGCTAACATCTCAATTGTATCTCGTGGAGTTGGCACATGGATCATTCTTAACTTGTGATGAGACAATTCGACAGTTGCAATTCGATATTCAAAATTAAGCAGATCAACTGAATTTCGAGGTCATGTCTCTATATTACTACGACATGATTCGTAGTCAGCATTGGTTGTTCCAACATGATCCTGCAATTAGCTTTCAAGAACATACTTTCAATTTGTTCAAAGATGGACATGAATTGATTTTACACCTGCTTTATCACGTGGAACAAGTGACTCAACAAGCCTCACGTGTACAAGTCAAACAACATGATAGAGTGGATTATGAATCGAATAAGATTTTTGATGCGGATGCAGAAATTATTATTGATAAATTTTTTAATTCATTAACTTCTCCTGAATAAATTGATGACTTCTCCTGAATAAATTGATGACGACAAAGATTATTTCAAGCAAGAAGTTTTTCCGAGTGATATTTTGTTACCATATAAAGATAAAGACATAGCTGCACATTCCGAGTCACAAGACAATTATGCTTTCTTTAATTCTTTGTTGGATGATGATATGTCAATTGCAAGTCATGAAGTAACAGTTTCTGAAGATGATTTTGATCAATTTTGGGTTTCATTATTGAAAGATGATTACAGTCTCAATCAAAAATCCTCTCCAATGATTAGTAAAGTTGTGAAGTTACCCCCTCCGAAGAACGCCTTGAGAAGATTTCCTCTTCGTCAAATGTTTCGCAATAATTACAAGTTTTTGAACCAAAATTCTTACATTACAGGAAGGATTTTGACGATCACTCTCTTGTTGCAGTTCTGAGAGTGCGCGTGTGCGGAAGCGTGAGAGAGAGAGAGAGAGAGAGAGAGAGAGAGAGAGAGAGAGAGAGAGAGAGAGAGAGAGAACACAAATGCTAGAGATGGTGAAGAGGGGGTGATCAGCCCCCCATGACTACCATGAGCAGAAGACCCTCAGTACACAATAACCAGATGTGTGGAAGCGGGTATCCCCCTGGCCCCATAAATAGGTGCCCAAGGAGAGGTTGGGCAAAGCCTGGAAAAATCCCCCACGACCCAACAAGAAATAAATGAAATATGAGGTGGGCGTTCGGACAAGGGTGGGCGCTCGGCTCGGAGTGGGCGGCCGAACAATGCAGTCTAAATACATATGCAAGGGTGGCCAGCTCGGAGGCACACTAGCCGTACATGAATGCCCTAGACCTGTGAAGCAGCAGAGTGGTGTAAATCTAACACCCCCTCTCGTCGAAGATGTGAGGAAAATGATGAAGATGTCTGTTGTGATGTCCACTGAAGGATACCCCATGAGCGTAGCAGCAATCGGGGGTGTCCGAACCTCCGAGAGATCTCCATGGTAAGTGCCGTCACGAGCAGTGTAGCAAACTGCTTTACTCTGCCGATACAGGGTGAAGATGCTGCATGAAGGTCCCGCATTGAGTGTGAAAAACAACTCCTTGTCGTAAAAGAAGTGCCAATAGACCTGCAAGTGTCCTACCTAATAGGATCTGTGGTGTCTCTAATCAAACCAATCTAGAGAAAATGGAGAAGCCCAAGAACCATCATGAGAATGACCGGAAGCCTGTCAATGCATGAACCTGTAACCCACTGTGGCCAAGTGGCTAAGCCGTGAAAACTCCACGAAGGCCAGATATAGCAATCTGTGTTGTAAACGTCCTCCGAAACAAGGAAAGCCAAACTTAGCAGTCTGCATTGTAGAAGCTACCATAAGCTGCAGCGATCACCGATAGACCGCCCGGACCACCATCGGATGGTGTCCTATCAATAGGTAGGGTAATCCAAGATGAGGGGAAAGCCAAACTCAACAGTCTGCGTTGTGAAGGGCCTCTGAGAAGAGATGTGGTCAAACCAAGTTGTCTACACCGTACTCGTCCTGTATGAAGTAGGAAAGCCAGACTGAGAAGTCTGCGCTATGAAGATCCTCTAAAAAGAGGAAAAGCCATACCAATCTGTATGCACAATCTTACCTGTATCTCCTGCCTCCAATCCTCCGGTGTCAAACCAAACAGAATTTGCATCGACAACGCCACCAAACCGCATCTCGATGTGGCTCTCAATGTGAATGGGCTGAGAGTGGCCTATTGCCCAAGTCGGGGGATAAGTCTGTTGTAAGGTTACCGAGGATGAGTGTAAGCAACTCTGAAGGTAGCAAACCAAATGATCAGGAGTGTAGAACAGCAACTGCACTACCATCCAAGCCAAGCTCCCAATGACTCCGGATATAGTCGCGAGATGCTTGATCTCAACATCTTGCAGGTAAACTTTCCAAGAGAGTCCAAAGAACTGAAGTTTCACTCCAATTGAAACCGGCCCGTGGGACAGTAGGCTTTGGCTTTCACCCGAAATTCTTTACTTTAGACACACAGAGAGAACGTGCAAAGGAAACATGTGACGGGAATTAACACTTAAAACACACACGGCTCGAAAGCTAGAATGCTCCGAGTAGACGCCGACAACTTATAGGCCCCAGAAATTGGCGCCCCTTTCGGTATTTCTTTATACTTTGAGAGGGTAAATTACAAAGTAGAGTCCTGGGAATTCTTGACCTGTATCCAGCTAGATACCAACTGTTTTGGCCAAATTTCGGCAACATAACAACCCCAAAACTTGCGTGAAACCAATTCCCTTGCTGGAACTCACTTCCATTGGCATAAACCCTCTGATTCCTACCCAAAAACAGTAAATTCAGCACGCTGTATTTACTGGTTTTTGCCCTGTTTTCAGCCCCAAGCAGCCCCCTAACTGTCCGCTGCCAGTGGGGCACTATTCCCAATAGTTCTGGTGTCCGTATGGCTGAAAAACAATCAATTTACAGCGCATACACAGCGCTGAAAACGCACCTGTACGGTGAGGTTATGACCCTCACTAGTGCCTGCTTTGGAGTAGCAATTAGCTACCCCTGTTCTTGCTCAAGGAGACTCTTGCCTCAGCACAAAAGCATGAACCCACACAGTTGTACATCAGTCAAATGAAGAGCCCTCTTGTGGGACATCACATAACTGCACGTAGGGGAGAGAGAGAGAGAGAGAGAGCAGTGTGTAGTGTACAGGGCATCACTCCTAGCACCACAATGTACATGAGAGGGAAAGAAAGCACTCCATAGCTCTTAACCTGTGTGTGACAGGTTCTCAATGAAGCATCCCCCCAGCATAAATCGAGCGTCCCCTCTTCTGCCCTTGACCTGTAATGCATCTGTGAACAAATAGATGCAAAAGGGGAAGATTTCCATGACTCCCAAAACCTGCGTATCGCTGAAAACGCAGCAAAACAGCCCTGTAAACACGCATCTGATGCCTTCCAATGCTGAAAATGAGCTCCTTGCTCCTAGGTAAAGTCATGGGAAGCTCAAAAATGGAGAGAATGAAAACCAGAGTTATCAACCTCCAAAATTGCTCCAAAAAGTCAGTTACGAGTTCTGTTCTCTCAAAGTTACGAGTTCTGTTCTCTCAAACTTGGTAAATTGGCCAAAAAGTGCCACTTTGCACTCATGCATGCAATTTCCCCGCATTGGGCTTCCCGCTTAAAAATCTCTTAACTGGTGCATCAGTTGACTTTACAACAGAGTAATAAAATGTTCCCCTTGTCATTCGAAGCTAATGACGCGAACAGATTTCATGGCCCAAAATCGCACTTCCCTAAAGTTTAGGGGATGCTTCCGTTGGACTCCCATTGGTCATCCACCATCAATGCCCACTGGGACCGCATCCAAAAATGCAATGCAATCGAGCTGTCAGATACTTTCCTTTGGTGACCCCACCTTGACATTGTACCTTTATTGAGTTCACTTCTTAGCATCCACCAACTTGCTAAGTGCGACGAGGGGACCTACATGATCTTGAACTGAGCCTAGACATCCTTTTACTTTACGAGTTCCAATGCCGACCAACTTCCCGTCTGCGAGTGAAACTACCGTTCACATTGGCCATACAATGTCCGACCATTTGCAACTTCAAAAAGAGGGTCTCAAAAATTAAACAAAAATCGTTGGAAAGAAACCAACAACTAAGGTTAGCAATTGCACGTCCTCGAGACACCAGTCTGTAGATCCAAGCAATGAACTTGTTTGTAAGGATTCTAGATACTAATCCTTAATTAAGTACTTAAACTCATGATTAAGACTTAAGAAACTTAAACTGAACTTTGAAACAAGACTCGGAAGACTCTGTGTTTGATTGATTGAATGTGTGATACAAGGGCTCCTTATATAGGAGACGAAGAGACATAAATGAAAAGACACGTCTCCTGGTGAAGAGACATAACTTTTGACGTAAAGACACATCCTTTCGACGAAGAGTTGCAACCATTGGGCGAAGCGTCGCACCCGTAGAGCGACGGGATGTGACCAGTCGTCGAAGGAGTGTGGCTTTTGGCGAGGAGGCACGTCTCTTGGGCGAAGGGGTGTGACCATCCAAGCGCAGGGGTCCTTCTAGCATGGCACTTCGCGTATCTGCAACTAGGAGTAGATGTATTGTTGTTAACATAGTCACAATCGTGACATTCCCTCCCATTTAAAATACGTAAAGACACATCCTTTCGACGAAGAGTTGCAACCATTGGGCGAAGAGTCGCACCCGTAGAGCGAAGGGATGTGACGTCGAAGGAGTGTGGCTTTTGGTGAGGAGGCACGTCTCTTGGGCGAAGGGGTGTGACCATCCAAGCGCAGGGATCCTTCTTGACATGGCACTTCGCGTATCTGCAACTAGAAGTAGATGTATTGTTGTTAACATAGTCACAATCATGACATTCCCTCCCATTTAAAATGAGAGCCCGTGTTAAAGAAATGACTTTTGATGTTGATAGAACCCTAGAAAAGCATTGAATCTTCGAAAATCTTCATCTTTGAGTTATTGGAAACCTTTGTCTTAAACCTTTGCTTCTTGCCAAACCTTTTTGCTTTGACTGCTAAATCCCATGTCATAGCATTATTCAAAGACTTTTTAGAGGAATCTGGCTTAATCAGGTTGATTGCAACAAGAGGTTGATCTTCAAAATTCTTCATGCGATGTAAGATTTCTGGTTCAAAATCTTCGAGTAACTACGAAATATTTGGGGAAGAGATAATCTTCTCAAGGTACTCTTCAAATGGGGTAACTTCAACTTTAGTAATCATTGGAGAGGATTTTGGATTGAGACTGTAATCATCTTCCATTCCAAAGTTCTTCAGAATCATCTTCAAGAATTGTTACTTCATGACTTGCAATTGGCATATCATCATCCAGCAAAGAATCAAAGAAAACGTAGTCGTCTTCAGACTCAGAATCTGCAACTATGTCCTTATCTTTGTCTGGTAAAGAAATATCACTTGGAAAAACTTCTTGCTTGAAATCATCTGTCTTCAGCAATTGATTTAGGAGAAGTTAATGAATTCAAAAATTCATCAATAATAATATCTGCATCTGCATCGGAAATCATGTTCTCTTCATAATCCATTGTATCATGTCGCTTGACTAGTACACGTGAGACTTGAATAACTCTTTCCGCATGAGAAAGCCCATGTAAAGTCAATTCACGTCTATCTTTGAACAAATTGATAGTATGTCCTCGAAAGCTAATTGTTGGATCATATTGGAATAACCAATGCTGACCAAGAATCATGTCGTAATGAGATAAAGGCATGACTTCAAAATCCAGTTGATCTGCATAAGTTTAAATCCCGAACTGCAACTGTCGAACTCTCTGATCACAAGTCAAAATTGATCCATCTGCTAATTCCACATCATATAAGTGAGATGTCTTCTGAGTTGGTAAGCCAAGCTGTTGAACTATCTAAGTGCTAACAAAATTATTAGAACATCCGTTGTTCACCAAAACATTAATGGAGCGGCCATTGAGTGTTCCAAGAAGGCTCAAAACTTGCTTTGAGAGAGGCTCCATAACTGAAGAATTGCATTGAGCATGCTTCATAAGAATAGTCGTATCCTTTGAGACACGAATTGTATTGACCACAGATTTTTCTTTATCCTTGGCAGAGTCTGGTTATTCAAAATTCGATGATGTTTCCGCGTTGGAATTTCTTTTCGAATTAGACGGATTTGGTTTCTTTGGACATTGATACCATCTATGGTCACCACCGCAAATTGTACATAATCCTTCCTTCTTTGAAGTCAAAGATCCATTTGACGAAGAGTCTTGCTGAGTATTGGAATGCCGATCTTGAGAAAAACACGTCCTTTACCACAGTCAAGTGGAGGAACATGTGAAGAAGATTTGCTTTAAGATTGTCGATCTTGAGAATAGAACCTTGAAGCTGAATAAGGTTGCGTTGCTTGCTCTCTGAGTTGAGACTGATGTTGTTGACTTTGGCTATAATTGTCTCTGCGATCGCGCTGTGAAAAGCGAGCACTGTTTGAAGATCTGTCACCAGGGAGAAAATTCTGCGTAGGACACCGATTATCGCCAAGACGCTCCACATAGGCAATTGCAGCATCCAATGTCACGTGACACATCGAGTCCTATGTGTCCATGGACAAGCTACAGCATGATCAAGAGTGATCTCGCACTTTTGTGAGTCTATTCGTAGACCGTGCATGCCCAGTCACTTAGCATAGATGCATATTCTCTGGTTGCACAGAGCATGATCATAAGTATTCCCTTCAGAATCCATCAGATTCAAGCAAGAGAGTTTTCCAGTGCATTTAGCCTATTTTCCCTATTTTTGGTATTTTTCACTTATTATTTTTAAGTGACTTCCCAACAAAAGTAGGTAGGGCAATTTTGTTAAGTTAATATATAAGCAAACCCAAGTTAGCACTTTCTGGCAGAAGAGGCAGCAGGAGCACATGCTCAATAAGCACCTTCTCACCACAGAAAGGAGTAGAACTCGGGTGAAGAGAAGATCCTTCTCAAACGCGATTTGCAAGCGAAAGAAAACCTCAAGAACCTCAAGAACATCAAGAACCTTAAGACCCTTAAGAACCCAAGAACCAAGACCCCCAAGAACCCAAGTTCCTCGTGGACTTAAGAACCCAAGACCACAAGAACCCACGACTTTAGAATGGTCATCACTCGAAGCGGAATGGATACTTCGCTTGGAGGTGATGAGCATGAGAGAGGCGAAGAAGAATTTTCCCCACCAGGACGTTTTTCCGACCCTCCCTCTTCCCCATCTACGACAAGGTTTGCACTAACTCCTATGGAGGCTTTCGACAAGAGGATGATGGACAAGAAGTTAGAAGACAAAGCAAGAGATGCAGAACGAAAAGCAGAAATAGAGCGTGAACACAAAGAAAGAATAACAGCCATAGAGCACCAGTACCAAGAACGAATGGCAGCCATAGCGCGTGCGAGCGAGCAAGCCCGCTTGGAAGCCAAAGCAAGACAAGCAGAATATGACCGCGAGACCAAAGCAAGAATGCAAGAGATGTTGCGACTCTTTTCTCAAATGCAAGTACAGATTCAACAGGATAAGGAAAAGGAGACTCTCGACGTCTCTTCTTCTCCAAAGCATGACACACAGGATTTGCATGATTGTGTGAAGCATGATGATGATTTGAATGACAAGCATGATGATTTGGATGACAAAGATAAGCATGATGATTTCAATGATATTGCTAAGCATGATGATTTGGATGCCAATGACAAGCATGATGATTTGCATGATCAAGATGTGATTTCTTACGAGCATGATGAGTTGCATGAAGAAGATGTGATTGTTCACACGGATGATGTGTTAGAGGATTCTTTTTCTAGCGAAGCTAACCTCGTTGTAGATTCGATCAATCACGAAGAACTGATCTTGGCTTTCGAGTCGAGGTCCAAACAACCCCCACAGGACGATTCGATCATTCAAGAAGAAGTGATCTTGGCTCTCGAGCCTAGGTTCGAAGAACACTCACAAGAAATATTATGTGTTCGCATGATTGATAAACACGCATTGTTCGAATGTTTCATTCGTGATCGTTTCCTGTATTTTAGTCAGCATCTTTATGTGATCCTCCCTTTTCCTAGGCATGACATATTGTATGATGAGCCCGTTTCACTCATGAATGAGCACGAATGTATTCGGATAGTTCATGAAAAGCTGAAAAGTATGTATATAAGGAAGTCACAGTCTATGTCTCTTCCTTGGCATGACACAGTTTCCGAACGAGCACATGAAAGTATGAGCACCAAGCATGGGCATTTCCATTGTGAATTGCCACAGTTGATTGCTCTAGATCATAAGAGAAAGATTCGATCTCATTGTTTCCATGTGTTTGATGAACAGGTTGTCACTGCATCTTTATGTTCATCTACGTTGCATACACAGTCTTTAGAGACGATAAGATTTTTTCCACTCACTTTACATGGAATAGGTATGTTCATGGTTTTGTGTTGGAAGTGGTTTCAGGAATTTTCAGCCATGGAGATTCTTGAAGATAGAAGAAGCACGACTCTAGACGAAGTTGAAGCATCGAAGGAGCCACAGAAGACTTTGTGTCACTTTCGGCGCGGCCCAAAGAAGCAAGCGTTGCAGATCTTTATGAAGTTCAAGTGCCGCACGACCCACACATCAGAGTGGGCCGACGAAGAGTCCCTTCCAAGATTCCGGATGCTATTGGCGATCTCCCTCGACGCCATACAGTTCGGTACCAGTACCTCACTTTGAAAAGGAGGGGATGTCACGTGACACATCCAACCCTATGTGTCCGTGGACAAGCTACAGCATGATCAGGGTTCAGTCAGTCCAATCAGTCTAGATTAGAAGTGATCTGGCACTTTTGTGAGTCTATTCGTAGACCGTGCATGCCCAGTCACTTAGCATAGATGTATATCCTCTGGTTGCACACAGCATGATCATCAGTATTCCCTTCAGAATCCATCAAATTCAGGCAGGGGAATTTTCCAGTGCATTTAGCCTATTTTCCCTATTTTTGGTATTTTCACTTATTATTTTTAAGTGACTTCCCAACAAAAGTAGGTAGGACAATTTTGTTAAGTTAATATATAAGCAAACCCAAGTTAGCACTTTCTGGCAGAAGAGGCAGCAGGAGCACATGCTCAACAGACACCTTCTCAACAGAACCCGCAGCCACCCCCAACCTTGGCGCTACCTCCCCCTGAAGCTAGCGTTTTTGGTTTCCCAGTAGTACCTCTCCAAGATCCGGCATATCAGCATTGCATGTGTCGCCACCAACACAGAGCCCTAGCGTTTTCACCTGTGCATCATCGCCAGCACACTAGAACCATCAGCATTTCACTAACGCTAGCAGAGGCAATCAGCGTTTTTGGTTTTCAGCCAATCCGCAGCAGAGGCAGCCCAGCATTTTGTGTTTCCAGCCAATCAGTAGCAAACCAGTCCAACGTTTTCATTTTCAGCCTGTTTTGAAGCAAATGCAGCAGCGCTTTCAGCCTTCAGATCGGTAGCAGATTCAGCCCTAGAAGCATTGCAAAAGACCCCCATTTTCAGCCCTCGAAAACGCAGCCAAAACAGTCATTTTCAGCCACCGAAAAAGTCCCGAAATTCAGCAGATAGAAGACCACAAATTTCAGCCCTAAAGTCCTCGTCGTCATCACCGTCGTCGTCATCAGCAAGTCCCAGATTGCATCAGTCCATTGCATCGTCGTTGTACCACTTTGTGCAATCAAAAGTAGACCACTCTCGCCGACGAGAGTGGGGTCTTCGGAAGAGGGTTTTACAACGCCTCTGGTGTCGTATCTCTCTTCTCTCTCTATCTCTCAGTCTCATTCACTTGCACGCACAGTGTCCATTCATTTTGTTGTGATCATAGCACTTTCCATTTAGAACGGAAGGCCCTCCCTTCCATAAGAACTAAAAGGAACCTTGAGCACAGTTCGGAGCACTCATCTTGAGCAAAGCGCAAACAATCATTCCGCTGCACCTAACATCCAAGGTGGTAGGGTTAAATTTGTGCACATCGTCCTTCAGGTTGGGTTCGAGTCCGTCGATAAAGCTGTGAAGTTTATCAAAGGGACTAAGGGTCTCTATCTCCAGAGTTAGCCTTTGGAACTCTGTGATGTACGCGGCCAAGGAACTTGTCTGGCTCAAGCGGCGAAGAGAGGACCGGGCATAAAAATCCGCATTGGCAAGTTCAAATGCCTTGCGAATAGCACACCGATATTTATCCCAAGAAGGTGTGTTTACCATCAGCAACCCGTCGTTGCCACCAAAGAAATGCTGTCTTTGAGCAAAGAACTAGCCAATGCAACTTTTTTGCTCTCGACCAAGTCCGTGTTGGACAAGTAGACCTCCATTTTGAATAGCCATTGGTCTAGCACGCGCTTGTCGCGGCGACCAATGTATGGTTCCGGCAGTTTAACATCAAGCTTCTTCTTCTGTGCAACATTCAAAATTTTGTAAAGTAATTGAAGTTCGCGATTGTCTACCTCTTCAATTGGATCTGGTTCGTTTGATTCGTCCACTGAAGCTTCGGAAGAAGGTGTTGAAGATGCTGCATTAGTAGTTCGAGAAACAACAAGACGACTTCGAGAAGTGTTTTGCGTTTGCATCTCATCCAAGCGAGTGTGAAGTGATGCGAGGCTTATGGAAAGTGTGGCTGTAACAGACTTGGACACTCCAAGTCAAGAATCAACCGCGACAGCACCAAAAAACCACTTCAAAACAATTCACAGATCACAATAGATTTGCACTCCGCCGGGCCAGTGCAAATCTATTGTGATCTGTGAATTGTTTTGAAGTGGTTATTTGGTGATGTCGCGGTTGATTCTTGACTTGGAGTGTCCAAGTTTGTTACAGTGGCCATCTGCTCCTTGATAAGAGTAAGGACATCGTCAGATTGACCACTTCCGTCCTGAGAATTCGGCATGGTTACGCCTCAAAGGGAATAATGAACAGGTGTAGGAGCAGATGCTTGGACGGGTACTCCGGGAGTTCCGACTCTGGAGTATCCGGGTAATAATCTAGAATGAACTACCACTTCGGGTGCAAAGTGTTTTTTTTTTTTCTTTTTTTAAGACTCAGACAAGAGAACAGTGTTCAGAATTCGTCGCCGGCTATGATGGCAAAAAAGGCTTGCGCGTGCAAGTGCACACAAGGCAAGCGCGGGAGAGCGGAAGAGAGGGTGACACCTGCTGTAAACGAATGTTGGAGTTCATTTTGATCTGGTTGGTTTTTTTTTTGTGGTTAAATTATGTTATTTGGGGGTTTTAATTAATCAATTGAGTGCATTCACAAGGGTTTTAAAAAATTGGGTTCTTTGGCCGGTCTCCCAAGTTTGGGTGGGCAAACAAGCTAAAACATTTTTTTAATGTTTGACACTTAAGTAAGTGCAGCCAGCGTAGAAAAAAAAACGCAACGTAAGAATTCAGCCAGCGAAAAAGTGTCTGCCAGCAACGTTTCAGCCCAACGTGGAGTTTTCAGCCCATCATTTCAGAAATATCAGCCCAATGCTTGAGATTTCCAGCCAGCGTTTCAATTCTCTGCACAAGCAGTCCAGCGTTCTTTGTCTACCCGAGAGGTTAGGGTGCGCAAGGGCAGCAAAGGGTGCGCAAAAGGGGCAGCCTCGGAAATGCGATCCCGCAAGGAGTGGTGGCGTTTCAGACGAAGGGGTACAAGCTTATAAAGAGGTACTCAGGTGAAAGTGTACAAACTTGAGCTCGAAAAGGCACATCCCTTCGAATAGCCCCATGTAGAACACAAGCATGACTGATACGCCCACACACGGCCATGCGGCTGTTCCTTGTCTCTTGTTGTATTTTTAGTATTAGAACAGGAGTAAGTTTAGATTACCTCATGCCGATGTGTGTACCACCTTTCTTCTGCTTCCATACAACACCGGGAAATGGGTAGAGTGTAGCGGCGAGGGTGAGAGGCTCACAACCTTCGGGTCCCGGGAAAAAATTTGCTCTGATACCACTGCAAGGATTCTAGATACTAATCCTCAATTAAGTACTTAAACTCATGATTAAGACTTAAGAAACTTAAACTGAACTCTGAAACAAGACTCAGAGGACTCTATGTTTGATTGATTGAATGTGTGATACAAGGGCTCCTTATATAGGAGACGAAGAGACATAAATGAAAAGACACGTCTCCTGGTGAAGAGACATGACTTTAGACGTAAGAGACATCCTTTCGGCGAAGAGCTGCAACCATTGGGCGAAGAGTTGCACCCGTAGAGCGAAGGGGTGTGACCAGTCACTGTCGAAGGAGTGTGGCTTTTGGCGAAGAAGCACGTCTCTTGGAAGGGGTGTGACCATCCAAGCGCAGGGGTCCTTGGCATGGCACTTCGTGTATCTGCAACTAGGAGTAAATGTATTGTTGTTAACAAAGTCACAATCGTGACACTGTTCAAGAAGAGATCCTCTCCCTAAGTCCATGTAGATGCTCTTGTGTAAGCAAGTGATATGACGTGTCGAGGTCAAGTGATAAGTGCCTGTCCACCCAAGATGGTGGTGTCCTCTCTAGGAATGTCGTGATCCCATATGCCATGAACATGGCTATATCTCGTGTGAACTCCTCCGATGAGTGCATAGGTGTGTCCATAGCAAACCACAAGTCAACGCCCCATTTGGAGTGCGCAACCACCAAATGATGTTTGGAATGAATGGATCTCCCAAGGATCGTACGCCCATAGATGATCAAGCCGATATCGAAACTATCGTGTACTGCAAGTGTCACTGAGAGACCGCACGGACCACCACCGGGTGGCGTCCAGGCAGAAGGTAACTTCATCTGCCATGAAAAACACAAGCCATGTGGCTGCTGTCCACCCAAAAACTTAACTGCAAGGTGATGAAAACGCTGCTGTCCAGCGATTTTCAGCGTGCTCGTACGCTCCCGACAGGGTTCGGAGCAATGCAGAGGGTGTGGGAAGGGTGGTGAATCACTCTCACTACCACAGATGGGCTGAAAACAGAGAAACAGCAAGGGTTAATGGCTGAAATCTGAAGATCTGAAGAGGAATTTGACCAGCAATGCACAGGATGCAAGGCCGTGTGTCGTAGGCAAGATCTAGGTGGGTAAAACTGAGCGTTGCCCACTCTGCTGCAAAAAAACGCTAATGCACCCAAAAGATGGGCTGCAAAAACGCAAGTGATCTGGAGGGGTTTTTCTCGACAAAAACGTCCAGAAATGGTTGGCGCTAGCAGCCAGCACGAGTACCTAATGCGGAGATGCGCCTTGGAACACGGCAAAGCCTGAAGCTGTTGATACCATGTGAGAGTGCGCATGTGCGGAAACGAGAGAGAGAGAGAGAGAGAGAGAGAGAGAGAGAGAGAGAGAGAGCACAAATGCTAGAGATGGTGAAGAGGGGGCGATCAACCCCCCATGACTACCATGAGCAGAAGACCCTCAGTACACAATAACCAGATGTATGGAAGTACGTACCCCCCTGGCCCCATAAATACGTGCCCAAGGGGAGGTACGGGCAAAGCTTGGAAAAATTCCCCATGACCCAACAAGAAATAAATGAAATATGAGGTGGACGCCCGGACAAGGGTGGGCCTTCGATCCGGAGTGGGCGGCTTGACAATGCAATCTAAATGCATATGCAAGGGTGGCCAGCCAGGAGGCACACTAGCCATACATGTATGCCCTAGACTTGTGAAGCAGCAAAGTCGTGTAAATCTAACAGCAGTCAACCTGATTAAGCCACATTCCTCTAAAAAGTCTTTGAACAATGCAATGACATGGGATTTAGCAGTCAAACCAAAAAGGTTTCGTAAGAAGCAAAAGTTTAAAACAAAGGTTCCAGATAACTCAAAGACTAAAGAATTTCCGAGATTCAATTCTTTTCTAGAGTTCTATCAACATCAGAAGTCATTTCTTTAACGAGGCTCTCATTTTAAATGGGAGGGAAAGTCGCAATTGTGGCTATGTTACATTATTACATTAGCAGATACAAGAAGTGACATGCCAGAGAGGACCTCTGCACTTGGATGGTCACGACTCTTCGCTCTAGAGACATGCCTCTTTGCCAAAAGCCACACTCCTTCGACGACTAATCACATCCCTTCAACCGATGGTTGCAACTGTTCGTCCAAAGGATGTGTCTTTACATCTAAAGTCATGTCTCTTCACCATGAGACGTGTCTTTACAATTGTGACTCTTCATCTTCCATATAAGGAGCCTATTGTACTCAGTTTTCATTCATTCAATCAATCAAATCAATTCAACAAGTGTTCTCGTCTCCCGAGTCTCAGTTTAATCTTAAGTATAAAGTTTTAGTCTTAATTCTAGGATTAGCACCACTAATCCTCACACGGCACACAAAACGCAGCAAATCTATCACATAAGCAAGGTTGAAAACGCAGATCTCGATGCTGCCGATGATGGACAACAATGGGAGCACTCGATGCCGGCGAGGGAATGGCCGAGGAAAGGCCCGATGGGCTGTCGAAGTACCGGACCACAACGAAGACGGCTAGCGCTTGCAGATCTCGTACGCTCCCGGCAACGGAAGGCTGAAAACTGAAAACGTTGGCTGATCTACAGCTTCTGGAGCTCGTGCTAGGCTGGAAATGCAAAACGCTGGCTGAAAATGCTGGCGCTGAAATCTGCAAACAGCTAGGCTGATTTTCTCTCTTAGCGCTAGCCTCTTCACTTATGCCATATCGATGGGTCACTTCTCCTTTATAGGACAATTTTATTGCTTATAAACTCCTTAAGGTGTAGGTAGGGTAAAACCTTTGTCAAATTCCTACAAACAAATCATAAAAATGATTTATTAATAGGTTGACCGGGGTTGTTTCTGAGTGAAAGAGTCGCACATATGCCCACCAGGGAATCCGATCGACGCGGAAAATGGCTCTTTGGATTCCTCTAACCTAAAACTACATGCATGACAATTGCCCACCGTAGTGTAATAACATCTATCAAAACGCGTGTACAAACCACTTATGCAACAAGGTTCCAAAACTGGAAAACCTAATCTAATAGACTTGTCCGGGCATGCAGGTCTTGTGAACAGGCTTACAAAATCTAATTCTCCTAGGATTCTAGACACTCCTATCTAGGGAAAGATGGAAAACTCACTCTAGAAGTCGATGAAGTATGTCCACGTGGTCACGACTCTTCGCTCTAGAGACATGCCTCTTTGCCAAAAGCCACACTCCTTCGACGACTAATCACATCCCTTCAACCGATGGTTGCAACTGTTCGTCCAAAGGATGTGTCTTTACATCTAAAGTCATGTCTCTTCACCATGAGACGTGCCTTTACAATTGTGACTCTTCATCTTCCATATAAGGAGCCTATTGTACTCAGTTTTCATTCATTCAATCAATCAAATCAATTCAACAAGTGTTCTCGTCTCCCGAGTCTCAGTTTAATCTTAAGTATGAAGTTTTAGTCTTAATTCTAGGATTAGCACCACTAATCCTCACACGGCACACAAAACGCAGCAAATCTATCACATAAGCAAGGTTGAAAACGCAGATCTCGATGCTGCCGATGATGGACAGCAATGGGAGCACTCGATGCCGGCGAGGGAATGGCGGAGGAAAGGCCCGATGGGCTGTCGAAGTACCGAACCACAACGAAGACGGCTAGCGCTTGCAGATCTCATACGCTCCCAGCAACGGAAGGCTGAAAACTGAAAACGTTGGCTGATCTACAGCTTTTGGAGCTCGCGCTAGGCTGGAAATGTAAAACGCTGGCTGAAAATGCTGGCGCTGAAATCTGCAAACAGCTAGGCTGATTTTCTCTCTTAGCGCTAGCCTCTTCACTTATGCCATATCGATGGGTCACTTCTCCTTTATAGGACAATTTTATTGCTTATAAACTCCTTAAGGTGTAGGTATGGCAAAACCTTTGTCAAATTCCTACAAACAAATCATAAAAATGATTTATTAATAAGTTGACCGGGGTTGTTTCTGAGTGAAAGAGTCGCACATATGCCCACCCGGGAATCCGATCGACGCGGAAAATGGCTCTTTGGATTCCTCTAACCTAAAACTACATGCATGCCATGCCAATTGCCCACCGTAGTGTAATAACATCTATCAAAACGCGTGTACAAACCATTTATGCAACAAGGTTCCAAAACTGGAAAACCTAATCTAATAGACTTGTCCGGACATGCAGGTCTTGTGAACAGGCTTACAAAATCTAATTCTCCTAGGATTCTAGACACTCCTATCTAGGGAAAGATGGAAAACTCACTCTAGAAGTCGATGAAGTATGTCCACGCGGCACACACAGCCATGTGCACGTTACATAAATATTGGGATCACATTGGGCCATTCACTTGAGATGCTATAACTTTTGACACCCTCTCTGCAACACATAGTGGACATATGTAGGAAGATCAAGTCAATGAAGAAGCTACCATGGACACCCCAACAGAGAATCCTTTCCACTGGATACACTTCGGTTATACTAATACCAACTTTTTACCTGAGAAGAATGCCATTTTGAGCATCGTTTACCTTGGAGAAAATTGAAATGTCAAACTGCTGACGTGTCAAAGTCTTGAAGAAGGAAGCCAACTTGCAGATGTCGGACGAGGGGCCTAAACCCTAAGAAGAACACGTAACACAAGAAGAAGTCCTACCGACCTGTGGGGACTCCGTCCGATGGGCCCCAAGTGACATAAAGGATTAAAATAAAGCAGGACCCACATAGAGAAAAAAAAATGATGACGTGGCAGATTTTTGAAAATTCCGCTGACTGCTGACGTGGCAAGACTGTACGAATTTCCGTGATTTACGCTTGGCAACTTTTTGGCATTGCTTTTGGACCAGAAGCTTTTGAGTTGTGAAGGCTTTTCATTGTAACTGCTTTTTAAGCCAAGGGCCTTTAAATATGAGGCTAGGGCTCATTCTTTGGCATGCTTCTTGGAGAAGGTGCAGAGTCTGGAGTACCGGCTTGTACTGTGTTGATGCAATATAAAGAAATACCGAAAGGGACGCCAAGGTTTGGGGCCAATACTCTCTGGGGTGGAATTCCGCCGCTCCGTGTCGCGTGCATCTCTCTCTCTCTCAGTTCAGTTGTTATTGAAGTGCTAAAAGTCTATTCAGTCTATTCTTTTCTATTGGCACGTGGTGCCCATCTTGTGACAGAACTGTAGACCACACTACGTCCAAGAATCCCCATTCGTGAATTGTGAACACATCATGTCCAAGCTTTCCTAGACGATGAACTTTGAAACACATCATGTCCATAATCCCGCCAACAACAATGGATTGATGCACACATCCATAGTGTTCTGTATACATCGCGTTGGTTCCTTGCGAGATGGTGAGCCTTAAACTCTGACCCCGTAGGTTCAAACACCAATAACTTGAACTTCAACACATGGGTCCGAATTATTTGTAGGGAGCTTCTTTTGCCCTCTTTGCCGCTCACAAGCCTCTCTCTGGCTGAAGCGAGTGGCGGCAACGGCCACCTGCCTAGAAATCTTGCATCATGGCCACTATGCCATGCCAATCTCCTCTGCCAAATACTTATCACCGTTATCTCTGTCAAGTTTGCCTTTGCTTTTGTCCTCTTGTAAGTTTTTGCTTTTGCCTTGGCTTCGCGTTCACGAGCCAAACAAAGCATCTTTATCTTCCTTGAGGACTCCAACAATTGTGCCAAGACAGCTCACTGAGTATTAGCCGATCCACTTTCCATAGCCTTGGCAAACGCGCATAAACCAACAAAATTGTACATCGTCATATGAGGAGCTCAACTAGTGGGACATTACTATCGATGCAAGGGGGAGGGAGATGCATGAGTGGCATCATCACGCTACATGAGACAAGGGAGAAGGCAAGCTTTCTATTGAAGCTGTGAACTTGAAAATCCACTCACACAAGTGGGCAATGAGCCTCTCTCTCACTTTTGGGCGCTCCCTAGTTGGCCATGTGCTTGCAAAAGGTGAGTTGTGATATAGGTGGCTCTCCTACTGGCATGCGTCCATTATGCGTCTTATGTTCAGTTTCCTAAACCCTCCCAACTTATAAAGTTGTCAGTGACTTGCCACGCAGCTCAGATTCTATTTAGGTACACACACTTGTATACTCATCAGAATTTAGCACTAACCAGACCGACCAATCACCAATTGACCGACCTAGATTCTCGAAGTGAAACCTGTTTGGCTATAGCCATTTCACACTCGCCATGCAATGTCCACTTGCACCTTTTCAAGGGTTTCGGGGAAAACAAGCAAAAATAATATAAATGAAAATATGTAATACATATTTAAAGAAGGCAACAAGGACAGTCTTTGCTCATTTCTACAAGGCTGCCTACCCCACACTCCCATCCACACAACCTAGAAAAAAGGGGGATCAAATGAGGAAATGGGGAAATAGGAGAGCACAGGCCACCAGGGAACGGGGAAAAAATAAGCAAGGCTGAAATAAAATATTCAAGGTCGATATGGCCAAGGAAAGAGCCAAAAACCCAAAGCTCTACATGGCTAGTAAATCCCAACATGAGAAAACTACCTCACTTTGGCCAGGCACAACCACAAAAGAGCTCACTCCCTATCACCCATCCCTGGGAGATACCGGGACCGACTGGACGAATCTGGAGATGCCATAATTGTTCACAACAGAAACATGAGCTTGGAATCTTTGTGCTATTACATAAGAGGCAATTGCCAAATTATAAAGCACAATCATAGCCAAATCACAAAAATACAAACACTTTTGCCGCCTGTTCTTTGTTTTTCTGCTTCTTTGATTCTTTTATGTGTGTGTGTCTCCCCCCTCCCACCCCCCCTTCTTCGCTATCCCTTTTGTTTTCTTCTGCAGGCTTTTGAGTATGCATCAGGTGTGTGGTTGTGGGTGAGGTGAGTCTCAGATGTGTGTGTAGCTACCATGGGCAATGAAGACAAGCCAAGCAGTTGCAGAATGAGGTCAATTTACATCCATAACCTTACAAGTTCTTGTTTTGCGACAAAGCAAGTTTGGAATTTGAATTCCCACACATAAATCTATATCATAGTGTAACAAAGTAAAATAAGTTTGCACATCATATTTATGAACACAAAAGGGACAGCAATAGCTGGAGTGCAAAGCCAACAAACCTTTCCTTCATCAGAATCTGCATGTCTTTGAGGAAAGACAACTCGTAAGTCACTGTACAAGTAGAAACGCCTTTTGTCTTCCACCGAAGAATCTTTAGCTGCAGTAAGAGGTCCTTGAGCAGAATTCCAAGGAGGTATGGTTGATATCTTAGGTTTCTGGGCGGTTTTCAGAGGAGGGCAGACAAATCTCAAGTGCAACGCATAACGAAGAGCGCTACTTCCTCCTTCAGGAGACTTCTTGTAGTACAAAGTTCTGGCCAAACAATTACTGCCATGTACAATGTCACAACTTGAATCCTCTTGCCTGTTCCTCTGATTAAAGCCCACAACAAAATCAGTTTTGAGGTTTGTTCCATGCAAGGGAGCTGTTCCAAAGGAATTAATGTTATGACTCCTGTGTTCAGAGTTGTAGCCGCTTGTCAAAAGGTTCCCGCGAAATTGGTCTAAGCCAAGCTTTGGATTCAATATTTCATTCTTTGCTTCTACTCCTGCGATGTCTCTATCATTGATGCTGTAAAAATCAAGACCATCCCATGAGGACATCTTTGCACTTGGTTGTCCTGTTGTGACCACTTGACCAACCTTTGCTGCTGATACTGGGGACAACAAAGATACTTTATGCCTTAGAAACGTCTGCAAGAACAACAAAGCAAAAATATTTCAGTAGAAAAACCCTCCAGCCAGACTTTCGAGACCACAGTGTTGCTGAAATATGTCACCTTCGTTCCTGGGGGCATATCAGTCAGGTCGTAACTACATAAGAATGTATGTACAGGTGTCATTTCTGGATTACTCAGAACCTGTTTGATGAAAACAACAACAAAGCACAGGGCTCATAAAAATTTCTACGGCAGCCAGGGAGAGGGCAGAAAAAAAACGAAGAGGAAAAAAGAGTTTCGACCACGCAGGGGGCGCATGGGGGGGGGGGGTTGGTTTGGTGTTGTTATATAAGACTATTTGAAATGAATACCCTTGCACGTGCATCAAGAGCTTCTGCTAACAATTCTAATGCATCAGCAACAAAGCAATTCCAAGGCAAAAGCCTATTAACAATTTTTACCAAAAAGCCTAGGGTGGAAATCACACACACACATGGGGAGGCATAACAAACTACCTCCAACAAGGGGTTAATGAACATCCTCGTCTCAAATTGAGCTAGCATGACAATAAAGCGACAACTGGTCTTTGGCCAAACGATCTTCTATTAAACAGCATCATGCATATAATCAGAGTATAACTTACCAATTGGACGCGACCGCTGACTGGAATACGAAAACGGTTCTTGTTAACTGAACCATCCTCTATCGAAGCACTCTTCCTTCTCCTCTCATTTACAAACTTCTTCCTTGAGGCATTCCCAGCAAGATCAATTGATGCATAATATAGTAAAGAGCTCTCCCCATCCACACAAGTAACAGAAAATGGAAGCTTTCGTATTGGTGGGGACCAGGATCCCCCTGTTACACTCAGTAATGCTAGAAAACCATCAAGCTTCTGGAAAACAAAAGAATCAGATGAGAGCAGAAAAGCCCCAGAAACTTCTATCACATTTAAGATCCAGGAACCTATTTAAAAAATACCTGGCAGAGCTTTCCTGCCACAAAACGGCCAGAGAGAAGAGACTCTTCAAACGAGCCCACTAAGGATCTTCTTGTGCTCAATGTGGGCTTGCATTTGCATCCTAAAGGCTCACATCCCATTGCTCGACAACCAAAGTCTTGCTTGTGGGGTGCACGCACCTGTAAGTCATCATGATCATCTTCATCGTACAGACCCCTCTCTCCACATTTTGTTATTCTATGCTCTTGAACTATGTTTGTGACTGGAGTGAACGTATCCACTGGTGATAGGGCAGCTATAGGCAATAAGTGGCCATCTTCATGACTATGAAGATTACTTAATTTGCTTGTAAGACGATTTGGACCAAGAGGTGACAAGGAAAGACCAGTTGATACAAAATGTTGGGAAGCAGCTGGATTTGATGTCCCCTTGATCCATTTGTTAGCTTGTAATCCAAGCCCATGAGGAGGAGAATCGTGCAGCTTATAGCAAGTTTGAGCATTTGCTTGCTGCAATGCAAGCACTTCCTTCTCTGTAAGTAACGGACCATCTGTATGCAGCTTAGCAAAGGGTGACTTGGCTGCAAAGGAGCCCTCTGATGAGGGTATAGACAATGGGCTGCTCTTTGTAAAGCTCCCACTTTTGCCTGATTGATATACACAAAAACCAGTACTTGTATCTTCCAACAAGACATCTGCACTTCGATCATGTGCATTGTTACACCTTTGGCCCTTACTCTGCTCTTCATTTGGTACCAGATGTTCGCTTACAAGTTGCATTCCTGACTCAATTTTGAGGCTTCCAAAAGCACTACTTGCATCACTACCTGTGAGAATGTCTGCAAGGTGAGAAGATCCCTTTTTTCTCATGAACCCATGATCCACATGCCCATGAGAGGAAGCTAATGTGTTCCCATCTTTCTCAGAATCTCTCTTATGAACCGTGTTGAATCCAACTACAATGGAGGCAGGACTGCTGCTGCTTGGGCAATCCATTGCAAAAAGTGAAGAATGCACTGGAATTGGCACTACACGGGAGGGAGTGACATGAGTTTCAAGTGCTTTAGTAGTATGCATGCTAGAAAACATTGGCGTGTAAGCTCCAAGATTTGTCTGCGCACTCGCAGTGCTGATACAACCCCCCCTATCATTGTGCCAAGCCCTTGAGAGTAAGGGCGCTTCCATTTGCAAAGAACTGTCACATGCAAGAGCATCTGCTGCATCATCAACATCACCACATGGAGGCTGAAGTAAACCCATAATTCCTTTGAAAGCTTCAAGTTACACTGATTTTAGAGGGATCCCTTCTGCAAGTTGACTGCTCTCGGTCACATCACGAGGAGGCAAGCTCGCCAATTTGTCATCCCTGTGCCATTGGTAGGGACCTTTGCAAAACCAGAAAATCAAGAAGTGATCAACACACCATGGCTGTAACACTTGACTGGGATCCACATCTTGTATGCATCAGTACAGCGCCCTCTCTCTCTCTCTCTCTCTCTCTCTCTCTCTCTCTCTCTCTCTCTCTCTCTCTCTCTCTCTCTACACTTTTGCAGAACTCTCTCAAGTACTTCTTTCCCACCTCAGAATATCATCACCTTTGAAAGCATCTCCTACTGCGGCAAGCTAACAGCCATCTCTCTCTCTCTCTCTCTCTCTCTCTCTCTCTCTCTCTCTCTAATTGTCATCAAAGCTACCAGGGGGCTCGGATTTGTCAGCCACAGGTGAAACAACATGCATTCTCTCCTCTCCTTTTCTCAAGGCTCTGAGGAGAGCTGTCCGCACCATTGCTTCGCAGAGAGGCCGAGGCAGGAAGAAGCGAAGCACGACACAACTCTTTCTTTTCTCTCCTCTCTCTTTCTCAGCGCAATTGCAGGGCAGGCCACTTGGCCTTTAAAAGAATTTCCTGCCTGCCACACCATAGCCCAAAAAGAGAGGAACCATGGATGATGGAACTATGGAAAGGATCGCCCACAAGTATAGAGAGAGAAAACGCCCAACTGAAGAGAGAAACTGAGGAAGCAGCCGCACAATGGCACGTCTAAAGCGTGCGGTGGGGCAAATTTACAATGAATGGTGTACCCTCTCTCTCTCTCTCTTCTCTCTCTTTCTGCTTATCGCGGATCAATCAAGTGCTCTCCCTCCTCATTCTTCGCGCGAGGGGATATTCTCTCTCTTCTCTCTAGCTTTGGTCTGTGCAACGAAGAAAAAGAGAGAAACACCCCTACGTCAAAGGTCCATTTCCCACGAGGCCGGCCCAAACAAAGCCTTGAAGGCTGGCTTCTTGCCCTAATAACTTAAGGGGCAGGCTTTTCCGTTTGTTTTACCTACTTTCAAAGCATTTTGTTTGTCCTCTTCAATTCAAAGGATTCTCTAGCTCTGCTTTTCAAGGCTTGAGAACCCAAGGTAGTTATCACTTGGTGGAAAGCACACGAAGGATGGTTGTGGGGGTGGCTCTCACTAAAGTAGGATTTGAGATGCCACAACTATTCTTAATAATGCAAAGGAAGCAGTGCCCTTCGATTCAATCCGAAGTAGAAAGGATAGCTCATAACACAAGAAGATTTAGAAATTTTCTCATGTAGGAAAACAGAGTCTTTCTCGGTGTTTTTCATACAATGCATAACATCATGAGCTTCTGCTCGAGAGGCTCCGCATACCTAGCTAGGTATGCGGCGCCTCCCTCACAGAAGCTCGTGATGTTGAGGTAAGTCACAATCTAGGAAATATTGTGAGAATTTGTCGAAAACTTCTTGTGTTAGCAATAGCTCAAAGAAATTGCATAAAACTTCAATAATTTAGAGTAGACTACTATGCTTCTCATTCCAATGCCTAGCTGAAAGATAGCTCAAAGAAATTGCATAAAACTTCAATAAATTAAAGTAGACTACTATGCTTCTCATTTCAATGCAGAGTGGAAAGGTTGAGTAAGCTATTCACTTTTGGTGATGGAAAGCAATGCGTGCAATTCAATTAAATGAGGATAAATTTGATATTGATAATGAAAACACATGCATGAAATTGGTACGTACCACATGCTATTTATCTACACATACAAGTGTGAGTGGGCGAGAATGAAAGTAAAGGATTTTGGCATTTGTAGGGTGCTTTGCTGTAGCCTCTTGTTTTACTTGTGTGATTTATCATATATAAAGCCAAAATCGGGAGCATCTTTGGAGATTCCTATCTAAAGAAATGAAAAAAACATTATAGGGACATATTGGACGATTATTTGGCATAATTTTGGTTTTAAGTGACATTTATATGGTGCATTTGTTATAGCCTTGTGTTTCGTTTGTGGGGTTATTGTATTTTCTTAAGGCTCACAACTTACATGTCTAGTCGTATCACTTTGAAATTGTGAAGCATTTATTTAGTCGTTCTTTTAACAATTGACTACATGACACTTGATAATGCAAGAGATGTATGCTACTCATTTGCCAATGGATAGGATGAGAGCGAAACAATACACTCAACCAAACTCTAAGAACATAGTCTTCGATATAACAGAAAGACACCAATGTTTGACACCATTCAAACTAGTAAAGTGGCTTGGAAGCTATAGTGCCAAGCCATAGGGTACCGAGAAAAAAGCTATCGCTTGAGGACTTAGTAAACCATAGATTACACAACCTTTGAAGCTAGAGTAGGACAAAATGAGATGGAGAGAAAGACTTACTGAGCGTTAAACTGATTCCGGCTACACATGAAGCCATAGCGTTACAGAGATGTTTCATTTATATTTCTAAAGTGATTTTCAACTTTCAAAATTCTCCCTATAACTTTTTGACTTTCTGCCTACCTATCCTTAAACGACCAACATATGATACTTTTAGAAGATTTTTTATTTTTCTGAGATTGGGGAGGCCTACTTAGGTTGATCAATACAATGTTCCACATATCTTTGGAATCTTGAAAGACTTTAATATCTCCAAAGATAATTATATGTTTGCTCAACCGTTTACTTTTTATTAACTTGGCTTCCTTGGCCTTCTACCCATTAACTTCCTTATTTCAAAGCTAATAAACTACTTTTCTACCTAAATTTGGTACCATTTCTAGTAAGAAATTAAAATTTTTTTTCCCTCTCACCAAAAGGTGAATAGGTTCTATAAGTCTCTCGCTTGAAAATATGTCACGAGGTAGGATGAGTGTCTTTCTTATAAGTTTGCAAGCTCTTATTGATTGCCAAGTTTGAACCATGAGTTTTTACACTCATGTTTCTACAACAATAACTAATGTCATCCCTCAGTAACCAATTATTCTTCTCTTACCTCTCTAAGGGTATTCCTTTACTCTCTTTCTCCCTTGCAAAAATTATTTGTCCTCAAATAAAACCATATTGTTACCGACACTAATTACACTTCTTAAACTTGCCTTCAAGCCAAATAAAACCATATTGTCGTCAACGCTAATTACACTTCTTAAACTGTCCTTCAAACCTAATAAAATCAACTCAAGCCTTTTTTAATATCTATACTTTGTTCTGGAAGATCAACAAAAGTGTATGCAAAGTTTCTTAAAACAAAAGTGTATGCAAAGTTTCTTAAAACAAAATTGTGCATCCCATACCATACAATTTTATTTGGATTTCTTTGTTGATAAAGTCCTTTCAAGATCAAAATTCCTAATTTATCGAGTCTTGTATCTAAATCACAAATCAAATGAGAATTTTTAACATAACAGTCTAATATTTAAAACATATTTTCTTGATTTATAGAGGGACAATCTCCTCCATGAATTACAAACTAGGATACCTCCATCATCTGAGCATACACAACCGAACGATGGACTATGTGCAAGATGGTTGACATACTAAGTTGCCTCCTTCACTCAGCTTGCACTAAGTCTATTGAGGTACTTATAAGAAAGAGGTGGCCATGCACAATCCACCTTTGGCATACTAAGTTGTCGCCTGCACTCAACCTACATTAAGTCAATTAAGGGACTTATAAGAAAGAGGTGGTCATGCACAATCCACCTTTGACCAAATAGTGAGGTATGCAAGCACAAATTACCTCTAAATTGTTACCAAAACTTTCCTTGACTGCCTCAATATGCGTTCATATTGTAATGCCTTGATATTTTAAATCAAGGTAGAATTTTTAAACCTTGTCCTTTGCTTACCCTTGTCCTTTGCTTACCCTAGTCCAATATGTTAATTATCACTGAGCTTATGTTTGTATACTAGCATACCGCCAACATACTCTTAATTGCGCATTATCAAATGCCTTTTTATGTTTAGTAAGGATTTGTAACTTTCTTCACCCACAAATATTGTCAAGTTGGATCCTTTCAACCTTAGTCTAGGTGCCAAGTTCAACACAAAAATATGCCTTCATTTCCAAGTAAAGACCAATTCATGAATTTTGGACTTGTTAACAAGTCTAATTTTCTGTTGTGGGATTATAAATATCTTATGTTCCAAGTATCTTGATTGATTGAGATGGATGTAATTTGTTAAACAAGCCTATAAACCATTATAGCAATACATAAAATTTACACATTCTAGCACTTATTGGAGCATTTTTTAATTCATAGCTTGCACTAAAGGTAAGGAATTTCTCATCGATGGTTAACATATTTTATCTTTATTATCTTTTTCTTTTAATGATGTATTGATATGGAGCATTGGAAACGTTTGTGACTCTTTGTGTTTAGTTGCTAGCATAAGCCAAGAGACAAACTATTGATATTTTAAAGAAAATATGTTTGAATTAAAGACTAGCTATAGATGGAGTTATTAAACTTTTGATTTTTATTTAAGGAAATTGGCATATACAAAGAGTATATTCTTAAGTATGCTATGACTACAAGAAATTTTACCATTGTTGATGACTGCCTTACAAAATTTAAAGATATACAAGAAGGTTCTTCCAAAACATAGATGAAAGGTATAGGATTTACATGTAGTTTGAATGTTGCTTCTATTTCTAATTATAGCTTTGTCTTTAATGCATCCAATAGGCATGCACATTAGAATAAAATTTTTGTATGAATGTTCATGCAAATTTAATACTTCGTAAGGAAGGACCCTAGAGAAACTTGGTAAAGTATAGTGGAATGAATTTATGTTTGAATGCTGCTTCCACTTCTAAGTTGTATATGAGATTGGGGACTAGCACATGCAACTCTCCACCCAACCATGCCTAATATAGGACCTTGGACTACTAATAGGCTCTCCTGTATCACATGTCTTACCTTAGTCCTGACATTACTCCCCCTTGGAGAAGTGTTTTCATCCTCGAAAACAAAAGTAGTGATATCTTCATAAGAACACTAATGATTTTCACAGTGGCATCCTTCACGAATCTACCTATTTAATAGGAGTTTCAATGAAATCAAGAATAACATCTTGATTTTCCACATTTGTAACCATTTGTGTGAGCGACTTATATTCAACATAGTGTGTAAATTCTAACTCACTAGAGTATTTTAATCTATTTAATACAACTAAGAGGTGTCAAAGAATACCTCTTCTCAGTTTCCATGAAAGTAACATGCTGACATAACTCATTGGCAAAAATTAAGTCCTTGACTTGTTATCATTTCTCATCCGTAAACAACCTCACAATAACTAGTGATTGAGACTAAGAACCTAACCTAAACATCAAGGGACCAAACCCATGGTAAGCAAAGTCCAACTAGAGAGAGAGAACCTTTTTAATTGGATTGATTTGTGCTAATATATGTGCTTAGCATATCCTTTAGCACAAGATTAACACTTGTAATCTACATATCCATTTCTAGATAACTTGGTAGTACTGAGATGTATTTCTTAACCTTTTACAGATAGTCCTTCAAAATGAGTAGTAAACTGGGATCACTATTCCTTGCAACATTGTTGAGCAATCAAAAAGGTTATGAACAACCAACTTGGTTAACTTTAGAGATTGGAAAAATGGATTGAATAAACTACACAAAGTTTAGTCAACTTACTACAAGCACCCACACTGAGCCATGACCTCTTATGGTGATTGGTAGACCCACAAGTAATCTCATAAAAATATCGCACATATGGTGTGAAATGCTTTAGAAGCTATCAATTTCATGAATTTGCATGCTGCTCCAAATCAGCCTTTGCTAAACACTAGGGCCCATAACACCTATTGTGCATGCATTTAACAAAAACGGGTCTAAATTCGCATTTCCATTACCATACTTGTCAATGCTTATGGCTAAAGTTATGCTCATAGCTCATAGGAAAAGAGCTGAATACTTTTCCCTACAATTACATGAAAGTTGTGCTAACATAGTTGGACCATAATAGAATGTGAAAATTAATTACATTTAGGTACCAACCTTAAAACATGTTCATGAACAATACATGATTTGCTACATGTGTAAACAACCATCCATTGAAGTTGTTTAACACTATTTAGTCTTACTAGGTACATCCGATAATTTTTGGGCATTGAAATTGTTCCTGATACAATGTACTCAAAATGGTCCAATAAATGGATTTGACCAGCACCTAGGGACTTTTTTGCGACACATAATTGAAATAACAAGCACCAGTGTCAGTTCCAAAGACTCATATTATCCACATGTGGAACATGTCTCATATTAGGATGTCCAAAAAATGACAACCTTCAAGTACGAGATGTACTTCTGTGTGGACGTAACTGTAAATGGGACTCTCATAATAAACATTGCTCCACACTAGCTAAACTAAACTCCATGAGTTCCTAGATCATGTTGCACCCTTGTGACAAACAACATGTGCCAAACAAAACTGCAAGGTGCAAAAATGTATCTGGTACACTACTAGCCCAAAATTATGTGCTCCTACATGACCTTGTCATGTGTCTAGAGTGAAATGGATGAAAACATTCTAGCTCATACATCCTACTTGAAAAGTCAATCAAAGAATATTCAAAAATGAAATGAAACCGAATCATATGCTTACCTAGAGGTTGAAGATAGCGTCCACTTACCTAAAGTCAAGTGCACTATCTCAACACAAGTTGAAATGTACAACCTAAGAGATAAATTACCAAAAATCCTATCTTGAAAGACCTAGTATGTCCTTAACCTGTTAAAACACTAAATGAAAGATTAGCATGAGTTGGATCATACCCTTGAAAATACCACTTCTATAGTCACAACCAGTGTTATAAACTAAACAACAGATTCTCTCAAGGTGGAATTTTATTCACAATTGAATCTTGAAATAGTCATATCTCTCTGTGAACAAAAGAGAAATATTCCCAACACCCCAAAGAAGGTAGTCATACTAGATTTTCTTGGGTGTTCAAACAAGAGAGCACTTGCTTTTAAGATCTCTTATTCTATTCATGCCGTCCCATGAATTAGTTGCTTCATAGTGAGGCCATGCCTACTTGATACCCACAAAAAGCATCATCTATATTGGCTGCACCATGTGCATAGAACCAAAAGTGCCTGCCGTTGTAGTCATATACAATGATCACAAGAAAATATATCAATTGCAACTAGGTAACCCCTCTAAAAACATGAATAAGAGAAGCATCCAAAAAAGTCATTGGAAACAAATAAGGTCTTACCGCATCTTAAAAAGTGCATGTGGACATCACAGTGAGTGGAATCCACCGTGACTATGAGGCGGATAAGGATGTCCTGGGCAGAGTAGCTAGTGCTATAGCGGAAGCATAAACAATGATTCAATGGAATTAGTCACACCATATTGGCATGCCATGCATGCATATCAAAAAAATAGAGTGATAAGCCCTTGGCTTCAATGATAGTCTCAACAATTGAGCCAATGCCATGTGTGCCGTGCACAATTTGTATAGGCATGGATACATCATAGTTCAATGTTGCCAAACGTAAAATGTGAGCTTATATCCGCATATTGCCAATTCGCCAAACCTGTGTGCCATACCCCTTGATCTGAAGTTAATGGGTAGTACTTTGGCACATAGTAGAAGCCTTGCTTCTTGTTAAGTCTGTCAAAGCACTTTGCTTTGCACAATAGGAAATCTTTTCCAAATGAAAGATTAAAACACAAAAAAACACGAAGAACTCAAAATTGTCTAACCTTGTTGCCCCTTTATGGTTAGTTGTCCTTGAATCAAAATTAAATGCTTGCATGAGATTGAATTTCATTCTGCTTTTGTCATCCTTGTGCTTGAATCTCGCTCATAGCCCATGTATACTAAGAAATTGAGAGTTGACGTATGAACCATGCATACCCTCTTAGCTTGGTTCGTACTGACGCTAGTGAAAAAGCATGCAGACATGTTGCAAAGTCCCCCCAAGTTCGTATGTTGGTAGCATATTCCAAGCTGTGGAAGCTTCTATGCAATATACCTAACATTTAAGCCTTGCTTCGCATAAGTACATTAAAAATATAAGATAATATGGAGTGTGTGCGCTCATAGCCAGTGGGTGCTCTTTGAAGGAGAGGAGCCGAGAGCACAGTGAAAGAGGAAGAGGAATGTGCACATACACTCACACACACACCACCATAGCCACACACAGGTTGGAATATGCTACCAACATACGAACTTGGGGGGAAAATTCAAGAAAGTCCGTTTGGAAAATTCAAGAAAGTACTCTCTCTCTCTCTCTCATGCGCAGGCAGAGGACTCCACTAGCGCTGGGCAGCATTCTGCCTCTCTCTCTCTCTCTCTCTCTCTCTCTCTCTCTCTCTCTCTCTCTCTCTCTCTCTCTCTCTCTCTCTCTCTCTCTCTCTCTCGCATGCGTAGACAAAACTGAGAAGACTCCATGGCCCGCACATATATTTTAATTCTCAAAACACCCCCAATATTTTGTCACAATTCCCAAAATGCCCTTTGATTTTTCCAAAATTCCCAAAAAACCCCTGGTCGTGGGATTAAATTTCTTGAAAGACAATTTAGCTTTTCATAAGAAGACTTGATTGTCTATCAATACAAGATGCTAAAACTAGAATTTGAGTCCATTAAGTAGGCTCTCTAGATGAATTGCTTCATTATTTTTAGACATAATATTTTCCCTTTCTTGCGATGTAATTTGTGACTAATTACATGCTAAGCACTCAAAATCGGATCTTAATTGTCAATCAAAAAGGAATAAAGATTAGGAAAATAAATACAAGGGTATTTTGGTAACTTTTGCAATTTGGGGGATATTTTGGGAATTTCCACAAATTAGAGGGGTATTTTGGTTTGGTAATTTCCCCAAAAAAATTCAATCAGACGTTTGCTTTGGAGTAGTTTCAAAGAGAATTTTTTTCAAGGTAGAAGATTTTTTAATAATTTAACTCTATTTTCTTGAATTTTCCAAACGGACTTTCTCCTTCTCCCCGTCTCTTCAACCGGCTGTTTTGATTGTTCAATTCAATTGCTCAAGGCTTAGTTGACGCACTTTTCTCGAACACTGACGCAGAGAGAGAGAGACAAAGAGAGAGAGAGAGAGAGAGAGAGAGAGAGAGAGAGAGAGAGAGAGAGAGAGAGAGAGAGAGAGAGAGAGAGAGAGAGAGAGAGAGAGGGAGAGAGAGAGAGAGAGAGAGAGAAAGAGATTCCGTTAAACACCAGCTTGGCAGCAATCCTTCATATGTCGTACTAGATGGGAGTCCAAAGTCGCCACTAGCTGCCAAACGCTCAAGATGGGGGATTGAACCTTGGATCGAGGGGACAACGAGCTTTGGGTTGTTTTCAATGGATGCGAATCGAGGGTTTCTCATCCACACCTGGGCTATTTTCAGCGGATGAAAATTGAGGGTGTATCTCTAGATGCAACATTGTCTCATTGAGTGCATTGATTGCAGGATATGTCCAACAAGGTCAGGGAGGGAGATTTTTTATTGCTTTGTGGGTTCCTTGGTCGACATGTATGCCAAATGTAATGCACTTCATAAAGCACACAAAGTGTTTGAGGAGCTTCTTGTCGGGATATCATCTCTTGAAATGCACCTATTGCGGGATATGCACAACTTGGGGAGGTCCATGGAATGGAGGCAAGGGTGGCATGCATGGGGTTTCCCCTATTCCCCAGAGATGAAACCACTTTCGCTTACATACCGACAACATGGTGGATACCCAAAAAGTTATCTGCAAAGTGGTAAGAGTGAGCGAGACCCGCCGGTAGGCGGGTCGTGCAAGCTAGTCTTATGTAGTAAGGCACAATACACATTGTACTTAGTCTTAGTGGCTCACACAAGTGTATAGCTCTACACTTAGTGTTAGTAGTAGTTAGTGATGGGCGGTCGGCCACGTGGCCATCAAACCTAACATTCTCCCACTTGATGGCCAATGTCGGAGATAACATGAATGGAAGAGAACCACTCTTCACCCAATGCCCATCAATGCACGACAGTGCTGAAACTGATGGCTAGAGAGACTTTTAGTGAGTGCATCCGCTGTGTTCTCTGACGTAGGAATCTTCACTAAATCAAGGCTCTTGTTTGCTATACATTCACAACTGAAGTGATAACGCACATCAATGTGTTTTTTCCTGGAATGAAACACTGGATTGTTAGCCAAGGCAATAGCACTCTGACTGTCACAATGAAGAACTGGTGTACACTGCTCCAATTCAAGGTCTTTCACTAGGCGAGCAAGCCAAATAGCTTCTTTGCATGCCTCACTCAATGCAACATACTTTGCCTTTGTGGTAGAAATGGATGTACAGTCTTGAAGAACTGATCTACAAGAAATAGCAGAACCAGCAAATGTGTAAATCCAACCCATTGTTGATTTACGACTGTCAACACAGCCTACATAATCATTGTCTACAAATCCATGAATGGATGACTCTCCACGATCGTAGCATAATTGTCTATCTGCAGTGCCACTCAAATATCTGAGAATCGACTTGACAGCATCCCAATGCTTTTTACCAGGGTTAGACATAAATCTGCTGACAACTCCCACTACATGTGCAATGTCAGGTCTTGTAGCCACCATGGCATACATGAGACTACCACAAGATAAAGCATAAGGAACCTTAGCCATTGCAGCTTTTTCCACAGCAGATTTGGGATAATCGTTCTTGCTAAGTTTCAAATATGCAGGCAGTGGAGTACTCAAAGCCTTCCCCTTCTGCATGTTGAAACGATCAAGAACCTTGTGCACATACTCTTTTTGAGAAAGGTACAACAACCTCTTCTTACGGTCACGAGTAATGTGCATACCCAAAATGTGATCGGCTTCACCCAAATCTTTCATGTCAAATTGACTTTTTAGTTTGCTTTTCAAGTCATCAATGTCCTTCTTGGAATGACCAGCAATAAGCATGTCATCTACATAAAGGATAAGCATAATAAGCTCTCCATTTGGTTGTCTTTTCACGTAAACGCATTACTGCGCTTATAGCTTAGGGAACGTATAAATGCATCAAACTTTTGATACCATTGTCTGGATGGTTGCTTCAAGCCATAGAGACTTTCAGAAGCTTATAGACCAAATGTTCCTTGCCCTTTAGCACAAACCCTTCAGGTTGCTGCATATAAATATCTTCCTCGAGATCACCATGTAAGAAAGTTGTAATGACATCCATTTGATTAAGCTCCATATCTTCAGTGGCAACCAAAGCAAGTAGCATTCTCAGTGGGGTCATCTTGACCACTGGAGAAAAGATTTCCTGAAACTCGACATCATATTCTTGCTTGAAACCTTTGGCCACTAAACGAGCTTTGTAATTGTCAACCTTCTTCTTTTAAATCAATTTACAAGGCAATGCTTTCCTACCTTTTGACAATGGAACAAGTTTCCATGTTTTGTTCTTTGCAATACTGGACATCTCCCTCTTCATAGCATGTTCCCACTGAACCTTATCATTGGCTAGCATAGCCTCTTTGTAACAAGAAGGCTCACCACCACTATCTGTCAGCAAAACAAAATCCACGCCCGAAACAAAACGTTTTGGCGGATGTGAGACTCTTTGAGATCTCCACGGTGATTGATTAGAACTCGTACTAGCATGTGTAGTAATTGTCTCGAGAGTTGTCTAGATAGGAGGTGATACATCAGAAAACGTCACTTTCCAGAATTCAACCTCTTTCATTGGCTGTCTATGTATCTTAGTCTCATTAAAGACAACATCACTGCTACAGATCACTGATCAACTTTTCAGATCCCATAAACAAAAACCAAATTGACCATCTACACCATAGCCAATGAAGATGCATTTTTTGGACTTAGGATCTAGCTTAGCACGCAACTCCTTGGGTACATGTGCATAAGCTTTACAGCCAGATGTGCGGGTTTCTCATAAGACAATTAATGTCCTGACCATAACTCCAAAGGTACACGAAACTGCAATGAAGCATGTGGTTTTTTATTGATCAAGTACATGGCTGTGTATAATGCTTTAACCCAAAACACTTGCGATAAATTAGCATGTGATAGCATAGACATAATCCGCTCTTAGATGGTCCTATTCATTCGTTCTGCAACACCATTTTGTGCATGGATATAAGGAGCTGTAGACTCATGCTTAATTCCCCTACTTGAACAGAAGTCTGTAAACTCTTTGGAGACATATTCTCCACCATTGTTTGAGTGCAAAGCTTTCAACTTATGTTTATACTGAGTTTTAACACTAGATAAGAACTTCTTGAAGCAAGAAAAGGTCTCATCTTTAGACTTCATGGTGTAGACCCAAACATGTTGTGTTGCATTGTCAATGAATGTAACATAATAGGACGCACCACCATGGGATTTAGAACATAAATCATTGTGCACAAGCTCTAAGGGTTTTCTTTCTTTGTCAAAAGAATGTGTACGATGTGTCCGTGTTTGCTTTCCATATTGACAATGCTCACAAAAGGTAAAATAAAAAAAATGACAAAGACGGTAAGTAGCCCAAACGAGAGAGTGTCTCCATTCCCTTCTTTGACTATGTCCTAACCGACTATGCCACAAGCAACGGTTGGCAGCTCGGTTACAAAAAGAACACTGTTTTTATCAGATACATAAAGAGGATAAAGTGAACCAACTTTAGAACCATGGACTATAATAAGATGACCCTTCTCAACACGCCAAGACTGCTGATGAAAAGGGACTTTTTAACCCAAGGCATCAAGACGTCCAACCAAAATCAGATTGCATGTCAAGGCTGGAACATGATGCACATTATGGATTATAAACTTCACCCCATTTTCCATAACCATGGCAATATCACCTACGCCAACAATGTCATAAGAGTAACTATCACCAAGTGTAACAGAGCCAATGGTTTTCTCGTATGTAGTAAACCAATGCCTATGAGGTGTGACATGCAACGAAGCACCCGAATCAAGAATCCATGTATGGGATACTTCACC
The DNA here is from genome assembly GCF_014529385.1 of Adiantum capillus-veneris. Taxonomy (NCBI): domain Eukaryota; kingdom Viridiplantae; phylum Streptophyta; class Polypodiopsida; order Polypodiales; family Pteridaceae; genus Adiantum; species Adiantum capillus-veneris. The sequence continues at coordinate 62,092,580 of NC_140954.1, read as the reverse complement.
ACTAACAAGGAGTTCAACTAGCATAGAACTCTGCAAAGATAGAGTTTCATGTGCATCATAAAAAACATCATTACTTTCAGTCAACATATTAATGTCTTGCACATCACTCTCATCTTGAACTATGTTCGGCTCTTCAATCTGAACCGAACTCTTTAGTTTCTCCTCTTTATCATCATGATCTTTGCCTTTACCTTTGCCCTTCTCTTTGTCACGCTTCCAAGCTTAACAATCCTTCTTTATGTGACCAAAGTTATCACAATAATTCCAATGAGCATTGCGGCGACCACGAGATCTGGTTCTACCCTTTGATGCGTCTCTATTGCGCTCTTTCTTGGACTCACATTGCAAAGAACGATTGCTTATCATCCCTTTGCACATAATGAGCTTTGCAATGATGCGAGCTAGTCATGGTCTTTGGACGCATCTCCTTTGACAAAAGTGCACTAGTGACATCATTGTATTTTAGTGTACCATTAGGAGCAGAGTTACTAACAGCTGTGCAAAAGATATCCCAAGAGGGTGGCAACGAACAAAGCAAAAATATTGCTCTCATCTCATCATCAATGGTCATGCACTGTGCACAAATCTGGGCAAAAAGAGAATCAAAATCATTGATATGGCTGGCAACACTAGCTGACTCCTTCATACAAAGGTTGAAAAGTTTTGCATCAAGAAAACTTTATTGCTAGCCGTATCCTTTTCATAAGTGTCGCATAATTTTTGCCATAAAGCATGAACAGTCTCACATTCTAACACTAAAAAGTACCACCGACTCACCAAGGTGCAGTCTAATCATAGACCTGCATAGCTCATCGAGCTCCTCCCACTGAAACCGAGTCATGTGCATATCTTCAGTTCTAGCCGCATAGGCAATAGGCAACTTTTGCTTCTTTTGGACAATCACATCATGCATTTGGTTCTTCCAAAGCTAAAAATTAGTGCCATCAAACTTCTTTATGTCGTAAATGTCACCGTCTTTACTAGTAGACATGGTGGCAAAATTACCAAAAGATTCTGGGAAAATTTCGGCAGATTTGTATTTGGGACCATTTCAACCAAAATACGAGACAAAATGACCAAGTATGTCACTCACAAAGCATAAAGGAGGGCAACGCTTTCAAAAGCACATTGTATAGAGACCAACTGAGGTGCATAAACTGTCAAATTGACCATAGACCACCAACTTGGCGTCAAAAGCATCTATACCACTCTATACATGTCCTATGGCGAGGCCTTGTAAGGAATGCTCCAGCTACCTGTATCACCGAAGGTATCTCCACATTTGAGAATACCCCAGCTCAATGAAAACCTCACACTATCGACTCTCAACAACGTAGGTTATGCAACAAAATATATAGCCAAGTCTCAGAAATGGCTATCATCAGGACCAAGTCTCAGAAATGGTCGGGACTGCCGTACTAGCCAAAAGATGGCTCCACAAAAGTGTACAATGGTAGTATCCACAAAGACGTAAAAGTCTGTCATGAGGCTCAAACAAGCACCAAAAGCATGTGTATGCAAAGAAATATTCCTACGGAGAGTCAAATCGCTCTCAAAAGAGCTCAAACACTGTCAAAAGTGCAAACATATGCATGTACGCATAAAAAACTGCTCCCACTGGAACAAGAATATCACAGGCACTGAAACATGTAGCCTGTGAGTCGTCAATACCATAGCCGAAGCCGAAATCGAGTCCGAGAAGCACAGAGAAAGCTAACCAAGCCGCTCTATGTACCTATCTCTGTACATGTATCTGTACTAGTAGTCCAAGAAGACAATGCCATCAAACTCCCTTCTATGTGTGTGTATGAGGTCACTCCAAAAGAGGCTACACACTCTCGAATGAACCGTGCGCTCTCATAGATGGAAGAGACTGCAATAATGGTACCTGTAATGGCTATGAAAGCTCTGTAGCACAAACTACCAAAAGAGGGCTGAAAAATGCAGCTCTTGAATCGTAGCTCGAGTGGGGTTTTTGATGGCACTAATGGCTTCGAAAGGGGGGTAAAACTCTAAGATGCCTGCTAGAAATGCTCTTAGAATGCTGAATTTGCCGATGCTGAAATCGGAACCCTGTTTGCACTCTTAAAAGTGCGCGTGCACGAAAGCGATTTTGAGAATAAAACCACTCTGATACCAGATGAAGGAGAGGAGCCAAGAGCACAACGGAAGAGGAGAGGAATGCGCACACACACTCACACACACACACCACCATAGCCACACACAGGTTGGAGGGGGAGAGCCAACACACACTGTGTGCCCCTTTCTTTCTTCTTTATCTTATGCACTAAGGCACAATACACATTGTACTTAGTGTTAGTGGCTCACACAAGTGTATAGTTGTACACTTAGGGTTAGTAGCAGTTAGTGATGGGTGGTCGGCCACATGGCCATTAAAACTAACACTCTTGCAGACATACATATGTCAATGCAAAAGAAAATCGACCTTGTCGAATTATATGTCTTATTGAGAATTATAAAAGTATTGTAGATTACCCAATATTGAATAGAGATAGCTCTAGAAACTTAGCTATTAAATTTCCTCAGATTGCAAAAGTCTTTCCGAAGCAACTTTTGCTTGCCAAGTTGACTTGTAGAAATTTTTGCAAGAGTTAATAAGTGCAAACTTATAAACTTGAAATTTAACCGGCTTCAGGATGTGCTTGAATTACTGCCCTTGGCACCAAAATTTGTATCACCCTGTGGGGGGTTTGCCAATGCAGGATGTCTCATATGTGTAGAAGCCTTGCTTCACCATGTACAATCGCATGTTGATCGACTTAATGGGTTCTATTAGCTGGCTCCTTGGCCATAGAGTCATAACATATGCATAGTAGGAATCATGCCCGCTTGGAAATCTTGCTCCAATTAGAAAATCTTCCCATTTTGAGTGGCCAAGCCTTAGAAGGGCTTCACTTTGATAAACACTGTGTGACTGTCTTTTGACCATTTTGGGTGGTATGCATGAGTACTAAAAAAATGCCTTCATAGGCCATTAGCATCATGAACTAAATGTACTTACCATTAGCATCACAAAGCTTGATTGATGCAACATGGATACTTTTATTGCTTCAACTTTGTATGAATGCATCATATGGATGGGGATGTGTAGAAAACATTGTTTCCATGCATACAAAGAGCATGCCAAGCATACATAAAAAGGGGCAAATTAAAACATATGTACTTTGACACACAAATCTACGCATTGCCTCTTCTAAGTTTCCATGAAACTTAGTAAAATGTAAACAAACTATGTGTATGCGATGCATGAGTGTGTAGCTTTGCAAAAACTCTCCATGAAAGGAGAACATATACATTCATGTCTCATGAAAATAAGAAAGCATTATTATGCTTACAAACTAACAGATCACAAGAGTGTGAGGAAATTGCAAGTCATAAAATCTAATATCTAGCTAATCCAAATGATTTTCGCATATAAAATTGATCATTTAATGTGGGAGAATAAACGGGAACAAGAGTTAGAATAGAGACATGTGCTTCTAGGCCTATCTCAATAGGGGACCAAAAGGAGAGATGGTTGCATCTCAATATGGGTCCAAAAGATGGTCTACCAAAGAGCAATATGTAATAAGTAGTTCTAGACTTATCTCAACAGGGGACCAAGAGAAGAGATTGTTACATATGAATAGGGGTCTAAAAGGAGATAGTCTATCAAAGAGCAACGTGCATCTAGTGGAGCTTAAATACCTTAGGGTTAGGTTCATTAAAGACCTCCAAAGGTTAGTGTTAAAAGTCCTTAGACCTTAGGCAAGCTAGGGCCGTGCTTGAGGTGGGAACCCGCTGGCCCAAGCTTGAGGTGCTTATCGTGCTTGCTGACTAAGATTCTTGATGTGTTTGTCATGCTTGATGAGTAAGGTTCTTCAGGTGCTTTTCGTGCTTGCTCACTAAGGTGCTTGAGGTGCTTGCCATGCTTGATGAGTAAGGTTCTTGGGGGGCTTGAGTCAAAAAGAGACCCTACAAAGGAGGGGGAAAGCCCCAAAGTTAGGAGAATCTTTGACTTAACCTCCCACTCACCCAAAGGGCACCCCCTTTGTAATGGAAATGGCCTTTGAACTTTGAGAATAGCAGAATTAAGAGAAGTAGAGTGAGCATTTTTGTGAGATTACTTTGAGAACATAAGGGGTGAACTTAATTGATGGTAGCAACATAAACATAGTACTTAATTAACTTGGCATGAACAATACTTTTGTAAAAGAGAGAGTATTAGAGAACATGACAATAGTTGAGGACCGGATTTACTTGGAGCCGGTCCCCCCTCCAAAAGGCATTTGTATTATAGATTCTCCCATCAAGAGAGACTTGGTACAATACAATCTTTGTGTTCCTTGTGACCTTGGTGATGCTATGAAGATGGAAAGCTTCATGCATCACGAGCATAACATAAACTTTGCAAAAAGCATAAACTATCCCAAGCCTCAGTCCCAAGGCCTCAAACACCTTCGAAGGTGGAGAGAGCTAGCGGGGAATGAGGGTAGGGAAGAGGAAGAAGAATCATTTATAGGAGAAAGAAATAGTTACTCACTTATCCGCACTCTTCTTGCTTAGCATAGCATAATAGCATAGTAATGAAGATGAAGAAGATGTCAAGCTTAAGCATTGAAACATGGCTCTTGGTTGGATTTGCATTCCATAGCCAAGAGTGTTGGTGTAGGCTCTCCACTTCTCAACAAGCTTGGAGAAGGAGATGGAGCTCTTGCACTTTGCACTCCACACAATGAGAGAATGTGTGTGTATATGTGTGTGAGAGAGTATACCCCCCTCTCATGCTTGGTCCACATCTCTCTCTCTCTCGTATTATTTAATTATTTCATTTGGACATGTGTCCTCTTTTTTCTCTTTGAGAGGAAGAACTTAATTATTTATTTTTATGTATCTAAATTCTCATTGGACCCCTTTAAAACCTATCCAATAGGATTCAAGCACATCGTGAGGGTTACATGTGGAGGATCATTTGAACGGGTGTCTTTTATGCTTATTAAGTCATTTGGTTTGAATTGAATACTTCAAGCACTTAGTCAATCAAACATGGAAACATTTTATGCCTCTTGAAGAGTTTATCTTTGAATTGAACACTTCAAGAACTTTAGTCATTTAAGCATAAAAATCACCTCAAGCTTTGGGCAAGGTTCCCACAACCACTTTAAGCATCTTAGCATCTCATGCTTGGTTAGGATTCCTACCTCAAGGTTAGCCCTAGCTTGCCTTAGGTCAAAGGACTTTTTAACACTAACTTTTGGAGGTCTTTAATGAAGCTAACCCTAAGGTCTTTTAAGCTCCATTAGATAGACAATGCTCTTTGATAGACTACCTCCCTTTGGACCCTATTGAGATGTAACCATTTCTCGTTGAGGTAAATCTAGAAGAACTTATTGCAGATTGCTCTTTGGTAGATCGTCTCATTTTGGACCCTTATTGAGATGCAACCATTTCTCCTTTTGGTCCCTTGTTGAGATAGATCTAGAAGCACATATCTATATCCTAACTCTTGTTCCCTTTTTATCTTCCCATATTAAATGATCAGTTTAATACGAGAAAATCATTTGGTAAAGTTAGATATATTTTTTATGACATTTTTTACCCTACGACATCATTCCAGAATGGATGACTAATCCATTTGGTGCGCGGGAGACTTAGCTGCGCCAAGCATGTCTGCTCTTTAGTCCACATCATACTTCCAAAGTAGAGTGACAACTTCTACTTGGTGTTTGGGAGACGTCATCACCACAAACATGATCCTAAGCATGTATACTTCTTAAATTTTGTGCACAATAAAAGAAAGAGAATGAGTCTTATAAGACAAAAACATTGTTCATTTAAATTGCATTTTCATTTGCTTACTCTAGTTTAGCATTGTGAGCATTGACAAGGTTCATATTATCCTTAAGCTAGGTTCCTTGGATCCATCTAGCATCTTCAAAAGGATAATTCTTAAACTTAACAAGATATCATTGGATAATTTTACTGTTTCTTAGTACCTTGTCTTCGTGTCCAAGAATCGATTTGGGTTGCAACACCTCTTCTTGATCCTCAATCTCTGACAGGTCCTCAATTATTGGTTCTTTTTGTGGCTCTTCTTTGTAAGGCTTGAGTAGGCTCACATGGTTAACGTTGTGAATGAGCCAATGGTTAGGCAACTTTAATTGATAAGCCATCTCATATATTGGCTTTAGAATTTTAAAAGGACCGTACTATCTTTTTGCTAGTTTAGCATAATACTCTTGGTGGCCCGTAGGATTCTTGCCCGTAGTATGCCTTAGACGAGCCTTGAAAAACTTAAGCAAGACCCAATCATTTTTCTTAAAGGCTAAAGCCCTTCTGTGCTTATTAGCAACATCCCTTTTTGCATTTGCTTTGAGATGGATATAACCTCTTTAATCTTTGGAAAAGATTCTTGTGAGTCTTGGCTATATTCATCAGCAGCGAAGATCTTCCCATGTACTTTAAGTAGTAAGGGACTTTTTGATCTTCCCTCTTTAACCCCAAAAAGTGCTTTTCCCATAAAAGTATGTACAATGTCATTTTACCCATGCTCTATAAGAGGTAGGTACTTCTCTCATTGAGAACTTTGATCTACTTCCATGACATACACTTTTAATAGATTCAAGAATCATTAGATAACTTAAACTTTGATCATCAGTTTGTGGATTTTAGGCCGAAAGAGAAATTTAGTCTACTTCCTGGATTCTTAAAGAGACCCTTCTAAAAATTACTGGTCATTCTACGATCTTTGTCCGACTTTATGGGTGTTGGAAAGCCATGATACTTGAAAATTTGAGATCTAAAGAGGGTCGTCGTTTGATGTGCCTTAATAGTCTTTTTGACAGGTATAGAGTGTGTTTTCTTGCTAAGCCTGTCGACTGAAACAATCCAAGTTGCTTCCCTCGATCAAATTTCAATTTTTGGTATAACACGCATTTTGAAACATACTCTTGTATGTTTACTTTTCATGGTGACCAGTAGAAATACATTTCTACTCCTCAAAGAGTAGATAATGGAATCCCTTTTTGCCCCGCATAAGGAGAAGCATGGGATTCATACATGACTTTCTTATTGTATGGGTGACTAACACATAGCCTATTTCTATTTAGAAGATAACCATCCTTCAAAGGTGAATGGTTTTTTTATCTTCTCTAATGCAAAGGCTGTAGTTACGTACTTAAAGTCTTAGTCAGTAACATACTCATCTATCATAAAAGATAGATAATTCTGAGTTGCTATAGACACCACATTTACCCTTGACCGTTGTGAAAGTGCATCGACCACTTGATTGTGCTTGCCAACAATGTGAGCATATATGAAATTTAAATTGCGAAAGAAAATTTGCCCACCTCATTTGTTTGTCGAGAACTTGGTTTGCGTCATGAAGTTCTTGAGGCTTTGTCATTCATTCGTAGGATGAATGGAGTCCCCAAGAGATAGTGTTTCCACATGTCTATGGCATATAGAACATCTAGTAGCTCTTTTTTGTATTTGCCCAATACTCGCTTATCGGAGTTGAGTCTTTGACTCTCATATGCTATGGCATGCCCTTCTTGAAGCAAAATAGCTCTAAGGCAATCACCACAAGCATCACATTGGACCTCAAATGGCTTTGAGAGATCCAAAAGCATAAGGACTGGTTGAGAGGTAAGCTTCTCTTTGAGGTTTTCAAAAGAATTTTTCTCCTTAGCCGTCCATGAATAATTAACGTTCTTCTTTGTTAAGTCATGTAATTGTCCTGTTATTTAAGAAAATTATGCTATGAAGCGTATATAGTATGCACACATACCATATAAAACTTTTTAGCTCATGTAGATTCCTTGGATTAGGCCATGCTTTTATTGCCTCCAACTTTGATGGATGCATACGGATACCATCTTGAGAGATGACGTGACCTAAATATTGGTTCTCTTGTAGGAAAAATTCACTTTTCTTTTGATTAATGAAAAGATAATTCTCTCTCACAACTTGGAAGATTACTTGGAGGTGTCACTTGTACTCCTCAAGAGAATTTGAGTGGCCTGAAGATTTTTGTCCATCGTGAGTTTGAATGCGGCTAGAGCATTTGTTAGGCCAAAACTTGTAACTTATCAAATAGACCTTCTACCGCGGCGGCACGGGAAATCTTTTTTTTTAATAGTGATCCTATTTAGTGCTCTATAGTCGACACACATGTGATATGTGCCATCTTTCTTTTGCACTAAAAGTACTGATGAATAGAATGGAGAGGAGCTAGGCCTCACCATCCCTTTTCCACCATGCACTTTCCTCATGATCTCCTCTTGTTGAGCTTGTGAAGCTCAATAAGGAGGTTTATTAGGCGGTGAGCTTCCTAGTAGAAGCTATGTTGCATGGTCATCATCCCCTCGTTTTGGAGGTAGCTCACTAGGGATGTCATCAATGAAAACATCTTGGAATCCATTTAGGAAATTAGACAACTGTAATTCCTCTTGATTCCCTTTATTGCTACTTGTGAAAACATTAGAATCATTTACAGATTCTCTAACAAAAATCATATACGCAAAAAATAGAGCTTTTCATTGACTTATAAAAAACAAGCATATTTACCAGGGATATGGTGTTCCCCGACTCATTAGCATCTATGTACATGCTCTTTTCCCTGTAGGTGAAATAAATTCTCCTTTCAGGGAACTTCATGTTGGCAGCCATGCGGTTGAACCATGGTGCCCCTAGGATAACATCCTCATGTTGGAGAAGATAGATAAAAAAAAGTATTCTTTGTCGACATAGCTTTGGACATGAAGCCTCAACATCCCAATCAAGGGAGTAACGGAGGCTTGCTGTCCCTTGAAAGCTGCATTGGTAGTTACAGTATCTCCCATCTCAAAAGCTTGAATGCCAACTCCATTGATATGAAGTTGTGAGTAGAGCCAGTATCAAAGAGAATAAGGGCATCATGCTCCCTTAATTTTCCCCAAGCATAGGAGAGGAATGAACCTTTGCAAGGAGTATCCTCTTTTGGAGCTTCAACCATGGAAGCTATAAGAATGTCATTGTGTACATTTCTTTCTTTTGGGGCAAGAACGATAACCATGTCCTTGCTCCCCACACTTAAAAGCATTTATGGTCTTTTTGAAAAGCCTTTAAGAGGTAATAAAAGAATGGCCTAATCCAAGGAATCTACAGGAGGTACGTGGCTTTATAGGTATGTGTGCATACTATAGATGCTTCATAGAAAAATTCTCGCTAATAGCAGGCCCATTACATGACCTAACAAAAAAGAACGTTAAGTATTCATGGACTGCAAAAGTCCAAGAAGGTTTTGAGAAGCTTATCTCTCAACTTGTGCTCACACTACTAGATCTCTCAAAGCCATTTGAGGTCCAATTTGATGCTTGTGGTGATTGCCTTGGAGCTATTTTGCTTCAAGAAGGGCATTCCATAGCATATGAGAGTCAAAGACTCAACTCCAATAAGCGAGTATTGGGCAAATACAAAAAAGAGCTACTAGTTGTTCTATATTATTCCCTAGACATGTGGAAACACTATCATTTTGGGACTCCATTCATCCTACAAATGGATCACAAAGCCTCAAGAACTTCATGATGCAAACCAAGCTCTCCAACGAACAAATGAGGTGGGCAAAATTTCTTTCACAATTTCTTTCATATTGCTCACATTGCTGGCAAGCACATTCAAGTGGTCGATGCACTTTCACGAAAGGACAAGGCTAAATCTCTTCGAGGAGTAGAAATTTATTTATGTTGGTCTACCATGAAAAGTAAACATACAAGAGTATGTTTCAAAATGCGTGGTATGCCAAAAGTTGAAATTTGACCAAGGGAAGCAACTTGGAGTAATTCAGTCGACAGGCTTAGCAAGAAAACACACTCTATGCCTATCAAAAAAACTATTAAGGCACATCAAATGGCAACCCTTTTCAACTCTCAAATTTTCGAGTATCATGGGTTGCCAACATACATAATGTCGGACATAGATCCTAGAATAACCAGTAATTTCTAGAAGGGTCTCTTTGAGAATCTAAGAAGTAGATTAAATTTCTCTTTCGGCCTATCATCCACAAATGGATGACCAAAGTGAAATAACTAATCTAACGATTCTTGAATCTATTAAAAGACTATGTCATGGAAGTATATCAAAGTTCTCAATGAGAGAAGTACCTACCTCTTATAGAGTATGCATACAATGATATTTTACATACTTCTATGGGGAAAGCACCTTTCAAGGTTAAACAGGGAAGATCCAAAAGTCCCTTAAAGTACATGGGAAGATCTTTGCTGCTGATGAATATAGTCGAGACTCACAAGAATCTTTTCCAAATATTAAAGAGTTTATATCCATCTGAGAGCAAAGGCAAAAAGGGCTGCTGCTAATAAGCACAGAAGAGTCGTACCCTTTAAGGAAAATGATTGGGTCTTGCTAAAGTTTCTCAAGGCTCATTTAAGGCATACTACGCACAAGAATCCTACGGGCCACCAAGAGTATTATGCTAAACTAGCAAAAAGATACTAGGGTCCTTTTTAAATTCTGAATCCAATCAATGAGATGGCTTATCAATTAAAGTTGCCCAACCATTGGCTCATGCATAATATTTTCCATGGGAGCCTAATTAAGCCTTACAAAGGAGTGCCACCAAAAGAAGCAATAGTTGCAGACCCTCCAAAAATTGAAGATCAAGAAAAAGTACTTCAATCTAAATCCATCCTATGAAGACAAGGTATTAAGAAATAGTAAGATTATCCGACGATATCTTATTAAGTTTAAGAATTATCCTTTTAAAATGCTAGGTGGATGCAAGGAACTTAGCTTAAGGATAATATGAACCTTGTCAATGCTTACAATGATGCCTTAGAGTAAGCATTTTAAATGAACAATGTTTTTGTCTTAGAACTCATTCTTTCTTTATTGTGCACAAAATTTAGGAAGTATGCATGCTTAGGATCATGTTTGTGGTGACGACGTCTCCCAAACACCAAGTAGAACTTGTCACTCTACTTTGGAAGTATGATATGGACTAAAGAGCAGACATGCTTGCAGTAGCTAGGTCTTCGAGCACCAAATGGATTAGTCATCCATTTTGGAATGATGTCGTAGGGTAAAAAGGGACCCTGTACCTGCTAAGAAACATGGACTAGTGACTAGGCTTTATCTTCTCTACTTCATAGTCGAGGATGACTATGATTTCAAGAGAGAGACAATGTCATAAAATCTAATAGCTAGCTAACCCAAATGATTAAACTAATCATTTAATGTGGGAGAATAAACGAGAACAAGAGTTAGAATAGAGACATGTGCTTCTAGACCTATCTCAACAGGGGACCAAAAGAAGAGATGGTTGCATCTCAATAGGGGTCCAAAAGAAGATGGTCAACCAAAGAGCAATGTGCAATAAGTACTTCTTGACTTATCTCAGCAGGGGACCAAGAGGAGAGATGGTTACATCTGAATAGGGGTCCAAAAGGAGATAGTCTATCAAAGAGCAATGTGCATCTAGTGGAGCTTAAAGACCTTAGGGTTAGCTTCAGTAAAGACCTCCAAAGGTTAGTGTTAAAAGTCCTTAGACCTTAGGCAAGCTAGGGCTCTGCTTGAGGTGGGAACCCAGCCCAAGCTTGAGGTACTTGTCGTGCTTTTTGCTAACTAAGGTGCTTGAGGTGCTTGTCATGCTTGATGATTAAGATGCTTGAGGTGCTTGTCGTGCTTGCTCGCTAAGGTGCTTGAGGTCTTTGTCATGCTTGATGAGTAAGGTTCTTGAGAAGCTTCCCATGCGTTGGGGGGGGGGGGGGGGTAAGGTGCTTGGGGGGCTTGAGTCAAAAAGAGACTCTACAAAGGAGGGGGAAAGCCCCAAAGTTAGGGGAATCTTTGACTTAACCTCCCACTCACCCAAAGGGCACCCCTTTCTCAAGGGGCACATGGATATGGATCCAATATGGATACAACAAAGTTAGAGGTAATAAAAGGATGGCCTAATCGAAGAAATCTATAGGAGGTACAAAGCTTTATAGATGCTTCATAGAAAAATTCTCGCTAATAGCAGGCCCATTGCACGACTTAACGAAAAAGAACGTTAAGTATTCATGGATTGTTTAGTGCAAGAAGCTTTTGAGAAGCTTATTTCTCAACTTATGTTCACACTACTAGATCTCCCAAAGCCATTTGAGGTCCAATGTGATGCTTGTGGTGATTGCATTGGAGCTATTTTGCTTCAAGAAGGGCATGACATAGCATATGAGAGTCAAAGACTCAACTCCGATAAGCGAGTATTGGGCAAATACGAAAAAGAGCTACTAGATGTTCTATATGCCCTAGACATGTGGAAACACTATCTCTTGGCGACTCTATTCGTCCTACGAATGGATTGCAAAGCCTCAAGAACTTCATGATGCAAATCAAGCTCTCCAACAAACAAATGAGGTGGGAAAATTTTCTGTTGCGATTTAAATTTCATATTGCTCACATTGATGGCAAGCACAATGAAGTGGTCGATGCATATACCTTGGAGGATGATTATCTTCTAAACGGCAATAGGCTATGTGTTACTCAACCATACAATAAGAAAGTTGTATATGAATCCCATGCTTCTCCTTATGCGGGGAAAGAGGGATTCCCTAATTTACTCTTCGAGGAGTAGAAATGTATTTCTGTTGGTCTACCATGAAAAGTAAACATACAAGAGTATGTTTCAAAATGCGTGGTATGCCAAAAGTTGAAATTTGACCGAGGGAAGCAGCTTGGATTGTTTTAGTCGATAGGCTTAGCAAGAAAACACACTCTATGCCTGTCAAAAAGACTATTAAGGCACATGAAATGGCAACCCTCTTCAAATCTCAAATTTTCAAGTATCATGAGTTTCCAACATCCATAATGTTAGACATAGATCCTAAATAACCAATAATTTCTCGAAGGGTCTCTTTGAGAATCTAGGAAGTAGATTAAATTTCTCTTTTGGCCTATCATCCACAAACGGATGACCAAAGTGAAATAACTAATCTAACGATTCTTGAATCTACTAAAAGCCTATGTCATGGAAGTAGATCAATGTGGGACGCGTGTCTGACCTCACCATCCTATCTTATTGCAGTATTAGCGAGAACCACGATTAAATTGTCAATCCATGGGATGAACCGGCTCGACTAGTGCATAGAGGCTACAAGAGGGTGTCAATCTCTCGGAAACAACTAACAACTTGCATCTAACTCAAGCTACACTCAAGTGATTGAATCACCAAAAGCCAATCGCTCATCGTCAAACAAATCACATCCGTTATAGCATCAAATGACATCCAAACATAACAAAACTTCTAGGACATGTTTATAAGACCTAAGCACACATGCTTATGGTCTCAAATCCCACTTTAGGTCAAGTTCCAAAATCGCGATAATTAACAGCAGTGGATTTTTGACCTAATCGTTTTCGACCCAGAATGCATCTAAATGCTTAGCAATGATGCCCCAATACCCCGCCTATGATTAGTTTTTTATTTGAAAGTGTAAATTCCTAGTTATGATGAAATTAAGCCGCGGGTCGGCGATGCCAAAAGCTACGAATTACTGTGAACTGCTTACGTCAATGCGTAGAGCTCTTACCTGTGGTTGCAATGCAACAAATGCGAGTGCAATGTGACAACCGAGGAGGGAGTAGGAAGTGTGAGAAGGAGAGGAGTGAGCGCTGTTAGCTCACGCTCTGTATTTCATTATCTAAAACTTATAAAAATTGGCTTTTATACCTTAGCCAAGGTTTTTGGGTGGTCAAAACTAATAATCTGGAGTTCTATCAAAGCTGGGAAATGACAGGTTGATACAATCTGGAAGCTTGTAGCCCCGGGACATTAATTACAGAGTTTATCCGAGAAAATAGGAGTTACAATATTTTCAATTTATCAAAATAATAAGTGTTTTACAAAGAGAACTCCGAAAATGGTATCTGTGTTATTTTGCTGCTCACATTCCCCCCCTCCTCGCCTGTGTCGTCCCTTGACACAACTTTTTGGGCTGAAATAGTCTTCGGACTGGCGGCTGGCGAGTCGGTCTTTAAGCGCATTCAATGCCTTTTGGTATCTGATTTTTCTTTCTTTATCTGGCACTTGCAGAAATTGCATGGTCACTCTGTTCTTCAGCTCCACTGCTGAGTAGCCTACAAATCTTGAGGTGAGGTTGCTAATCACTGGCACAAATATCTTCGTTCGCCAAGTGAAGAATCCCGTGTAGAAAGCTTCTTCGAACGCCAACATATTATGTGATGGTAAGAACATACACCGGACGTAGAAGCCATAGAGGACCTCTTTGGAAGGCTGACCACTGAGATCATAGCATAACCCTTTATTTCCCTCGAGGAATGACACCCATGGGGCATCTGCTTGCTTTGGCTTATGAAAAACTTCAATACAAGTGAGCATCATTCGGCATATTTTATATAACATTGCGCATGAGAGATCCGATAGACTTTTGAAGAAAGACATGATGCCCGTTAGGGTTTTTACCATGTATTCCTCTGTGGCTTGTCCTTGCTCTAGAGTTGGTAGTCTTGGGTAGTTCAGCCAGGTTGGCCTCTTCTTCGTTAATGCCTCATGCTCTTGCCAAGTCCTTACTCTTGGTATATGACAAAAAGTGGGATCTCTTTGCAGGGCTGCAGGTGCTGTTGTGAAGAGAATCAAATACCTTGGATTCTTGTTCAACCAGCTCAGCCTCCACATTGGGTGGTCTTTATCTGCACCATCTGTTTGCATGTCTGTGTACAACCTTTCTTTTACTTGGAGTAACTCCACCTTTATCAAGGGGTATGGCAGGGATTGCTGATGCCATTGCGCATTAATCTGATTGGGAGTGAGTTGAGTGACGTTGACAGAGTGAAGAACTCTCAACTTCCACTCTATCGCGGCCTTCCACTACTCATCCACCTCTTGTGTGATGTTTTCTTTCAATGCGTCCTCTTCAGCTTTTGATAGCTAGACCATAGGCACTGTATCTGCATCTGTAATGTTTATATGAAAATCATCTTCACCACTTAGCTCTGTTGTGGACTATGTCTCCAATTCAGCAAATGAGACCGAGGGTATATCTATTTGTGGTTGCTCTCAAGGGCTTGCCTCTGCCTGTGTTTCCGGCTTTGCATCTCTCAGGAGCTGGTTAACTCTTTTGAGCTCAGCTATTTCTTTTAGGAGCTCTTCTTCTCTCTGGACCCGCATCAATGCCAGGTCCCTGCGTTGAGATTGCTCTAGCTTTAACTCCAGCTTGAGGTCCTTGTTCTTCTTTTCCAATGCTTTGAAGACCTCATCTGTTCCTTTGATCGAGGCCACAACTGGATTCTCTCTTATTTGCTGTAAGAAGATTTCCTGATCATTTATTCTTTGTTCGGAGTATTGCAAATTAGCATTTGCGACATCCAATTGCACTTGAATTTTCTGAGTTGACAGGGTTGTCGTTAGAAGTTTGTTTGTAACTTCTGTTAGCTGTTCGTCTTTCGCTTTGCAAGCATCTGATAACTTAGTGAGCAGATCACTTAACTCTTCCATTTATTTTTGTTGTCGATCTCTTGTTAGCTGATGTTGTTCAGCTTCGCCTTTCATTTCTTGCACTTGCCTATGAAGATTGGTGATGACGTTCATTCTGTCTTCTAACTCTCCTTGGAGAGCGTCAATCACCATCTCTAACTCCTTGGCTTTTGTGCTATGGCTAAGTGCTGCTGGTCGGAGTCTCTCCGTCATACCCTGCATTTGCCTTCCATATTCATTTACTTGCAGGATTACCTCATCATTAGATTGTCAATCCTCCTGTCTTGCTAGTTGGGTTGATGTACCTGCAGCCTCTTGTGTGTCCTTCTGCTGTGTCGTGGCCGCTGGTTCTTCTTGCTTGGAGGTAGAGGGTTGGTATTCTTCTTCTTTGTCATCCCGAGGCTTTGTGGATGCCTCGGCTGTTTCTTGCTGTGTGGAAGTAGAGGGTGCTTGCTCAGGCTTTGTGATCTCTTTTGGTGCGGGACTCACTTCCTTTTCTGGCTCAGGTTCTTTATCTTGTTGCTGCTCTTGTGTAGCAGTAGGCTCTTGTGCAGTGGTAGCCTCTTGTGTAGATCCATCTGTCTTTTGCTGTTCAGGCTCCTGCATGTCTTCGGTGGCTTTCTCTTGTTTCAGCTCTGCTTCTTTTGACTTAGATTTTGTCTCCTTGGTGGGCTCAACTTCTTTAATGGTGTCTTTACCTGTAGGTGATGGTGGTAGGCTTGGCATAGGATTTTCTTGCTATTCAGTAGACGGTGAAGTGGGTCGGGGAGACTCATAGCCTTGTTCGTGGTGTGCCTCTTCCTCGGCTCTCTGATCCTCTGCCTTCTTTGCTTTCCTTGCCTCTTCTTGGGCTTCTTTCAGCTTGAGGGCTTCTGCTTCTTGGTACATTTTTTCCAGAGACTCTGTTGGATCTTCAACCTCTTTTCCTGTGTGATGCTTTGTCGTTGGGCCTTTAAGTCCACTAGGCACCCATTTCTCTGGGTCCTTCCCTTGTGCTTGTCGGCTACGCTGGTAGGCGTGTTTTTCTCTTTCAAAGCGAGCTTGGTTTTGCACTGGCTCTTCTTGGTGGCAGCCACAACTTTTCTCTTCATCTCCTCTCTACGAGCTCTCTTTTCCTCATTATCTGAGCTCTCACTGCTGTGCCTTTCCGGTGAGCTTTCAACCGATTCTTCATCTGATTTATAAGATCTCTTTGCTGACCTTATAGCTCTAGGAGATGGCTGTGCTACCAATATCCATGTGTTTTGGTCAGGGGCAGGTGGTAGATTGTTGGCCATGCCGATGGCATGGTACGCAATCCTTGTCAAGACTTCTGGTGCACCCAAGTAAGTGATATTCCCTTCTATATTTGTGCCCTTGAGAGTGGTCAGAACGTACTAGGCATGGCCCACCGATTGCCTGGTTGTTGATTTGAGGACGTGTGTGAAAGTGGTGGCAACCGCGTGATTTGGCATGGTGTACCTTGGTGGCCTTTTAGCCAAGAAGTGGAAGTGCTGATGGTGTAACCGGGCTAGCTCTTCCACTTGCTTGTGAATTAAATCTGCAAAAGTGGCTGCGACAATTTCCTTGGTGAATGTACCTGCTGTTTTTCTATCCCTTGCTCTCATGGTCATTCCTTCTGTGGGCAGTTTGAGTGCTTCTGCCACTATATCTTTGGTTATTACCACTTCGACCTTATTTCCCTGCGTGTTAGAAATTTATGCCGTTCCATCCTCTTGAATAGTGGATAAAAGCTCATAAGCTTTCTGGAAATCCACACCGCATGGCACCTGCTCATAAAAGTCTCCGAGTCCCAGCCTGCGGTTGGCTTCTTTAGTCTCGGGCTTCACCGCGACATCATATACTTCCTTAGGTAGGAGTTGCAACTCGACCTGATGTCCCTCCTCACTCTTGAATCTGCCAGTGAAGACTGTGGTATGATGCTCTTCTAGCTGTTCTTTGGAGAGATAAGTTGCCTTGGCGGCTTTGACTGAATCTAGATCCAATTGATATACGGGCAGTTCCTTCTGGTTGAGCTTTTTCTTGGCCCTCTCTGCTGCTTGCATGGCTCCTGTTTAGTGAATAGAGTGCAAAGTTAGCAGATTTGTCAAAATTTTCTCTGAAATGTCGTTTAGACTGAAATGCTAACAATTTTGGTCCAGTTTGCTTCAAATCAATTTTTGAACAAGCATAGATGCATAAAAACATGCAAGGAACAAAACTGTAAAGTCAAAACAAATTTTTGCAACCAAAGTAAATAATCACGATTATTTACAGCTGAGCATTTTTTTCAACTTTTTGCAAACTTGGCTTCATAGGCTTGAAGTATATACCAAATACATACTCTGAGTGAAATATGGGCTCATTTGGATGCATAGAATGAAAAAGGGAGCAGATTTTGGCTTTAGGTCTCTGAAACAGTAGATATAAAGGAAATTTGAGATTTTGAGCTCCAAATTGGTTCAAATTTGGCTATTGGGCTTAACACATCATGTACTTTGGATGTATGATGGCAAAATATCAAAAGTTCCCCAATTTGGCTAGAAAGTAAGTAATCGCGATTATTAACATTTTTTTGTATGATTTGGTTCTAGGCATTGTATAGACCCTGTGTATGAGATATGAGGTGATTTGGATCAAGAAATGTTGTTCATAACCCAAAAATTGGCTTGCAAAGACTTCTTTGCATTTTTTGGCAATTTTCCAAGTTATAGGTGCTTATTTTGGCTCATACTTGATTTTTGGCATGTAATAGGTGTGTACACATGATGGGTGAGGTGATGTGACAATTTCCAAGCAAAAATAGTGCAAAAGTAAATAATCGTGATAATTTACAACAGTGACAAGTTTTTTGCAAAACTTACAATTTTTGACCTAGACACATTCTATACGGGGAATCCCCATCCCCGAGCAAGTACTTCCGAGCAAACAAAAAACCGAGCGAGATAGGTTAGATAAGCGAACTTGTTGTATCTTACTTTGTTTATAACAAAAGATCCATAAATGTTAATTTGTTCGCAAACGTAAATGGTAAATTTAAGAGAGGTACTTGAACTAACCTAGCCACCAAAAAACTGACAAAAGAAATTGAATGAAGAACATAACCCCAATCTTCAATAAGATTATGTAGCAAACCCGTTGTATCTTACATTGTTTAAAACAAAATAGTGTTCATTTTTTTACAAACACATATGAAATTTACAAGAAACTATTAATAGAATGCAGTCTCAACTTGTGCTGATCTCTCACAAACTAGGTCTTATCATAAGTAGACAAAATAGCGCTAGGGCTTATCATAAGTAGACAAAACACCGCTGCATTTCAAACTACATACCACACAAAGCCTTTACATCTAGAGGCACTTTAACTGTTGCTGCACATTTGGCCGCAATCCTCCCAAAGCTTGAAACAGCTCCACCTTCGTTAGGGCTGCTTGGTGCATGAACTCATGGGCATGAGAGTCCAAACCCAAAATTTGGAGAAACACATATTAAATATGCTTGCATGGCACATATGTCAACCTCTTGGACTCTCTCTTTTGGAAGTCCTCACATGTACATCTTGGAAAATCAGACAATGTCACAGAGTATGAAACTCCCTTTGCCCTTGACCCCTCTTTGCTAATGTAGAAAACATGTGTTTCATTGCACACAACAATAACCTCTTTAACTAATGTTGCTGCCATGAATTTTCCAATATCAATTCTGGTGTGAAATTCTTTTGTCAGCTTTGAGCACCATTTAATAACCTTGCCATCCCTGTATTTGGGCCGAAAGGCACTTGTAACTCTATTTGCTACTCGAATGCCCCCATTCACAGCTGCACATTCTACCCCATGTTGTTGTTGTCGTACAAATCCATTTGCTTGGAGTTGTTCTGCCTCATGTGGTAGTAGATTTGTACCCTCTGCGACCCTCCAAACCCCTGGTGCAGGTCCAGGTGGCCCCACCACCATGTCATGAATCTTCCATGTGTGCATGTTACTAGCATTGCAGAACCATACATAACCCTCAACAATCCCCCCCAGGCTTTGATCCTGACGAGGGATATTTTCTTCGACCCCAAAAGCACGGTGCAGCTACCCCATAATTAATATTAGGCGAGCCTTGATTAATGAATCGTCCACATCTATCTTTTTGATCTTGCAAAATTCCAAAACATGTCATTTTACGTCCAGGTTCAGTTCTCCTAATTGACCATACCGTTTTTGCAATCGTCACCTCAGGCCAATACTTTGTTTCCCCATGTGCACGTGCATACTTTGTTCTACCAATGGGTTCAGTGACTGTGACATCATCCTCTAGCACAACACCAACATCCACAAAGATTGGTCTCTTTTTCTTTACACTCTTCTCCCTTATATTTGACCTATTCATCTCTGGACTTTGCAAACCCATTTTGTCCATTGAGCAGTGTGTAAGATTGACCAACTTTGTTGCAGCCGAGGCAGTGGATGAATGATGTAAAAATCTTTGTGCAAGGTCTTGTATTCCGTGACCACTACATGTCTTTGCACCTTTAAGGTATGCATTGTACTTAACACTTTGTAGTACAGCCATTGCCATATCTGCCCCTGCGGCTTCATATAAACTAATTTTCTCTTTGAAACCAAAGCATGCCCGCATGCTAGCATGTTTACTCTCAGACAAGTTAGTGTTTGGCACAAAAATGCCAGACTCATCTTGCATAACAAATCTTCCTCCCCAATGTGAAACTCTGATATCCCACCAAGCCAACCATGTCTCCAAACATGAAACTTCACCATCAACAGCATGCTCTGCTCTCCAAAAGCGACGAAGCTCTCCTTTGCAAATATCTGCTTGATTCTCTGATGGTGCATTTTGCCATTTTCGGCATTTAATTTTGTGTTCCTCTTGTGAGGAAGGTTTGATACACTTAGTAGTATGTCGGATCATGGATTGCTCCCAATGAAACACGCAAGACCTTTCCTTAGATGGTACAACCTTGTTGGGACCCCCAAAGTAAACTGTTCTGATTGCTATCCAATTTACATTAGCCTCATCAGACATGAAACCTCTGAACTCAGGCTTATCAAATCCTTGATCTTGAACCACCTTATTGAGGATCTTCCAAAACTCTATCTATGCAAACTTATTCTCCACAGTAAACTCACATGTTGCGATTGTCATAAGTTCACAAACAAACGGATCATAAACATGTACAGACATTGTGGGCCATCCTTGCACACGATGCATATGATCAAAGTGTATCCACATCTGCTCAAGATTTCCACCCGGACGCATTCGATTAACTAGATCAACTCCACTTCCTGGCCCAATTATTGACATCTTGAACACATGTGGTTGCTGGGCATTTCCAAGTTGACCAGGGAAGAGAACATCATGTATATATGGATACCTACTCTTACTCTTCAAGTCAAGCACTGCTTCTAAGCCTTTTGCACTTATATTTTTTGATCTTTTGGCGCATTCCAAGCTTCGTTCAAATCCTTCGTCTACTTGACAAAGGTGTGATTGTGTCCAGAAATTCAACAAACTCACAATCTTCAATATATTCGGTGTTGTCTGCATTTTCCATTACAAGCTTTCCCATGATCATATCCTGAGCAGTCATGCGCTCAAGCTGTTTGGCTGTAGTGAATGGTTCTTGAGCAGCACGAGCTTGAAGCACTGATGCTACTTTTTTCTCATTTACTCTTGACCTCCCTTCCGCACAAGGATGTTGATGCTCATCTAGATGCAGCACACAACGGGTCCACTTTTGTTTCTCCCATGGCATACAATAATAAATAACTGCAGGATAGGTTGCCACACACTCTTGCATTTCAGAACAATGATTGCATGTCAAGGTGCCATATTCAGGTGTCAGCATGCCTTTTGGAGATGACTTTGAAAGCCGGCCTTGCCAATGAACCTCATTGTAGAGTCTTGTCCTCGAGTAATATGGACAATCAATGTTGACACAACATAAGTGACCCGAGCATCGACTGAACCTAATGACCTCTGGAAAGGTATCACTGCTACATGTGACATATTCAGTCCACATGTGGCTATCATGTCTCTGTTCCATCCCAATCATTCCATTAGCGTGACCTAGAGAGGGCAACTCAAATGCAACATATCCATCATAAAACATAGGAAGCTCTTGAACTTAAATGATATCTTTAGCTTGTTTCAGGGCCAAGTACAAGTTGCTCTGCAAAGGCATTGAGCGTATAATATCAAGTACGCTAGAGCAGCCACGTGACTCGGCATCTGATTCTAAATCGACAATTACTGGAGGAGCCTTAATTCCATTGTCATGTTCAAGAATTGTCAAGCGAACCTTGAAGAACTGACAGACATCATGATTCAGAAGGAAGACCAGTAAGTGGATGTAAAGTAAACGCATTAGTTAGCTCAAAATGCTGTTTCACAGAAGAGACAGAAAGCGCATATGTGCTGCCTTCAAAAATAAGGACAAGCTTTTGACCAACTTGTGGCCCGAATACTGTAATGTGCCTAGACATTGGAAGCAATCGTCTTAGAGAAGTTAAAGTTACTAATTAAGTTTCAAATGAAAGTGAGTGCAGAGTCTAGACTGAAAAATAACATCAGCTACAGATGGTAGTCGTTATTTCGGGCGTCATTCTCCAAAAAGCGGTGCAGACGGCTTGCATTCATAAAATATGATCACCGAAACATTAAGCAAATCCGGGTCAAAGTCTAAAAAATTCAATAAAATCTTGTCAATGAGTAACAATCTGTAAAATCTAGGGAAAATTACCAAAATACCCCTCTAATTTGTGGAAATTCCCAATATACCCCTCAAATTTCAAAAATTCCCAAAATAGCCTTGTATCTATTTTCGTTGGATCTTCAAGATTTTCTAATCTTTATTCTTGTTTGGAAATTGAGATCGGTTTTTAAGTGCTTAGCATGTAATTTGTTGCAAATTACCTCCCAAAAAAGGCAATTATGCCTAAAAATAATGAAGGAATTCATCTCCAAAGCTTACATAACCATCTCAAATCTTAGTTTTAGCATCCTGTATGGTAGACAATCACTCTTCTTATGAAAAGCTACAATTTTTTTGTTTTTGGAGAAATTTATTCTCACAACCATGGGTATTTTGGGAATTTTGAAAAATTTGAAGCGCATTTTGTGAATTTATGACAAATTATGGGGGTACTTTGGGAATTTTTGAAATTTGAGGGGTATTTTGGGAATTTTCACAAATTAGAGGGGTATTTTGGTAATTTTCTCTAAAATCTAGTAAAATTCCCCCTCTAAGTAACTTGACTTAGGCCAAAATCTTTTAAAATTTTAATAATTGAGCCTCTGTGAAACGCGACCTCCTCTGAGTTTCCTCTGTTGCGCGCCTGCGTGGAGGTTTTCCCTTCTGCGTGCGTGCTTGGTTTGCTCTATTGCTTGTGCGTGCGAGGAGCCATACCTATCTACCCGTAGGAGCGCGCGCCGGCGCGCTGTAGTTCAGGCAGGTACAAAGCGAACGAGCTGCTGCCGATTTCAGCCGGTTCAACCACATCTCGCAGGTCCAATTCAGCTGGTTCGAGCAGGTTCAGTAGGTTCAAGCTGGTTCAGCAGGTTTAGCAGGTTCGGTTCAGCCGATTCAGCAGGTCAAGCATGTCCGATTTCAGCCGGTTCAGGAAGGTCCGATTCAGCGGGTTCAGGCAGGTCCGATTTCAGCCGGTTTAGTCAGGCTGGTTTAGGCACAGACTAGTTCAGGCAGGTCAGCGTTTAGTCAGGCGCCAGCGAGTTCAGGTAGCCGTAGGAGCGCGCACCGGTGCGCGGTGGTTCAGGTAACGACAAGCTCAGCAGGTCCGTGGATTCCGATTTCAGCAGGTCCGGTTTTTTGGCTTTAGAAAGGGCTTTGAGAGGTGTGATTGAGAACACGAATTACAATGACTGGTCGAAACTCCGCATTGACTCGAAGGGGTCGTCCACATACAAGGTACTCAATGATGCTCAATGCAAACTTTGGTCTTGAAAATTCTTTGCTTTGAAAGTGATGAGTAAACTCCGAGCTTAATGCATCCTGAACTTACCTTAACGTTTCCCTTCTATATTAGCTTGGCTTTGAATGGGGATATTGCTCAATTTAATATCAGTTGGTTCTACAGCATGTAGTATGACCTTTGCATGCATTTGATGTATGGAGACCCCGGCTAATTAGGTAGTTTGTTAGCACGTTTTTGTGATGCATTTGTTCAAATGCTACCCATTTTAAATAACACGTTTTCAATGCATTACGAGGGGCCTAGATATTGTAAACAGTCCATTGTAAACAGCTTTGTCATGGATCTTCATTGGTTTGTGATGTTTGGCAAATGCTAGGGCATTGATCATCACAAACTCTCAAAGCCTTGTTAGCATATTTAAGCACTTGAATAATTACATCTTTTTGATGGCATAGAAACGCTCTACTTGGCATAGAAACAATAGTTGATCTTTTACTATAACTAGTACTTGTCTCACAAATGTGAAGAGGGTGTATACACTATGATGACTACTAGTATATGTGCGTGAGTACTATCTTTCTTACAAATAAAACAATAGCCAACACGCATATAAACCATTTACTTTATTTACATATGCATTGTCTTATGATATTTGTACTAAATTTGTTGCTTCATAAATTATGTTTATGAAAGAATTTGAAGACCAAATTTTTTCAAGTGAGAAGCCATTATGGGCTATAGTATTTTTTGAAATAATGCTCTATGTACAAAGGTAGCTCTGTCCAATTTTTTTAAAGATTTCCATTGTGTTTTATTTCAATATGGTGCCATATATAATTTGACTCTTTTGTAAAATTATTATCTCCATGTTTGTTGATGTTGAAACAACCCGAAACCGCGTGGAAGATCACGAAGGGGAAGGAGTAACAATGCTTCTCTTTATGGCCAGGTAGATGCTAGTGATCAAGTATCTTCAGTCTCAGCTACCGACATGATAGAGGAAATTGAGACACAAGGTGAGGAGGTTCTTTCCATGGAAATGGGACAGAGCTCTCTACACGAAGTTGATGATACTTTAGCCCCCGAGGAGAATGGTTTACAGATTTTTCCATGGGAGATAATGGATGAGGTTACCGCAGCGTCTGAGATGGAAGATGAGCAAAATATCTTTATGCATAGAGGTGCAGACATTCTTGAAATCACACGTGTTTTTAGTTGCTTCGATTGTCCCTCCATTCCTTTATGTAGATTGATTCCATATGCGAGAGTGAGAGGTTTGAGAGATGATCTCAGTGGATTGAAGGCGGCCTTTACAAAAGAAGGTTATATGCCAGAGAAAGGAGCATTCATTGTCTCTTTGGTAACATGCAAAAGAGAGGAGAGTTTTGTGAATGGTATGTGTTCACACTTTTCATTTTTGTATTGATGTCCACGTGCTGTGAATGTTGTTTGAAGTTTGACTTTGTGAATGTTCTAGATGAGATAAAGGCTACATGGGATCCTCTTTGGAATGAAATCAATGAAGAATTTGAAGCCGATTTAAAAAAACAAAGAAAGTTTCAAGATCTCACAAATCACATGTTCTATGTTTGGGAAGGGAATCATTGCACCGTGGCTTGGAGGGAATCGATAAAAGAGAAGTTCTCCACTTCAAAGGAGAAACACTGTCGAGTCCTATGCACCATTATAGATCCCACTAAGGTGCCAGAGATTGCCTTGCTAAGCAGTTTACAACGAATGAACTTGTAAGTGTTGATGTTTCTTCTATCTTTGCTAACACTTGAATGTGAGTATCAAATGGTTTTTTGGTCTTTCAATGTAGCATGAACACTCATGCTCTTGTTGTCACTCATCTTCGTGATGAGATTGTCAATATGACACATAGTTGTACAGCGGATCATGAAATGTATCTAAAGGGTTTGCCAGATAGAGATCAAAAACTTATTGTCGCTGTACGGAAGAAGAATGCCAAAGGTACAGAGCCTTGGTATCCACTTACGTGACGGTACCTTGGTAGATTGGTCTATGACGTATGTGTCAGACTAAATGATTTTTACTCTCATTTAAATGCATGATTTCAAAGCTTGTTAACGTATATTTAATTTTAGATTCAAATGACAAAAGAAAAAGAAAAGCGAGTTGCTCTTATCAAACAAAGCTTGTCTGCGGAAGAGCATCAGAAAGAAGAAGAGAGAATTTGTGAGGAGATTACTCACAAATATTAGGATCGAATTGGAAAGTTATGTAGATAACATGAATTCACCGGCATTCTCTTGAGAAAAATGTGCAAAAAGTTACTTAAGTGCTTGTCATATGCAATATTAAAATTTTTAGTTGCTTAACATTGTTGATCCCAATCTTGGGACGGATTGGCTAGCAAGAGTTTTGTCTTTGAAATGGGGTCTTGATAGTTGGGCTATGTTGGAGAAGCTGAACTTAATAGCACTTCAAGACGCCCCCGTGCAAAATAAGATTCATTGGGTTTCATTATTGGAAGCAGACAAGATTACAAGGAGTGCATATGGTTTGAAAAAGGGAGATCACGTCTTTCTCATGTAAGTATAGCTAAGATTAAAAGTACTAAATATATCATGCCTTTATATATAAGTCTAACTTTGTCTCCTCTTTTTATTTGGGAATGTAGCTGGCTTCGTAGAGAGGGTTTTTTGGCTCGGGTTTTTCAGAGGGCATTTCAGATTGTGTCAGATCTTTTGGATGTGCCAGGCGGGGTGCCTTTGCAGCATGACTGCACTCTTGCATTCTACTTTGAAGAAATTAAATTTGAGGCGAGGCCCTATCTATTTCCAATAGAGGTGTCTCTTGGAGTGAAGACTAAGGATATCGATAAGCAGGCATTAAAGAAGGTGGATACATTGAGAATGGCAGCACAACGTTTGGCTTTCAGGTGAATCACTAATTGACTTAGATATATAATATTCGTTGTTATTGTTTCTTACATTCGTGTCACCTAATTGACCTTTGTAGATTCTTCATGTTCTTGGTTACCAAGAGTGTCTTACCTGCCATGCCCTTTCTGGCTAGATAGTGGAATCAGCTAGCGATCCAAGACACAAGCATGTATCCCTCTACTATGCACACATTGATTCCTTGGGAGATAGATAATTGTCTATGGTGGATAGATATGGAGAAGGGCCATGTTCTTGGACGTGAAAGAGAGCTACAAGAGATGATATCGAAGGATGCTGCGATGAAGGTTCCTCCAGTAGACATAGTAGAAGAGAGTCGTGCAGGTATGTTTGATCATGCTCATATTTACCTATCTAAAAGTTACAGTGCTTTGATTTGAAGTTATCTATTTTAGAAATGTGCAATTCACAAAAGGAAAAGGAGAGGGTTGTGGATCAAATCATTGACGAGGAGGTGGAGCCACCTCTAGGTAAACTACAAAAACATTTGTTAATGCTTTCCTTCCACGTAGTTGATGCATGGCTTATTAAACCTCATTGTAATGTCTCAGTTGCTCCTGGCACGATCGTGGCTCGAAGGAGTATCTCTTTTTGTTTATATTATGGAGTCTCCATCTCATTGTCTCTCTAGCTCTATGGATACTCGATGCATGGCTATTGTTGGGGACTACATTGCCATTGCTGCAGACTATAGGGCGGGGATCCGTAATCTTGCATGGGTCCCTGTACACGAGCATCTCGTGCGGGCACGCTCTGAATCTATCTTGTATACCCGCGGCACGAAATCAGTTTCATGGGCTGCAGATTTGATTTTCTTAGATCTTCCATTTGGTGGGTCCCTCTTAGGCTCCTCTACTTCACCTCGTTGGGACATTTGCACTGAGGATCATGTACGTGCTGGTGTTCATTTGGAATTCTCGACATTGGCGGATTCTGGATGGCTGTTGATCATGGTTTCTTTGGCAGGTCTATCTTGTTTATAGTCATGCAAAAATTTGTAATATTTGTGGTATTTATCATTGATATTTAGTGAAAATAACACGAGAGGCCGTTGGCTGGGTGGAGAGATTTTCTCGTGCTTCAGAGATGGTGGTTCATCGACGCATTGTAGTGCTCCATCATGGAGCATATGGTTATGTGGAGAGTTTTGGTGGTCGTGTGGAGGTGATACATTTGTTTTTACATCAATATTTCAGCACTTTGTCTTGTTGTTTGCTCTAATCGTGTGTCTTGTTTTGGAGTGTAATTGCTCTATGCTATTTATGATTCACAGAGTGGGTATGCGTCCACCTTGCTTTGTATCAGAAAGCGCTGCCTTGTTCTCCCGTCTTGGTATGCACTCTTCGGATTCTTTTATGGTGCATCACCTTCCGGAGCTCTCTCAGGCTAGATCATTATCAGGTGAGCCATTGCGAGGAGGACTGCAATGGAGCCATTCTTTCATTGCATGTTTTGTGGAGTTGCTTTTCTGACGAGGAGGTATTTGTTTGGAGCTTGGATGTGGCACAACCCCTGTACTAGCAGCTTGCTTGGCTTCAGGATGAGCATGTGTTGCAGTCGACATTGATGAGCCACTGATTTCAGGATATGTGTTACTGTTGCTTCGCCCTAGAAAGTGGGGCAGAGAGGAGGCGTCCACCTCTTTAGATATTGATGATGAGAGTGACATGCCATCGCGTGTCAATCCCTTTGACGACTAGTGAGGGCCCCTCTTACTTTTGACATTGACATTGCTCTCATCTTTTTTGTCACTATTTTTGTATTAGCGGTGGTATTTATTGATCATCGATACTGCCTATATTACTTGTTTGGGTTTAACTTCACAATATTTTTTTAAAAAAATGGAAGTGCATTGCCGGTCTACGAAGAGCAGATGGCTAGAACCATGGTAGCAGATACGCGATACAATTCTTACATCCCTGAGAGGTATCAGAGACATAACGTATTCATTGATGATGAGTGCGAGTCATCATAAGAACAATGGATTTATAACATTGGTGGATGTTAAAATTCAAATTCATGTCTTGTTGTGTTCACAGGAATCTCGTTATATCACGATGGAAACTTTTAACAGTTGATGTTCTAATATTTTGGATTGTGGATAAGTAGTATGTACTGTTTTGATGGATTTGGTTAAGGTTTAAAATCCTCATGTGAGGTGCCGTGAAGGCTTATGATTATTTTTGAAAAATTGCTTCATGTACAAGGGAAACTATGTCCAATTTTTTTTTAAAGTACTATGTTTGTTTTGCTTTGTTTTTCGTGAGAGGAGGCATAATGGTTATGGCCATTTTTATTATTTTTTCAAGCGGTGATAATACCACAAATACTGATGTTCTAATATTTTGGATTGTGGATAAGTAGTATGTACTGTTTTGATGGATTTGGTTAAGATTCAAAATCCTCTTGTGAGGTGCCGTGAAGGTTTATGGTTATTTTTGAAATATTGCTTCATATACAAGGGAAACTATGTCCAAATTTTTTTTAAAGTACTATGTTTATTTTGCTTTGTTTTTTGTGAGAGGAGATATAATGGTTATGACCATTTTTATTATTTTTTCGAGTGGTGATAATACCACAACTATAGATGTTCTAATATTTTGAATTGTGGATAAGTAGTATGTACTGTTTTGATGGATTTGGTTAAGATTTAAAATCCTCATGTGAGGTGCCGTGAAGGTTTATGGTTATTTTTGAAATAGTGCTTCATATACAAGGGAAACTATGTCCAATTTTTTTTAAAAGTACTATGTTTGTTTTGCTTTGTTTTTCGTTAGAGGAGATATAATGGTTATGGCCATTTTTATTATTTTTTCGAGCAGTGATAATACCACAACTACAGATGTTCTAATATTTTGAATTGTGGACAAGTAGTATGTACTGTTTTGATGGATTTGGTTAAGGTTTAAAATCCTCATGTGAGGTGCCATGAAGGCTTATGATTATTTTTGAAATATTGCTTCATGTACAAGGGAAACTATGTCCAATTTTTTTTATAAGTACTATGTTTGTTTTGCTTTGTTTTTCGTGAGAGGAGGCATAATGGTTATGGCCATTTTTATTATTTTTTCGAGCGGTGATAATACCACAACTATAGATGTTCTAATATTTTGGATTATGGATAGATACTACGTACTCTATTGATGGATTTGGTTAAGATTTAAAATCCTCATGTGAGGTGCCGTGAAGGTTTATGGTTATTTTAAAAATATTGCTTCATATACAAGGAAAACTGTCTGTTTTTTTTCAAAAGTACTATATATGTCCTGCGTAGTTTTTGGTGAGAAGTGTCATAATGATCATGGCCATTTTTTCTAGATAGGTGCCAATACCACAACATAGATCTTCGCTCGAGTTTTGCTTTGCTCGCAAAATCTTGCTCGGGCTATGGTAGGACTCATTCTATACACCTAAAACAAGTCCTAAATTGAATTTGGTCAAGTTTGGTCTTGTCGGCATCAATTTGTGCATCGTCGACTCTGAAATCACCGTTTTCTGTGACTACACTGTCTGTTGGGTTGGTCAGTCAACTTTGAGGCTTTGGATTTGTCCGCAACATAGTCGTGAAGCAACTCATCCAATTCTGGCTCATTTGGAGTCAGTTTGACCCTGTATGTCCAATTTGACGCTTTGTAGTCTTCGAGCCATTTTCTGCTTTTCGAGGGCTTTGCTTGATTGGTTTCACTAAACCAATCATATACATTGTATATGAACCTCGTAGGCAAGCTATCTATGGAATCATATCGAATTTCTGGCGTTTGCCAAAAACCTAGCTTTTTCTACTGGGGACCCCCTCGACCCCTGCCAAATGGTCGACTGATGATATAGAAAGGTTCTATTATGTTAGAGCATGCTACTGTTCAAATCCCATCTGATTTGGTCGAGCTAACAGGCCGCTATGGTCAGTTTTTTATCGTAGGTCTTCGTGCACTGCTCAATTTCTAGGGGTTTAGACTAGCTACCAGCCGTACAAATTGGATCATTGACGAGTAAAGAACTTACCCCTCATGTCTCGTGTGAAACGGCGCTGAAAACGGGCAACTGTGGACTCCGGAAAAGACGCGCGAAAGAGATCGAAAGCTCTCTCTGCAAAGGCTGCAAGTGGAAATGAGGTGGTTTTAGCCTACCTTGGATATCTATACCCGGACTTCCCAAACCAATTTTCCCCAAATCCCCCCGTTAGTCCTACTAGGCCGTGAAATCTATGTTAGACTAAAAAATTTCCTTGATCGGATTCTTGTAGCTCATTTTGCAAGAATTTTGCAAAAGTAGGCCTGGCCGCCTAATTTAGGCTTCCCGCTTCCATCTTCTGATTTCATTGAAAATTTTTGTGTTTGTCTTCCTTGTCTTTATGATCCCATCGTGTCTTCCGTTTTTCCATATGAGATTCCTTGCTATTTATTATTGATTTTTGACCTGTTTATTTAGAAAAATTTAAAAAAATAGCAAAGTGCTCTAAAAAAGTAAAGTGAAAATTCAATAATTAAAAAAATCCATTAAAAAACATAGTTTTATTGTTTTTTGTTAATTTTTTCTATTTTTAAGTCTCATTATCAATAAAAATGATGAAAATTATAAAAAAAGGACTAGTTTTGATGATTTTCTGATAGTATATACACTATTTACACTCATTGGGAAGATATTATCCGTGATTTTTCCCTTGATGGTGAATTATAAGGGCATTATTAGGTAATTTTGCAAAAAAATTCACACGTTAACATCGAACTTTTTTCTCCCTCTTCAAACATTTTCCTTAATTACTTAGTACTTAGTGCCCTTCCACCCCTCCTAAATGGCGTACTCTGGGACGACTATGTACATGGGTTGAAAAATCGTGTCTATGCATAGCCGTGGTTGGCTCTACCATGCTTTGAAGATCAATGCAATTCAAACCACTGTGCAAGAGCAGGGTCTTGAGTAATTAACTCAAGGGTTTCTGATGTTGAGGTTTGCTGTTGATGTCTTCCAAAGAGAAAATCTTATAGCTTGTGTGCTCTCTGTTTGATTGTACCATCAGGATGCTTCAACACGCTGATTGCTTGAGTTGTTGGTAGCACTTTTGACTGTTGTCGAGCTTTTTCTCACCACTGGTAACTTGGTCTGCTTGTTGCTGTATGGTGTGGTGGAGTCTTTTGAGACTTAACTTACCATTGCTTGATTGGTTTTATAGTATGTGGAGAAGATAAGTGCTCCTTTTTCTTCCAAACCAATTTCATGCGAGGTTCCTTGTGCAGAGATGCTCGTCTCTGTGTTTTCACCCTTGGAACCTTCTTTTGTTTTGTCGGTGAAGTTTTAGGCACCCATGTTTGAATTGGCTTATCCTTAAGCTGTGCTTTTGGCACCCAAATTTGCCTGACTCCTTGCATGCTACTTGTAGCATTTGCTTGTCGCGGGGATGGAGAAGATTGACTACTTCGTGGTTTGGTCTGCTGATTGCTTCCTTTCCATTCCTCTTTGCTTGGTGCAATTGGAACAATGAGTTGCCCGCCTTTGAGTGATAGCTTTAGCTGATTTCTATCCCAATCTGGTATTGCTTTGTATGTCCACATCCAGGGAATTCCAAGAATCATCGTCTCATTCATGTGTTCATCTGGTAAGCATACAAACTGATGAGGACATGAACATCCATGTACTATCACATTCAAGTTGACTACTCCCAATGTTGGGGTTGGGTTCTTGTTACATCCTTTGATTGTCGCTATTCCTGCCGTCAATGTTTGACTTGTTGCCTTTTTGTATGTGGAATAAATGACTGCATTTACTCTAGCTCTTGTGTCAACCAAAGCATTGGTGCTATGATTGTTGAGCTCTACTTTGATGCGCAGGTCCATTCCGTCTAACCAGTCATCATTTGTTGAAACTGAATCTTTAGGTAATTCCCATTGTCGGTCATCTATTTCCAGAGTGTTGATGGGAATCGATATCTGTTGATTCTTGAGAGAAGCTTTCCGTTTGAGTACTCAAAGCCGAGCTTCCTCTTGGGCTTCATGAATAACCTATTGTAGTTTAATCTTTCTTTGCTTGCCTGCATGCATTCTTTCTAGCAATTCATTGGTTAGCGGAAAATTGTATTTCTTTAAACAACATCCACTAATCCGATTAGCCATTGGTTCACCATCTAGGGTGGACAATTTTACTGCTCCCATTGGAGATACATCTTTAATGATAAACGATCCGTTTCTCTTCCTCTTAAACTTGGGAATGTGTTGCTTAAGGGAATAGACTAAAAGTAAGTCCCCTTTCTTGAATATTTTTGTAATTAAGTGGGAATCAAAAAACTGTTTCTATTTCTGCTTTTGTGCATAGATGTGAGCTACAACAGTTAGCCTTTGCTCATCTAGCTTTTCCAAATTTTCAAGTCTTTCTGACAATTCATGTCCAGTCCATTCAAGATTATGTGCTACCCTTAATGTCGAAAATAGAAATTCTATTAGAAGTATAGCATCAAGACCATAAACAAGGTTAAAGGGTGTAGCATTTAAAGCTGTTTTGAATGAAACTCAATAAGCCCATAGAGTAGCATGGAGATTCATTTCCCAATCTGTCCTTCCTGAACTAACCACTTTAGTCGGCATTGAGCTAAGAATTTTATTCGTATGCTCAACTTGTCCATTTGCTTGTGGGTGATAGGGAGCTGATTTGTTATGGATGACCATAAACTCATTATGCAAATACTCGATTACCTCATTGAGGAAATGAGTTCCCCGATCACTGACAATTTCTATTGGCAGTCCATATCTCGTGAATACATACTCATATAATAATGCAGTAGTGGTTCTAGCGTCATTCTTTTGAGTTGCTTTAGCCTCGATCCATTTGGTCAAATGTCCGTAGCTACAATGATATATTGAGCTTGGGTTCTATAAGCAGGTGGCTATATTGGCCCAACAAAATCTATACCCCATTTTGCTAAAGCTCTAGCCTCCATCATTGGTCTCAAGGGCATGCTATCTACACGTGTTGGCATTTTTACTAGTTGACAAGCATCACACCTTTGAACATATTCTTTAGCATCTACAAAAAGTGTTGGCCACCATATGCCTGCCATCAAGATTGCTCTTGCGGTGGTCTCACTAGAAAAGTGACCTCTAGCTAATCCAACATGTGCTTGTTCTATAATCGGAATATACTCGTCTTCATTTGCACAAAGACGCAAATGTTGATCCTTACCTTTCCGATACAATTGGTTCCCAATAAGAGCATAGTCTCTTGCTTCAGTTTCAATTTCTCTTTGATGGCGTTTACTCATATCCTCAGGAAATGTTCGGCTCGATAAGTAAGTAAACAGATAGTTACTCCACTTAGGAATAGGTGACATTTGAAACAATGTTACATGAGGTATGGGTGTTTTTTTTGTCATTGAGGACAATCCTTTACAAAAGATCGAGCATCGCTTCTCATAGTGGCCAAAATACTCCAAGTCTGAAGATTCGTTGCATCGTTTGGTCTTTCCCAAAGTGAAGTCCTACTATGGTAACAAGTGCTGGACTTAGGTACTCTTGTTTTTCTTCAGGATTAATGTATAAGAAAAATATCCCATCTCTATTTCTTTTGTATATCTTGCCAGCTAGTAATTGAACATAGCCAATTGCTCGATTAATCCGATCGTGATAGGAAGTGGTATTTGTGAATCCACTTGAGCTATTTTCATCAATGACACAATGTTTTCCGACCATCGAGGTATCATTTCCACGGAGAACAAATAGGCATCTGGAAGATCATCATCTACCCCTTTAGGTGATTCTCCTGAAACAATCCTTGACAAATGATGTGCTCGTTGATGTGTAGTGCCCTTTTTTACAACCACAGTGAAATCAAAGTCCAAAAGAATGATGAACCATTTCACTATTCTTTCTGTGCTGCATGGCTTCTTGACCAAATACAACAAAGCTTGGTGGTCCACAAAGAAGTTGGCTAATAGGTAATGTCTATACTTTTTAACGGCATAGATCATTCCTAATCCTTCCCTTTCGGTGGTGGTGTAATTCTTTTCCGCCATGTTCAATTGTCGGCTAGCATAAGAAATAGGAAAGTCAATTTTCTCGTCTCCTGGTTGAGCTAGTATACAATCGATAACAAAATTTGGAAGCATCTACATGTACATGGAATACTTTATTCCAATCTGGTGCTTTCAATACTGGTGCTGAGGTGAGAGCTTGCTCATGAAGGATTCTTCACATGCCTCGGTCCATTCAAAGTGTGTAATCAAGCTATACATGGGTTTTACAATTATAGCGTACATGTAGATGAACCGTCGGTAATATCCACAATGCCCCATGAAGGCTTATACCCCCTTGACTATTGTTGGTCTAGGCAAATCAGCAATGACACGAATCTTCTCAATATCAGTAGCTATGCCATTTTTAGACACTATATGTCCAAGAATTTTTCCTTGTCTACCCATGAATGTGCCCTTTTCAGGATTTAAGCAAATCCTATAAAGTCTACATTTTTCGAATACCTTTTTGAGATGTTCAAGATGATCAGCCTGGATTGATGAATGTACGCATAGATCATCCGTATATACTTTTAAGAATTTCCTAAGATATTCTTTGAAAGCATGGCTCATCAACCTTTGAAATGTGGTTGGAGCATTAGTTAACCCAAACGGCATAACCCGATAGGCAAATATACCCCATTCTGTTGCAAAGCAGTTTTATGCTGATCTTTTGGGTCAACCAAAAGTTGATTGTATCCCAAAAAGCCATCTAAGAAGCTGTAAGCTTCTTTTCTTGCAACTCATTCTAAAACATGGTCAGTGATTGGAAGAGGAAAGCTGTCCCTAAT
Organism: Adiantum capillus-veneris; assembly: GCF_014529385.1. Lineage (NCBI taxonomy): Eukaryota > Viridiplantae > Streptophyta > Polypodiopsida > Polypodiales > Pteridaceae > Adiantum > Adiantum capillus-veneris. The sequence goes on along the minus strand of NC_140954.1, from coordinate 62,057,479 downwards.
GTTAGCTGCATTCACCTTTTTGAGATTAACACACACTCATAATTTTTTATTCTTCTTGGGTACTACCACAATTGGAGACACCCAATCTCTGTGTTCAATTTTGTAAATGAACTTGGCTTCCTTTAGTTTTTCAATCTCTTCTTTTATCTTCCTGGCAAATGTTCCATTATACGTATATGGCCTTTGTCTACTTGGTTTCGCATCATCTCTCATGGGTATGGTTTTGACATTACTGAAGCTTCAGATCCGCAATCCTCGTACAAGGATTGTACATCCATGTTCACATTAGAAGGTAGGTTATCCAACCAGACTTCCTCTATAGGAGCTGACTTTAGAGTTAGGCTCCCATCATTGATCTCTTTCACTTTTTTCCATAAGTATCTTGGCCAGTCTTCCTCTACGAATGGAATTCCGTCTCAGGCATCTTTGCTGTCCGGCACTATAAGTTCTGGTTCTTTTGTTTCAAGGTGGGGTTCTGCCACCACATCAGATTTTTCTTTAGTGTCTCTTATCACAAGCTCTTCAGGTTTTGCGATACTTTCAAGCTTGGGTTTTTGTTTTCCAGCATTTCTTGCGTGATTCTTACCAAATTTTGATAAGCTTCCAGCTTAGCTGCTTCCATGTCTGGAGAAGGATGGTTTTTCCATTTGTTTTTCATGTTTTGGCCTACTTTAAGTCCTGCTTGGTAGGCTTCTAATGCGGCATTAATAGGCTCAAAAATTTTATCAACCAGAATGGATCCTCCAGATTTCATGCTTGTTTCCTTGATTTCACTTCTAGTTTCTTTCAACTTTTCCTAGAATAGCTTTTTTGCTTTCTCCTCGATTTCAATTCGTTGTTTTTGTTTCTCATCTCATATCTTTTACTTTGCTTCTTTTGATTCTTTGAGAGGAAGCTTTCGTATATTCCGAATCATCAGAGGACTTGTTTTTCTTTTTCTTGGCCTGGGCTCTAGTGATGACCTTGATTGGAACAATCCGTTCACTCACTGATGAGCTACTAGGTATCACTTGGACTACGTTTATTACTGTTTTACCCTTGTTTAAAGGATTTTTAGGACAATCTTCTGAAAAGTGTCCTCCCTTTTTGCAACATTGTATGCAATAGGCTTCAACTGGTTTGAGGTTTTTGTCAGGATCTGGACATTCATTTTTCTAGTGATCATCTGCACCACAGTTATGACAGCTTCCTGTTCTTGGCTTAATCATGGGTCTTACCATGGGAGGTCTGACACCTTGATTAGCTACATAATACATTGGTGCGAGCTGTGGTGGAGCATAAGTCACGATTTCTTCCATTGGTGGTGGGTGTGAATTATACCAATCTCCTTCTACCATTACTGTAGATGGACTAGGCTCCGCATAGGGTGTAACAGGTACTAATGCTTGTTCATCTATGACTCCTTCGGAGTGCATGTACTTTACAGGCACTCCATTATGTCCTGGATACGGAGGTTGTTGTCCCAACACAGGTTGAGGTCTTTCCATACCCAATGGTGGTCTTTGAGCTTGGGCCATATTAGGCTGATATTTGTACATGGGTTGTCCTTGTGGACTCATGGGCACATATTGAACATTCCCATCATACTTTGGTCTGAAGTAGCACTCGTGGGTCTCATGGTTGGTCCATTTATCCTCAATTGCGCACCATTTTTGTGGGCTAATTGGTTGTCCCTGTTGAGGTATCCCTTGTCCTGGTCCCCTCATAGGTGCTTTGTGCATGTTGTTCATCATGTCATTCATCCTTTTGAGCATGTCTTCTATGGCTGAAAGTGGTGCTGCAGCAGCCGTTCCCACTTGTGCTGGTTTAGTGGATGCTGTTTTCTTGCTTTGGTTATCCTTAGGGACATCTTATTTGTTAAAAACATCACAATTGTCTTCTAAGTCAATAGCATCTTCTAGGGTTGTATGCTTTTTACTATAGAGTATAGCATGAAGTTCTTTGTTTAGCAGTCCCTCTAGAAATAATGGTACGAGTTGTTCTTCTGCAGGCATCTCTAGCCCTGGGCATCTGGCAATGTATTGTTTCATTCGAGTTGCACAATCCCTAACAGACTCACCATGTTTCTGTTTAAAGCTGTAGATTTGAGCTACCGTATTATGTTTGATCCCCGTTTTGGAACAAGCAACTACAAATCCCTGAGCTAATGTGTTCAAGTCCATGATTGACCTTGGTGGAATGTTTTGGAACCATGTCAATGATTTTCCTTCTAATGTCATTCCAAATCCCTCGAATTGAGTATGGAAATCGAATATACGTTCTGCTCTTAGAACTTGCTTAAACCTTGCTAAGTGGTCGTATGGATCCCCTGATCCACTGTATTTTCTTACCCAATTTTGAAAATCACCTGGTATGACACGTGTGTTTGGTTCAACTCCCGGTCTCCTGGCAGTTGGTTCTGTTCCGAGTCCTTCAAACCAGTCTGTTGGAAATAGTGACTCATGTAGCCCTGGAGTGGCCTTAGTGTCACCCGGTTTTCTATGTGATGAGGTGGTTTCTGGTTTCTTAACATTACTCTCAGATGATCTCTCACGGTGTTCATCTCTTGGAATGGTTTCTGGTCCTTGTCCCAATATCCAGTCCCGTATGGAATACCCTTGGTATTTGGTTTGTTCTACCTCCTCAGGAGTCATCATAACAAAGGTGTTGTTATAACAATCCCTAAACAGGTAGGTTGGTAGGTCTGCTAATCCCTTATCTTTGATCTTGAAGATATAGATGATCTTCATGGCCGTTAGTTGTCCTGGTTTGGCATGCGAAGTCCACAGAAGATCTTTTATGTTTCTATCTTCCCAACAATAGACTCCGATCCTAGGATTATCAGTACTAAGCCGTTTCAAAGGCCTCAAATCTACTTGATCGTATCCCTCGAATTCTAAAGTTGGTGGTCCTTCTTTTGCTGAGATATTTGGGATTATGGTGTTTACTTCTAACCCCCATTTGTCTACCACATCAGGGTCTTTGACTTGTACATACTAAGTTCCATTTCTGTCTATCTACATTTTTCCTTGTTTGTTTGCCCTAATCTCTTCTTCAAACTCAATACCATGGTCATCAATGCGAATAGCATACTCCTTGTTAGGGTCCAAGTAAACCTGGGCTCCATGGCGGTTAGTCTTGTAAAAGGAGAGTATATGCTTATAGCGCATTGTCGTTCCGGTTTCCGAGTGAGTCGAGTAAGAATACATTTCAAATGTTGAATTTGAAAAAGTGTTTGAGACTTCTTCAAGAATTGTGTGCAAGGAATTGCCTTGATTCACGCTTTCTTCGGTGGATACTCTACTGGAAGTTTCTCCAAGTATGCCCTGAGTTCCTAGTACACGAATAGATTTAAGGTTTATATAGATTTATGAAGCCCTGGATAGAGTACTCACCTTTGAATTGACTTGTCGTCAATTTCCACTTGATTAGATTGCAACTTTCTGTCAAGCCACTGATTCCTTGTCTACAACTTGATTCCTGTACAAATTTGATCAAGTTAGCTATTCTTCTATAAAGACAATAGAGTTTTTTCTAACTCTCGTGATTGTTCTCTGTGTATCACTTCTAATCGAGCTATGCGAGTCAAAATTTGATTTTAGCAAAAAATCAAAGGTTTAATCTGCACCCTGGAAACTGAGTGAACCTGTACCAATTTTGATCCGATTGAACCCAAAATTGCCCGGTGGCTTTGTATTATGTTGTTCTAGCACTGTATAAGTTCAAAAGTCAAAATTGATATCGCTGGATAGCAGTAGTAAATAATCACGATTATTTACTTTTGTTAAATTTTTGCACTTTTTGGATTGGTTTGGCAAGTATACAACTTGTTAAAGTCCCTGGATAAGTTTCAACAAGTTTGGAAAAAATCTGATCAAGTTTATCAACTGTTTTGTGTCCGTAGACTCTGATTTCAAGAATCTGGCTTAGCTCTCACTTTTGTGATCCAAATTTCACCAAAATTGATTTGTGAGGTCTACTTGATATGCTTGACTTTGTGGTGTACTCAAATGTGCAAATTTCTCAAGTTTTGAAGCAGATGTAAATAATAGCGATTACTTACTCTAGCTAAATTTTTGTAACTTTTTGCCCCAACTTTGACACAAACTGTTAAGCACCTCAAGTTAAGGTCACTAGCCAAGTGTCATCAAGTTTGGATAATTTTTTGGTCAAATGGTCATCAATTTTCTGTCTGCAGACTAACTTTGCAAATTGGTCACAATTTTCAATCCAGTGATCCAAATCTTACCAAATTTGGTTTGTGGGCTTATTACAACATGGTAAAACTAGTGGTATGCTGACTTGGTCAAAAAAGTTGAAAAATGGGATATATGTAAATAATCACGATTATTTACATCTGACAACTTTTTGCATTTTTGGTCAACTGAGCATGTACCACATCAATATAAGCCTATGAATCACATTTCAACAAATTTGGGCAAATTTTTTTCCAATTTACACTCAAGATTCAAAAAGACAGTACAAACTTTAGTTTTTACCCAGTTTTTTGCCAGTTTGGTGATCCAAATCTTTTGGGCCTTTACAAAAGTTGTTTGTACACATGCAATGAGTCAATGGTACGAACCTTGGTCAATTTGGAACAGAAAGTTAATAATCACGATTATTAACTTCAGGCTTGAAATGAACACTTTTTTGCAATTTTTTCAAAGATAGTCTTTATATGAGCTATTTTAAGCCTATGAATCAAATAAAAACTTAATTTGGCCTAAAATATCAAGAAAAAGTAAATAATCTGAGTTTTGGCTAACTCTTAAAATTTTTACCTCGAAATGTCTTTGAGCTTACCAACTGGTTTAGACAACTTTTAAGCTTACTCTCCAGTCGGATTGAGTGGTTTTGAGTCTTTACGAGCTATTTCTAGCTGTAGACCTAAAATTTTGCAACTTCCAATAACAATTCACACTTGATTCTTTCAGAGAGAGCAATGATCTAAAATCCACCTCGGATTCTACTTACCCTACTCCTAGATTCTCATGCAATGGGGTTGTGAAAAGTGTCCACAACCACTCGTTTTCTTGTCTTTTATGGTTTTCTGAGCACTGATCTTAAGACTTGTCTCTTCTACTAATCATTCTCAAAATCCTGATCTATTTCTACAATCTTACAATCCTAAAGGCACTCAACAAGTACGATTACTTCCAAGCTACCTCTACACAGCAAAAGACGACAATCTTAAGCTATGCGGTTTCTAAAAGAAAGTTTTGAACTCTAGGCGATCCTAGAGGAAGTTTAAGGATAACTTCACAAGACGCTCGTGTTTTTCCTTAGTTTAGGTCTCTTCGATCCCCGCAGTGGCGGCAAATGTGGGACACATGTCTAACCTCACCATCCTATCTTATTGCAGTATTAGCGAGAACCACGATTAAATTGTCAATCCATGGGATGAACCTGACTCGACTAGTGCACAGAGGCTACAAGAGGTTGTCAATCTCTTGGAAAACAACCAACAACTTGCATCTAACTCAAGCTACACTCAAGTGACTGAAATCACCAAAAGCCAATCGCTCATCGACAAACAAATCACATCCGTTACAACATCAAATGACATACAAACGTAACGAAACTTCTAGGACATGTTTATAAGACCTAAGCAGACATGCTTATGGTCTCAAATCCCACTTTAGGTCAAGTTTCAAAATCGCGATTATTAACAGCAGTGGATTTTTGACCTAGTCGTTTTTGACACAGAATACATCTAAATGCTTAGCAATGATGTCCCAATACCTCACCTATGCTTAGTTTTTGATTTGAAAGTGTAAATTCCTACTTATGATGAAATTAGACCGTGGGTCTCTCGGCGACGCCAAAAGCTACGAATTATTGTGAACTGCTTACGTCAATGAGTAGAGCTCTTAATTGCGGTTGCAATGCAACAAACACGACTACAATGTGACAACTGGGGAGGAAGTAGGAAGCGTGAGAAGGAGAGAACTGAGCACCGTTAGCTCACGATGTGTATTTCATTATCCAAAACTTATAAAAAACTTACAAAAATTGGCTTTTATACCTTAGCCAAGGTTTTTGGGTGGTCAAAACTAATAATATGGAGTTCTACCAAAGTTGGGTAATGACAAGTTGATACAATTTGGAAGCTTGTAGCCCCGGCTCATTTATTACAAAGCTTATCTGAGAAAATGGGAGTTACAATATTCTCGATTTATCAAAATAATAAGTGTTTTACAAAGAGAACTCTGAAAAATGGTATCCGTGTTAGCTTCCTGCTAACAATCAAAGTTCTCAAATGAGAGAAGTACTTACCTCTTATAGAGTATGCGTACAATGACATTGTACATACTTCTATGGGGAAAACACCTTTCGAGGTTAAAGAGGGAAGATCCAAAAGTCCCTTACTACTTAAAGTACATGGGAAGATCTTCGATATGCTGATGAATATAGCTGAGACTCATAAGAATCTTTTTCAAATATTAAAGAGGTTATATCCATCTCAGAGCAAAGGCAAAAAGGGCTGCTGCTAATAAGCACAAAAGAGCCTTACCCTTTAAGAAAAATGATTGGGCCACCAAGAGTATTATGCTGAACTAGCAAAAAGATACTATGGTCCTTTTTAATTTCTTAAGCCAATCAATGAGATAGCTTATCAATTAAAGCTGCCCAACCATTGGCTCATGCATAATATTTTCCATGGGAGCCTACTTAAGCCTTACGAAAGAGCGCCACGAAAAGAAGCAATAGTTGCAGACCCTCCAAAAATTGAAGATCAAGAAAAAGTACTTCAATCTGAGTCCATCCTACGACATGAAGACAAGGTATTAAGAAACGGTAAGATTTTCCAACGATATCTTATTAAGTTTAAGAATTATCCTTTTAAAGATGCTAGATGGATGCAAGGAACCTAGCTTAAGGATAATATGAACCTTGTCAATGCTTACAATGATGCCTTAGAGTAAGCATTTTAAATGAACAACGTTTTTGTCTTAGAACTCATTCTTTCTTTTATTGTGCACAAAAATTAAGAAGTATGCATGCTTAGGATCATGTTTGTGGTGACGACATCTCCCAAACACCAAGTAGAACTTGTCACTCTACTTTGGAAGTATGACATGGACTAAAGAGCAGACATGCTTGCGACAACTAGGTCTCCAAGCACCAAATAGATTAGTCATCCATTTTGGGATGATGTCGTAGGGTAAAAAGGGACCCTGTACCCACTAAGAAACAGATACTTTATCTTCTCTGTAAACATTTAATGCACTAGTAGCTTGTGTGTAGAGGAAAATGATAACATAGTGAGCATTTCATTAAGAACAAGTTCCTAATGAGAGTACTTAGTTGAAGAAAGCAAGATAGGAATTATATCTAGCTATTTGGGCATAGACAATACTTGAAAAGAGAGAGAAATAGAACAATTGACAACAATTGAGGACCACTTACATGGAGCCAGTCCCCCCTCCAAAAAGGCTTTGTATTATGGCTTCTCCCATCAAGGCAGACTTTTGTACAATACAATCTCTGTGTTCCTTGACAAAACTCGTTGGTGCAATGAAGATGGAAGCTTCATGCAGCAAACTATGATTGAAAAACACACCTAATTGGCCTAGCCTTAGTCCCAAGACCTCACACACCTTCAAAGATGGTGAGAGCTAGCAGGGAATGAGGAAAGATTGAGAGGAAGAAGATGTATCTTACAAGAAAGAAGTATTCTCCTCACATAATCACTCTAATTAGCTTAGTAATTAGCATGGTGGAGGAGATGAGCATGCCATTGAATCTTGGCTCTTGGTTGGATTTGCATTCCATAGCCAAGAGTTGTTGGTGTAGGCCTCTGCTTCTCAATGCTTGGAGAAGGAGATGGAGTTCTTGCTCAACACATGAGTAGTGTGTGTATGTAGCAAAAATTGGTTAGTCTAAAATACAAACCTCTCTCTCTTCTTGGTTGACCCCTCTTCCCATTTGCTCTTGCTGGCTTCCCATTGGCTCCTGCAGAGCTTATCCAGTAACAATTAAGAACCATAGTTGATAGCCTTGTGACAAGTGTCGCCCTTTCCCCTTTTGTGAGAGCTTTAGGTAATTAAAATAATTTATTTAAACTCTCATTGGACCTTTTAGTCTTTTGGCCAACAGGAATCAAGCAAGCCATTGGGCTGCTGGATGCTCATTGGACCCCTTGGTAGACTGTCCAATAGTCTTCTAGGGAGATTAATTTCTGTTGGTTCTTTTATCAAGCATTTTTATATTGATTAGACTAATTTTACTCTAGCCTAGTTCCCGTTGTTCCTCCTCTATGGCCATCCAATAGGATTTTAGGGGAGTTTGGGGACATCTGGGCTAGGAGCCTACCATGTGTCCATTATTCCCTTTGTGTAAAGGGAGAGCTTTGGAGTGTGTGTATGTTTATGTCTCTTACCTTACCTTTAGGGATCTCCCCCTCCTTCCTAGGAATGTGGGAAGACTTTTTAGTCTTCCCATAACCATCCAATTTTTCCCCTTTTGGCCATTGGACTTATTAATTTAGATTTTGGAACCATAGCCTATGGAAGTCTTACTGGAACTGAACCTTAGGTCTTTTAAGCTCCATTGATGCACATTTCTCTTTTGCAGACTTTCCCCTTTGAATCCCTGTCTGGCAGCCTTACCAATATACTAGCTTTTACTCCCTTGGTACCTCCCCATATTAAATGATCAAATTAACATGAGAAAATCATTTGGGAGAATTAAATAATAGTTTTTATGACATTCTCTACCTCATAGTCAAGGACGACTATGATTTCAAGAGAGACGTAATGTCATAAAATCTAATATCTAGGCAACCCAAATGATTTTCTCATATTAAACTGATCATTTAATGTGGGAGAATAAACATTAACAAGAGTTAGAATAGAGACATGTGCTTCTAGATCTATCTCATTAGGGGACCAAAAGGAGATATGGTTGCATCTCAATAGGGGTCCAAAAGAAGATAGTTTACCAAAGAGCAATGTGTAATAAGTACTTCTAGACTTATCTCAACAGGGGACCAAGAGGAGAGATGGTTACATCTGAATAGGGGTCCAAAAGGAGATAGTCTATCAAAGAGCAACGTGCATCTAGTGGGTCTTAAAGACCTTAGGGTTAGCTTCATTAAAGACCTCCAAAGGTTAGTGTTAGAAGTCCTTTGACCTTCACTAGGGAAAATTTGGATTCACAAAGGGGCCTTAAGGAGTTTGACTTCCTCTCTCATGTCCAAAACGGGCGTGCAGTAATTTTTTTGCAAATCAACTCTAAACTTGGCGAAGATTTGACAGTTATAATCTACTCTGCAAGCTCTTTCTATTGATATATAGCACGCCATGAGATTAATCATATTTTGAAAGATTCTATTTTTGATTATTTTGTGATGTGACAACTCTGTTTAAAATCTAGAGAATCAAAAATAGAATCTTTCAAAATATGAGGAATCTCGTGGCGTGCTATATATCAATAGAAAGATCTTGAAGAGTAGATTCTAACTATCAAATCTCTGCCAAGTTTAGGGTTGATTTGCAAAAATTTTATCGCACGCCCGTTTTGAACATGAGAGAGGAAGTCAAACTCCTTATAAGGCCCCTTTGTGAGTCCAAATTTTCCCTAATGAGGCAAGCTAGGGCTGTGCTTGAGGTGGGAACCCAAGTTTGAGGTGGTTGTCGTGCTTGTTGACTAAGGTGCTTGAGGTGCTTGTCATGCTTGATGAGTAAGGTGATTGAGGTGCTTGTCGTGCTTGCTCACTAAGGTGCTTGAGGTGCTTGTCATGCTTGATGAGTAAGGTGCTTGAGAAGCTTCCCATGCAGGGGGGGGGGGGGGGGGGGGGGGGGGGGTAAGGTGCTTGGGGGGATTGAGTAAAAAAGAGACCCTACAAGGAGAGGGAAGGCCCCAAAAGTTAGGGGAATCTTTGACTTAACCTCCCACTCATCCAAAGGGCACCTCCTTTCTCAAGGGGAGAGCCCATAACACCTAGTGTGCATGCATTTAGCAAAAAATATATCCGAACCTGTATAACCATGATCATCCTTGCCAATACTTATGGAAAATGTGAGGCTCCTAGCACACATTAAAGAGGACTGTAAATAGTTCTAAAAATAAAATAAATACTTTCAGCTGCAATCATTTGCAAGCCTTGTTTGAACCATATTAGAAGGTGAAACAATAATCGCTTCTAGGTACAAACAATGAAACATGTTCATTAACAACTCATAGCCTTGCTATATGCATAAAAAACCATCTGGAATGTTATGTAGCTGCACTTGTACCTTAACAAGTCAATCTAAGTAGCCGACAATTTTTAGCCACCGAAATTGCTCTTGATACGTGGTGCTGAAAATGGTCTAGAAAACAGATTTGACAAGTACCTAGGGACTTCATCGTGACACATACTTAAAATAGTGTGCACCAGTGTCAGTCCCTGAGATTCATATTCTCCACATGTGGAATATGTCTCATGTAAGAATGTCTAAAAAACAATTCCCTGAAGTACAAGATATACTTGTGCATGGAGGTAACTGCAAACACTCTATGACGGGAGTGAGAGGGACCCTCATTAGCCTTGCTTAACACTGGCCAAACCGTACTCCTTGAGTTCCTAGACCATGTTGTATCCTATGTGACAACATGTGCCAAATAAACCCTAGAAGTGGGTCTCTAACTGCATAATGTAGAAACTGATTTTGGACACCACAGCCCAAAATGCTTGGCTCTTACATGACCTTGTCATTTCTTGGAAGAGCAAACATAGTGTATCATCCTACGTAGAAAAGCAAACCAAAAGAAACAAAACCAAAGCAGATGCGTACCTGTAGGATAAACATAGTGTTCACTTATCCGGAGTGAAGAGCACCTGCCCAAATTTCCCACCTGCAAAGGCCTAAGAACACTAATTGAAATGCAAGTAGTGTTGCACATGTAACTGTGGGTGTTGCTTGTGCAGTCTAGACCCCTTGGTTAAGCTTTGTAGTTAAACTTCTCAACTAGCAGGCGACCCTTGGCCTCTATCCGTGAACCCCCTTGGGTTTGCCTGTGGAATTACATTCCTGTGGAAGTTGAAATTTTTCCACTACCCCTTGGCAGTCTGGGGACTTCTTTCCTTGAAGTGCAAGTGTGATGGGTCTAAGAGTTGACCAGCAACACTTGAAGAAGTGATTGAGTAATCACGAGATGGGTCTTACCCCAAAACTGTATTCATATAGATAGTCTTAGTGTTATAAATAAAAGAAAAGATCCACTCAAGTTCGAATTGTAGGCACCACTGGATCTGCTCTAGACTCGAAAATCCATAATCTTGGGTTTGTGTGAATAGTCGTGCTGTCTGAAATGCTTGCTCCATCTATACACCTTAGTAGAGAGAAGCCTTTACGAATTTAAGTCTTTCAAAAACTCAACGTGATCTGCACTTTGAAGGTACAGAGTGCAAAATTAATACCCAAAAATCCAAAAATGGCAAGACTCTTGCTTGTCCATGAAAATCAATGGGTACTCAACTGAATAGAGTTGGTCGATCTTGAAAGCAATTACTGATGGATTACAAAAAGAGAGCAAAAATATGGCTCTTAGCCATTCCAAAATAAGTGGCAATAGAGGGCTCTTAGACCTTCCTGTTATCGTATTGACATAGAAGAATGTGAATGAAGGCACGTCGAGTTTCACTTTTTTTGCAAAGAAGTTGGAAAGTGAGAATGTTGGGCTGAGGAAAAATCCTTAGTCAAATGTGTTGTATGCCCCTTGCATATGAGCCAGTGGATACCTTGGCCGTGTCTGAGCTTATCCTATAAGCGCACAACAAGGTACTTGTACCACGCCCTCGTAGAGAGAGGTACCATAAGTCACATCTTGATTGACTTACTGTGTATGTGATCGTGACTGTATCAGGGTGTAGATGTATGGCACGTTCCCTGGGAAGAAACATAAAAACAAAATGTTTGAAAACATCAACAACTGAGCTTTGTCCGTGACAGAGTAGCTAGTGCTATAGCGGAAGCGGATGCAATGATGGGTGTTGTACATCCATCGTACTAGTATGCCATGCATAAAAATCAAAAAATAGAATAATAAGCCCCTGGCTTCAATGACAGTCTCAACCATGTGAGCCCTTGTTATACGTGCCTTGCACGATTACACTGGCATGGATATATCACAGTGCACCATTGCAGAAACTGTGAGCTTATATCCACACAGATGTGTGCCATTATTATTGATCTAAAGTACTCAATTAATAATACATTGGCACATAAGAGAAGCCGTGCTTCACAGGATGTCCGGAAAAGCACTTTGCTTTGTACAACGGCTTCATATGGAGTCTGCCCAAGCAGTTTGCTTTCAACAACAGAGAGATCTTTTTTAAAATGAAAAGTAAAACATAGACAAGAACAAACATAACTTGAAATGAACTAACCTTGTCGCCCGCTTGTGGCTGGTTTTTGGGAGTGCGCTCGAATCCGGCTCATAGCCATGCATGAGAATAATTTGAGAGCTGTCGGATGTCTTGCACATTCCTTCGTGGCTGGGTTTACTCCAATCGCTGGTAAGAAAACATGCAGAAATGTTGCAAAGACTTCCAAGTTCGTATGCTAATAGCATATTCCAAATGTTGGAAACTTCAATGCAGTATGTCTTAATAGGAAGCTTTTATTTCTTGTTGAGCTTGCAAAGAAGAATAGCCTTGGCAAAATACATCTTATTGAGAATCATGCGATTGCTCAATAGCAAAAAAGGTAGTTGCAAAACTTAGTTAGCAATTATTATTTAAATGCCAAACACCGCTTGAGCAAAGCAACGTTTGCTTGTCAAGGTGACATGGTAGAAAGTCCTATCAAAATTGAATAAATCCAAAATGGGAACATAAAGGGAACAAGCTTTATCGTAGCCATGCCTCTAGAAGTCATGTGGTTTCTCTATCTGCCTTGATGGCAGACAACGTGCCTAGGAGCCCTCTCATAGTATTGCTTGCCAACATCGTGAAATAATAATTAGCAATCCGCCCTGTCGAGTACCTTGTCCTCACAAATCACAGACCATGTATGACTTGTTAAGTAGGACGCCATATTGAAAGCATAAAATTGAAAAAATCCATATCTAGTGCAATCATAGAGACAAAGGGTACTTGGATTGCAACCATTAACAGTGCCAACCTCGCGTCCGGCAATTTGTCGTCTCGTTGTCTTGGAGCCTTGCTCCTCTCTACATGATGTCCTTCCACCTTGTGCCTCCTCCAAAGGCAGCAAAGAGGTGATCCAAAGAGGTGATCTACATCATTGTACTTACTGACCATCGAAGATTATAGATCGACAGGCTTTTGCGTATTGATGGTTCCTGACGACCACTTCATGCCTTGCAGAAATCTTGCGGGAGTGTTGTACTCTAAGAATTTTTGCAAATTCACAAATTGCTTTGTAATTTTTTGAGTGTGCAGGGTTTTGCCTCTCCTTGCCGGTCTACTGTCATGGGCGATAAGCTCATAGCCAAACTAATCGTCAAAATCCATTGCTTGCTATCATTTTCTCCATGATCAACACTCTTGGTGGTTCAATTGCAATTTTGAAACCCAGCTCTTCAATCGCATGCAACCACCGCATGGCTTCTCTGGCCATCGTATGACCTACATGGCCCTTAGGGTGACCTTAGGGCACCCTTAGGGCGCCCACCATGTGTAACCACCTCAAAGAAAATGCATGGCAATGGCGGGTCTGCAGCACAGAGGAGGAGAAGACAATGGCGTCGCCTACAAACCGCGAGGGCGTAAGCCCATTTGTCAAAAAACCTCCCCCATTGTAGCGCGAGTACATTGAGTAGAACTGCGAGTGTTTTTGTGGAGGTTGACCGCGCGCTGTTGTTCCTTGCAAGCTGCAGCTCCTGCAACCATCTCCGTTCGGCCCTCTAGGGGAAGTTGACCATGGTCGTGGCCCGTCCCTGCTCTCGAGCATGCAAAGGCATGCAAGCAAGTCTAGAGAGAGAGAGAGAGAGAGAGAGAGAGAGAGAGAGAGAGAGAGAGAGAGAGAGAGAGAGAGAGAGAGAGAGAGAGAAAACAAGAGGCCATGCTCCTATACTTCCCCTCCTTCATAGTTTCCCTCCTCCCCGAGCTCTGATACCAATGTGAGGCCCTGGGACTGCCTTGACCTCAATCATGTACCCAACCTCCCTTTATAGGCCTTGCCCCTAGGATCCCCTCTCCACTAACAGCCGGGGCCGGTCCTTGACCTCCAGGGTGGCCCTTGGCCTGACACTTTATCTCTACTCAAAACGATGGCTACATTACATAATTGTATATATATATATATTTGTGTGTACATATCAATTTATTTATGCATGTATGTAGGCACTAAGTATGGGAGCATAGCACCCGAGGGTTAAACGCTTCCTCTTGGGTATAGTCCTTTTTTAATCGTGGCGTTGCGGTCATTAATCCACTCATGCATGGATTATTGCAATGTGCCTTTGGTTTTACCACGATTGAGATTGTGATGATATCTAAAGATGTGCACTTGACCTTTGGCACTACTAGCCTCTACTTAGGTCTACTAGTATGTATATGCATCTATGTGCTTGTGTGCTAATATACTTGTGTACGTATTTATAGAGGAGCGAGTAGGTGGGAAAGCTAAATCTCATATTGATCTTTGTAATGTAGATGTCAGACGAGAGACCACCTGGTGGGGAGTAGCCATCTGGCTCTTCTTTTGGTTGGTTCACATCCAGGTGGGCTCCCACCCTGGGTGGACATCGCCTCTAGTGGACTCGAGTCTTGAGGTGTTGAGAACAAGCAAAGAAATAAAGATTGTTTCTGGCTAGTTAACCCTAAACCATGAGTGTCATAGGTTATTTTTGTTATTTGCAGGCATGGCCATCCTACATCTACTCTACTCAGGTTCCTCCACCAATCGTAGATCTAGACCTACAGCGGGATCTCTCTTTATGAGACCAGTACCTCTGTTCGACGGAGGGATTGTTTGGCTGCTACACTCCGCAATAGCTTGCGACCTACGGTCTTTCTCCGTAGACCACACCATGGGGGAGTCAGAAAGGGACTCCTTTCCTCCAGAGCCTCACAATGAAGGCACCTCAGTCTACGACCCCTTCTTATCATCCTACTCCCTTCCATCGCATGGTCCTACTCCCCTTCCATCATAGGGTCCTACTGCCCTTGAATTGCAATGTCCCACTCCCATGGCATCACAGGGTCCTATGCCACTCCATTCCACTCCTGCTTTGCCAGAACACCGTCGACAAACTTCCTCTAGCGGCACGCGTTGATGCTCGTTTGGTAGTGACGGGTGGACAGAGTCCCCACTTTCAGAGCATGACGTCCCTGACGTAGAGGACAAGGATACTGATGCACCCATGCCAGACACACATGGGTGCTACTACAGGGTAAAATATGGCAGGGAGGTGGACTTCGGCACAACACAGGGCAGGGAATTTTGATGCCATCTTCAAATTCTTATACATTCAACGTATAAAAATTGTATTTTAAACTAGAGAGACTAACTGCCTGATCATGCATGCTACATTGAAGACGTGTTCCATGCTAGATTTCCAAATGCCCCCAATCAACGTTTTTCACAACAATGGTTGGAGGGCTACATAAAAACATTTTTGAAAAACAAGCAGTCAAGCCTACAGTGCGCAGCAACCAACCATGTTAGAGATCCAGATAGGAGCTATCGTGGTGGCAACATGGCAAACGTGGAGTGGGAGTGGGCAATGCAAGAAAAGAGTGATCAGATTGTGATGGGCTCATCCTACAGACAAAAACATGAAGCTTGCACCAGGCAAACTCCCACGCACTATGGCTCAAGAGGCAAGGCAGCCTGGAAGGACAAATATGTAAGATTGGTTAAAGTATAACCTAAATCGGTGATTGTAAAGATTGTAGTTCATGATTTGTTATTGTTATTGCTAACTTAGGAAAATATCACTCTTGTAACCATATACATGTGGTCATGATGCGTGTGAACACACTAGGACCGCCGGGTTATTTTTTCCCCGTGCATTGTATATACGTCCATCACTTGGGTTTATGTAGAGTCAAGGTGATTAAACGTATGTGCCTCTAGATGATGGCGAGATCGAGGAGGATTAGATAGAAAAATATTTGTCCAGACTTTTGTAAAGTACCAATGTGGCACAATGTATATACAACTATTTACATTTTATTTGTAAATTTTTAAATAGTTGATCTTCTGCACATTAAGTTATCAAGGTAAAGTAAATTCAATTTCAATTCTTTGGTTTTTTGTATACTCTTTCAAAAACAATTGATGTTTCATTGTTTTATGCAGGTGAAAAATAAAAGTGCTCATTTGGGCCACCCAAAATTAGAGCACCTATATCTTTGAATGGGTATTTAGGGGTAATAAGCACGGCAATACCAGCGGAAACGCACGCGGTAATAGTGGCGGGTATATTAACGTAGATATTACCGTGCTTATTGCTTTCAAACCACTACCGCATTTAGAGCCGCAATTATTGCCGCTTACACAATTTTTCCTCTCCCCATTTTCCTTTGTTTTTCCAAGGCAATGCTGGCAGTTACAGACTACTCCTCTTATAGTGATTTCTTCTAATTTGGTTCTCTTGTTGCAATTATTAATGTAACGTGATGTCCTCTTGTTTGTAGAGACAATAAAGAGTCATTCAGCTATGCCATGGGATTGCCGGATAGACGAGATTCTTGACTTAATTTGGGATTTCTATTTTGTGGATGTTAAAACATAACTTGGGGGGGGGGGGGAGTCCGTATATGGCATGGAGACATCTTGGAGGTGGCCTTCGTTTACTCACGTCTCAACCATGGCCATATCTCTTCATTTTGCTTTAATTGATATTGACTCTATTTGCTATCAAAATATATTCATTTTTCATTGTATCATAGTCGGCTTGACTAAAAATCCTTAATCCTATACATAGTAGTTTCCCAATATGAATTGTAAACAAAAAAGGGTGAGATTAAGCTTTCTAGTTGAGAAGGGTGTTACTCTGACTAACCATTGTTGCTTGTGGTATTCATTGGAGATGCATGGTCAAAGTGTGAAAACATTGTGTGATGATGTTGATAGTGAAAGGATAAGTGAATTAAGTGCGAGAATATCCTATAGCAAAATGTAAAGAATTTGTAGACATGCAGTCACAAATATTGTTTCACTAGTTTGGGAAAGATTGTGCTTAGACAAAAGACCAATATCTATTATTTGAAAGGTTTGGGAGAAAATGGAACATTTTAACCATTTACATTGACAATCTAGTCACATTGGATGTAAATGTAAAGCTTTTGTTTTTCAAGAAGAAGATAGGAATCATTGTCCGTTACAAGGTGGTATACTGGTGGTATACTGTTGAGATGAGGAGACCATGTCTATGGTCACCTTGATGGAGAGAGCAAAAGTGATAGGACATATTCTTCCTAGAAGAAAAAATATTTTGTATATCGACTTCCACCACCATATCCCACTACAACATGTATGGCACTTTCAACATCTTTTACTAGCAATGTAAGTTAATTTTTTTATTAAATTAATGTGTCATGATTGATAATTATGTTTGATCACAGTTGCTTCCAATCATGAGGTCCACCATATGTAGACACTCTTCTAGTGGGAATCTTCTTTTGCAATGTAGTTTAGTTTTTGTCATCAAGAAGATGAGCTCATGTACTCATTAAAGGTGTTTATGTTGTACGTTTCTTGATTGGTACAAAAGTCTCCGGGGGTGCACTATGTAATCAGTTAATGTATAATGTGAGTTTGAAAGGAGGGGTTTTAAAATGTAAAAATTTTGGGTAATTTAACAGAGATATATTAAAATAAGGGGTTTTAATATTCAATTTTGATTTTTTTTTCTAAAAAAGGGCTCATTTTATTCATTCAGACATGTTAAAAGAGGGGGTTTTTTAATACCCCACGAACGCACATTATATAGGGGGGTACTACAAGGTGAACCCCCCGAGACAAAAGTTCATACATATATTTATATTTGGTTTACAATTATGAGCACAATAACTTCTTGGAAGTGTCCTATGGAATATACTTGTTGATTGTGCACTTTATTAATGGTTGGTAGCTAGAAGGTCCTATGGAATATACTTGTTGATTGTGCATTGCTATCAAAAGAGTGCAATTGACATGCAAGAACATTGTTATTTTGTGGTGTAGTCATGAGTGAAATAGCCACTTGGAAGTGTGAACACAATTATAAGCGTAACCATTCTATAAATGGTTGGGAGTATGTGTCAAAACAAACCTTCTAATATCATCAATGTCATGATTTATGAGAAAGGGTCACCCTTTGATAAATTTAAGGACGAGGATACTAAATAACCCTATAAGTCATGCTAGTTGGACGTAATCTATTGTCTTGCTATATGGGTGCAGGTGAGAATTCTATCTTTACTTAGGACATTTTTAGCTTAATTGTTGTTTGGCACTGAAGAACTTGGCTTCCTCCACTTTAGAACCATATTTACTATCTCATGTATAAATGCATTGGAATAATACTTCATTCTCGCTTTGATGTGCAAACATGAAGCTATTAAGACTGAGTCATTTTGTGCTAATCTCTATCCTTTGTCTAAAGCCATCTGTCTTTTGAACTTTTATGTTCGCTTATGTATAAGTATAAGTTTAATACAACAACACACATGTCCTAAACACAAGGTTCTCCCAAAAAACATGAAAACTAGGACACTGTCTTTGGAGATTTTGGTCTATAGGCTTTCATGGACCCACTGTCTATAATTCCTTGTTAGGTTGACAGGTTTTAGATAGTCTCTCCTTGTCTATAGATCAGATTCCTGCTCACAAACTCTGTTGGTTTTAGGTTGTAGGTTTATCCTAAATTACTTACCTTGTGCAATTATTTTGATTCTTTTGATTTCAAGAAAATTTTACCTATAAACGGACCACTCTTGGATAGACAGTTCATTTAAGGACTATCCATAGAAACTGGTATAAGCATGGAAAATTTCTACGACTGACTATGAACTGCATCCATACTATTTTCTATTGTGTAACAAAGCCTTAGAACTCTGACTAGAGTATAATCCTTTTTGTTAACATTGTCACTTATAGCTCCAACAAGACTCATGGATTTTTTGATACGATACAAATCTTTGGTTTTAGACTTGACTATTCTATTCTCATCAACTTAATGAGGCAGTAGACCCATACTCGATGGTCCTACTACTGACTCATTGAGTATGGTGCTTGGGTTAGGGAACACACACACACACACACACACACACACACACACACACACACACACACACACACACACACACACACACACACACACACACACACACACACACACACACACACACACACGTCACTGACATCTGTGGCTTAATAATGACATATCCTATCCTTTGGAAACCAATAAACTAAGAATGACTTGATGCGATTCATCAAAAGGCACTCCACTTGATTTCTTTAATCTAAAGTTGTTTTGTTGGTCTGTACCCATGCTTGCACTATACTTGCTCATATAATACTCTTGTGCCTCTCTAAGAATATCCCTTTGACCCGACCTTAGCTCTTTGGTTTGCCACCCACTTGGGTTAACTGGCCTGCTAATATCTTTTTCTATACGTACTGCTGATGTCTATGCTTTGTACTCTTGTTTGAGCTAGTCTGACTATTGCTCTAGCCTATTCTATTTTTTTGGAAAACTTAACCTTATTTAGATGAGTGCTCTTAATTCTAGGGCTGTGATAGCTACCTCAGCTACCTTATTTTGGCAGCAGTTGGTATTACCTTTTTTTGACTTAATTGAACCAATGGGTATATCTTGTCATGACTACCTGAATCATTTCATCTACCTTGATCTCAACAGGATGATCCGACCTTATTGAGCAGTGATGTGATTTAACCCTTGCAAATATGCACCTAACATGGTTACCATCTGTGGATTCAACCCTAGCAGTGCACCTAATTAACCCTTACAATACACCTAACATTTGCACCCTCTATGGGATCTAGCATATACTCACCATAATAAAGTTGGTGATTTTGTCATATGGACAATTCCCATTTCCACATTTTAAGGGTTTAAACCCTATGGGATCCACAACTTTGTCTCAATTGTGTGGCTGTAGGGTAATTATTAAAATCCATATTTGTTTTCCCCAATGACCGGTCCTTCACTATTGGGTACGAGGTATACTTCATTTGTTTCCATGCACGTGTTTTAGCAGAACCCGCACTCATTGTCCCTTGCTCTGTACTTGAGCAATATCCCGGCATCACATTTTAACTCTCTTCTCCTCTCTCTCTCTCCCCCCCCCCCCCCTTCCCCCCTTCCTCCCTGTATTGACTTTTTGCATGTCCTAATGGGATGCCCATTGTAGTTCTTATAGTTGTGCTCCTTTGAGGCCTGTGTGGATGTGTGATTCTTGGGATATGGAGCACTAATCAAGGTTGGCTCTGTTGTTGCCCAATTTGACTCCATCATGATAAATATGTTACTTGTTGCACTGAAATCAAAGCGGCTAAGGTAGATTCCACTGACGGGTTGCCTACTTAACCAAGGTGAGGGTTTTCTATACCCTCACTTAGCCTTGCATTACATGGTTATGATTGTCTGAATGAGAGTTAAGGGTTGTGTCATGGTAAGTGATATGAGTGGTGCATCGGTCATTTACACTGGTTTACTGCAAAAAAATTGTGTGTGGGGTGTTGTTGAGTTTACCTTCCTAAACGATACACTATGAAGCTTGTTGAGAAACTCAGGCTGGTGCCAAACCGATTACATGCATATTTTTTAATTGTAACCTGTTTCTACTCTGGCTTCTTGTATATCATAACTTGTCGTTACTATGTTATGTCACTAAGTGTTTAACAACTGCTGCATTGAGGAAATTCTTCATAGTTGAGCATGCAAAATAAACTAGTTTTGATTGGTCTGCAACATATGCTTGATGCTGTCCAGATATTTTTGTTGCACTGCTGATGGGGATGATCTCAGTCCTGGAACAATGGTAGTCTGCTGCATAACGAATTAGATAGTGGGATGTTTGTGGGTAGCATCAATTTTTATCTCTAATATCTGTGATAATCTGCATATTTGGCCAATACAGGGATTAGCCTGATAATTTTTAACTATATAGTCGTAATCCTTTGGGGAGATTCTAGTCTCATAATTAATGTAGCTCTTTAATGAAAATGATACGATAACTCGTATCATGTATAAGGCAGCTAGTTTAAAACTTGGAAAAATTACCAAAACACCCCTCTTATTTGTTGAAATTCTCAAAATACCTGTGAAATTACAAAAATTCCCCAAATACCCTTGTATCTATTTTGATTGGATTGTTCAAAATTTTCTAATCTTCAATCCTTTTTGACAATTTAGATCCGTTTCTGCATGCTTAGCATGTAAATTGTCAAAAAAATTAAAAGCATTTATGTGTAAACCCTACATAACCAATTCAAATTCTAGATTTAGCATCTTGTATTGATAGACAATTTCTTTTTAGGAAAAGCTACAAATTTATTTATCTTTGGAGAAATTTAATCTCACAACAAAGGGTGTTTTGGGAATTTTGGAAAATTTGAAGGACATTTGGGGAATTTTTGACAAAATATTGGGGGCATTTTGGGAATTTCCACAAATTATTAGAGGGGTATTTTGGTAATTTTTCCTTAAAACTTTAATGTACGCCTGATTTTGAAAAGAAAGCGCGTCAACGCGTGTGTTTTTCGACGCGGTTATTTGTGTTTTGGCCAGGGCTGCCGCTTGCTATAAATGCAACGACGACATTTTGCATCTTCATCGCGAGCATTTCACATCATATATATAGTTAGCTGCTCAGCTATTCAGTACTCGCGGTAGTATAGTTTTGCAATCGAGCATGTGCAAGACGTCCTATCATTTTCCAAAGAATTAATATTAGCTGTGGACGTCATGGTACGCCATGATCAATTTCCTCAGCTCAATATCTTATTGACCTTGAGCAGTGCAATCCGGCCATCACCTATTTCACTGACACAACTAGTACTACTGCTCTTCATGTCTACATAGACGGCTCCTAATAACACATCAATGCCACGGTGCTGGCCAAGGACGACATGTACACTCATGCCACCGCGGGTTGTGGCATTTATTTTGACTGGAACGACCTCGACTTTGCCCGAAACCTAAATTCTCTCTTGCGCCAGCTCTCCTTGCCATACGTGGATCATTCCAATATCAACACCAGCTTGCTTTCTAGTACTACCTCTGAGCTCTGTGAGTTGATGGCCATTTGCTTATACCTAGAGACTGTCCATCAGTATGGTCTCATTAAAAGTAGCACTACATGTGAGCTTTTAACCATATGGACTGATTGCAGCAATGCTCTCAGAACCATTGGCAGGTCCTCTCGCCAGATATCAGCTCTGCCAAAATGTAGACATCCACACCCTCTTCATCATCTATATACAATTTGGGCTCTGTTTAGAATATATATATCCCATATGAAGCAGGAAATTGTGGAGCGCATTGTCCAAGCTGCACAATGCCTACTGCCTACTACCCATGTGAGGATCAAAAGGGTAGGCGGGCATACAGGTGTCCGTGGCAACGACATTGCTGACCTGTTGGCAAAGAAGGGCCACCTTTTACTCACTCCATTCCGGGTCTTTCACAATGTCATGAGAGCCAGTGGGCAGTTGAAGCAAGAGGTAGATAATGAGGCAGCCCGCTCGTCGCTACCCACGCCGCAAGAATATTGGGACCTACCATTCATATGTCACTCTGTATCAGCAGCAACTAGCTCTAGTAATTGTACTCATGCTTGCAAGTTGGATCAACATGCAGCTGTAGGTAGTGGTTGCACCAAGCTAGTGAAGCATGGCAATAATTTGACTTCTGGCCAGACCGTGGCGTTGGAAGATTGGCGTCTTGACAAAGCTTGCCGACAAATGCATTTGCCCTTGCCCTGCTCCCAACTCAACGCGCAACATTCCAATCTTTCATTGAGACCCTTGAAGGCACCAACTTTTCATCTTCGACATGAATCCCAACCTCTATCTCTTAGAAGTAAAAGCTGGTTAGTGTTCAACATGCAATTTTTAGTGTACAAAATACCAGAATATGCATATTACTTTAGTATTGATGCAAAAGTTAAACACTTATGCCGGAAAACTTCCTGCACTACACTTGAAGCACAAATATGATGTGCTGAGATCTACCTACTCGCTCCACTTCAACAGTACATTAATTAATTAGCAAGATTCCATCTTTTCTTATCTTACTGTAGAAGACATGAACTCTTTGACTACATTCACACGCAAGGTATCTCTTCAGGATACGAATAGATAGACATTGCATCGAAAGACATAATGTAAACATCTCTTCGTATCTCTTTAAGATACGAACAGATAGACATTGCAACGAAAGACATAATGTTAACATCCACAAGACATTCTACTCATTGACCAACATAAGTACAGATCGCACCAACAACAAAGGGATGTAAAGTTTTTGGGTGACAAGAACGACCATATGGATAGCCAAGATCACTATGTAAATTCAGTTATCAGACGCATAGTTACACAAGTTCAGTTAAAAAGAGTACATGCTGGCAACAAAGAAGAAAAATGTGCAACAACAAAAGAACCCAGCAGAGTACGTCCGCAGTGATGTCGAGAATGAGGCAGCAAAATGTCCATCCAGCACACATAGTGATTTTTTTTCGCATGTTCAGACCACATTCAATGGCATGTCTGTTCAGCAGGTTTGCGAGCCTACATAAGAGCGCATTCAATTTACTAAGCTGCTTTTTCAGCTTTGATACCTCAGTGCATAGCAAAGCAAGATATGCTCCTCCAGCTTAGAAACCTGAATATCAGCAATGTTTGTCTTGTGTTCATCAATTGTGTCCTTCAATCTACGTATTGCGTCCAAGACATTAGATCGAAGAGGTGCATAACCCTCCACCCGATTCCTAGACACTTTGTGCAAATTTCTAAGACCATCTCCTGGATCTTTTCCAATCGTGGATCCTCAACTTCATCCAGCGAGTCATCTATCTGCATCTCTATCATCGTATCTAGCAAGTTCGTCTGCTCCATTTTAGCTTGCATTGACAAATCAGAAACCCTTAGTTTGATCACATGGAATAAAGAGAAGCAATTACAAGAAATCGGAAATACATTGCATCATGCGACTATTGTTACTCCAACACTATGCACCAACGGGATATAGTCATCGCCTATTTGTGGGCTCCTTCCGTCGGTATCATCATCCTCATCATTCCGATTTCGTTCACTACAATTATCTTCCCGATTAGCTGGCATGCGTGCTAGACTATTGAGAAGACGCTCGATAATTAGTAAAACGGAAAATCACAATCCTCCCTATCTATATTTATGAACCTACCTCTCAACTCCTTGCCACCAAGAATGGAACCAGTCAGCACGTGGATGAGTTGTACCACATTCATCATTGTTGATGAAAATGCTAGCAACATCTTGGTATGTTGTGGTCGATGGATAAACCATGCATCTCCAGAGAGCTTTTGTCTTGCCTAATTGCATCCCACGGCCTTGATAGGGTGTCACCCATGCCGATGAGGGATAGTATTTCCCGGTTTTTAACATTTTGTGCACGGTCGATAAAAAATCATTTCCCGATGCATGCCCCAATCTAAACTTCCAAAACATATACGTCCTACCAAAGATATTCGCAGGCGTCAAACGAACATTTTTCTTCAAGTCATCGCCGCCATACAAGCTATACAACTCGATCCCTTTGTTGATCTCATCTGCATGAATATTATGCACGACCACTCGAAAATACGGTTGGTCTTGGTCCTTCAAGCAATAGCCAAAAATACCTTCGAAAGTATGCATGTTACGTTGCTTCAAAGCTCGACAGAGGACCATTCCGCCTACTGGCACAACCTTGTCCGACCCCAAGTATTGCTTTATTTTCCTATTTTGCTGCCACCAAGGAACTAGTGCAAAGCCGCATGACCATTTGGAAATGAAAGTGAAAAAGAGTCCCCCCTCTCTCGACAACACAAAGACCAGCAGACAATTGTTTCCCTCTCAAGGAATGCTTGCATGCAACCTAACAAACCTACATCAATATCTGAACCTCCTACTGAGACTGTAACACTAACTTCCATCAGCTTACTGCTTTTGGGCTTCTCATACCTCCCCGTACGACATGGAAAGGATTCAACCCCATCCCTTTTTCTCTTTTTTGAAAGATTAGCTTCATTTGCATTCTCTCTGCAACGCGCCTCTGCTTTCAGTCGAGCCATTGCCCTTTGCATTAAACAAAAATACACAGCAATGCAATTAAGCTAAATACACACAGAACAACACGCACTAACCTACTCGTGGTTCCATTGAGCAGACAATCGCATGTGGACAGAAAATTACCTGAAGCGGCAGCTAACCGAAATCGCGAGCAATGACCAAACGCACTCGCAGCGCTATAAAAGGACGACGAGACGCAACAGGCGTTTTTGCCCAGCTAGAACCACCGCCACCTGTCCTGACAGATGCCAGAACGCTTCGCTCAGGTTCACTTTGCTTCGCGCTGCTACGTTCGCATCTGTAGTGATTCCGCTTAATACAACCCAGAAAAAGTCGTTTTGGGGACCTACTAAGGTCTATTCTTATAGACGCTGTGTATTAGTTGTAGCTCATGAAGTTGTGAAATGTACAACCTACATCTTAGGCTTGTATTTAGATTTTTTTCTCTGTAATCAAGACTTTTTAGCCTCTTCTTCTAAAAGCTTCTCTTTCTTTGCTGCAAGTACATTTTTGTGCAATTTTATGGTAAAAATATAGTAATTGTATGTCCTGCTTGACAGCCCATCGCCCGTTCATTAGACCACATAAATCATTGATACTAATTTTGTGTTATGACAGAGAAGGTGGCAGGCCTTGCCAGGAATATATCTAGGTCAAGAGTTGAAGCATTTGTCGGTATTTACACTGAAGCTATAAAACTTTGATGGTTTTCTTAAAGGCAAGTTCAAAATAATATCCTAGCCAAGATTTTGCAATAAATCGTAAAGCGTGGTCTCGCACCTCCTATCACTAATGGGCGATGATAAATGTCGAGCGCATATTCTGTCATTGCCATTATAACTTTCAAGACCTAAAATCAGTGACTCTCGAAATGATATTGGTGCTAGTGGTAGGGCATGAGTAAATTAAATAAGCCCTCAGGACCCAGCTAATTGGCAATAGGGTTTACATGTAGAGGCAATATCTCATGCTCGAGATCATCTGCAAACTCTTCCTCCCCTCTCCTCGAGGGACAATATAATTGCCTTGAGTGATCATATAGGATGAGATGAGTGATCCCCTCTCATTGATTTGAATCTTTGGTCTACTGTTAAAACACACGAAGGGCAAAGGGGCTCCTTCTACACATGCGTATACATCCTCTGCAAGGTTTTAGTAACTTGAAATCAGTTCTTGTCACAACCACCTCTCCGTAGGCCATCCCCGCAACTGTTGAGGTAGGGCCATCACTTGTATCTCTATAAATTATGGCTCATCTTGCAAGGTCTGTTCAAATGGCAAGGTAGCGCCATCATCTGTATCTCAAAGATGTGTGTTCACTCTTGCTAACTCTAATATCACGATTCAAAAATAAGAGATCTTTCAAAATGAAAGGATGTTATCAAGAAGAGAAGTTCGTAGTTTGGCTAGGAAAGTGTGAGGGTTCCCAATCAACGAGCAAAGAAAACCGAGCAAAGCCGATTTCGGAGCAAATATGAGCAACACCCTTGACAAATTGATGTGAGCACCTAACACCTCATCGCAAAAGGTCAAAGTAGTGGAGGCTTGACAATCTCAAACCTCCTTGGCATGTAAGATTAAGGCCCTAAAAAAATCCCCAAGTCACAAAAGTAGATCTAAAGCATAAGTAACTCAAAGGCACATATATAGCATGTTACCTCTAGAAGTCCTCACAAGCACAAAGAGGGAATTCGGCAAAAGTGACAACATCAGCAAACCCTTTCTCCAATGACATAGTTGTATTGACATGGAACACATGTGATGCTTTGCGGTGCTGTGAATTTGGAAAGGGTGACAACAAAAGTAACCTCTTTCACCAATGATCCAATTGTACTGACATGGAACACATATGATATATTGGGCACCACACCAATGTAGCATGCACGCTTCTCAAAATCAATATATCCATCATATTGTAATAGAAGCTCATTCTCGAGCTTGACAAAGCACGGCGATAATGTAAGTATGCAATAATTGGCATCTAATGATATCAACAACACTTTACCGGTGATGGATGTTGTATCGTAGGTCCTCTTTGATAAAAGTGGTGAAATCTTGGAACCGATGTTTTGCAATAAAGAAGTAGATAGATTATCCTTGTAGAATTGAGAAACCTCATGATCAATAGCATAAACATGCCTTACCATTTTATTTCTCTGCACTGAAGCTTTACATGTTCTCTAGACAAACTGAGAGGACCTCACATGTTTAGGCCCCTGCCCGACAATGTGCCTCTAAACTTTAACCCAATGGAATAGTGCCACCATAGATAGTTAAGGTCTTCCACCATCAAATGCCTTTCCTCATCAACCAAAGCTTGGCTTCTCTTGAAATTCTTGCCTTGCATTGAGCATTGAATGGGCAAAACACATGCATATGGACCAGCAAAAAGCATTGCATGTTAGAACATTATTGAAGTGCTTTAGGGGTTGAAACATGACATGTGGACCTTTTTCTGAGGTTAATAAGCATGTTATTTTTTTTATTGGGACATGTGAGCCAAGTGTTTTTTCTTGCCAACAGTCGATGTCAAGGGTGCCTGGATGTTTAGCCAACTTCCTTTAACTCTTCTTGGGCTTTAAAACTACAACTTTAATGTACTTATCGTACATGTAGACACGCATGCGTGCACACACACACACACACACACACACACACACACACACACACACACACACACACACACACACATGGGGCTACGTGTGTGTGTCTTTGTCTTGTTTACAAGAGTGAGACATTGGGAGAGACCGATTGTATCTTAACGAGCATGGCCTATACGGGCTCTCTTACTTTCTTGCTGGTTTCTTCTACAGATGACGTAGATAAGACATCCCAATAGTGCTGTTACCTTTCTTCTTACAAGGTACATGGCTATGGTGGTTCTACATCTTTAGGCATTTTTTTTTGCCTATACCAAAGAAAGGAGACGCTAGAGCCGAACTTGCTTTGTTTACTCTGGTGTCCCCTTTTCAATATTCTGACTAGCATGAACCGGTGCATTGTTGCAGGGATCGCTTTGAAGATGGCGTTGACTCCTCACATGGTCCACATTGATCTCCTTGGACACCATGGGAATGATGACAGATGAGGTTTTCAATAACTTCTTAGATTTCTTGTGGAGCTGAGCCAATATATATAGCAACCAAAAGAAAAGGATGACAACAGCACGGACAGCCTATCTGGTTCCATTCACACAACACACCCAACACTTTTTTCAGAGCTTCAACCTTTGCTTTGAAGTTCTAACCAATGTTTGGGAAAAATCATTTTCACAAACATACAAAAACCCCTCCAAGACAAATCTGCAATGGAAATTTAACAATACTAGCCAATAGTTTTGCAAAATTACACTATTTTCCATGTATTTTAAGCGGATTTTTCTCCTTCTTCCCCTCCCCTCAAGCGTCTTCTTTAATTTTGCAATCGGCTCAAGGCTAAGCTGAGACAAATTTTTCCTGCACACTCGTTCTAACCCTCAAAAGTTTTTAATTCACCAAGGGTAGAAACCAAAAATTTACTCACACTGACGCAAACAATATAAACAAATGACGACCTATTGTCATCACACGGCTCGCGTGAGAGTATTTTTCAATGATATTTATACTGCCAGTAAATCCATTTGCTCGCTCTACAAATCAAGTTCTAGCTCGTTGTTTATCGGGGTGTGAATGCTAGTATGCAGCATCCCAAGTGGCAGTACAGCCTCTGTATCCAAGCTCTCTGTTCCAACTTAGGCTAACTTGGCTAGTAGGAACATAGGAAGTCGCCATGGAAAGCAAAGTGCATGTTGCTCACCATGGTGGTGGTTGTAGGGGGCAGAAGAAAGGAATTCAGATGCTGCTTGTTATGTTATGTGTCTGTGAGGTGCATGGGATCGAGAGGAAGGGGGCAAGAGCTTCTAATTGTAGATTCCTCTCTCTCTCTCTCTCTCTCTCTCTCTCTCTCTCTCTCTCTCTCTCTCTCTCTCTCTCTCTCTCTCTCTCTCTCTCTCTCTCGCACGCGCGTGCGAAGACACTTTGGTGGTATTACCACTCCCAAGTTATCTTGTTTGTGCAGTGTAGGTTGTGGCCATGGCTAATGAGATGCCCCCCCCCCCCGACACCAAAAAAAAAAAAAAAACCCTCTTCCCCCCTTCCTCTTCCATTTTGAAACCTGTCAAAACCAATCTGCACAGGCGCGGACTGGTTTCAACAATTTCAACACACTATATGTCTGTTGTATTTTTTTATAAAATAGGCTCCAATAATGTCCCCCATGATATTGGAATTTAAAAACACAGTTTAAAGAAAAAAGGTGAGTAAAGCAAAATCTTTGTAGAATTTTTTGGTTAAAGAGATAATGACGGAGGCACCTCATAGCAATGCACTCAACGAGTGAGGGGAGGTTAAAGGGGAGATAGGTAGGAGTTAGTGGTGATGGCGATGACAATGGGTGGCAAGAGGGGTGGCATGGATAGTTGGTTGGGAAGGGCAAGAGGAGGTGGACATATGGAGATGAAGACTCGGGAAAAGATAGGTTCACTTTATCCAAAGACTATTCAAAATGAAAAATGGCCGGCTCAAATTTGGGCAAGAAGGTTCTCAAGCCACTTCAATTATGGAAATTTTAGCTATAATATGAGATTTTTAGTGTGATTTAGAGTTAGCTTGCTCAGATGAGTGTGAAAAGATTCCAAAATTGGGTCCACAAAAAATGTTTCCCTAGCCTTGATGGAGATCAATGCATGCCACACATGTTTTTTTTTTGTTGTCATGATGCTATAGATTCTACAAGGGAGTTGTTGTGAGGGATTACCCATGTGGTTTAACTCTTCTCTCCTTCAGCCATGGAAAGGATTCAATTTCCACAATGCCTTGTCCTCTTATTAAGGAAACAAACCAAGAGACCTTGAAGGAGTCACGACCTTGAAGGAATCTCTCGATATTTCTAATCAAGAAATTGAAAGTAGCCAGCATGTGCTATGTGGAATTGGTTACAATAGGCTATATGAAGTTAGATAATCACCACATATGGCCTTGGTGAAACTAGTCAAACTAGTCCACGTTGGCACAGACCGGTTCCAACACGGACTGGTGCCACCATCGACAACAGAACAAGGTGGTGCTATGATGGGACCGAGCAGTGTTACAACATTTTTTTTTGAATAAAATTGTCTTTTGTTAAACTAGATCACATGTATGGAAAAAAAGCTAACTGGCATGTTGGAGAAGCCAATGGACAGTTGCCCAAATGGGCAGCACCACGAACTTGTTGCGATAGCTATCCAGATTCTCCAAGCACCTGGAACCCATTCTGACAGTTGTCTGGCGTCTCCAACATGCTCGCGGGGAGGGGGGTCCTTTTTCATAAAGACGTGATCCAATCAAATAAATTCATCAATTATTAATACATTCATATAAAATGTATTCACAATATTGGCAAATTAAATATGTAGGTCTCATATAAGTAAAAAATTATCACACTTATTATATCTCCTTTCCCTTATCACTTTTGGAAAGCCAATTCACTAATAACTTTATTGAGGGACTCGCTCGTGTCTTGTTGTCGCTCGAAAAAACTTGCTCACCATCAGACTTGGAAAGTGTCATAATTCGATTGTGAGGGTTTGTAGGAAGATCAAGTGAATCGTAGAAGATTGGAAGAAAAAAACACACTTAAAATGAGCAAAACTCTTGCCATGAAAGCTTCACTCTAGAAAAAAGCCAAGATCAGCTTAGAACTTTTGTGTGTATGATGATTTTGGTGTAGTCTCAATCCCAATTGCGAAGATACAATGCTTATTTTCCCTGGGTAATCCCTTTCTTCCTCCAATTCTTCAAGAAGGCCATTTCATGGAATCCTGGTCACTTCCATAGACAAGGCCACATACATTTTCGAATAGAGAAGCCCCAATCGGGGCTCACACACACTAGAGTATAAGGTTCAAACAACATGGGAGAAGCCCACATATTCCTTATCAAAGAGGCACACCATAGGAAAAGCCATTGTATTCCTTCTCAAAGATGCTTAAAGAGTTAATACTCTTCTTCAAACAAGCTCATCCCTTGGTTAGAGTCATCGCACCATGAGTGATGACTCTAACACACACCAGCCTCTCTCTCTCTCTCTCTCTCTCTCTCTCTCTCTCTCTCTCTCTCTTTGCACACACTGACCTTGTCTCAGAGTTGCAGCCAACCACACCGACATTGGCAACACATAGCAAAGCACAACAAGAAAGAAAGGGGAGTGGGAATCGATGCAAAAAATGGTGGCAATGGTGAGCTTTTCATTCCACCAAAACCTGTTTACAAAGCACCTCTGTGTCGTGGCAGGGCACACACCTCCTACAGCTCCTCTTCTTCACCTTCCCAAATGACAGCTCTCAAAGAGCCTCGACTTCCAAAATTCCTTGGCCAAAAGCCCCCCTTACTTAAAAAAAAAAACCTTTATATGGAGCTACATACTCAAGAAATTTAAGAAAAGGGGGTTCATTTTGCCTGTACAGCTTTTTAGCAGCCGACTTTGGTATTTTTTTACATTGTGCACACATGTGCACACCCTCTTTAGCATATCTTGCTTGCCTTTACCTGCTCTATTAACCACCCCTGAGTCCAACTGCATGTGAAGCACCTCAAGTCTTAAGGGGCCTCTTTTGGTTCCGAACGGCGGTGTGACAACCCATGGGATCCCCTCACCCATGGGATCCCCTCACCTTCAATTAAAAGGTTTGGCTCATATGAGCTCAGGGGCACCGCCGCTTAACAAGCTACCACATCATCAACTACATTTTGCAAGCGGTACCGTCTAGAGGGCCGCCACCAACCCCTAGTGAGTCCGCCTAGGCGCCCAAAATCGCCACTAAACGCCGCCCGCAGTGCCAAGGCCGCCGCCCCAGCTCATCGCCATTTCTCAAGAACTCCACGAGCTCTTCTCCCAACTCAACACTCCATATGGCACCCCCATCTTGGGTTTATAATCCACGTCCGATATTGTCAACTGCGCATATGGGACCTTGAGTAGGCCACATGGCAGTGCCAAGTTGATCCACCCCATGGGGGGTCCTTGTCTTCCAAAAACTTGTACAAAAAGATTGCTTTTTCCCACTTCTTTGGACCCCTTATCATTTGATGCTCAAGGCCTCGGCCATCGAGCCGTAAAGCCACACTTGCAGTTGTGGTCCCCGGCTAGCGTTTGTCCAAATCCCCATCCAATTTGATCTCCCCGGGCCCGTTAGTCGAGGCCGTCAAAAAATGAAAAACTCATCTGACATTGCACGGCCGCCAACTGGACCAAACTCCATCCGGCCATAACTCACTGTTCAGGCATCCGATTGACATACAGTCACATCCTATCAGCTCCTCGTAGTGCATAATACATCTGCAAGTCCCTTCAAGATAAGAAAAACATATGATGGCACATTTCCCAAAGCGATCAAACCGGCTCACAATCGCCTTCCATCAAATCTTCAAATGTTCATAACTTGCTCGTTTGGGATCCAATTCTCAATATGGAAGGACCAATGTGGCTCGTAACTTGAGTAAGTCAAATTTACCCATTAAAACTAGCCATGACCATCTGTCCCCATCTACACTGTCCGTCAAGGATTTGCAACACATTCCACCTTTAGAAAACCGCGTCTTGTAGCTCCGTTTGACGAGCCGTGTGGACGAACTTCTACAACATCTCAAACACTACATTCTCAGGAATTAGCATAGCACTCTGGACACTTGGACCTGCCAACTCATTTGGACTTTCTTGGATCCCTCATGGCCCAAAAACCCACATTATGCAAACACTTCTGCTGCAACCGGTTTGCCCAAGTCTCACACACTGGCTTTAGCCCTATGTCCTGCACCTGTTGTTGGCATCTCTTGCACAACATAGCACTACTTCTGGCTTCGACCAACTTTGCCTGCACCATCATTGCTCACCCCCTAGTTGAATATTTATGTTCAACCACAAACATGCTCATTGCATCTAAAAAAACTGCAACACTGTTAACCAAAAGCACTCCAAAAGCACAACCATATATACAGAGCCTGTCATCTGTCACCCACACCATTCATGTTGAACATACCTGGACCTAACTCCCAACCATGTGAAGCAACCTATGAAGGGTACTACGGTTGATACACATATTCCTCCACATCTGCCTCTATCGGCCCAACCATAGCAACAGACCTTTGCTCTCCCAAAAGAACCTCCACCTGTAGAGGGACATATGCTCACATTACATGTACCTTGGTCAGAGCTATGTCAACAAAATACCCATTTTTCCACATCCATCTCACCCATTGGGTCATCAAACCCCCAATCATCCTCATCATCCAAGCATACCTGCTCAAAAGGACACTTACCCAAGGCATTACCCCTGCAATCCATAGGCAACTACAATTGCTGTCATAAAATCTAATATCTAACCAACCCAAATGAATTTCTCATATTAAATTGATCATTTAATGTGGGAGAATAAATGGGACCAAGGCTTAAGATATATACATGTGCTTATAGATCTATGTCACCACGGGGCCGATGGTAAAGGGGCCCAAATGAGAGATGGTCTATCAAAGAGCAAGGCTAACCAATGGAGCTTAAAGACTTTAGGGTTAGCTTCATTGAAGATCTCCAATAGTTAGTGTAAAAGTCCTTTGACCTTAGGTAAGCTAAGGCTGAGCTTGAGGTGGGAACCTGGTCCAAGCTTAAGGTGCTTGAGGTGCTCATTTCCTAGAAACTCAAGCTTGTAGCTTCATCATCATAACCATAGGCCAATTCGGCACCTGCATTTCCCTTTGCTCGAGAAGAGCTTGACCTCCATCTTGGCTTTGCACACTTCCGTCATCCAATTCCAAGCTCTTGGCACCTACAACCTGGCCACAATCTGCTATCCTTTCGTACAAACTCTCCACCAAAACAGGATCCACATCTTCAAGCTGCACTAGGCATTTGGCATCTGCTACTTCCTCCACATACATGCTTTCTTAGACAAAAGGCTCATCTTCATTGACAAGCTCCTCCACAATCGGCATAGACACTTCATAAACAAGCAACTCCAAAGGAACATAGCTGATCAAAGGCCTTACCCTAGCAGGCTCCACACATCACATGTTTGGTACCGTCCTCAATTGGTCCATAGGACACCCTGTGTCTGCCATAGGCATATAATCTGTAGGCCTCAACAAGTCTAACTCTAGATTTCTTTTCACTTTCCTGTTCTTTACCCTGGTAACTCTAACAGCCTTGGCATAGCTTCCCGACTCTTCATAGTCAACTCTCTCTCGAGCACAAGGATGTAGACAAGCTACAAACTTCTCTAGCTTGAAATAATCTTCATTGACCACTTGGGTAATACAAACCAAATCCTTCTAGCTTGCTTCAAACTCATTGAAAAAATCATCAATTATTTTCACATACTTCTTGTCGTTGCCCCTCGATCCTTGCATCCACTTCAATGGCTAACACCATCTTGAAAAATCGACACAGAAACTGCTCTTGGAAACCTCAAATTTTCTTGCTTGCAGCTTCCAAACCATCGAACCAGGCCTTTGCTTTACCTTGAAGCACCAATGGCACCGTCTACACCTTCTCTTAATCACTCTCTCTTTTCACACACTGACCTCGGCTCGGGGTTGCACCCAACCACACTGACACTAACAACACACAGCAAAGCATGACAAGAAAGAAAGGGGAGTGGGAAATCAACACAAAAAACGGGGGCAATGGCGAGCCTTTCATTCCACCAAAACCTATTTACAAAGCACCTCCGTGCAGTGGCATGGCACACACCTTCTGCAGCTACTCTTCTTCACCTTCCCAAGGCCTCCTCAGCCTTGGCTTCACCTTACTTTTCAAAATCCTGATATGGAGCTACATACCCCAAAAATTTTAAAAAAAGGGGTTCATTTTTCCCGTATAGCTTTTCAACAGCTCACTTTGGTATTTTTTTACTTTGTGCACACATGTGCATACCCTATTTAGTATATCTTGCTTGCCTTTACCTGCTCGGTCAACCACTTCCAAGGCCAACTGCATGTGAAGCACGTCAAGTCTTAAGGGGCCTCTTTTGGTTGTCACGGGGGCGTGACAACCCATGGAGCCCCTCACCCTCAATGAAAAGCTTTGGCTCGTATGAGCTCACGAGCATTGCTACTTAACAAGCTACCACATCATCAATTGTATCGCACGAGTGGTGCCGCCCAAAGGGCCACCACCAACCACCAGTGGGCCTGCCTACACGCCCAAAATCACCATTGAACGCCACCTGTAGTGTCAGGGCTGCCGCCCCACCTCACCACCATAGCTCAAGAGCTCCATGAGCTCTTCTCCCAACTCGACACTCCATATGGCACCCCCATATTGGGTTTATACCCCATGTATGGCATGGTCAACTACGCATATGGGACCTTCAATAGGCCACGTGGCAGCACCAGGTTGATCCACCCCGTGGGGGGTCCTTGAATCCAAAAAAATTGTACAAAAAATCCCTTTTTCCCACTGCCTTGGACCCCTTATCATTTGATGCTCAAGGCCTCGGCCACCGAGCCATAAAGCCACGCTTATAGCCGTGGTCCCCAAACCTTGATCCAATTTGATCTCCCCGGGCCTGTTGATCGAGGCCGTCAAACAATGAAAAACTCATCTGGCATTGCATGGCCGCCAGTTGGACCAAACTCCATCGGGCCATAACTCACTGCCCAGGCATCCGATTGACACGCAATCACTTCTTCTTAGCTCCTCATAGTACATACTACATATGCAAGTCCCTTTGAGATCCAAAAAACATCCAACGCACATTTCCCAAAGTGGTCAAACCGGCTCAGAACCGACCCCTGTCAAATCTTCAACCGCTCATAACTTGCTCATTTGGTCTCAATCTGAAAGGACGGTTGTGGATCTAACTTGAGTGCTTCACATTTACCCACTAAAACCATCCCTAGACATCTGTCCCCATCTGCCCTATTCGTCGGGGATCTGCAACACATCTCACATTTAAACAATTGTATCTTGCACACCGTGGCTCTGTTTGTCAAGCCGTCTGGATGGACTTCTACAACATCTCGAACACTACATTCTTGAGCATTAGCATAGCACTCCAGACACTTGGACTTTCCAATTCATTTGGCCTTTCTTGGAGCCATCTATTCCCAAAAGACCACATTATGCACACACTTCCGTTGCCACCTGTCTGCCCAGGTCTCACACAATGGCTTTAGCCCTCTGTCCTACACCTTTTGACATCTCTTGCACAACATACCACTACTTCTAGCTTCGACCAACTTTGCTTGCACCAACGTGTGTGAATATGATCACGTGTGCTGAACAGAGTTGATATCATCTCTAAATCGGATTTGAGGCCATCAAAATTCCATGTTTGAATGTGGATGCCATGTCTTCATCCATCGTCCAATGCATTGATCTAAGTGAAAAAAAAATCATGGTTAGCTTGTGTAAGTGAGAGAAACAATATGTCTAGCAACCCATGATTGTTGTGATGATGGAGGTGCCTAAAAAAGATGAAGCTTCACAAAGATGGAGATAGAGATGGAGAGCTTTTAGAGATGAACAATAGTCTAAAAAAAGCAGGGTGGCAATATATACATAACATGCAACACATGTGGCAAAGACCCTTTTAGAGATGGAGATGAGATGGAGAGCTTTTAGAGATGAGATGAACAATAGTCTAAAAAAAGCAGGGTGGCAATATATACATAACATGCAACACATGCGGCAAAGACCCTTTTTTTAATTAAAAATTTATTATCACGATTATACCCACTCATTTTACCCACGGCATAACTCGAACCAAAAAAGGGCACCTCTCTCTCTCTCTCTCTCTCTCTCTCTCTCTCTCTCTCTCTCTCTCTCTCCCCCCCCCCCCCTCTTTCTCTTTTCCACAATAAATCTACATGGTAGTGGACTCAACCTCCGATAGTTGAATCAGTGGATAAGTTAGACCAAAACTAGTAGAATTAGTGAGAATGATTAGCTAAGCATTAAATTGGGTACAAGGAATTAATGACATGGAGTGAAATCAATTCAAATAAACTCAATGCACATACCATACACATCCAAAATCCCTAAACCCCTTAGAGAGAAAAACTGGTCAAACCCTCTTCTATGATTGCCTTAACTACACTAGTGTAGGATATTGCTCCTTGGCAACACTCCAAATGAGTCTTACAACATATCAGCTAACTTCACATAAAGAAATTTAGTGCAATTCTCAATCCACGAAAAGACCTAGGCAACAATAATGGGCTACTCAAGGATAACAGAAGAGGCAATGTATGCAAGCTAGCGATGCTAATGGAGGAGAAGAGCCCTAGATTGGTCATGTGCAACCCAACCTCTCCCCTGGCAGTCAACCTTAATTTGTCTCTACTTACTGGCTATCTCTCTTTCTCTACTCTCCCTTATAACTATTATTATTTTTATCTTTAACTCTAACCCTATCTTTACTCTTTATTTCTATCTCTAATAACTCTCCCTACTTCCATCTGCATCTCAATAAGAAAGCCTACTTTCTATCTTTAACTCTAACCCTATCTTTACTTTTTATTTCTATCTCTAATAACTCTCCCTACTTCCATCTGCATCTCAATAAGAAAGCCTCTCTCTCTCTCTCTCTCTCTTTTCTCTCCACCCCTTTCTATCTCTTCCTCATCACATCTCTCTCTATCTTTGTTTCCCTTTCCCCCTTTCTAGAGGTCTCTCTCTCTCTAATCTCTACCTCTTTCTCTATCTTTATTTCCCTTTCCCTCTTTGTACCTCTCTCTCTCTCTCTCTCTCTCTATCTCTATGGTTATGCCATTTGAAGTGACAGGTCTTGAGTTCAACTCCTCGATAGCTAGATCTTTAAGGTCTCTTGGGATAGTTTCCTACGACGTTAAAACTCTCTTCTTCTTCTTCTTATTATGTCTCTCTCTCTCTCTCTCTCTCTCTCTATATATATATATATAAATAAATATAAATAAATAAATATATATATTCCTTTACCACTCACTCTTCACTTCTCTATCACAACCTATTTCTCAATCTTTTGACACCCTCTAGCTCTCTTCTTATCTCTTAATCTACCTCTCTCTATGTTCCTGTCTTTCTCCCTCTACCTCTCTCTTTATCCCTATCTCTACTAACTCTTTCTACCTATCTCTTTATCCCTATCTCTACTAACTCTTTATACCTCCACCTTGCCTCTCCATTTCTCTTCATTTCTCGCTCCGATTTTCTATCTCTATTTACCTTTCCCTTTCATCACCTTTCGCTGGGATGTTTCTACCTCCTTCTCTCTATCCTTCAATCTACCTCTCTCTATTTATCTCCTTTTTAATCAATCCCTTTCTCTACTCTCCACCTCTCTTACCATCTCCCAATCTACCTCTTTCTCTATTTTTCTACCTCTCTTCCTATCTTTGTTTTCCTTTACCTTTTTCCACCTCTCTACCTCCTTTTTCTTTTCCTTATCTCTCTTTGTTTCTCTTTACCTCTCTCTATTTCCCAATCCTTTTCCACATCTCTACACCCCTCTCTCTCTCTCTCTCTCTCTCTCTCTCTCTCTCTCTCTCTCTCTCTCTCTCTTCTCTCTCTCTCTCTCTCTCTCTCTCTCTCTCTCTCTCTCTCTCTCTCTCTGTTTAACACTTTTTTCATGCATGTATGGATATGTATGTGTGAGAGTTATATGAGTGCCATATCTCTCGCACTCCCTTTAATCTCCCTTCTCTCTTTATGTGAGTGCATGTTTTACATAACATGTGTGTGCATTTTTTTGAATGAGTGTGATAATATATATATTCCATGCATGTATGGGTTTCTATTTGGATGAGAGTATGATGAACGTATATGCATGTTATTGTGTGTATATATATGTATTTTTCATTCATGTTTGTTCGGGTGTGTATGTATGTGATGAATTCTTTGTGTGCAATGAGTGTATGCAAGCATGTGTGTGTATCTTATTGTGTGAGGTTATGAAACAATTTTTGTATGACTAAATGGGTGAATGTGTTTGTGTATGTATGCGTGGGTGTGTGTGTTTGATTGTGTTTCTGTGTCCAAAGAAAAACACTCAATGTGTGTGAATATGATCGCATGGTTGAACGAAATCTATATCATCTCTAAATTGGGAATTTGATGCCGTCAATGCTATGCTTAAATGCAGATGTCATATCTTCATCCACTGTCCAATGCCTTGATGTGAGTGAAAAAAATGCACAATTAGTTTGTCTAAGTCAAAGAAACGATGTGTATGGAAACCTATTATTGTTGTGATGATGGAGATACCTAAAGGAGATGAAGCTTCACAAATACAAAGATAGAGATGAAGAGATTTTAGAGATGAACAATAGTCGAAAAAAAGCAAGGTGGCATTATATACACAACATGCAAAACATGCGGCAAACCTTTTTTTGTCCATAAAAAGATTATTATCAAGATTATAGCCACACATATTAAAATGGATATACCTGCAGCATGTCACGGAACAAAAAACCTCAACCCTCCCCCTTTCCCCCCCCTCTCTCTCTCTCCTTTTCACAGTAAATGTACATAGCATTGGACTCAACCTCCCATAGTGGTATTAGTGGATAAGTTAGAACAAATTAGTGAAATTAGTAAGGACTACTAGTTAAGCATTAAATTGTGTATAAGGAATTAATGACATGGAACGAAGTTGGTTCAAATGAACTCAATGCACATAGCATACACATCCAAAATCCACGAATCCTAAAGCCCTAAACTCCTTAGAGAGAAAACTAGTTGAACCGTCTTCTAAATTCCTGAACTACAATAGTGTAGGCTATAGATCCTTGGCAACACTCTAATGTTAGAGATTTATAGCATAGCAGCTAACTTCATGGAGATATTCAATGCAACTCTCAATCCATGGATTGATAACCCAACTACGTAATGGAAAGACTTGGGCGACAATAATGGGCTACTCAAGGACAAGAGAAGAGGCATTGCATTTATGGCAAATAGACTAGGTTGACCTCAGTGCCTTTAGATAAGGAGTTAGGAAGTCCTCTAGATCTTGGTCATAGTGACTTATGCGGACCTATGCCTGTTAAGTCTCTAGGGGGGGGGCACTATACTTCCTAACATTCATGGATGACTCTGATTTTTC
This sequence comes from Adiantum capillus-veneris, assembly GCF_014529385.1. Classification (NCBI taxonomy): domain Eukaryota; kingdom Viridiplantae; phylum Streptophyta; class Polypodiopsida; order Polypodiales; family Pteridaceae; genus Adiantum; species Adiantum capillus-veneris. The sequence continues at coordinate 62,017,180 of NC_140954.1, read as the reverse complement.
TTTATGTGAGCATTGCATTTATGGCAAATAGACTAAGTTGACCTCAATGCCTTTAGACAAGGAGTTAGGAAGTCCTCTAGATCTTGGTCATAGTGACTTATGCGGACCTAGGCCTGTTAAGTTTCTAGGGGGGGCACTATACTTCCTAACATTCATAGATGACTCTACTAGGTAGGTGTGGGCTTATCTCTTGAAGCAAAAGAATGAAGTCTTTAGTGTCTTTCAAAAGTTCTTAGCAATGGTTGAAAACCGTTTAAATAGAAAGCTTAAAGCTTTGCAAACTGACTATGGAGGCGAGTATATCTCCTATGGGTTCAAGAATTTCTACAGTAAACTAGGCATTAAAAGACATTTCACCACACCTTAGACGCCTGCTCAGAATGGTGTGGCAGAGAGGATGAATAAGACTTCTATGTTGTCTACAAACACTTTACCTCGGGAGTTTTTAGGGGAAAACTGTTATGATAGCTCTTTACTTGATAAACCAGTCACCTAGTACACCATTGAAGTATAAGATTTTGCAAGATATATAGATGAGAAAATTGCCTAATTACAATCAATTACATGTATTTGGGTGTGAGGCACTCTCACATGTGCCAAAAGAGCTTAGACAAAAGTTGGATCCCAAATCACACAAGTGCATCTTCATTGGATATGGTGTACATGGAGAGATGGGATATTGTCTTTGGGATCCAAAATCTAAGAAGGTTATATGCAGCTCATAGGTGATATTCAATGAGTCTAAGATGTATAGACAACCAATAAAAGAGATTGAATACCATAAAGTCAAATTTGAGGATGTTACCTCACCACCACTTATGTCAAATGTTAGACGTGCTAGTGATGCTCCTTCCACTAGTACACGTACAAATGTTGCTCCATAGAGAGCGGAATCTAGCAATCAGGCACTTAGAAGATCTACTCATGTATCTCATGTACCTGAGCGTTTTAAGTTAGGATTGGACTATAAGTTAGTCATTGACCGCGATGAGCCCACTTGGTATAAAGAAGCCATTCACATGGAAGATAGCGTGAAGTGGGAGCAAGCTATGCAATCTAAAAATAACTTGATTTTAGCCAATGAGACTTGGAAGTTGATAGAGTTACCAGAGGGTAAACAAGCATTGCCTTGCAAATGGGTGTAGAAGAAGAAGTACACGGCAAACAATCCCGAGCTTAAGTATAAGGCTAGATTGGTTGCTAAAGAATTCAAGCAGAAGAAAGGCGTAGATTTTGATGAGATCTTTTCTTTAGTGGTCAAGATGACTACACTGCGTCTTGTTCTTGGTTTAGTATCCATAGAGGAAATGGGCTTGATCCAAATGGATGTGAAGACGATGTTTCTTCACGAGGATCTTGAAGAAGATGTCTACATGAAGCAGCTAGAAGGTTTTGAGATAAATCTTGAGAAGCCAACAAGGGTAGAACTGGTGTGTAGACTCAATAAAACTCTGTATGGACTAAAGCAAGGCTCAAGGTAGGGGTAGATCAAGTTTGATAAGTACATTCAATCCCAAGGTTATGTACTGAGCCAAGAGGATCACCTGGCTGTACACAAGGAGGTTGAACAATGGTTCCCTCATAATTCTCTTTTTGTATGTGGACGATATGCTTATAGATGGGACGTCCAAAGATGAGATTGCACTTCTCAAGGATACCTTAAGCAAGTAGTTTTCCACGAAATATTTGGGTGATGCACATCATTTTCTTGGTATGCGTATCAAGAGAGATCATAAGCATGGAATACTCGAACTATCAAAGGAAGAGCATATTCACAAGGTCTTGCAACATTTAAACATGCAAGGGGTGGAAACATTGAGTATCCCAATGGCTGCATATTAGCAAGAATGATTGCCTCAAATCGGATGTTGAAAAGGCAAAGATGGAAGAGGTGCCATACTCTTTGGCAGCTGGCAGTCTCATGTATGCCATGGTTAGCACGCAACTAGACATTACATTTACAATGGGAGTGGTCAATGGTTATATGGAAAATCTAGGAAGAAAGCATTGGGCAACAACGAAGCATACCTTGACATACATCAAGGGTTCAACCAGCAAGTGCTTACGCTTTGGGAATAGTGATGCATCCATAGTTAGATACACTGATTTTGATTATGCGGGTTGTGTGGACACTAGGAGATCCACATCTAGCTATGTTTTCTTGTTTGTTGGAGCGATAGTCTCTTGGAGATCATGTCTCCGAAATTGCACTTCCTCCTCCACCACTGAGGTTGAGTATGTTGCAGTTTTCCAATGCCAGCAAAGAATCTGTGTGGTTATCTCATCTAGTGGGAGACCTTGATATACACCAGACTTAGCTAGAGTGCGATTGCGTTAGTGAAGAGCCTCGTATTTCATTATAAATCAAAACACATCAAGGTCGGTTATCATGTGATATAAAATACATTGAGTACCCCAATGGCTGCATATGTAAAACTTAGCAAGAATGATTGCCTCGAATCGGATGCTGAAAAGGAAAAGATGGAAAAGGTACCATACTCTTTGGCAGTTGGCAGCCTCATGTATGCCATGGTTAGCACGTGACTAGACATTACATTTACAATGGGAGTGGTCAATGGATATATGGAAAATCCAGGCAGAAAGCATTGGGCAACAATGAACCATACCTTGACATACATCAAGGGTTCAACCAGCAAGTTCTTACGCTTTGGGAATAGTGATGCATCCATAGTTGGATACACTGATTTTGATTATGCGGGTTGTGTGGACACTAGGAGATCCACATCTGGCTATGTTTTCTTGCTTGTTGGAGCGGCAGTCTCTTGGAGACCATGTCTCCAAAATTGCACTTCCTCCTCCATCACTGAGGTTGAGTATGTTGCAATTTTCCAATGCCAGCAAAGAATCTGTGTGGTTATCTCGTCTAGTGAGAGACCTTGATCTACACTAGACTCAGCTAGAGTGCGATTGAGTTAGTGAAGAACCCCGTATTTCATTATAAATCAAAACACATCGAGTCGGGTATCATGTGATACAAAATATTTTGGCTAGTAAACAAATTGAGCTAGCCAAAATCTACACGGATGAGAACCCAATGGATGCTCTGACAAGGAGCCTATCCTCAGAGCGGTTTTCACATTGTATAGAGATAATGGACGTAGGGTGAAGCTATGAACATGCTTTATAAATGTATAGTTGTACATATTAACCCTTACACTTATACCCACTTGGGCCACGTTGGATGTCAAGTGGGAGATTGCTAGGGTTCAGGCCAAGTGGTCGACCGCCCCCCATCACTGACCCACTAAGGGTGGATGCATGAATAGGTGGACCAAAAACCTTGTCCCGAACAGAGGTTTTATAACCGGTACATAAAACCATCTATATTAGTTCAATTCGATATATTCTTTTGAATAGATTTTTAATTAAATATAGAATTTCCACAGCTTTTTGTTAAATATAGAAGATGGCTCTATACTCTTAACTATGCACGTCAGCCAACTCTTTACACCATTACTATTTCCACACCTAAGACCATATTAGGTAAAGTGGGAAAATCCCAATTCCCAGGTTGGACAACTTTCAATATATCATGTACAAAATATAGAGATTTTGTCAAAAATTTGAGTTTTCTTAAGGTCTCATTCCACTTTATGCACATACAATACACAATGAAAACAACTAAAGTACCATGGTTTCAATCAATTGGATTATTAGGAGACGAGTATATTGCATCCATTATCGTTGTCTATGTCCTACTGTCCTACCTACAACTTATTCTCAACATGGAGAGCTTGGTTTCTAGGTCCACCAATTGTCCAAGTTAATGTAAAAGTGACTCAAGGTTCACAACTTGTGAAAGCAAGGATCCATTGAGGAATACAATCCACTTGGCTATTTTTCCTTAATTTATTGCATTGTGACATTCAAGCAAGGTCCACTTCTAATCTATACTTCTTAATTTGAGGCATGGGGCATACATAAAATATGTAGCATTGCTCTATTGCCTCATAGGAAGGTTGGTTTCAAGGTGCACTTATCCATGCTAGCCTATCTTGGAGAAATGATGGAGCTTGCTTCTCTCCTTGTTTCAATGGAGACTAGCTTGACAAGTGGTGGACCTTTGCTTCTCTCTATGTTTCAATAGAGTTAGCTTGGACAAGTGGTGATCTTGGAACAAAACCCCATGTAAAACATATCATGGGTATTCAAGTGATTAGAAAGATTACCATTTAGATATAACCTTATAGGTTGGACAAATGGAGCTTGGCTTGGAGAAATGGTGGACCTTTGATTCTCTCCTGTTTCAATGGAGCCTATCTTGGAGAAATGGTGGAGCTTGCTTCTGTCCATGTTTCGATGGAGCCTAGCTTGAACAGTTGGTGGACCTTTGCTTCTCTCTATGTTTCAATAGAGTTAGCTTAGACACGTGGTGGATCTTCAAACTAAGCCAACTACTATCAATGTTCCTAGCTTGGACAAGTGGTGGAGGTGTTTCTCTACTCCATGTTTCAATGGATCTTAGCTTGGACAAGTGTTGGACCTTAAAAAAAAAACCCCATGTACAACATAGAATGGATTTTCTAGATTTCAATGGAGTCTAGATTTAACAAATGGTGGAGCTTGTCTTCATCCATGTTTCAATGAAACTAGCTTGGACAAGTGGTGGACCTTGTAACAAACCCCCCATGTACAACATATCATTGGTTTTCTAAGTGATGGGAAGGAATACCATTCAAGATATAAACTTATAGCTTGGATAAGTAGTTGACTTTTAAAACCAAATTCATCATAATACAATGAAATACAGGTTAGCCAATTCCTAAATCTTGAGACCAAACCTCCCATGCTATTAGAGATAATATATTGGATAAGTGGTGGACCTTCTATTATTTTCCCATGCCTAGTTTAGACTACCGGTACACTTTGCAGCTATAAAGGTTGGACGAGTTGTGGAGCCTTGTTTCTATCCATGTTTTAATGGATCCTAGCTTGGACAAGTGGTGGACCTTGGAAAAAAAAGCTTCCATGTACAACATATATGAGGTTTTCCATGTTTTAATGGAACCTATCTTGGACAAATGGTGAATCTTGCTTCTCTCCATGTTGATTTTGGAACTACCTTAGACAAGTGGTGGAGCTTTGCTTTTCTACTCTTCATAATACAATGAAGTATACGTTGGTTACATGGTGAATCTTAAGGCCAAACCTCCCATTTTACTAGAGATGATAGGTTGGACAAGTGGATCAACCTTCTATCATTTCTCCATGACTATATTGGACAATTAGTAGACCTAACATCTCTCTATGTTGTCTAGAGATAAGCTTGGACAAGTGATGGACCCTGCTTCTCTCTTCCTTGGTTTACTAGTTTGAAGACTCAGTATATATACTTTCTTAGATCTAGCTTGAACAAGTGGTGGACCTTGTATCCACAATCTTAATTCATTACAAAAAAGTATATGAAAAAATAACATAGGAATCTTGGTTTGAAGGTCAAGCAATTAGGTTCCAAATGCACATAATAATATATTTTCCACCCATAATAAAAGAAAGTTAAATATGTTATTACCAAATTGACAAAGGTAACGTCCAAGAATTCTAGCTTTGCATCTTGTCAGATCTAAATCTTCATCAAGGCGACATGCATGTATACATCAACTTTCAAGCCATTCAAGAATACATGCACTTAGATTCCATAGTTTTGTTTTCAAAGTCTTTTAGGTTCTAAAACTCTTTCACGTAAAGTATGTAATGACAAAATTCTTGAAGCAAACATTTGTGCCCAAGAAAAAGATCCCTCTCACATATTTAAAGTCCATGAATTCTCTGATCCATACTTACAAGTTTTATTTTGACATCAAACATCAATTCTCTCATAGTTACAAATAAATGCAACCTCGATATGAATTGACAAAAAATGAATTTCTTTTACTATATGACCCAACATAGGCCCCAATCAAATAAAAAATGAGTCTCCAAAAATTTGGGTGCACTCTAGCAATACATCAGAGTCCCCTTACAATAGGATGCACTCCAATAGTACATTGAAGTCCCCTTAGAGTAGGGTGCACTCCATTCAAGTGTTCATAAAATTGACACACCTTTGTTTTTTTATAAAAAAGACTATATCAAATTATACAAATGTTGAAAGATACACACTAGAATAAAAAAAGCATCTTATGGCCATATTTATTCAATTCTTTCGTGTTGACAAGTACACACCAAGGACATAATTTGTCTCAGAATCACTATACTGATTTACAATTGTGTTGTATGTATAGACTCTCTTATCTCTTGCATACAACCATCCTACCAACCATGGAATTATGGTTCTCTGCAAGAAGTTTTGAAGTTGCTCGGAAGTTTGCCTCCACATCTTTGGAAATATAAGATATGTCCCTGGCATGTTCCACATCACCCTATATGGAGTGTCATAAAAAATTAAGGTATTGTTTGCATCCAAATCCTCAAATATCTTCCAAATATCACTCAAATTTTTGTGATAAACCCTTGTAAATCCTAACATAATATTTGGATTTTGGCAATTTTTGTTACTCATAAACACCTTGAACTTGGTATACTGCTCAGGAAAACATTTTTGTGTGATGCGTTGCACCCTTGTTAAGTTATAGCAACTCCATATCCATAGCTCAAAGTATTCAGCACAAAAATCCAAAAAACTTTGTGCGTCTGGTCGCACCACATGATAAACTTCATCTTTATCCTCCACAAGTCGCATGTGTTGAGCCCAAGATGGCATAGAATCTCCATGTTTCATTTCAATTGTCTTGAGAAGTAACCCCTCTAGATCCAAGATAAGTACTCTTTTGATGTCCTTGAAAGAAAGTGGTAGGTGATAAGGAGGTGATTCATTCCTTGGACAAGGTCTTGGAGGAGGTTGGATGGGTAATTCAATAGTTTTCTTCAATTTATGCCAGCATATAGCCAATCCATTTTTCTGTAATGGTTCTGAAATTAAAGAACAAGAACACTTAATGCAAACACAACAATAGACATGAGTTTTACATTGTCTACCCTAAGGTTTTATTAGATACCAAAATCCATCTATGATCTACTCATTAATAGAAAGAAAGTCAAATTAAAATCCTGACTCTTTTTTATGCTACACTCTCTCTTAGTCTCAATACCATGGAGGTCAACTAGACTTAAGTCAACTAATAACTACTACTTGTTGTTAAAGGTATGCTTGAAGTGCATAAGGCTTAACCAATGCTCTAGTGTAGAATGGGTATTTAGGTCTCAAGGTCTACCACTTATCCAAGCAAAGATCCATTTAGATATGGAAACCCAATTTTTCTTAATATAATGATATAGAGTGGACAAGTGGTGAATCCTGAGACCAAACCACTCATGCTACTAGGGATAATAGGTTGGACAAGTGGTGGACCTTGAATGTAAACCCCCCATGTACAAAGTATCAGGGGTTTTGGGTATTTCAATCGACTCTAGCATCTTCGAGACATGGTGGAGCTTACTTCTCTCCATGTTTCAATGGAGTCTATCTTGGATAAATGGTGGAGCATCATTCTCTCCATGTTTCAATGGAGCCTAGCTTGGACAAGTGGTGGACGTTTGTTTCTCTCTATGTTTGAACAGATTTAGCTTGGACAAGTGGTGGACCTTGGAACAAAATCCCCATGTAAAACATATCATGGACATTACAAGTGGTGAGAAAAAATACCATTCAATATATAACCTTATAGGTTGGACAAGTGGTGGACCTTAACACCCAATTATTATTAATATAATGACATAGAGTGGACAAGTGGTGAATCTTGCGACCAAACCTACTAGGAAAAGTAGGTTGGACAAGTGGTGGACCTTGAATGCAAACCCCCCATGTACAAAATATCACTCATGCTACTAGGAATAATTTGGTATTAAGGTCCATGTTTCAATGGAGCCTAGCTTGGAAAAGTGGTGGACCTTTGTTTCTCTCTATGTTTCAATAGAATTAGCTTGGACAAGTGGTGAACCTTGGAACAAAACCCCCATGTAAAGCATGTCATGGGCATTACAAGTGGTGAGAAAAAATACCATTCAAGGTATAACCTTATAGGCTGGACAAGTGGTGGACCTTAGCACCCAATTCCTCTTATTATAATGACATAGAGTGGAAAAGTGGTGAATTGTGAGACCAAACCTACTAGGGATAATAGGGTGGACAAATGGTTGACCTTGAATGTAAATCACCCATGTACAAAATATCATGGGTTTTGCGTATTTCAATGGAGCCTAGCATCTAGGAGACATGGTGGAACTTACTTATGTCCATGTTTTAATGGAGCCTATCTAGGAGAAATGGTGGAGGTTCCTTCTCTCCATGTTTCAATGGAGCCTAGCTTGGACAAGTCGTGGACCTTTGTTTCTCTCTATGTTTAAATATGGTTAGCTTGGACAAGTGGTGGATCTTGGAATGAAACTCCCATGTAAAACATATCATGGGCATTTCAAGTGGCGAGAAAGGATACCATTTAAGATATAACCTTATAGGTTGGACAAGTGGTGGACCTTAACACAATATAATGACATAGAGTGTACAAGTGGTGAATCTTGAAACCAAACCACTCATGCTACTAGGGATAATAGGTTAAACAAGTGGTGGGCCTTGAAATAAAACCCCCTAGAGTGTTTCAATGGAGCCTAGCTTGGAAACATGGTAAAGCTTGCTTCTCTCCATGTTTCAATGCAGCCTATCTTGGATAAATGGTGGAGCATCATTCTCTCCATGTTTCAATGGAGCCTAGCTTGGACAAGTGGTGGACCTTTATTTCTCTCTATGTTTGAATAGAGTTATCTTGGAAAAGTGGTGGACCTTGGAACAAAACCCCATGTAAAACATATCATGGGCATTACAAGTGGTGAGAAAAAATACCATTTAATATATAACCTTATAGGTTGGACAAGTGGTGGACCTTAACACCCAATTATTCTTAATATAATGACATAGAGTGGATAAGTGGTGAACTTGGGACCAAACCTACTAGGGAAATAGGTTCGACAAGTGGTGGACCTTGAATGTAAACCCCCATGTACAAAATATCACTCATGCTACTAGAAATAATTTGGTATTAAGGTCCATGTTTCAATGCAGCCTAGCTTGGAAAAGTGGTGGACCTTTGTTTCTCTCTATGTTTCAATAGATTTAGCTTGGACAAGTGGTGGACCTTGGAACAAAACCCCCATGTAAATCATGTCATGGGCATTACAAGTGGTGAGAAAAAATACCATTCAAGCTATAACATTATAGGTTGGACAAGTGGTGGACCTTAACACCCAATTCCTCTTAATATAATGACATAGAGTGGACAAGTGGTGAATCATGAGACCAAACCTACTAGGGATAATAGGTTGGACAAGTGGTGAACCTTGAATGTAAACCCCCCATGTACAAAATATTATGGGTATTGGGTATTTCAATGGAGCCTAGCAACTTGGAGACATGGTGGAGCTTATTTCTCTCCATGTTTCAATGGAGCCTATCTAGGAGAAACAGTGGAGGTTCCTTCTCTCCATGTTTCAATGAGCCTAGCTTGGACAAGTGGTGGACCTTTCTTTCTCTATATGTTTTAATAGAGTTAGCTTGGACAAGTGGTGGACCTTGGAATGAAACCCCCATGTAAAACATATCATGGGCATTTCAAGTGGTGAGAAAGGATACCATTTAAAATATAACCTTATAGGTTGGACAAGTGGTGGACCTTAACACATAGTTCTTCTTAATATAATGACATAGAGTGTACAAGTGGTGAATCTTGAGACCAAACCACTCGTGCTACTAGGGATAATAGGTTGGACAAGTGGTGGACCTTGAATGTAAACCCCTCATGTACAAAATTATGGGTTTAGGGTATTTCAATGGAGCCTAGCTTGGAGACATGGTGGAGATTGCTTCTCTCAATGTTTCAATGGAACCTATCTTGGAGAAATGGTGGATCATCCTTCTCTCCATGTTTCAATGGAGCCTACCTTGGACAAGTGGTGGACCTTTGCTTCTCTCTATGTTTCAATAGAGTTAGCTTGGACAAGTGGTGGGTCTTGGAACAAAACCCCTTTGTAAAACATAGCATGGACATTACAAGTGATAAGGAAAAATATCATTCAAGATATAACCTTACAGGTTGGAAAAGTGGTGATGGACCTTGACAAGTGGTGAAGGATACCATTTAAGATATACCCTTATAGGTTGGACAAGTGGTGGACCTTAACACCCAGTTATTCTTAATATAATGACATAGAGTGGATAAGTGGTGAATCTTAAGACCAAACCACTCATGCTACTAGGTATAATACGTTAGAGAAGTGGTAGACCTTGAATGTAAACACCCCATGTACAAAATATCATGGTTTTAGGGTGTTTCAATGGAGCCTAGAATCTTGGAGACATGGTAGATCTTGATTCTTTCCATGTTTGAATGGCACCTATCTTGGAAAAATGATGGAGGTTACTTCTCTCCATGCTTCAATGGAGCCTAGCTTTGACAAGTGGTGAACCTTTGCTTCTCTCTATGTTTGAATAGAGTTAGCTTGGACAAGTGGTGGACCTTTGCTTCTCTCTATGTTTGAATAGAGTTAGCTTGGACAAGTGGTGGACCTTGGAATGAAACCCCCATGTAAAACATATCATGGGCATTTCAAGTGGTGAGAAAGGATACCATTTAAGATATAACCTTATAGGTTGGACAAGTGGTGGACCTTAATACATAGTTCTTCCTAATATAATGACATAGAGTGTACAAGTGGTGTATCTTGAGACCAAACCACTCGTGCTACTAGGGATAATAGGTTAGACAAGTGGTGGGCCTTGAAATAAAACCCCCCATGTACAAAATAAAATGGGTTTAGGGCATTTAAATGGATCCTAGCTTGGAGACATGGTGGAGCTTTCTTCTCTCCATGTTTCAATGAAGCCTATCTTGGAGAAATGGTGGAGCATCCTTCTCTCCATGTTTCAATATAGCTTAGCTTGGACAAGTGGTGGATCTTTGGTTCTCTCTATGTTTCAATAGAGTTAGCTTGGACAAGTGGTGGACATTGAAACAAAACTCCCATGTAAAACATATCATGGGTAGTTCAAGTTGTGAGAAAAAAAACCATTTAAAATATAACCTTATAGGTTGGACAAGTGGTGGACCTTAACACCCAATCCTTTTTAATACAATGACATAGAGTGGACAAGTGGTGAATCTTGAGACCAAAGCTATCAAGCTACTAGGGATACTAGGTTGGACAAGTGGTGGATCTTGAATGTACATCCCCTATGTACAAAATATCATGGGTTTAGGGTGTTTCAATGGAGTCTAGCATATTGGAGACATGGTGGAGCTTGCTTCGCTCCATGTTTCAAGTGGTGGACCTTCAATTATTTTCCCATACCTAGTTTAGACAACCCATACACTTTGCAACTCTAAAGGTTGGACGAGTGGTGGAGCTTTGTTTATTTCCATGTTTTAATGGATCCTAGCTTGGACAAGTGGTGGACCTTGGAAAAAAGTCCCCCCTGTACAACATAGCTGAGTTTTTTCATGTTTTAATGGAAGAGAGATTTGACAAATGGTGGAGCTTGCTTATCTCCATGTGGATTTTAGAACTAGCTTGGACAAGTGGTGGAGCTTTGCTTTTCTACTCTTCATAATACAATGATGTATAGGTTGGTTACATGGTGAATCTTAAGGCCAAACCTCCCATCTTACTAGAGATGATAGGTTGGACAAGTGTTCAACCTTCTATCATTTCTCCATGCCTATAATTAGACAATTAGTAGAACTAGCATCTTTCTATGTTGTCTAGAGCTGAGCTTGGACAAGTAGTGGACCTTGCTACTCTCTTCCCTTGGTTTATTAGTTTGAAGACTCATTATATATACTTGCTTAGATCTATATAATTACTCATTAGTTAGGTTACAAGTAGGTATGTAATTTGTTAGCCTCAAGGGACTTTGAATATTGAATAGTAAGAAAGTCAAGTGCTGGTTTGAAGATCTTTTGCTTATCTAAACTAGACTCTAACTCAATAATAAGTCTCTTAAGTTCCACGAATTGTCCTATCTAGGCTCCAAAAGAGTCTTAATTGGTTTGTGCTAGATTCTAACTTCCTTGATGGGGTAGAATCCTAGAAAAATGAGGCACTATAAGTTTTACCTTAGCTCAAATGGATTTTCACTTAAACTAGACTGCAATTTGGCACTCTAGTATCTTTGTCTTGATGGAGTTTAACACTAGATACATAGTAGTGATATTTAAGCTTCATGTCTCTTCACTTGATCGAGATATGAGACCATACTTTCAAGGTCACCACTTGTCTTACCTAAAGACCAATGTGAGACATGGGAGCAAGAAAGCCATCCGATATTGTTTTAAGGACTATTACATAGACAATCAATAACTTAAGTAAAGCAAAAAGACTTGGATCTTTCACAATTAATAACTTAAGTAAAGCCAAAAAGACTTGGATCTTTGACAGTTTTTTTCAAACTAAAAAAGCACAATCTCATGCTAACAAAACTATAAATCACAATTGAAAGTTTTGAACGAGAAAAAGATCAGCAATCTTATAAGAAGGATACTTTTCATTTCATTTGATGATTACAAACTAAAAGAAAGTCTCTCAAGAAATTGATAAACAAAAAATGTAGGTGACTGCTTCATTATTTTGAGCAAACATATCAAAATCTCTATTGATTGAGCTCCATCTAGTAGTATCCTTTGTAAGATCCTGCAGGAAGGAATAAAAAGAAAGATTTGTTAGATACCATGCACATGAGTGTTCAAGTATGTGTATCAAGAATATATGACATGTCACTAGTACCTTAGGGTTGCTTTCTATCCAGCCTTAGAAGATTGTTCTCAGCTTTCACCTTATTTATATAAGCCTTTGCTGTGGTTGCCTTCAAAACTCCTTTTGTGTTACAACCCAATTGCCTAGCTAAAGTGGTCAATTGTGACGCCTTCATGCTTTCAATGGGTGTACGCTCCTTTGCTAAGATCTCTTGTATTTGGGCTCTTCTCATTTCATTGCGGTGGCTTGTGTCACTTGCATTTTCAATGATAGTTTCATCCCTGTCACCTTTTGCAGGTGGTATTCTTCTTGTAAAGAACACCTTAGCTGACCAAACATCATTTTTTTGCTTCCAATACTCCATGATTTGTTTGTATTCACTATCATTTGTCACTATAGGTTGTCCATAACGATTAGAAGCAATTAAATCACGCACATCCCTTCTCTCATCAAGCTGAATCAAGTATGGCAGTAGCTCCTCCAAGAGCATATTGTCAACCATCTTCTCAGCATCAAATTGTGGTGGAAAAATGCAATTGTTTGCTGGTGAAATACATCCCTTGTAAGGAGAGTCATCAATAAGCACTGTTCTTTGTGGATCACATTCAAACCCCATGGCAATTTTGGCTAGAGGCTTGAACATTGCCTCAACGTTTGGATTGTCGGGTCTAAACAATTTTTGAGTTTGAGCGGTGTAGCAAACATCTTGCGACCAAATTGCAAAGAAAGGCAATGTATCCTCAGCTAAGTTGTTTAGTGCTGCAAGGATTTGATACACATTATTCCTAGTAGCTGTCGACCAAATTGCAACATTAAACCTCTGTAAAATAGTCTTCAAGAATTGGATGCAACCTGGCCTGAGTATAATATATCTTTTTGAATCCATTTGCACTGAGTTGTGGTGTGAGGATGGTTGAGGGGAACGTTTCAACAATAGACCATTTAAATCCAATATAATTGTAAGCATGGATTTCTCAACATCTACGCTACATGACGTAGTACCAATTGGCAATAGCTCGTGAGTGGACTTTTCAGTCTCTTTTGATGTATGTTGCATTTTTGAAGCATCGATTTCTTGGTTCTCATTATTGGAAGCTTGCTCAAGTTGCACAACACTAGACTCTAGTATAGAAATATCATCCATCTTGGGCACTTTAGAAACCATAGAATCTATGGATTCTATAGTTGTTGACTGAACCATAGGAGCATTATCCATCCCAGTTTGTGAATCTAAGAAAACACACACACAAATGGTATCTCAAAACCACTAGAATTTTATTCACCATATTTATATGTAGAACTCCTAGTAAGAAATTTATTTAAGGTAAAGTCGTTGTTAGAATCCTTGCAACCATTTTCAGCATTCGTACACCAAACACCACTTGTCTAAAATACAATCTACTAACTCAACATTTTCCATCCTACACTTTATTAAAGATGAGTACTTAAAGTGAAAACTAAAAGCCACCCTTGTTGAGGAAACATGGATACAAGGTCCACCAAATGTCCAACCTAGACTACAAGCAAACAATTAGAGATTTGGCTTAGATTTGGATTCAAAGGCCACCACTTATTCAAGTAAGATAACTCCACTTGTTTAAGACAGTAATGTTTGAAGCCCCACCACTTGTCCAACCTAGACATTGATTAAATTTTGGTAAGATTTATCACAAATCTAGAGTAGAATCAAGATTCTATGGCCAAGGTAGTCAAATAAGTTAGACAACACACAAAGCATAAGAGCACTTTAGATTCTCGTTGAGCATAAACTAAACAATAATCAAATGTTATATTCACTTGAGATTTCATCCATGAAAAATGAAAATGATGCATGTACTTGAGATTTCCATCCATGTACAATACTTTACAATGTCAAGTAAAGTTATAGTCAGCAAACAACTCTTCTCCTGCTTCAACTTGACAAATAGTCTCAATGCATACATGGCCATATTCTTCTGACTTGATGTGTGAAGAGGTGCATTTATGCCAAGGTGGAAAATTTGGATCAAATGTATAGCGTACGTTGGGACAGACATTTGTACTGTGAGAACTATTTATATAGCCCGACACGTTTCCTTCTTCTACACAACCAATAATGTATGATTGATCTTCCTCTTCTTCTATGTTTGGATCCTCTAGAAGAGAATATTTATAAGCTCTTGGAAAAATTTTGCATATCTTTTTCCAGTCTTGAAATCTATACTTATGCCCTCCATAGTTTAGAATAGTCAAACCACTTTCCAGGGTAGTATGCACAAATAGCCCATAACCAGCTCCTTCAATACATGAAAGTCGCACTTCAAAATCCACACCGTTAATATGGAAAATTACATCTTTGGGAATAGGAAAAGTTGGTGTCCCAAAAGGATCTTCATGCCAATCATAGTGTGAAATACATCTAGTTTTTATATCACTTAACTCCTTTGTGTCTGCAAAAAGAAGAAAATATTATGCATAAAATAATGACAATATCAAAGAAAGATATCATTATTTTATAGTCCAATAGGTCTATTGTATGGAAGACTTAGAGTGCCTCTTACATGGTGCCTCCAAGGTTTCCAAAAAATAAAATCATTGGAAAAAAAAGGCCACTGTGTCTCCAATCTATTGCCCATTTGAAGCATAGAGAGAACCAAGGTCCACCACTTGTCCAAGCTAGACATGGAGCATTGACACAAGATCCAACACTTATCCAAGAACCCTATAGTATATGTGGTAACATGGGATGCATTGATGCAACAAAAGTAGTCTAGCCTCCTCATCCATCTCTTTTTTCTTGTAGCCTAGAGGGATTAGTTTCAAGGTCTATCACTAGTCAAAAACTACACATAGAACATTGATACAAGGTTCCACCACATGTGAAACCTATCATCTCTAGTAGCATGGATGGTTTGATATCAAGGTTCACTGCGTGTCCTACCTATACTCTATTGTAGCATAGAGATTCTGGTTTGGTGGTACTACACTTGTCCAAACTTGGCTTGTTGTTGATATCTGGAGGTAATCAAGGGTCCTCCACTTGTCCAAGTTAGGCATATAAAACAATTGCAAGGTCCACCATGTGTACAACATATGATTGATTATAGCATGCATGGTCTTATTTCATGGGCAACCATCTTCTCTCCAACATGTGTCCAACCTCGGCTCCATTGAAGCATGGAGAGAAGCAAGGTCCACCACTTATCAAAGCTATTATTTTCTCCCAGTGCTTTCAAAACCCATAATACGTTGTACATGGGGGGGGGGGGGGATTCTTGTTTCAAGGTCCACCACTTGGCTAAGATTGGATCCATTGAAACATAAAGAGAAGCAAGCTCTACCATTTTTCCAAGCTAGGTGCCATTGAAACATGAAAACCCCATAATATGTTGTATACGGGGGGTTTTTTCACGGTCTACCACTTGTCTAAGCTATGGTCCATTGGAACATGGAGAGAATCAAAGCTCCACCACTTTTCTAAGCTAGGATCCATTGAAACATGGAGAGAAGCAAGCTCCATTGTTTGTCTAAGCTAGGCTCCATTGGAACATGGAGAAAACAAGCTCCACCACTTGCCTATTATTGCATAGAGATTCTGGTTTGAAGGTCCACCACTTGTCCAACCTTGCCTTCATGTATGGAGATAATAAAGAGTGCAATGCTTCTCTAAGCTAGGGACATAAAAGAGTTTCAAGGTCCACTACATATACGATCTATGATGGGTTGTAGCATGGGAGGTTTCATTTTAAGGTTGACCACTTCTCCAGCTCCGCTTGTCCAACCTCAGATCCATTGAAGAATGGAGAATAAAGGTGTACCAACTCTCCAAAATAGGCAAGAAAATCTCTATAAAACCCATGAATTGTTAATATATGCTATGCTGTGGAGTTTTGTTTGAAGGTCCACTCCTTATCCAAGCTACAATCCATTGAAGCATGGAAATAAGTAAGATATATCTATAGTCCAAGATAGGATCCATTGAAACATAGAGAGAATCAAGGTCCACCACTTGTCCAAGCTATGCATGGGTAATTGATATAAGGACCACTACGTTTTCACCTATACTATGCTCTATCATGGATGGTTTCATATACCACCAATTTTCCAACCTATTTAGTAGGTTGTATTATGGGGGTTTGGTTTCAAGGTACTTCACTTGTCTAAGGTGGGTTCCATTGAACCATGGAGAGAAACAATGTCTACCACTTGTCCGAAATATGCTCCTTTAAAACATAAAAGCAAGGTCCACCACTTGTCCAAGCTAATGTTTCTCTCCATTGAAGCATGGAGAGAAACAAGGTCTACCACCTGTCCAAAATATGCTCCATTGAAACATAAAAGCAAGGTCCACCACTTGTCCAAGCTAATATAACAAATGGGTGTTGGTTACAAGGTGTACCACACTTGTCTAAACTAGTCTCCATGCAAGGTCCACCACATGTCCAAGCTATATGATCTTGGTTTGAAGGTCTACCACACCTCTTGAAATTAGGATCCATGTAAGGTCCACCTTTTGTCAAGCTATGCCTTTAGTGAGTACTAAAACTAAGTAAATTGCAGTACTTAAATACCTTTCCAAGCTCATTAAGATTTTGGTCTCTAAGGCCACCACCACATGTCTAATCTATGCTCTAATTGATTACTTATGCTAGTTCTCAAAGTCCAAACATAAGCTCCCTTCTAGCAAGGTTAGTTTAAATTTAGGCTCCAACACCTGTCTAAGCTAGGTTCAATTTATGAAGCATCACCATTTAACCATGCTACGATCTAATGTATCATATCAAGGGGGTATTGATAAAAGGTCCAAAACTTATTGAGTTCAAGCTCTTAAGTAATTAAGTCTTTGTGAGTATTAAATGTTATAGTTTTAGTCTAAAGATCCACCATTCAAAAACTCAAGTAATTTATTATTTACATTCAAACCTTGAATGCTTGAGATAAAAAATACAAACTCAATCAATACTATATAAAGCAAAATCTAACATTAAGAGTATCAAATCAGTAACAAGAAACACTAACATGCACAAGAAACTCAAAACATACGTGTCTCCATTTCCAAAAAGTCCTCCATTGACAGAGGATGTTGTTGTTGTTGTTCTTCTTCTCTTTGTGGAGAGCACTCCTCTGTAACAGGCACAATGTCATCTGATTGCGAAGTGGATTGTTGAAGTCCAGCCCATTTTTCTATATCTTCATGAGACTTAGCAAAGTCTAGCAGCATGGTCTCCACGTTTTTTGCCTCCTCCACACTATCAATTAAGCATATAACTTCTTTTTTCTGTTGTATTCCTTCTTGTGCAACCAAGGAGCCATCACCAAAAACATCAACAAGCTTGCGGTCTTCAAAACAATATGTACGAATGTAGTGCTTGACCAAAGCTCTTTTTTTGGCCTCCAAATATTGCAAATCTGACATATCGTTATCTGCTACTTGAAGAAGAGAACAATCAATTGGCATGGGATGTTCCTCTGATCTTCTTCTCAGGTCTTCAAATGCATTGCCTTGTCCCAAGAAGGCAATAACTGTTAGGAATTGAATTGCTCCTTTGCAAGGAGCTGATGGAAAGTGATGCAATGCACCACAACAATGGTAGCTCAGATTATCTCCCATGGCGTGAAAGGCACATTGCAATTTTGTGAAGTTAGTGAAATCCACAAATGCAAGAAAGACAAATCCAGGATCTGTTGACCCTCCAGCAATAGCCAAGATCCCATCCAAAGCATTGTTAAATGTCTCCTCACTCCACTTCAAATTGCCTCCAACGTTTTTTGTCATATCTAAAACACATAAGCCAATAGGCACTTTATTATTGAAGTGGCGCATCAAGTAGAGATTGCCTTCCATTTGTAGGCTCACCACATAGATTGACCATGGCAAATCTCTAGGCTCAGTTTTCTCCTTTTGAAGGTGAATTGCCCATTGCATGTATTTTATTGCTCCATCTGGAAAAGCCATTTTCTTTGTTCCACGCGTCAAACTAGATTTGATCCATTCCTCGCATAGCATTAAAATTGTTTTATAAACAACATCATTGATGTTATACATTTTGACCACCTCCTCCCAGTCTTTACATGGTGAAGACTCATTCAAATTGTTGAAGCCTTCAAGAAGTGCATCTTGAATCAATTTGTCTTGCTTCAACTGCTTGATTCGATCATACATGTCAGTTGCATCACCATCCTTTGCACTCTTTGACAGTAAAATCTTCTCATCTCTAATCTCTTCTTGAATAGTCTTTACCTCTGATTCCTCAAGGCCACAAAGGTATCTAAATACAGTTGTTGGGGGTTTCTTATTCTCCTCTTCTAGCTTTTCAATGATTTCTATCCAGCAATCATAAACTAAATCAGAGTACGTGACCATGTGTGCCTGTTTAGCAATCCAACTTGCTGCTGCACTCATTCTTGCCAATCGAAGAAAAGCCTAAAAAGAAATAGAGAAATAATTAAACTATTGAGCAAGATTTGTTAATTAAACACTATCAAAAAGACAAAGAAAATAACTTACATCCCATCCGGCACGAGATGCATGTCCCTCTGCAATTCCACTTGCTGCCTTTGGTGGTCGTCCTGAGAAGATCCATTGACTCCGTAAATGTCTCAATATTTGGCTGTAAGGTTGCTTGACATACAATGCCTGAGCCTCCTCATTTGCAATGGCAGATATAGCAGTTGCAACAAATGGAGGAGCATTCACAACAATGCGAGCCTTTCTAAATTTATACACGCTAATCAGTCTTTCAAATATCTCTTTGTTGTTTTGTTCATTGTGAAGCAAAACTTTTGCAGCATAGATTGAATGCTGCCCATCAAGAATCCAATAATGATAATCTTTAATTTTTTGCTCCTCTACCTCTTCTACTGCCAAAGGAGTCCCCTTCTTTGATTTTGCATTTCGAACAGGCATCAAATATGCACATGCTGCAGGCTTGGTCGTACTCCGTGAAAATCCAAATAACACACTTTCAGCGTGTTTTTTATCCATAATACGTGCATTATAGTGATCAGGAGCAAGCCAACAATTTTGAATAGGGATATCAAATTCCCTATATTGGAAAGGAAAATAATTTATGTACTTATTCATTCCACCTGTATCTTTTTCTTGTCCTTTCATGGCCTCAGCTTCTAAAACATCTGGATCCACAATTCTCATCTTTGACATTGAACCCTCTGTTGATGAGGATGCCAAAGATGCCTTGTCTACATCCAAAATGGAACTAGTTCGCTTAGCTGCTACTTTTTGCACTTTTGCTTGCTTCTTTGTGGATGGTGGTCGTGAAGCTTTCACCTTTTTTCGTTGTAGTGTGGCAATGATGGAGCTTTGAAGTTGATCTGCTGTGATGTTTGGATTTGATTCTGCAAACTTCCATCCTCGAGAAAACATTGTCTCTTCTTTGTTTCTAGACATGCGCTCCAATGCATATGCTCCTGGAGATAGTTGAAATTCTAGATTCATTGGAACTAGAATGTCAATGCATTCCACCTCCGGATGACTATCAACTACAGAGACAGATGCTTCCACAACTTGTCCAACATCTTCAAACAAGCTGTCATTCTCCTTTTTGGCAATAAATAGATGCACCTTATGAAATTGTGCACCCTCTATACCATGTATGTCCAAATACCATTTCCTAACATCATTGCAAGTATAGTCAACTGAGACAGCAACCCTTGCAACCTGTTTTTTTGGAGCCATCTTTCCTGAAACAAAAAAAACCAAATGTTATTTTAGCATATACTTTTTTGTAATGAATTAAGTTTGTGTGAATACAAGGTCCACCACTTGTTCAAGTTAGATCTAAGCAAGTATACATAGTAATCTTTTAAGCTAGTAAACTAAGGGAAGGGAGAAGTAAGGTCCACCACTTGTCCAAGCTCAGCTCTAGACAACATGGAGAGATTCGAGGTCTACTAATTGTCTAATATAGGCTAACTATATTGAAACATAGAGAGAAGCAAAGGTCCACCACTTGTCCAATCTAGGGTCCATTGAAACATGGAGAGAAGGATGCTCCACCATTTGTCCAAAATAGGCTCCATTGAAACATGAAGAGAAGCAATATGCACCATGTCTTCGAGATGCTAGGCTCCATTGAAATACCTTAAACCCACGATATTTTGTATATGTGGGGTTTAAATTCAAGGTCCACCACTTGTCCAACCTATTCTCCCTAGTAGCATGAGTGGTTTGGTCTCAAGATTCACCACTTTTCCACTCTATGTCATTATATTAAGAAGATCTGGGTGTTAAGGTCCACCACTTGTCCAACCTATAAGGCTATATCTAAAATGGTATTATTTACCACCACTTGGAATGCACATGATAGGTTTTACATAGGGGTCTGGTTCCAAGGTCCACCACTTGTCCAAGCTAACTCTATTGAAACATAGAGAGAATCAAAGGTCCACCACTTGTCCAAGCTAGGCTCCATTGAAACATGGAGAGAAGGATGCTCCACCATTTGTCCAAGCCAGGTTCGATTGAAACATGAAGAGAAGCAAGCTGCACCATGTCTCCAAAATGCTAGGCTCCATTGAAATATCTTAAACCCATGATATTTCGTACATGGGGGGTTTACATTCAAGGTCCACCACTTGTCCAACCTATTATCACTAGTAGCATGAGTGGTTTGGTCTCAAGATTCACCACTTTTCCACTCTATGTCATTATATTAAGAAGATCTGGGTGTTAAGGTCCACCACTTGTCCAACCTATAAGGCTATATCTTAAAGGGTATTCTTTCTGACCACTTGGAATGACCATGATAGGTTTTACATGGGGGTTTGGTTCCAAGGTCCACCACTTGTCCAAGATAACTCTATTGAAACATAGAGAGAAGCAAAGGTCCACCACTTGTCCAAGCTAGGGTCCATTGAAACATGGAGAGAAGGATGCTCCACCATTTGTCCAAGATAGGCTCCATTGAAACATGAAGAGAAGCAAGCTGCACCATGTCTCCAAGATGCTAAGATCCATTGAAATACCTTACACCCACGATATTTTGTACATGGGGAGTTTACATTCAAGGTCCACCACTTGTCCAACCTATTATCTCTAGTAGCATGAGTGGTTTGGTCTCAAGATTCACCACTTTTCCACTCTATGTCATTACGTTAAGAAGATCTGTGTGTTAAGGTCGACCACTTGTCCAACCTATAAGGGTATATCTTAAAGGGTATTATTTCTCACCACTTGAAATGTCCATGATATGTTTTACATGGGGGTTTGGTTCCAAGGTCCACCACTTGTCCAAGCTAACTCTATTGAAACATAGAGAGAAACAAAGGTCCACCACTTGTCCAAGCTAGGCTCCATTGAAACATGGAGAGAAGGATGCTCTATCATTTGTCGAAGCTAACTCTATTGAAACATGGGGGGTTTACATTCAAGGTCCACCACTTGTCCAACCTATTAACGCTAGTAGCATGAGTGGTTTGGTCTCAAGATTCACCACTTTTTCACTCTATGTCATTATATTAAGAATATCTGGGTGTTAAGGTCCACCACTTGTCCAACCTATAAGGCTATATCTTAAGGGTTATTCTTTCTCACCACTTGGAGTGACCATGATAGGTTTTACATGGGGGTTTGGTTCCAAGGTCCACCACTTGTCCAAGAAACTCTATTGAAACATAGAGAGAAGCAAAGGTCCACCACTTGTCCAAGCTAGGGTCCATTGAAACATGGAGAGAAGGATGCTCCACCATTTGTCCAAGATACGCTCCATTGAAACATGAAGAGAAGCAAGCTACACCATGTCTCCAAGATGCTAATCTCCATTGAAATACCTTAAACCCATGATATTTCGTACATGGGGGGTTTACATTCAAGGTCCACCACTTGTCCAACCTATTATCTCTAGTAGCATGAGTGGTTTGGTCTCAAGATTCACCACTTTTCCACTCTATGTCATTATATTAAGAATATCTGGGTGCTAAGGTCCACCACTTGTCCAACCTATAAGGCTATATCTTAAACTTTATTCTTTCTCACCACTTGGAGTTACCATGATAGGTTTTACATGGGGTTTGGTTACAAGGCCCACCACTTGTCCAAGCTAAATCTATTGAAACATAGAGAGAAGCAAAGGTCCACCACTTGTCCAAGCTAGGCTCCATTGAAACATGGAGAGAAGGATGCTCCACCATTTGTCAAAGATAGGCTCCATTGAAACATGAAGAGAAGCAAGCTGCACCATGTCTCCAAGATGCTAGGCTCCATTGAAATACCTTAAACCCATGATATTTCGTACATGGGGGTTTACATTCAAGGTCCACCACTTGTCCAACCTATTATCCTTAGTAGCATGAGTGGTTTGGTCTCAAGATTCACCACTTTTCCACTCTATGTCGTTATATTAAGAAGATCTAGGTTTTAAGGTCGACCACTTGTCCAACCTATAAGGCTAGATCTTAAAGGGTATTATTTCTCACCACTTGGAATGACCATGATATGTTTTACATGGGGGTTTGGTTCCAAGGTCCACCACTTGTCCAAGCTAACTCTATGGAAACATAGAGAGAAGCAAAGGTCCACCACTTGTCCAAGCTAGGCTCCATTGAGACATTTAGAGAAGGATGATCCCCCATTGGTGGAAGATAGGCTCCATCGAAACATGAAGAGAAGCAAGCTGCACCATGTCTCCAAGATGCTAGGCTTCATCGAAATACCTTAAACCCAGGATATTTTGTACATGGGGGGTTTACATTCAAGGGCCACCACTTGTCCAAGCTATTATCGCTAGTAGCATGAGTGGTTTTGTCTCAAGATTCACCACTTTTCCACTCTATGTCATTATATTAAGAATATGTGGGTGTTAAGGTCCACCACTTGTCCAACCTATAAGTTATATCTTAAAGGTTATTCTTTCTTACCACTTGGAGTGACCATGATAGGTTTTATATGGGGGTTTGGTTCCAAGCTCCACCACTTGTCCAAGCTAACTCTATTGAAACAGAGAGAGGAGCAAAGGTCCACCACTTGTCCAAGCTAGGCTCCATTGAAACATGGAGAGAAGGATGCTCCACCATTTGTCCAAGATAGGCTCCATTGAAACATGAAGAGAAGCAAGCTGCACCATGTCTCCAAGATGCTAGGCTCCAGCGAAAAACATTAAACCCATGATATGTCGTAGATGAGGGGTTTACATTCAAGGTCCAACACTTGTCCAAGCTATTATTGGTAGTAGCCTGAGTGGTTTGGTCTCAAGATTCACCACTTTTCCACTCTATGTCATTATATTAAGAATATCTGGGTGTTAAGGTCCACCACTTGTCCAACCTATAAGGCTACATCTTAAAGGTTATTCTTTCGTACCACTTGGAGTGACCATGATAGGTTTTACATGGGGGTTTGGTTCCAAGGTCCACCACTTGTCCAAGCTAACTCTATTGAATCATAGAGAGAAGCAAAGGTCCACCACTTGTCCAAGCTAGGCTCCATTGAAACATGGAGAGAAGGATGCTCCACCATTTGTCGAAGCTAACTCTATTGAAACATGGGGGGTTTACGTTCAAGGTCCACCACTTTTCCAAGCTATTACCGTAGTAGCATGAGTGGTTTTGTCTCAAGATTCACCACTTTTTCACTCTATGTCATTATGTTAAGAATATTTGGGTGTTAAGGTCCACCACTTGTCCAACCTATAAGACTATATCTTAAAGGTTATTCTTTCTCACGACTTGGAGTGACCATGATAGGTTTTACATGGGGGTTTGGTTCCAAGGTCCACCACTTGTCCAAGCTAACTCTATTGAAACATAGAGAGAAGCAAAGGTCCACCACTTGTCCAAGCTAGGGTCCATTGAAACATGGAGAGAAGGATGCTCCACCATTTGTCCAAGATAGGCTCCATTGAAACATGAAGAGAAGCAAGGTGCACCATGTCTCCAAGATGCTAGGCTCCATCTAAATACCTTAAACCCACCATATTTCGTAGATGGGGGGTTTACATTCAAGGTCCACCACTTGTCCAACCTATAAGTCTATATCTTAAAGGTTATTCTTTCTTACCACTTGGAGTGACCATGATAGGTTTTTTATGGGGGTTTGGTTCCAAGCTCCACCACTTGTCCAAGCTAACTCTATTGAAACAGAGAGAGAAGCAAAGGTCCACCACTTGTCCAAGATAGGGTCCATTGAAACATGGAGAGAAGGATGCTCCACCATTTGTCCAAGATAGGATCCACTGAAACATGACGAGAAGCAAGCTGCACCATGTCTCCAAGATGCTATGCTCCATCTAAATACCTTAAACCCACGATATTTCGTAGACGGGGGTTTTACATTCAAGGTCCACCACTTGTCCAACCTATTATCTCTAGTAGCATGAGTAATTTTCTCTCAAGATTCACCACTTTTCCACTCTATGCCATTATATTAAGAATATCTGGGTGTTAAGGTCCACCACTTGTCCAACCTATAAGGATATATCATTAAGGTTATTCTTTCTCACCACTTGGAGTGACCATGATAGGTTTTACATGGGGGTTTGGTTCCAAGGTCCACCACTTGTCCAAGCTAACTCTATTGAAACATAGAGAGAAACAAAGGTCCACCACTTGTCCAAGCTAGGCTCCATTGAAACATGGAGAGAACGATGCTCCACCATTTGTCGAAGCTAAGTCTATTGAAACATGGGGGGTTTACGTTCAAGTTCCACCACTTGTCCAAGCTATTATCGCTAGTAGCATGAGTGGTTTTGTCTCAAGATTCACCACTTTTTCACTCTATGTCATTATATTAAGAATATTTGGGTGTTAAGGTCCACCACTTGTCCAACCTATAAGGCTATATCTTAAAGGTTATTCTTTCTCACCACTTGGAGTGACCATGATAGGTTTTACATGGGGGTTTGGTTCCAAGGTCCACCACTTGTCCAAGCTAACTCTATTGAAACATAGAGAGAAGCAAAGGTCCACCACTTGTCCAAGCTAGGGTCCATTGAAACATGGAGAGAAGGATGCTCCACCATTTGTCCAAGATAGGCTCCATTGAAAATGAAGAGAAGCAAGCTGCACCATGTCTCCAAGATGCTAGGCTTCATCGAAATACCTTAAACCCACGATATTTTGTACATGGGGGGTTTACATTCAAGGGCCATACTTGTCCAAGCTATTATCGCTAGTAGCATGAGTGGTTTGTCTCAAGATTCACCACTTTTCCACTCTATGTCATTATATTAAGAATATGTGGGTGTTAAGGTCCACCACTTGTCCAACCTATAAGTCTATATCTTAAAGGTTATTCTTTCTTACCACTTGGAGTGACCATGATAGGTTTTACATGGGGGTTTGGTTCCAAGTCCACCACTTGTCCAAGCTAACTCTATTGAAACAGAGAGAGAAGCAAAGGTCCACCACTTGTCCAAGCTAGGCTCCATTGAAACATGGAGAGAAGGATGCTCCACCATTTGTCCAAGATAGGCTCCATTGAAACATGACAGAAGCAAGCTCACCATGTCTCCAAGATGCTAGGCTCCATCGAAAAACATTAAACTCACGATATGTCGTAGATGAGGGGTTTAATTTCAAGGTGCAACACTTGTCCAAGCTATTATTGGTAGTAGCATGAGTGGTTTGGTATCAAGATTCACCACTTTTCCACTCTATGTCATTATATTAAGAATATGTGGGTGTTAAGGTGCACCACTTGTCCAACCTATAAGGCTACATCTTAAAGGTTATTCTTTCTTACCACTTGGAGTGACCATGATAGGTTTTACATGGGGGTTTGGTTCCAAGGTCCACCACTTGTCCAAGCTAACTCTATTGAAACATAGAGAGAAACAAAGGTCCACCACTTGTCCAAGCTAGGCTCCATTGAAACATGGAGAGAAGGATGGTCCACCATTTGTTCAAGATAGTCTCCATTGAAACATGACGAGAAGAAAGATGCACCATGTCTCCAAGATGCTAGGCTCCATCGACATACATTAAACCCACGATATTTCGTAGATGAGGGGTTTACATTCAAGGTCCACCACTTGTCCAAGCTATTATTGCTAGTAGCCTGAGTGGTTTGGTCTCAAGATTCACCACTTTTATTAAGAATATGTGGGTGCTAAGGTCCACCACTTGTCCAACCTATAAGGCTACATCTTAAAGGTTATTCTTTCTTACCACTTGGAGTGACCATGATAGGTTTTACATGGGGGTTTGGTTCCAAGGTCCACCACTTGTCCAAGCTAACTCTATTGAAACATAGAGAGAAACAAAGGTCCACCACTTGTCCAAGCTAGGGTCCATTGAAACATGGAGAGAAGGATGCTCCACCATTTGTCCAAGATAGGCTCCATTGAAACATGACGAGAAGCAAGCTGCACCATGTCTCCAAGATGCTACGCTCCATCGAAATACATTAAACCCACGATATTTCGTAGATGAGGGGTTTACATTCAAGGTCCACCACTTGTCTAAGCTATTATTGCTAGTAGCCTGAGTGGTTTGGTCTCAAGATTCACCACTTTTATTAAGAATATGTGGGTGTTAAGGGCCACCACTTGTCCAACCTATAAGGCTACATCTTAAAGGTTATTCTTTCTTCCCACTTGGAGTGACCATGATAGGTTTTACATGGGGTTTGGTTCCAAGTTCCACCACTTGTCCAAGCTAACTCTATTGAAACATAGAGAGAAACAAAGGTCGACCACTTGTCCAGGCTCCATTGAAACATGGAGAGAACGATGCTCCACCATTTGTCGAAGCTAAGTCTATTGAAACATGGGGGGTTTACGTTCAAGGTCCACCACTTGTCCAAGCTATTATCGCTAGTAGCATGAGTGGTTTTATCTCAAGATTCACCACTTTTTCACTCTATGTCATTATATTAAGAATATTTGGGTATTAAGGTCCACCACTTGTCCAACCTATAAGGCTATATCTTAAAGGTTATTCTTTCTCACCACTTGGAGTGACCATGATAGGTTTTACATGGGGGTTTGGTTCCAAGGTCCACCACTTGTCCAAGCTAACTCTATTGAATCATAGAGATCAGCAAAGGTCCACCACTTGTCCAAGCTAGGGTCCATTGAAACATGGAGAGAAGGATGCTCCACTATTTGTCCAAGATAGACTCCATTGAAACATGAAGAGAAGCAAGCTGCACCATGTCTCCAAGATGCTAGGCTTCATCGAAATACCTTAAACCCACGATATTTTGTACATGGGGGGTTTACATTCAAGTACCACCACTTGTCCAAGCTATTATCGCTAGTAGCATGAGTGGTTTTGTCTCAAGATTCACCACTTTTCCACTCTATGTCATTATATTAAGAATATGTGGGTGTTAAGGTCCACCACTTGTCCAACCTATAAGTCTATATCTTAAAGGTTATTCTTTCTTACCACTTGGAGTGACCATGATAGGTTTTATATGGGGGTTTGGTTCCAAGCTCCACCACTTGTCCAAGCTAACTCTATTGAAACATAGAGAGAAAGCAAAGGTCCACCACTTGTCCAAGCTGGGGTCCATTGAAACATGGAGAGAAGGATGCTCCACCATTTGTCCAAGATAGGCTCCATTGAAACATGAAGAGAAGCAAGCTGCACCATGTCTCCAAGATGCTAGGCTCCATCGAAAAACATTAAACCCACGATATGTCGTACATGAAGGGTTTACATTCAAGGTCCAACACTTTTCCAAGCTATTATTGGTAGTAGCCTGAGTGGTTTGGTCTCAAGATTCACCACTTTTCCACTCTATGCCATTATATTAAGAATATCTGGGTGTTAAGGTCCACCACTTGTCTAACCTATAAGGATATATCATTAAGGTTATTCTTTCTCACCACTTGGACTGACCATGATAGGTTTTACATGGGGGTTTGGTTCCAAGGTCCACCACTTGTCCAAGCTAACTCTATTGAAACATAGAGAGAAACAAACGTCCACCACTTGTCCAAGCTAGGCTCCATTGAAACATGGAGAGAAGGATGCTCCACCATTTGTCGAAGCTAAGTCTATTGAAACATGGGGGGTTTACGTTCAAGGTCCACCAGTTGTCCAAGCTATTATCGCTAGTAGCATGAGTGGTTTTGTCGCAAGATTCACCACTTTTTCACTCTATGTCATTATATTAAGAATATTTGGGTGTTAAGGTCCACCACTTGTCCAAACTATAAGGCTATATCTTAAAGGTTATTCTTTCTCACCACTTGGAGTGACCATCATAGGTTTTACATGGGGATTTGGTTCCAAGGTCCACCACTTGAATCATAGAGAGAAGCAAAGGTCCACCACTTGTCCAAGCTAGGCTCCATTGAAACATGGAGAGAAGGATGCTCCACCATTTGTCCAAGATAGGCTCCATTGAAACATGAAGAGAAGCAAGGTGCACCATGTCTCCAAGATGCTAGGCTCCATCAAAATACCTTAAACCCATGATATTTCGTAGATGGGGGGATTACTTTCAAGGTCCACCACTTGTCCAAGCTATTATTGCTAGTAGCATGGTTTGGTCTCAAGATTCACCAGCTTTCCACTCTATGTAATTACATTAAGAATATCTCGGTGTTAAGGTCCACCACTTGTCCAACCTATAAGGCTATATCTTAAATGATATTTTTTCTCACCACTTGGAATGTGCATGATATGTTTTACATGGGGTTTTGCTCCAAGGTCCACCACTTGTCCAAGCTAGATCTATTACATATATATTATACATACAATATTCAACTAGATTCCCTACCTATCATGTCCAGTAGCATGGATGCTGTAGCTTTAAGGTCCACCACTTGTCCAACCTATACTCTCTTATGTAAGGGAGATCTCGCTATAAATTCAAAACCTTCACGCCTAAATTTAAAATTCAAAATCTGATTGCCCAAATTTAAAATATCCCGCCTAAATTTTAAAATATCCCGCCCAAATTTTAAAATGCAAACTTTTTTATAAAAATTTAAATTTTACCACTTAAATTTAAAATATTCCACGCGAAATTGATTTTAAATTCAAGTTTACCACAAAAAGATATCATTATACCACCTAAATTCAAATATGCAAACCTCAAATCATTATATTGTACATAAATTCAAACAGATTCAAATTAACAAGCCTAAACTGATATTAGTTTGCATAGATATGAATTTATCACACCTAAATTATGTCACCATGTTAGAGAGAGTGGTTAGAGAATTTGAACAAGGTCCACCACTTGTCCAACCTAGATACCAAGAAGGATTGAGTGTACAAGGTATTGTTTGGAGGTCCTTATAGTCCACTGGTCTCAAGGTCCACCACTTGTGGTAAGGGTCACCAAAAAGTGGATATATTCATCCAAAGAAATACACGTATTTTTGGTCTACATGTCCTAGTTTCAACCATTTATGTCCATTAGGTGTATCACTAAACAACACTACTATTTTTGAGAAACATAAGTTACAATCATATCTACAAATGGATTAGAGGAAAATCAGCTCAGCATACATCCAGAACTCGCTACAAGAATCGACTTTAACAGATCACGCAAGTAAGTCTTCCATTCAAGTTTACTAGTATTACAATGTGTTAGTTATTTGTGATATTTATGTATGTATATATACTATGTGTGCATATCGTAATTAAGTGTAATTGTGTATCTGCATTATGTATGAGTATTACAATGAAATAACACAAATATACATACATACACATAGATAACACAGACGCACACATACATGAGCATGTATTTTCAAGAGAGAGATAGCAAGGTACAGAGATAGATAGATAGAGAGAGAGAGAGAGAGAAATACATGTTTTCTAGAGAGAGGAGAGAGAGAAAGATAACAGATTTCACTGTGTTTATGTATGTGGAAGAGAGGAAGACGATGTATGGGAATATGTGCACGTATTTTCAAGAGAGAGACAACAAGATAACAGATTTCACTGTGGTTATGTATGTGGAAGTGAGGAAGACGATGTGTGGGAATATGTGCATGTATTTTCAAGACAGAGACAACAAGATAACAGATTTCACTGTGGTTATGTATGTGGAAGAGAGGAAGACAATGTGTAGGAATATGTGTATGTGTGCGGGGATATTTTTAAACTACGTATCTCTGTCTTTTGACGAGAGAGTGTGTGTGCAAGAAGAGTTACAGAGAACCATCTTCTCTATATGGAGAAAGACAGAGAGTGAGAGAGAGAGAAATACCTGTTTTTTCTCTATTCGTGAGGTGTGAAGAAGCTATGCCCGATCCTGCCCTTCTGGAAAGCGTTGCGTACACTGCTGTTTCTTTATCTTGTGCGCGAACTTTCAATCCTGTGCGCTCCACCTGTTTGTTGTGTACGATGCCGAGCTTGCTCCTCTACGTGCGCGTATACTCCAACTGTGTGCGATCCGTGTGCGCTTTCTGTGTGTTTGCTGCTCGCCTGCTTTCTCTGTGTGCGTTGCTCGTGCGCTCTCTGTGCCTAATCTTGATAGGGTTTATTAGAATGCCACGTATGCTACAAGTCCATGTTTTATCATAGGATTAAAAAAAACAAAAGCAATATAAAACATTAACCAATTCACACAGCCAAAATGAAAGAAATCATGGTTGAAAATATGCAAAACATGTGTAACTCTATACTATGAATTCACTTTTTAAAAAAAATATGCCGCCCCTTGACCCCGCCTGGGGCGCTGCCCCGGACCCCGCCCGGAACAATATCCCAAAATCAGCCTCCCAAGCCCCGCCATCGAGAGCGCTATATTCCACATCCCCATCAAGAGCGCTACCCCCAACCTCACGTGGAAGCGCTGCCTTGTCACCCCATTGTGGCATTGCCCTAAGACCCCGCATCTGGAGTGCTAAATGGGAACATTCTTCATTAGTGAAATTTTGAACATAAATTATATTTAGCATATACTTAAATATAATACAAATATTAACGTATTAACTATGCTACTAATTTACTATAGCAGTTCTAGATTATGTCCCATACTATATTTAAGGTGCCAAAGGTTTGGCCTTATGGTCCTAGATTTAGCCAAGTGGTCAACACATATAGGACCAAGTGCACATTGTGCCACAAAACTTGGCCACCACTTCACTTGCCAAAGTTTAGGCCACATGGTCAATCCTAAGTTTCCAATGTTCTTATTATGTCACCTTTTGCCTCGTGGAAAACCTAGGCTTGTTTTCACATACTCAGGCACTTCAAGCCATAATAAATTTTCATTACTCTTCGGCAACCCTTTTGTTCAAGTCTTTGAAAAAACGTTGCTTAAGGCCACCCTAAACCATTTTCATTTAGGGGTGTCTAAAACTAGCTTTTTGGCAATTCGAGAAGAAAATGGTCAAAGTTTTATACTTAGTTTTAACCACTTGACCAATTCAAATATTGGAAAGCAAGGTCTTGTAATACTTTTCTTTGGACATCACACATTAAAACTAGGTCCCTCACTTGTCCAAGCTATGCTCTAATACAATAAAGGGCTTTTGGTTTCAAGATGCACCACTTTCCCAACCTTGATTCCATTAAAGAAGCTAGCTCTACTTAGACATTTAATAGCAAGGTCCTGTAGCAGTTCACATTGAACATTTTCCATGGCAGCTAGGTCCACCACTTATCTAAGCTATGCTCTAATACAGTAAGGGGGTTTTGGTTTCAAGATCCACCACTTGTCCAAACTTGATTTGGGAAGCAAGGTCCTATAATAGTTTGCTTTGGACATTCACCATTACAACTAAGTCCACGACTTCTCCAAGCTATGTTCTAATACACTAAGGACGTTTTGGTTTGAAGGAGAACCACTTGTACGACTTTGTTTTTGGAAGTAAGGTCTTTACATAGTTCACCTTGGACCTTGGACATTGGATACTACAACTAAGCCCACCACTTGTCCAAGCTATCCTCTATATATAGCCAAAGGGTTTGGGTTTCAAGATTCACCACTTTTCCAACCTTTCTTCCATTAAAGAAAGGAGGGGCATTATAACTAGGTCCACCAATTGTCCAAGATATGCTCTGATATAGAAAGGGGATTTTGGTTTCAATAATCCACCACGTGTTCAACCTTGCAAGACTCAAGGGATACTTGGACATTGGAAAGCATAGTCCTATAGTAGTTGATAGGTGGCAGTGGGTATAACAACTAGGTCCAACCTATGCTCTCATATAGCAAAGAGGCTTTGGTTTCAAGGTCCACCACTTGTCCAACCTTGCTTCCATTAAAGAAATGAGGGGCTACGTAAACATTGGCAAGCAAGGTAGAAAGGTCCTAAGGTATTTCACCTTGGATATTGGGCATTATAACTAGGTCCACCACTTGTCCAAGCTATGCTCTGATATAGAAAGGGGATTTTCGTTTCAAGGTCCACCACGTGTTCAACCTTGCAAGACTCAAGGGATACTTGGACATTGGAAAGCATAGTCCTATAGTAGTTGATAGGTGGCAGTGGGTATTACAACTAGGTCCAACCTATGCTCTCATATAGCAAAGAGGCTTTAGTTTCAAGGTCCACCACTTGTCCAACCTTGCTTCCATTAAAGAAATGAGGGGCTACGTAAACATTGGCAAG
Organism: Adiantum capillus-veneris; assembly: GCF_014529385.1. Classification (NCBI taxonomy): domain Eukaryota; kingdom Viridiplantae; phylum Streptophyta; class Polypodiopsida; order Polypodiales; family Pteridaceae; genus Adiantum; species Adiantum capillus-veneris. The sequence goes on along the minus strand of NC_140954.1, from coordinate 61,983,956 downwards.
CAAGGTAGCAAGGTCCTAAGGTGTTTCACCTTGGATATTGGGCATTATAACTAGGTCCACCACTTGTCCAAGCTATGGTCTGATATAGAAAGGGGATTTTCGTTTCAAGGTCCACCACGTGTTCAACCTTGAAAGACTCAAGGGATACTTGGACATTGGAAAGCATAGTCCTATAGTAGTTGATAGGTGGCAGTGGGTATTACAACTAGGTCCAACCTATGCTCTCATATAGCAAAGAGGCTTTGGTTTCAAGGTCCACCACTTGTCCAACCTTACTTCCATTAAATAAATGAGGGGCTACGTAAACATTGGCAAGCAAGGTAGCAAGGTCCTAAGGTATTTCACCTTGGATATTGGGCATTATAACTAGGTCCACCACTTGTCCAAGCTATGCTCTGATATAGAAAGGGGATTTTGTTTCAAGGTCCACCACGTGTTCAACCTTGAAAGCCTCAAGGGATACTTGGACATTGGAAAGCATAGTCCTATAGTAGTTGATAGGTGGCAGTGGGTATTACAACTAGGTCCACCACTTGTCCAACCTATGCTCTAATATAGCAAGGATGCTTTGGTTTCAAGATCCACCATAATTTCCAACCTTGCTTCCATTAATATAGCAAGGAGGATTTGGTCTCAAGGTTCACCACTTGTCCAACCTATGCAAACCTTTTCCATGTTGTAGCATGATTTTTTGTTTGAAGAGTATTTTTCTATAACTATGGATTTAACAATGTAATCTTTTTCACTTACAGGATGGACTTTGAATCTGGGGAGAAAGTACATATGATACTTGACAATGAAATTGTTGGTATTGGCTGTGTGTGTAGAACAGATCCAGATTCCACTTGTGGTGGTACAAAGATAGGGCAAGGAAATGTCTCCATACTAGTGGAGGAATGCTTGAAGGATGTGGTCCTACCTTTTCCTACAATGGATACTTCATCTCTCCAAGGCTCATTATGGAGTGTTGTTCGATGGTCAAAGCTTCTTTTGCAATCTTTTGTATTAAATGGGAACTTAATTGATCCACAGGAAAGCTACAATGGTGATGAAGAACATGATCATTCTGATCCTCTAGTTACAGATGCAATACCTATGACAAGCCCAGAATTTGAAGCAATGATTCGAGAGTCTTGGAGAAATCAGAGGGTCCTTTTAAAAGATGACACAATGATGCAAACCATGAATGAAGGGACCATCTTATATGTATTTCCACATGATTATGTCAACTTTCAGGAACTTGGTCCTGATTGTGTGGGTGTGGGTATTGAAAGAGAAAATGCAAGCATTGATGATGTGGTTGAAGTGGGTAGCATCACTTTGCTAAAGTGGCCCATCAAGCAGACAACAATGTTGAATGGGAGCCCATTACAACGATTTGTTCCTGTTGATGGCATGCATGCTACATATGAGGATGTATCCAACGATGACAATGTTGGAAAAAAACTTGATGGGAGTAATGTTGTCCAGTTGTCAAGGAAGAGACGATACACTTTCATGAACAGGACTCAAAAATCAAAAGCAGCACCAGCTTCGACTTTTTACCTTTCAAACAAATCAATTCAAAGGGTATCATGCATTGATTGTTGTGCACAAAAATGTTGCCATTTGCAGATCGTGATATGGTGACAAGGTTACGACAACAGTTTTGGGGAGAGTCTCAAAAATCACGCACTAATTATGTTTATGATGTTCTTTCTATATGTTATCAGAAAGATGAGAAGTCACGATACCAATTCAGGCTAAATGGCTCTATTGTTTGTTGTAGAGCATGGTATGAGCTACATGGAATACCAAAGACATCATTTTATCGATACAAGGAGAACTTTGAAAATGGTGTGCGCCAATATGTACATGGGAACACATGTACATTGAGAAGGGGACTTCAACATACTAGTTTAGCAAGAGCACTACTAAATGAGTTTGTGGAAAACAACTCTGAGAAGATGCCACATAGAAGTAGAACACTGCTAGATGGCTCAAGAGAGACTCAATTGGTGATTCCATCAACATACAAACAAGTGGATATTTTATGTGAAATCAACACGACACTTGACCAAATGGGCTATGAGAAGAAGCTATCCCAATCTTCTTTTGGTAGAATTTGGAACAAAGAGTACCCACATGTCACTTTAACAAAGACGAGTGAGTTCTCTAAGTGCAATATTTGTAGCTCAATCAAGGCAAGGTTAGAAGCTAAACCTTCTCTTGAAGAGAGAGCTCTTCTCTTGAGGGAGAGAGAAGTTCACATGGCACAACAAAAGAGTTGCAGAAGCCTATATTATGCATGGCGCACGTATTCAGAAACTCAACCACAAAAATATGTATGCATAATCCATGATAAGATGGATCAAAAGAAGACTGCCATTCCTAGATTACGCATTGTTCCCAAGGGTGTGGATTCAGGATATAATCTGCAGGTGGCATTGATTGGCATGATCACTCATGGACATGGAGAAGGTCATTACGGACACTTTGTCTTGAATGGTTTGTGGCCAGCTGATCCAAATCTTACAATTGGCTCAATTGCTAATTGTTTACATAACCTAGAGAGGATAGATAAGCATCCTCTTGGTGATCTAGTAACAAATGGACTTCCAAGGAGCAATATTTCACTACTACATGCTTTGAACTCAAGGGATGCTTTGGACTACCATAACTTGAGTGATGGAAAAGAGCCCATTGTGCAGTCGTCAGAAATTGCAGAAGAGGAATTGGGGTCAACATTTCGCAGATTGCCAGAGAACTTGTTGCTACAATTGGATAATTGTGCAGGGGAAAACAAAAATCGATACTTATTTGCCTATTTGTCAATGCTTGTTGCAAGGGGTGTTTTCAAAACCATCCAGCTGGGATTTTTAATGGTTGGGCATACACATGAGGACATAGACGCCATGTTTAGTAGGTTTTCAGAGAAGCTGAGAGTTACACAAACCTATACTTTGCCACATTTGATGGATACATTACGAAACAGCTCATCTTCATCTCCAGCTCCATTTTTTCTCACAAAGATCCCCGATTTCAAGCAATATTGTGATGGCTATCTTTGTGATGGACAAGACATACTTGTTGGACATTCCAAACCGCTTCAGTTCAGGTTCTTTATGCAGGATGAGACACCAATGATGCAATATAAGGCACATGTAGGTGTATCAAGTTGGAGTGGAAGTATTCGCCTTTGGAAAACAGACACAGAAGGCAAGCCAATGTTACCACATGGAGATCCACCTCTAGTACAAATGGCGGAGTATGTCAAGGCCCACAAAGAAGTCATTTTGGGGCTAAAGAACTATATAAAATTTTGGAAAAATTTAGGGAATGGTTCAAGTATTCCGCGATATTATAGACCCGTGATAGATTATTGGAGTAAGGTAATTGAAGAGATTGGAAAAGCAATCATATCAGAGGGAGTCTTGTATGAAATGTTTTGGCCAAAAACTCAAGAATATTCTCACCTACAAAGCACTACAATGAATTTGCAACAAGGAGCAGAAAGATTCCTAGGCCTTGAAGAGTTGAACGATCATTTTTGTGGGCCTCAACGAGATAGGCCAAGGGAAGAGTTTGACCCTATGTCTGATGTGCACCAAGGTGACTTTCTTATGCTTGTTCCGAGTGACACAGAAATCTATCCAGTGTGGCTTGCAATGGCTTTATCTGACATTGATAATGAGCCTACATCACCAAACTACAGAAAACTCTTGATTCAATATTGGGCACCTTGCGCGAGAAAAAGTGGGATGACAGATACTCAAGCTTACAGCAATTGTTGGAAGGGTTATTGGGCTGTCAACTATAAGGACCCACAAGTGTGGGAAACTATAGATGCAATTGTTTGGTCCTGGAGACCCAACAAAGAAGGACCATTTTCTAGAATAAAGATTCCAGAAAGGCATGCTCTAAAATCCAAAGAAGGCCTCACTCGTGCACATCAACCACACTTGGATCAAAGTTCAGATATGGTATCAAATGTGGAGTAGAATTATGTGGAGCTTCTATTGTGACTATACTAGTCAGTTTGTAAACAAAATCTTTTTTGTATCTTCCTTTGTTTTATGTAATTTATAGTTATTATTCAAATCCATGTGTTGTACATCCTCTTGACTTTTGGTGTTTATCAACACCACAATCCTATGAGATTTTCACTTTATTTACTAACCACACACCTCAACTTTTCCCACTTTAAGTGGAAAATTCCCAAATTACATGAATTTAGTTGATTTGGAGATTCCCATAATGTGAGATTTTTACCAAAATACCTAATATGGTCTTACCTCTTTTTCAAATATAGAAGACGGTTCTGTAGCTCTTAACTATGCATGTCAGCCAACTCTTTGTCTTCCCGCTCTCTCGTTTTGCTGTTTTACTTTGTAGGCCTATCACACATCTATTGCTATCATATACTGCTCTTGCTCTCTGTAGGCCTATCACCTCGCTCAATCCCTCCCTCTCTAGCATGGAGCAAGAATCTCACACTGTATGTGACTGCTCTCAGCCTCACTGTGAACTGTGTGCTAGGTATGCTGTTGATGGGGTCAAGGAATATCATGCTAGGAGAAAGAGGGAGACACGTGCTAAGAACAAGCTTGAGCAGGTAGCACGTGAGGAAGATAATGATCAAAATGGTGCCGATGATGCAAAGCGTCAAAGACTTTGCAATGACCTTGTTATGCTCTTCAATCGGCGTACAAAGGCCCTCGATGTTGCATCACGCTCACATATTTTGTGCAAGTTTGTTAATCATCCTTCTCTTGGAGACCTTGAAATGCCTAGGGCACAAAAAACCTTCGCTGAAGCCATACGCAACACAATAGATGCAATAAAATTACCAAGAGCGGACATGAGCTCTTTCTTAAGGTTCATCACCACAATGCTTATGAATGTTGAGTGTACATCTACCTCAAATTAAGTGAATGTTTCAGCTGCATCTAAATTGCTAAATTTGCACAAGAGGAACTTCATAGCTGCAAAGAATCGGTTGAGGGCAGCAGGTGATGGCAATTTGCCAATCTCTTTGTGTGCTCAACAACCCATGGATCGTGGTTTCATAACACCTGATGAGAAAGAGTTGATCTTCTCTTTTTGGATGTCTAACACTCGTGTTTCACCCAATAAGAAGGATGTGTGCAGAAAGCGTATTGAAAGAAATTCATATGTCAAACATCCTGTGCATCTTCTTGAACAATCTCATGTAATAACTTGCTTCACTATATCCATTTTTGTTTTCTAATATTTGCATTCATGACCTGTATTCACTATAAATGGGTTGATAAGAGTAGATATGAAATCGGATATGAAGGAAGTTATAAATGGAAATAAGGGGAATCTGTATTTGGTCCTAGATTAAGAGTAGATAAATATTGGATGTGAAGGAGAATATAAATGGAAACATAGTTTTTATCATATGCGTATGTTTGCTGAAACATACGTTTGGAGACGCATACTTTCACACGCGTATGATATGTATAAACAAATGGGACTAAAATTAAAAATCCCAAATTTCCTAGCAATTGTACTCTGCGAGTCTGCTTTTGCCTGCATAGCGTTCATAGTATGCCCTTCCTTGCTTCGCAGCCTTGCCTCATCTCTTCCACATGGTAGTTGCTCCCCAATATTGACAGGTCCGAGTCAGCAGTAGTAGCGAATTCAGTATGCAGGTTTGTGCTAGGTTCTCTATGCTAGGTTAACCTAACCAGTTATGTAATAACTAATACCGATTTTAAATGAAAAAACTGGTTTACATAGCTAGTAGATTAATTTTAGCTGGTAACACTTTTTTCCCACTAGTATAGAACTTGGTCAAGAGTATATATGTGGTATGTGAAAGATGTACTAGTTAACCCGACAATTATGCACTTACTAATACTGGTTTAAAATGAAAAGACTGGTTATATAACGAGTAAATTAATTTCAACTGGTTAACACATTTTCACAGTAGTTTACAGCTCGGTCAAGTGTATATGTGGTATGTAGTAGACATACTACATAACCAGTTATATAAAAACTAATAGCGGTTTGATATTACAATACCGGTTTGCATAACCAGTAAATAGATTTAAAACCGTTTACACATTTTATGCCAGTAAACATCTTGGTCGAGTGTTCACATGTACTGTTTGTCATATCAGTTACGTAAAAAACTGGTTTACATAACCAGTGAAAAACTTTTAACACTTATTTCTCACTGGTATACATCGTGGTTAAGTGTTCACATGTACTGGTCGAGTGTTCACATGTACTGTTTGTCATGTCAGATAGGTAAAAAACATATCGGTTTGAAAGGAAAATATTGGTGTACATATCCAGTAAAATTTTTTTAACACTTATTTCTCACTGGTATACATCATGGTTAAGTGCTCACATGTACTGGTTAGGTAAATAACATACCGGTTTTAAATGAAAAGACTGGTTTACATCAGCCGTAAGAACATTTGAAGGTTGACACTTATATACCACTGGTACGTACCAAGGACATGTGTTCATATGTACTGGTTTGCCTAACCAATTAAGTGAAAAAACATACTGGTTTGAAATAAAAATACTACTTTATAGTAATGTAACAGTTTTCTTCAAAGATAATAAAAACGTGCAGTTTTCTTCAATGTTGTTTAACCATATATGTTCTTCATTGTAGGTGGAGCTCTTTCTCAACTTCAAAGAACAATACCCTAAAATTATAATAAGGCAGCGTGCGTTTGAGTACATGAAGCCATATTTTGTGCGGAAATTGAGAGACCGATATACTTGCTGCTGCATTTCACATGTTCAAATGTCCTTCCTAAAGGATGCCATAAATCACATGCGAAGTTCTGTATTCGGTCTGCATGGAAAAGCTTGCCAATGTCAATGCAACATATGCAAAGACAATGGTGGATGCAAGGCACCAAAAAACCCTATCAAGAGTGTAACAGCCTTATTGGACTCTATACTGTGTCCAAAATCAGATAGGTCCACCTTCCATGCCCTTGCCTGCTTGAGTGGTCAATGTAAAACCTGTGGCCCGGATAAGTTATATTTTTGTGCTGCAGAGGCTGCATTTATTGCTAAAAAGATTGTGGTGAAGATTTTTGAGGACCTAGAAGTAGGAACTGCGCGTGACGGTCAGAAGAAGAAAAGGAAAGTCTTGTCGCATAAGGAAATATCATGCCAGGATCTCTCAGTCATGTTCAAAGACCATCTTAAGAAATACATAATGCATAATTTTGTGTATAGATGGCAAGCAGAACAATATAAGGAATGCATACAAAGATTTCCAGAAGATATTGTTGTGTTAGTTGTTGACTTTGCTGAAAATTATAGTTTCAAAGAACAAAATGAGATTCAGTCCATGCACTGGTATTCAAATCAAGTAACTATTTTTGTGCACATAACATATTTGCGAATTGCAGGTAATGACATCACCCTAGATCAGTATTATTTCTTTTGTATTAAGCCTTCAATAATTTATGATTTTTATATTATGCAGGTGACATCCACAAGACAATTCACTTCTTCATTTTAGATGACAAGCAACATGACACACATTTTGTTCAACACTGTTTTCTGAAACATGCAGAATGGCTAAAGCAATTTGGTCTAAACATAAGGCATCATTGGGTATGGTCTGATGGAGCAGCTTCACAATTCAAAGCAAGAAGACCATTCTATTTCCTTGCCAGGTATACCATGTTCTAACAAACATTATCTGAAGGTGGTTTTAATATAGAGACCTATAATATTGGCATTAAAGTTGTAATAAAATGCTTGTCTAACATCAGTAATATTATAATACGTGTTTTTTTTGGTAATTTTATCGTGCCAAGAGTATATTAATCTTCTTCTATCCATTGAATAAAATGCAGATACAGTGTTTTTACGGGATGGAAAATGTCTTGGAACTTTTTTGGATCCGGCCATGGTAAGGGAGAACACGACGGTGCAGGAGCAGTGATAAAAAGGTCTTTAACTCAATACCAATTGTAGCCAAACTGCCCAAAGATAGACTGTGCTGCAGATGTTGTGGCATTATTGAGACGGACCTTGTCAGATGGTGCTACAGCCACCTATGCATCCCAGGCCCATTATGTAAGCATGATTTTTTGGGTGACTGAATTGGGAGATGTCGAAAAGGGAAAAAATTGGGATGTGAAGGCTGTAAAAAATACCCGCTCAATGCACTCTGTTTCTGCATATTCAGAGCATGATACAAGTGCTTTGAGAACACGTTCACTGTCTTGTTTTTGTAGTGCATGTAAACAAGAAAAGTGGAGGAGATGTGTGAGCAAGTCACACGTTCCTTTCTGGACATACGTTATTTTGGAGCCTACAGAAGAAGGGGAAGACGATGACGACAAAATAAATGAGGATGCAGCGTATGAAGGACACTATGACACCCTCAATCAAGCCCTTATTGTTGGTGATAATTTTGCTATTCCTGCACCAAATGACAATGAAGAAAAAGTGTATTTCTATATAGTGAAATGCACTGTAGCTATTGAGGAGTTTCATTATGCTGAAGATGACTGGGGCAATATCATTGGGTGAGGATCCTATGCTATCAAAGGGTTTTACTATCGTATGATAAATGAGCAGACCTACGAGCTTTTGGACAAAAAGCCAGAGGTGTTCATATATTCACATCTTGTTCGGGCAATCAAAATCCCCATGATACCCCATCCGAGCAACTCAAAACTATATACAATATCACTTGATGTCAGTGAGTCTATCTACAATAGTATGCCTTTTGAGCTATAACCATCTTAAGAAATACATAATGCATAATTTTGTGTATATCTGCCTTTAACTGTAAACTGAACTGTGTTTGAAACCAGTCACTTCTCTCTCCCTCTCCCTCTCCCTCTCCCTCTCCCTCTCCCTCTCTCTCTCTCTCTCTCTCTCTCTCTCTCTCTCTCTCTCTCTCTCTCTCTCTCTCTCTCTCTCTCTCACGCTTTGTCACTTCTCAGTCACTTTTCTGTATCATACCGGTCACTTCTCAGTATCATACCGATATCATAACCAGTCACTTCTCAGTATCATACCGGTATCATACCAATCATTTCTCAGTATCATACAGGTATCATACATTCCCTCCCTCTCTCCTCTCTCTCCTTCTCTCTCCCCCCCCCCCCCCCCCCCCCCCCCCCCCCCCCCCCCCCCCCCCCCCCCCCCCCCCCCCCCCCCCCCCCCCCCCCCCCCCCCCCCCCCCCCCCCCCCCCCCCCCCCCCCCCCCCCCCCCCCCCCCCCCCCCCCCCCCCCCCCCCCCCTCTCTCTCTCTCTCTCTCTCTCTCTCTATGTCTTTGTCACTTCTCAATATCATACCAGTCACTTCTCAGTATCATACCGGTATCATACCAGTCACTCCTCAGTATCATACCGGTATCATACAAGTCCCTCTCCCTCTGTGTGTGTGTGTGTGTGTGTGTGTGTGTGTGTGTGTGTGTCACTTCTCAGTATCATACCGGTCACTTCTAAGTATCATACAGGTATCATACCAGTCACTTCACAGTATCATACCGGTATCATACAAGTCCCTCTCCCTATGTGTGTGTGTGTGTGTGTGTGTGTGTGTGTTTGTGTGTGTGTGTGTCACTTCTCAGTCACTTCTCAATATCATACCGGTCACTTCTCAGTATCATACCGATATCATACCAGTCACTTCTCAATATCAGACTCTCTCTCTCTCTCTCTCTCTCTCTCTCTCTTTGTCCCTCTCCCTCTCTCCTTTTCTTTGCAAGATACTTCAAATATAGAATACAACGTATTTCCGTGCAACTTGCTTGTAAATGTATCATACATGAATTCTGTTACATTGATTGACAAGAAGGCTGAAAAATTCTCCATTTACATCCATCGACAAAAGTCACCCACTTCACAGACTTTATGAAGCTTTTTTTTTATTAAAAAAATATGTTCCTTTCTTCTGGAAAAAGTCAATCCGCCATTTCCAATAAAAAGACGCACATAAGTGTCGTCAAGTTGTCCGTCTTCACAAATTACAGTCCTCTTTGTATACTCAATTCTATCCTTAGAGATCGACCGGTGTGCTAGCCAGTTTATGACAGTGGTTGACAGAAAACAGGTGCGCACTTCTTTAGACTGCTTTTCTAGCTTGGGAAAAACAAGAAATGACCCCAATGGATTAGACATTAGCTTATATCTAGAATCATCAAAGATAAGTGTGTCAGGTGGTAGGTCAGGAAAATTTTCGAGATTCTTGTGGAACACTGGTTTATCTGTCGCGCCCAATTTAAAAGGGGCCCTTGTGCACTGCACCTGACTTACCACTCTATTGAATCTTTTGTGGTGGTCAGGGAACACTGTCACTAGCATGCGTTTGAGCTTCTCAAACTCGCAGCAGCTCCATATCCACACTTCGAACCATCTGAAACAAAAATTCAGGAACACACTTCTGCATCGGGCCTTACCCAAAACTGTGTATCCCCTTCAAGAACATACCGCATTTCTGGCCAGTAGGGCAATTCTTCACCATATTTTTCATCAAATTCCTTGAACAGTAATCCATTAAGGTCCAAAATGAGAACCCTACGCTGGACGCTCAACGGAGGCGGTGGCCTTGGCCATATCAGTGGGATTCTTTTAATTAGTCTATACCATAGAGGAAACACGAGCACTGCAGGAGACAACACGCAATTCCATATTGCACGAATGTCAGCCCTGTCATTCTGCTTGTCCGTCGTGAACCTATCTGCAAGGCGCCATTCTTCAACTGAAAACATATCTGCAGATGCAAAATTACACAAGACTCAAATTTAAATATGCAATTAGGACATATCTACAGATTGAAATCATACAATAAAAATACACAATGTTCAAAAATTAGGCACAAGATGAAAGAGACGTCGAATGGGAAAGAAAGTTATATTAATTTCAGAAGTGGTTACATAGAAAGAAACATAGGGGGGCAAACTATAATCTTTTGCAGGCTCTGGGTTTAGGGTCAGAACTTGTGCCGGTATTCCGCATCTCCTTAGCGTCTTCTATGTCCATCTCCTCTTCTGGCTGCCCCTGGGTCTCTTCCTCTTCCTTGCTTTTTTGCTCCATTTCAGGCTTTACATCTGCAGTCTTCTCGATTTTTTATTTATTTTTTGCCTTTCTTATATGCTGAGCAAGGGTCTCCTCGGGACTTTCCTCCAGCATCTACACGACCATCAGCTTTAGAAAGCTGTGCAGCAAAAGATCACTTATTAGAGACTTAATCAATGAAAAAACTTACTCTTGCCACGTTGGCCTCGTTTTCTCGGTCTTTGATCTTGTCACCCGCACGCCAGTGTTAGCAACACATCGTCTTCCTCATTCTGGGTTTTCCCTTCAGCACCAGTCGTACTCTGCTCCTTTACCTCAAAGTTTTGTTCTTCTTCTGTTGTTTCCGAAACAGGTTTCTCACCATTACTAGGGACACTTTCATCAAGCAAAACCTCCACAGGTGTCTTGTATGCAGGCGTCACTGCATTGTTCCCTGTGTCTTTACCGACAGTAGTTGTGAAGCAGCTTCACTACAAGAGGCTATTCATATTAGCGACGCTCACACAGCGACGCTCAAAAAAAATTCCCGGCGTCGCTATGAGCGTCGCAAATTTCTTTGTAAATTTGCGACGCTCATAGCGACGCCGGCTGGGCTAAAAAAATAACCGAGCGCGCCCAAAAACTCAGATCTCAGATCTGAGTTTTTTGGCGCCCTCAAGCAAGGAGCAGGTAACGCTCTCCCTCTCTCTCTCTCTCTCTCTCTCTCTCTGTCTCTCTCTTTTTTTCTTCTCCACACACACACACACACACACACGAGGAGAGGAAGGAGAGCCAGGTATGCTCCTTCCCTCTCCTCATTCTCATGTTCCCTTCCCCTCTTTCTCTCTCCCTCTCTCTCTCTCTCACACACACACATACACACACACACATAGTGTTTTTGAGAGAGAGAGAGAGAGAGAGAGAGAGAGAGAGAGAGAGAGAGAGAGAGAGAGAGAGAGAGAGAGAGAGTACAAACAAAAACAAAAACGCACACACACATACATAAACAAAGAATGCATACACACATTGAGAGAGGAAAAGAGAGAGAGAGCATGCATAAACAAAAAACGCACGCATTGAGAGAGGAAAAGAGAGAGAGAACATGCATAAACAAAAAACGCACACATTGAGAGAGGAAAAGAGAGAGAAAACATGCATACGATCCAAAAAAACACACACACATTGAGAGAGAAAGAGAGAGAAACTAATTTAACGTCGTAGGAAACTAATTAAAATTAAAAGACCTAAAGATCTAGCCGATGAGGAGTTGAACTCAAGACCTATTATTCAAGAGGGAAATGGCATAATCAATCTATCATACTTGGCATGGGTGATAGAAAGGTTATACCATTTATCTCTTTTTATTGGCACACACATCCACACACGCGCACACACACAAGAAGAAGAGAGTTATAACGTCGTAGGAAACTATCTTAAAAGACGTTAAAGATTAGGTTATATGTAGACTTACATTAAATTAGATTTAGGTTTATTTTTAACTAGATTTACGTTTATTTACGCTAGATTTAGATTTACGTTATATTAGATTAGATTTAGGTCTCCATAGACTGCGATGCCTGCATGAAGCGGGTGAAGAAAGCCCTCAATGGAATATAGGGTATTGCTGCCTTCACTCATGGTGGGCTCCGTCGATCCAAAAGTACTGGTGAAATGTCTTCAGAAGATAGGGAAGAAGGTGGATCTTCAGGGCGGCAAGAGTCACTACATCCCCGACACAATGACCATCTAGACAACCTCTAGTCATTCAACAACAACTTCAAAGTTAGTAACAAGAGCAAGAACGGTCTAAAGGGCCAATTGCTGTCGTCAGATGTGGATGGAGATGAGGCAGCGTCACCGCCGGAAGTTAACTCTCACATCTTTAGTGATGAGAATGCCAACTCTTGCCGAGTTATGTGAAAAATTATGTGTTAAATCAGTTTTAAGGTTCTTATAATCCCTGTTAGTTTAGTTCTTTGTTTTTAATATAACATAATTTACGTTAGATTTAGATTTATGTTATATTAGATTAGACTTAGGTTTATTTAGGTTTACCCACACACACACACACACACACACACACACACACACACACACACACACACACACACACACACACACACACACACACACACACACACACACACACACACACACACACACACACACAAGAAGAAGAGAGTTTTAACGTCGTAGGAAACTATCCCAAAAGACGTTAAAGATTAGGTTAGATGTAGACTTACGTTAAATTAGATTTAGGTTTATTTTTAGTTAGATTTACGTTTATTTAGATTTACACTTATTTACGTTAGATCGAGTCCACGGAAGAATTACTTGCGGTATAGGGTTTAGAGTTAGACGAACAGTGAAAAGATCTACTGTGAAAAGATGTTAAGATGCTGTGAAGTGCTACAGCTAGAGAAGAGGCAAAGGGGTTATGTCCACTACATGCAGTATCATGTAGACGTGGGTGTGTAGATTTCTTGTACCCACAAATATAGGTATTGACCAATAAAGACGAGATTATAACCCGGTGGTTCTGATCTCCGTGCACCTCTAGACCGAGGTGTGCGGGGATTGGACATGAATAGAGAATGTGAGGTAGAGAGAGAGAGAGAGAGAGAGAGAGAGAGAGAGAGAGAGAGAGAGAGAGAGAGAGAGAGAGAGAGAGAGAGAGAGAGAGAGAGAGAGAGAGAGAGAGAAAAGACGAAGAATGCCAATAGAATATTAAATTTGTTGTCCAGGTTATAAGTTTTTTATCCTCATTATGAGTAGTGACGAGGATGTGGGACCGTCCAACCGAAACACCTATCTCTCAACGAGGGTCTTATGTCCTTGTAATCAATGCAAGCATGCTGTGCGACGGACAAGACGTGTTTCTTTGCAGCACGTTCGTGAATTTGGCGAGTTCGATCCATCTATTATAGATCGAGTTGTTGCCAATTATAACTCGTCGGACTCTGACGCTGGCCAACAAGCAGCAATCTTGCAACCCAATAGACGTGTTCGCAGGCGCTTTGGTCAAGCAGCATATGTGAGGCCACAAGATGTAGCCTCTGACAGCTCGGGGGATGATCATGCAGAGCACATTCCCAACGAGGCAATGTTTGAGCCCGAGATTGATGAAATGATCGAGACGATCATGGATTCAGAAAGGCTTATCTATGATGATATGAAAAGTGAAGCCGATACGCCATTGTATAATGGAGCACGTATGTCTAGATTGAAAGCACTCCTGGTTCTTCTCAACATGCAGGCAAAGTTTGGATGGAGTAACACTAGCGTCACAGCGCTTTTCAGGTGATCTATTACAATTAGTTTACTTTAATAAAACTCTAAATGTATAATGATCTGATAGATTTTTACACGACTGTATCATATTTTTATGTTGTGTAGATTGCTGAAAGAGCACATACTACCAGCTGACAATGTGATGCCAAATTCCCGAGATGAAGCAAGAAAGATTTTGCGAAACTTGGGGATGGATTACAATTCTATCCACGCTTGTCCTAATGACTGCAGTCTTTTCAGAGGGGAATACATAGACATGGAGAAGTGTCCGAAATGTGATTCCGAAAGATATCGAGTAGATCTCCACGGGACAAAAATTCCACAAAAGGTTTTGCGACATTATTTATAAACGTTTGAACGGCCACTCATAATCTTTGTTCGTTGTAGTATAAGTCATACACAGCAGCATGGTGTAAAGGTCGACATTTTAGGGTGGAACGAATCGACAAAAAGCGTTTTACTCAAGATTGTGGAATCATGGCAAAATTTGAACAGTCTAGTCGACGACGTTCCTCTGATGCAGATCCTGTGATGGCGGAACTCACTTACTTCGGCACGCTGCAAGAGATTTTGAGGATCGATTACAGAGGATTTTTTGTCGACTTGTTCGACGTGCAATGGTTCAAGATAATCATGGAGGGTCGCAACGCTACTGTGCGTAGAGGAGAGTCTGGTTTTCTTGAGGTGGATTCTACTAAGAAATGGACTGACCTAAGAGACACTTTCGTACTACCCGAGCATTGTGAACAAGTAAGTATGTAAATAGTTAACATCCCCCTTTTACAAGTTATGTGCTTGAAAGCTCTCATGTAAGTTATGTGGCTCTGGCAGGTAATATTTCATCCTACAAAGTCTACATCAAACTGGTGGTACGTCATAGAGGTAGCCCCTCGTAGTGCAAGGACGTATGAAGGCTACCATGTGCCAATCACAACGGCATCAATGGAGGAGATCAGAGAAGATGCTCAATCAGAAGCCGCTGCGGTGGTGCCAGACGAGCATCAAGATGCTACTACTCTATATGGGGTGCATGCAGAGGAGCTACAAAATGAAACAGAGGATATGTGTTTAAACGGAGAGCTCTATATAGATATAGGAAGTTATGCTGAGTTATGCGAGGATGAGAGAGAGATCTCTTAAAGCCACAAATATTGTATTTGAACAATTTTGCTCCGTGTTGTAAAAGCTCTGGCTCTCTAAGTACCTTCCATGATGTATAACGCTCTTTTCTACTCGCGCTCACATCTTTTGATTGAAAATTCTGAGTTTTCGACTTGCCTCTTCTATCACTCAATTCATTGCGTCATTGTATTTATATGCGTCATTACGTCATTGTATTTAATGGTCTTTGCGTCATTGTCTACTCTATTCATTCAATATTAAGTTTAAATATTCATGTGTTTAATGCAGGTATGGATGATGAGGAGTTTCTTTCTTCTTTGTCACCGCAGCAGAGACAGTGGTACGTGGAGCGTCATCGCTCTGGCGCATCATCGCGCGTTCCTACTCCATCCACATCTCCCTCTCTTTCGGAGCATTCGGCGCGTTTCAAAGCTTCGGCGTCGACGAGACGAGCTTCACACTCGTCTAGACACCGGCGCTCTAGTGGTGGCGGTGGCCGTTGTTGTGGGGATTCCGCCACCGATGCCTCCACACCGCCTCGTGTTCGACGAGGCTCTTTACCCTCCCCTTCTTTGCCCGCCCCCACACCAGCCAGAGCATCGCCATCTACGCCAGGTTTTGCACGGCTGACTGTTCCTAGAAGCTACACACCTCTACCTACTCCGCCAGGAGCCACCCCACTCGACACTCCTCGCTTCGGGGCCCAGACGCCGGTGGAGACACCTCACGTCCGTACCCCCATTGACACGCTGCTAGAGACCCCTGTCGGGACACCCAGGTTCACGCGTCACCGGCCAGAGGGCTTGTCTTACTCCATCGACTTCAGCGGCGGCATCATCATGGATGATGACGGCAAGAAGGTGATCTCGTGCATGCGTGGTCTTTGCTCTCAGCTGTTTGGACACTACATACTATTCAAATGGAGTGAAGTACCAAGTGATTTAAAAATCAGAGTCATCAGCATACTTCATGATGAGTTTCCCGTTCTAACACGGGATCAGCGCTTCAATGAAGACCTGATGAAGATTCGAATGCGCGAATACTGCAAACACAAGCGTTCCGAAGTGCAAAAAGTAATCAAGAATGGGTGGAACAGGCCAGATTGGCTGGCCAAAGAAGATTGGAAGAATGCGAAGAAAGCAGCGCGCGAGAATCCCGACAAGTGGAAGCAACAAAAGGATGCAACTAGAGCGCGAGTAGAGACAGGGAGCTCGCACCACTTGGGGAGCGGTGGATGGGCATCATTTGAGGCCGATTTTGTAAGTGTTTTCACATTGCTCTTTATGTTCGATAGTTTAGGGTTGATGAGTTTTGTAATTCTAACATAATGAAATCTTTGTATGTTTTGACAGTGGTCAATGACAGGACGTGATCCCACACCGTACGAGCGCGAGTACGCAGGCAGGAAGGGCTTAAACGCCCTGATGGACATTCTCAGTTCTCGCGGCGGCATGGTTAGTATTAGGGTTTACTCTTTTTTATTTTTTGTATTGTTTTATAAATGTCGTTATATGTTTATACTTACTGAAAGCTGTCTTATTGTCTTTTTTTGCAGAATCCGACAGATACGCCGCTTGGACGCGATGAGACGTCTGACTAGACGACGTCAGTTTAGCCGTAGCTAGATAGCATTAGTTTAGGGTTTCTCATAGCTTATGTATCATGAGACGGATTTTATACGTCTTTTTGAACCATGTATATTATTACATTTGTCACCGCAGTTCCTTTTGCCAATCAATTCTTTATGCCTATGATGTTGTACAATTGTCATTATTACATTTGCCAATCAATTCATTTTGCCTATGATGTGTACAATTGTCAATTTTGCAAACAATGCGTCTTGTGGGTGACTATTTTGGGTCTATTATCTACCCTTGCACTTTTTTTAAAAAGTGAATCAAGTACAATATGGTTGATGGGTGGCAGGGCATTCAATGCCCTGCCACCAAAAAAAAATTCTCTCGGGCGTTGCTATTTATGGCTCTGTAGCGTCGCTATAGTCTTCAGTGTAAACGTCGCTATAACCGTCGCTATGAGCATCGCTATGAGCGTCTCTATATAGCGATGCTTATAGTGACGCATATAGCGACGCTTATAGAGACGTATATAGCGACGCTCGTAGCGACAGTTTTAGCGACGCCGGGGGTTATAAAAACCCAGTGTATTTCCGTCACTAACAACGTCACAAGAGCACACAACCTCTTGTAGTGCTTGACTCTGAAAAAACATCAGAGAAAACAAAAATCAACCACCTGATTAAAACAATGGTGTGTTTCTTACGCATTGAAACAATTTTCTCACTTATTTTTGGGCATGGTTCAACTGGCTTCTTCTTTACAAGGGATTGGTCTTCTGTAGAAATAACTCCGGGGCAATCCTTAAGCAGGCACTTTCCTTTCTCAGCCAAGTGAGCATAGCAAAATGCATGGTATGCATGTGAACAAGGCAATATAACAACATCGCTTAAGCGATTGTGATCATGAATTTTTACACCACAAGCATTGCACACATCAATGAGAACAACACTATGTCCAGGAGCTGAAACTCGTGCAGGCAAGACTATGATTTCAGGTAGCATTGGTTGACTAATTATGTCTGTCACAAACGTGACACAGAGACCAAAGTTTTCCTCACGCTCCAAGCATTTGGATAATTCTTCCTGTAGGCAAGAGACCTCTTTAATCAGACAATGTCAAACAGGTATAAAATCGGCATGAATGCTTGAAGATCGGTATAATGATGTTATCATACCGGTATGATTACATCCTGCCGGTATGATGTTATCCCACTGGTATGATGTTATTATACTGGATAATATAACATCATACCGGTAGGATAACATTATACCAGAAGCATAACATCAAATCGGTTGGATTTTATCATACCGTTAGGGTGTAATCATACTGGTTGAATCTAACCATACCGATCGGATGTAACCATACCGATAGGATATAATCATACCGGTAGGATATAACCATACCGGTAAGATGTAATCATACCGGTAGGATATAATCCTACCGGTATTGTCATCTAACCTTTAGCGAATTAATGTTATTGTCATACTATTATGTTTTTTTATTATTTGGTTTTGTGGTACCACATTCTACCCATCCCGGTATGATAGAGCCATAATACCGGTATTGTAAAACTTATAATACCATTTTCACTATTAGAGTTTCAGTACAATATGGTTGTTATAATCATACCGTATGGTACTTTGCAGGTATTATACTACAATCAGATGGAGTTAAAAGCATACCTGTGCCTGCTGCTGTAGGGTGGATTTTTCTTGGTCAAAATTTTCTTGGAGGCTGTCAAGCAAGCCTGTTGGTACATTGGCATCGTCAGGGAAGTGCATTCGGATGGTGTCAAGGGCACCCTCGCAATGGTGCACATCAGCAACAAATTTGACCACAGAATCCTTAGCCTTCTGACACTCGGCTAATACATTGTCATGAGATTTTCTAACCTCAACAAGTAGTTCTTGCAAGGAAGTGGATACTTCAACACTAAACGCAGACTGAGTAGTTGCAAAAAGCCCACTTCCGGATGGGGTATTTACTAAGAAGATGGCAGAACCACTTGGGGTTCCTGTGGATACTTGGGAAGTCTCTAACTTCCATTTTTCTCTTTTCCTATCTAAGTGACCTTCATTGGTCACATTCTTCACCACCTCAGATGCAAAATCAGCCCACTTTACCGGACCTGTGGATACGAAATAAACATATCCACGTGCAAACTTGACTCCCAGCAGATAGTTTGGTGGTTTGGATTGGTACACCTGCTTGTAGAGCTGGTAGAGTGCCTTGTAGAGATCCGGCCTTGCTGTTTTTATCGGCACTTTTTTCTCCTTCACTGGAAGACACGTGAAAACTTTCATCTAGTCGGATATGGACACATCTGCATCTATCAACTTCCTAACATCTTTCCCCTCAAGACTCAACCCATATTCCTTGAGAAAATCCTCCTTTGTCGTGCAGAATGCCTTTAATGGCACCTCCACATCCTTGGGGTGAACAAAGTGGCTGATTTTGGGAGGAGGCTGTAACTTCTGTCTCTGAAAGGAATAAATCCATATTCATTACTCAATGTATCCACACCTCAATACTCTACTACACATACAGGTCCGCTGTACACAACACAGAGAGAGATAGAGAGAGGTGACATACCTTCGTGGAAGAATGTCGGGTCTTTGTGGGGGATACTTGTCGGGCTGCATTCCTTGGGCTCTTTCTTAGGTTGCTATCCATAGCGAAGGATAAGAAGCGTGCACAGGGGGCTGTAGAGTGAGCTGAGAAAGGCGGAGAAGGAGAAAGGCACAGAGTTATGGAGAAGTACAGTCATGAAAACATTCAACTGAACATTCGTCTGACATGGGCTCCACACGTGTTTTTGAATCCTCCACATGATTTTTAAGATTTTGTATCCTCCACACAATTATTTAATTCAAACAATTCTTGCCCATAACACCAGTTTCATACCCCCTAAATTTTGAGCCTCCAAAAGCAACTTTCAACCTGTTAAAACGGGGCCACCTATTCATGCATCCACCCCTAACTCATTCTTTGGTTATAATGAAGAATAAGGAGTGGTGAGGATAATCTTCTCACTGAGAGCTCCACCACACCCTGTCTCTGCTGCACAACACCGCACTGCACTTTTGAGCTATATGTTTTCCAAGATTTTTTAAGAATATTTTTTTGAGCACTGGTTCACAATAATTATTTTCTAAGCTATAACTTTAGGAAAACTTGAGAACCATCCCTATTACTACGGAATAACAAATGAAAAAGAGAGATAGAAAATTACGTTGGTGGTAATAGGAGCGGTAATAGGTGCGGGAATGGTTTGTGAGCATTAATATCCTTTTGCAGATATATATCTGTGACTATTATTGCGTATATTGCCGCAAATATTATCGTTATATGACTATTCAAAAATAAAGGTACTCATTTAGGCCACCCATAACGAGTATCTTTATTTTTTATCTGTAAAAAATATATGAAACATCAATTATTTTTTGGAAAAGTGTACAGAAAAAATAAACAATATATAGAGTTTGAATATACCTTACTGTGACAATTTAAAGTGCAAAAGATCAATAGTTTTAAACATTGTACAAATAAGATGAAAAATTCGGTTTAGTTGTATATACATATACTTGTTGAGTTTTTTTTGTGTCAGATTGGGATCGGACTTTAAGAGAGGATTATAAATATTTTTCTATTTTTCCAAGTTCTTCTCCTCCTCCTCCTGCTCCTCCTCCTTGTCCATAGGTTCACACGTTTGATCACCCTTACTCTACATTAACCAAAATCAAATCAAACAAATTAACAGCTCAAAAGAATTAATACAATATGATTTGTCTAGACTTACCGCCTGTAGAGATCTGACTGATGAGTTGAATTGCTCACGAGAGATGTGATGGTTCTCCAACAACCATCGCCAAGTATCAAATTTTGTGTGCCTCTTTTGATGCTTGACTCGATACTTAGAGCGATATTTTCCTAAGTTAACAATAACGAAAGAAATTCATAAACTAAAACCTTTTTTGAACTGGTTTAGGCTCCAATTTAGAGAAATTTACATATTTGTCCTTCCAAGCTGTTTTGCCTCCCGAACCATAGTGTCTGTGAGTTTGTCTAACCTAAGCTTCACGTTGTTGTCTAGAGGAAATCCATACACCGAGCAATTGAAAAACCGAACACCTAATTTTTCCGAGCAAAAGTAAAGAGAATTGTAACACAAATTTCTTTTTCAATTAAGCCCTACCATAATCTCAAGTGCAGACAGTCCAACAAAAAGGTCAATCCATAGAGAATTGTTTACTCCAACGCATGAACGTCATTACTGCTAAAATATAAATTTATATTTGATTAAGTAACATAAGCTATCAAAACTCTAAGCACCCCTCCTGCAATGGCAATTGCAAAAGGAACAAGAAAACCATGTTTTATCTTAGGCCCAAGTCTCATATATGATCAAGACATTTAGTGAGATTTAAAGTGTAAATTTTTTGCCACATGGTCATGCTACGTGTTGAAATTCAAAACCCATTGGTTGCACGATCTTCCCTTCCCTTAAAAATGGACCAATCTCCATTTTAGCCTTGAGCTTAGCCTTGAGCCAGTTGAAAAACCAAATCAGTCGGTTGAAGAGAGGGAGAGAAGGAGAAAATCAACTTGAAAATTTTAGGAAAATAGAGTTAAATTGCAAAAAATTCCGGCTATATTGGAAAATTTCCTCTTTGAAATTATCCTAAGGGGAATTTTGTATGTTTGTAAAATTGATTTTTCTCGATCTCACTGAAAAGGACCTTTACTTTTGCTTTAAAGTTGAATAAAATTTAGTGTTCTTGCTTCAATCTCTCTCTCTCTCTCTCTCTCGCTCTCTCTCCACATAAAGGACATGCTTTCATCACTGATGAGTGATATGAGAATTATTTTGTTGTTAATAAATGATGTTAGTTATTGTTCTTCAAGAAAACATCAAAAAGCAAACTTGGATATGGAAACAAATAATTCTCTCTCTCTCTCTCTCTTTCTCTTTCTCGTTTTGCTTTGATATTACTCGGTTTTTGTGTTCACTCAAAAAAATTTGCTTGTTGCTCGATAAGACTATGTTGTCTATAGTATGAGCCCGTTGCAACTTCTTCACCCTTTTCTTGCATTGCCAACTCCCACTCCGCATCTGCTATGTTGCCTCTGCAATAGCTCATGTCTGGATTTGTGACGTGGTTGACCGCTACATGTCGTACACTTGATTGCTTGTTTTTTAAAAATATTTAATGTAGCCCTCCAACCACAATGCTGAAAAACACTCATCGGGGGCATTTAGGAATTGAGCATGCAACGCTTCCTCGATATAGCGTGCATAATCGGGCTATTGGTCACTGAACTTTATTAAAAAATTTATTATACATCAAGTATATAAGAATTTGAAGATGACATCAAAATGCCCTGCCCTGTGCTGTACCAAAGTCCACTTCACCGCCATACTTTACTTTGTAATAGCACCCATGCGTGTTTGGTATGGGTGCATGAATATCCGCATCATCTACGTGGAGGGAAGCACGTTCTGAAATAAGAGACTCCAACCCCCCCTCCACTACAAAAACAAGCAAAGCCATAGGATCTGTCGGCGCTCCACCTATCATGGCGATCGCTTCTTTGAGACGAAC
Organism: Adiantum capillus-veneris; assembly: GCF_014529385.1. Taxonomy (NCBI): domain Eukaryota; kingdom Viridiplantae; phylum Streptophyta; class Polypodiopsida; order Polypodiales; family Pteridaceae; genus Adiantum; species Adiantum capillus-veneris. Next base: position 61,961,362 of record NC_140954.1, on the reverse strand, counting down.
ATGCAATGGGTGCACCCTACCAGAAGAAGTGCGTCGAGTAGTTGTGGATGATGCCGAGTGAAGCAAGAGGCGACGATTGGAATGGCGTGAGGCTCTGTGACGGAATGGGAGTGGGGCCTTGCGATGGAAGGGGAGTATGGTGGTAAGAAGGGAACGTTGAAGGAGGTACCATCAATGCGAGGCTATGGGCAATGAGAGTCCCTCCCTAGTTCCCTTATGGCCTTGTCTACTAAGAAAGACTGTAGGCTGCAAGTTGTTGTTGAGTGTAGCGGCCAAACAATCCCTCCATCAAACGGAGGTACTTGTCCCGCAAAGAGAGTGCATGCTAGAGGTTTGGATTTCACTGGTCCTCGAGGAGGTCACTTAAGAGAAATGTAACATATCACGTGAGTCCAACAGAAGGACACTTAAAGTTCTTGAAACTTACAGAAATATGCATACAGAAGGACACTTTTTTTTCAAATTTGAAGAAAACTTACAGATTTTAGAAGAAAAGGGTACATTCATGAATAAAGGGTTTTACAAACATGTCTTGAACGCATGTGATATGCTGGTTTTACACTTAGTGACCCCCCCGAGCACTGGCCAAAGAACCTAGGTAGATGGGCCGGCACCTCCATAGGTGTAAGAGTGCCATGCCAGCTTAATAGTTGGGTCCACTCGAGGCGATGTCCACCCTGGATAGTGGTCCATCTAGGACGTGAACCAACCAAAGGAAGAATGAATGGGTTCCTCCCTAGTGGGTGGTCTCTTGTGCGGCATCTACAATTAAGGTAAGTAAGTATTAGGACATCTTACACACATATATACTATTAGACCTAATTAGTAGGAGCTAGTAGTGCATATCTTTAGGTAATATATATCTCTATAATGTATAGAGAGGGTAGAGACAAATAGAGATTAAAGCTTCGCTTACTACTTCTCTCAGCCTTTGAAAAATGCATCGGAGTAACTACACCCGTTGTTCAGAATATTGTGTATTGGAAGGAGTAGTGTAGTGGGCTAACTATGCTATGTTGGCACTGGTTTCTATTGAGCTTGCTAATAGCTCAATAATTGTTAACACTAGGTTGGTAACCTAACAGGACATAAAAGTGTCCTTTCAGGGTTTTGAAAAAAAACCTCCAAAACCATAGTAGATCCACTCATTTTGTAAAATCCTTTCATGAGGTTATAGTTCAAGGCCTACTACACATGAAAAAATAAGAAACTTGTAAAATTTCTCATCTTTTGGTCACACCAAGCCTCCAAAGTTGATGGACTAGTACATTTTCATCAAAACAGTCATTTCTTACGTTTTGTTGCATAAAAATAAGATTATGGATTTTTGTAGGACTTGAGATAAATTCCCTAGTTAACTTCAATGGGTTGGTGATCAGAAAATATGATTGCTTCTCACTCACTATTTTTTGTTTTGCCAAAAGAAATAG